>NC_139620.1:971524-1571524 GCF_964270895.1 Podarcis filfolensis
GGGGAGGTGGGTAGCTGTTTGTGTGCGAGTGGCTTTCCTGGTAGGCCACCTAGTTTACTCATAGCCGAGGCGAGATTTGAACCGGGGGCTGCCTCGTTTACACCGCACGGGGTCTCAATATATAGTTTAGGTGTGTAAACTTGTGCCTGAGGAACAAAAAGTGAAGGTGCAAGAGGGATGCTCTATAGTGAGGAGTTGGAGAGAGAACTGCGGTTGCTGCTGTTACTGTTCTTGATTGACCCCAAACATCACAGTTACAGTGAGGAAATCCCCTTTCCCCTAAATGTAGGGAAAGGGTTTGGGGAGGAGCTTAGGCAGGTTCAAGGAGGAGGAGATCTAAAGCCCAAGTTCAGGAGCAGCCTGCTTCCGCCGCTACGTGATTTCTGTCCTCATCCTGAAGCAAAGTTCTTAAACCGAGGCACTATTTCTGGGCTAGCGGAGTCTGTAACCCGAGGCACCACTGTATTTTAAATGGGGAATATCCGAGTTATATTTGCCGAGCATGCCTCTCTGCCCCGGAGCGCCCGACCCCCTCCCCTCCAGCCCCCGGGGGACCCCTCCTCCCGCAGCCCCGCCAGGTAGGCCTGGCCGAAAGGCCCCCAGAGACGGCGGCCTCGACCCCTTCGCCGCCGAGAGACCCCGGGAAGCCCCTCTCCCCCCGCGACCCCCTCCCCAAATCCCCGGCCGCCCAGCCCGCCCCCGCCGCCCCCTGCCTCTCACCTGAGCCGCCTCCGCCTCGGGGCCCCGTCCTTCCTTCCGCCCGGGCTGCCGCTCCCCTTCCTCCTCCCTCCGCGCCCCGCTTTCCTCTCTCCTCTCCTCCCTTCTTCCCTTCCTTCCTTCTTTCTTTCTCTCTCTCTCGCTTCCCCCCCCGCCAAAGTCCCTCGCCCACCCCCAGCCTCCACACACCGGAAACGGAAACGCCCCCTGGGCCCTGACTCAACCCGCGCGTCACTTCCGGCGGAGGGAGGAGGCCAGGCCCCGCGCAGGCCGACGGGCAGGAGGACAACGTCACTTCCTCCGGGCAGCCCAGCGGGAGGAGGAGGCGGGCTGTTTTGCGCCACTTCCGGAGGAGGGAGGGAAGGAGAGAAAGGAGAGAGAGAGAGAGAGAATGTGTCCCTTAAAGAGATACTGATGGGAATATAATTGTCATTATTTTTAGAATAATTATTTTTATAATAATCATCTCTTATAATAATTATATTATTATTTTTAGAATAATCATCTCTTATAATAATTATATTATTATTTTTAGAATAATTATCTCTTATAATAATTATATTATTATTTTTAGAATAATTATCTCTTATAATAATTATATTATTATCTTTATAATAATTATCTCTATTATCATGGCTGTTAATAAGCTAAGATTTAGGGTGCTGTTGATGTTATTATTATTACAGATAGGTAGCCGTGTTGGTCTGCCATAGTCAAAACAAAAAAATTTTTTTCCTTCCAGTAGCACCTTAAAGACCAACTAAGTTAGTTCTTGGTATGAGCTTTCGTGTGCATGCACACTTCTTCAGATACACTTCTTCAGATACACTTCTTCAGGTGTATCTGAAGAAGTGTGCATGCACACGAAAGCTCATACCAAGAACTAACTTAGTTGGTCTTTAAGGTGCTACTGGAAGGAAAATTTTTTTTTGTTTTGATTATTATTATTATTATTATTATTATTGCTGCTGCTTTCATCTGGCTGCTGTTATGAATAGTCCTATGATGATGCTGATTTCTCCTTTGATCATCTCTATTATGGCCGTGTCATTATTTAACATTGTTGCTGTTACTGCCTTCCTGAATTTCTCCTGTCTTAGGCTAGAGTGCCGCAATTCTGCTGCCCCTAAGGGGGGAAGCCCCAGAACTGACCCCCATGAGAGCAGAATCCCCTTGCGCCTGCCTCTCCCTTCGAGGCTCCAGACTGGGGGATGGGGGGAGTTTTGTCCAGGTTTTGTGCTTTGGCTCAGCGCTGACCCCGTTCTGGTCATCAATATGTGCTTGTATGTTGGCTTCGCCTTCCAGCTGAATCATGTCTGATGCCTGGTCGCCGCTGTCTTTAAGGACGCAGTTGCCTGTGTAAATATAAATTATATTTATGCAGAAAATGAAGAGCCCTGCTGGATCAGGCCAAAGGAGGCCTGCCTAGCACCCAACTACACCCCCCTCCCGCAGGAGGCTGGGATGCCCACCAATAACGTTGGCTTGGAAAGGGAATGGGACAAATTCCTGGAGGAGGAGAGGGCTACCGAGGGCTAGTAGCCTCCATCGTGAAGAGGCAGCCATGCTTCTGAATCCCAGTTTCTGGAAACCGCAGGGAGGGAGAGGGCTCTTGTGTTCGAATCCTGCTTGCTGGTTTCCCATAATGGGGCCCCCGGGGCTGCGATACATTTTTACCCCCGAGGTGAACCACAAAATGGTGTCCCACCTGCCCCCATCAGGAAAGGGGAGGGGTGAGTGAATATCTGTTTGGGATAGCTCAGAGTCAAGTGCTAAAGAGGGCTGCCTTCAGATGTCTTCTAAAAGTCTGGTAGTTATTTATCTCTTTGACATCTGGTGGGAGGGCGTTCCACAGGGCGGGCACCACCACCGAGAAGGCCCTCTGCCTGGTTCCCTGTAATTTGGCTTCTCGCAGGGAGGGAACCGCCAGAAGGCCCTCGGAGCTGGACCTCGGTGTCTGGGCTGGATGATGGGGGTGGAAACGCTCCTTCAGGTATACTGGGCCTTTGAGGCCGTTTAGGGCTTTCAAGGTCGGCACTAACACTTTGAATTGTGCTTGGAAATGTACTGGGAGCCGATGTAGGTCTCTCAGGACTGGTGTTATGTGGTCTCGGCGGCCGCTCCCAGTCACCAGTCTGGCTGCCGTATTCTGGATTAGTTGTAGTTTCCGGGTCACCTTCAAAGGTAGCCCCACATAGAGCGCATTGCAGCAGTCCAAGTGGGAGATAACTAGAGTATGCATCACTCTGGCAAGACAGTCCAAGGAGTGTGTCGGAGCTTTTACCACCGTGGCAGCGGGTGATGCGCCCCTTGGAGGCCAGACCTGCTGCCCCGTGGATCCTGCCACGCGAGGCGGTCACTTCACCTTTCCTCATGAGTGGACCAGCCCTGCCCAGGGCTGTTGAATGACTATAGAAAGCTACTGGGAGCGGTCATTGTGAGGTTTGGGGCAGGGTGTTGTCAGTACGCTGCTGACACCCTGTTCTGCTTCTCTGTGACGTCTGAATCATCCAGGAGAGGCTGTGACTGTTTTAAACAGGTGCCTGAGTGCTCTGGCGCGCTGGACAAGGGCCAGCAACCTTGACCCTGAATCCTGGTGTTATAGGAATTCTAAGGCTCATATATTTAAATTGTAGGTTCATAAATTTACAAGGCGAACACATACATAAGTATATAAACGACGTGTCTGAAATAGTACAGGAAAGCAATCCTGAAACCATTTTGACCCTCCCAAATTGACCTCAAATGTTTCTCTGCAAGGAGGGAGGAAATGGGGAAAACCTCCCCATTGTCTCTTTGCTCACAAATCCTGTCTTGAGGGCGTTATCTGTGTATGAATAGGGTGAGCCTGTGACCTGGATTCAGGAACTGAGTATTTACCATCACAAAAGAATGGTCAGGATGCCCTGGTAAAAGCAACCAGTGACCATTATCAGGTATCCTGGCATACAGGTTTTCTGTTGTAGACCACCCCTTCAGTGACGTATGTGTGATGTTTTGGGGGGTGGTCTTGAGCAACAGGGGAGGCAATTTTCAAATGTCTGTATAAGAGCTTGCACACCATAGTTCTAGGTTCCTCTCCTCCTGCGTGGGATGAGCAGGGAACCCTGTTGCAAGACATCAATAAAGATCAGGCTTGCTGGCTGCTTTGCTTCTCAATATTCTCTGCTTGGCTTCTGTTATTTTCTCCTACCGATAGAAAACCTACATAAGGACCCTATACGGGCTCTTGGATACCCCATAAGGGATAAAGGAGCAGGTTTTTTTCTTATAACACTGGTAGGGTGGAGACTTTGTGGTTGAGAAGTTCCCAGGTCCTGGAGTGAAGGAGTTCAACAGTTCTGGACAGGGTTGCTGTGCCCCTGAATAATAATAATAATAATAATAATAATAATAATAATAATAATAATAATTTATTTCTATCCCGCCCTCCCCAGCCGAAGCTGGGCTCAGAGCGGCCAACAATAAAAGTAGCACAGCATTCTAAAATCATTTCATTTTAAAATCAATTCAAATCAAATTAATGGCAACCATTGGGCTAGAGTTCTGTGAAGATTACAGAAGGAAGGGGTCAGACTGTGCCTTGGCCAAAGGCCTGGTGGAACAGCTCTGTCTTGCAGGAAAGATGTCAAGTCCCGCAGGGCCCTGGTCTCTTGGGACAGAGCGTTCCACCAGATTGGAGCCACGGCTGAAAAGGCCCTAGTTCTGGTTGAGGCCAGCCTAACCTCCCTGTGGCCCGGGACCTCCAAGATGTTTTTGTTTGAAGACCGCAAGGTCCTCTGTGGGACATACCAGGAGAGGCGGTCCCGTAGGTACGAAGGTCCTAGGCCGTGTAGGGCTTTAAAGTTTTAAACCAGCCCCTTAAACCTGATCCTATACTCCACCGGGAGCCAGTGCAGCTGGTATAGCACCGGGTGAATGTGATCCCGCAGCGAGGACCCCGTAAGGAGTCTCGCCGCGGCATTCTGCACCCGCTGGAGTTTCTGGGTCAGCTTCAAGGGCAGCCCTGCGTAGAGCGAGTGACAATAATCAAGTCTGGAGGTAACAGTCGCGTGGATCACAGTGGCCAGGTCAGGGAGAGAGAGGTAAGGAGCCAACTGCTTGATGTGGTGGAGATGGAAAAAGGGGATGAAGGGACAGTTGTATAGATTAAAGGGGTGCTCCTAGATTCACCTCTGTCCCTGAAGGCTCAACTGACTTCTGTGGGGAGGGGGAGCACCCTATTGCCAGTGGGAACCCCCTCCCAGATGAGGCAGGGATGGCCACCAATCTGGAATGGCTTTAAAAGAGGATTAAACAAATGCATGGCGGAGGCGAGGGCTTTGCCCAAGGGCTGCACGTATTCTCAGCTGCACACAGACAAACACACACTTCCCGCAGTGGTGTCCAAACTCTTTTCAAAGAGGGCCAGATTTGATGAAGTGAAGGGCCGTGAGGGCCGACCAAAGTTGTTTACCTTTTTTGAAGTTTGTTGAGCTTTCTTATGATTTTACCCCAAAGTACTTGAGCTTAAAAAGGGACGCGGGGGGCGCTGTGGGTTAAACCACAGGGCCTAGGACTTGCCGATCGGAAGGTCGGCGGTTCGAATCCCCGCCACGGGGTGAGCTCCCGTTGCTCGGTCCCTGCTCCTGCCAACCTAGCAGTTCGAAAGCACGTCAAAGTGCAAGTAGATAAATAGGTACCACTCCGGCGGGAAGGTCAACGGCGTTTCCGTGCGCTGCTCTGGTTCGCCAGAAGCGGCTTAGTCCTGCTGGCCACATGACCCGGAAGCTGTATGCTGGCTCCCTCGGCCAATACAGCGAGATGAGCCCTGCAACCCCAGAGTCGGCCACGACTGGACCTAACGGTCAGGGGTCCCTTTACCTTTACCTTTACCTTTAGTTGAGCTTAAGTTGTTGAGGTTTTTTTTTTAGGATTTTACTCCAGGAAATAAACTGCCACAGGGTCTGGATTCAACCGACCGGCGGGCCGGTTGAGAGTAAGTTCTCTTGAGGCCAGAGGGTGTTGCTTCGGAGTAAAGCATGCCTGGGATGGAGCAATTGGGGTTGGATGGCAATTTGTGCTTGAGGCAGCAGCGCCTCACTGTGGCGAAGAAAGGAAACAGCAGGCTGTGATGTCCCCTCAAGAATTCAGGAACCTTTATAATCAAGAGAAACTTTTTTGTCTGCCTTGAAAACATCCAGTGCTATTTTTCTAGAAAAAGAGGTGCCAGAGCTCACCATGAACTTCCCCTTTGGTCTCTTATAATGGCCATGGCGCCCACCTGAGAGGTGCTGGAGCTGAGTTCTGGTGAATTCAGGCTGGGGGCGGGAAAACCCTGAAAACACCCTACCTTGACTTTTGGATATCATACCCAATAGCAGCTATTTTATGGTCCTCATCAAAAAATAGATGTGAGTGAACATATTGTGACCAGTCCTTCCTACTTCAGGAACCAGCTTTTTTGAATTTTTTTAATTAAGAATTTCAACATAACAATTTATCAAAAATACATCATCCTCATTTTTCCCCCTCCCCATTTTCCCCCTTCCCCCAAAAGAAACCCCCCAGACTTCCCTCAGCTCCTCTCTCTGGTTTTTCAGCACACATTATTCTCTGCATGTTATAAAATTGTAAGGATTCTTAATTTATCTATATTTATATTACCGATAAAAAGTTTGTGTATGTTTATTCAAACCCTGCCAAGGAGTCCAGTTCATTTTGTTGTCTCTTTAAGTACTTTGTAAAAGGTTCCCATTCTTCTTTAAAATCACAGTTGTCCTTATCACGCAGTTTGTGTGTCAGTTTCGCCAATTCCGCGTAGTCCATCCATTTCTCTTCCCACAGTTCTTTGGTCGGGATTTCCTCATTCTTCCATCCTTGTGCTATTAAGACTCTTGCTGCCGTTGTCGCATACATGAAAATGTTTTTAGCTTCCTTGGCAGGTCTTTCCCCACAATCCCTAACAAGAATGCTTCAGGCTTTTTTACAAATATTAATTGGAACATTTTCTTCAACTCATTGTATATCATTTCCCAGAATTTTTTTAATTTTACTACAGTCCATAGCTGTCAACTTTCAGATTTGAAAATAAGGGATCAGCAGCCTCCCCTGTACCTGGGACAGTCTACTGGATATCTAACAATAGGGGATAGCAGCGGGAAGCAGCGGAAAACGGCGCTGGAATAAGGGAATTTCCCGCAAAAAAAGGGAAGGTTGACAGCTATGCTACAGTCCCACCAAATATGGCACTGTGTGGTGGGTTCAAGCTGCAGCTTCTGTGGCCCACGATTGACCAGGCGGTGACCTCACAACTGGCCACAGATTCTGGCACTCTCGGTTCCCCGGAGATCCACGAGGATTCCAGGATGATTTCCTCTGCTCTCCTCCTCCGTTGCACGATGAAGTGCTGGTTCTCCTGCAACCACCGCTGCCGCAGGTAAAGCCCAGCAGAAGCATCAGGAATGGTCCTCAAGCCGAGGAGTTGCTGTGGTTCGTTCTCGGGGTTCATTCTGGCTCCCAGCTCAGCTTGCGTGCTTTTGCACGCTTTTGCTTCAGGTCCAGTGAACCTGAAGGAGCATCTCCACCTCCATCGTTCTGCCCGGACACCGAGGTCCAGCTCTGAGGGCCTTCTGGCGGTTCCCTCCCTGCGAGAAGCCAAGTTACAGGGAACCAGGCAGAGGGCCTTCTCGGTGGTGGCACCCGCCCTGTGGAACGCCCTCCCACCAGATGCCAAAGAGAAAAATAACTACCAAACTTTTAGAAGACATCTGAAGGCAGCCCTCTTTAGGGAAGCTTTTAATGTTTGATACATTATTGTATTTTAAGATTCTGTTGGAAGCCGCCCAGAGTGGCTGGGGAAAGCCAGCCAGATGGGCTGGGTATAAATAAGAAATAATAGTAATAATAATAATAATAATAATAATAATAATAATAATAATTGCACCAATGCAAACCTCTGGCTTTGGGGGTCAGGGGATCAGTGCAGCCCTCCAGATCTCTCCCAGAGCTACACTCCTCGCCTGCCCTGCTTTGCACCCTGTCTGGGAATGGGTCTGATCCTGCCTTTTGCTTGCCTGGATCGAAGAGAGGTGTTTGTGTGTGTACAAAGGTAAAAGTTAATGTTGGTTACTCCGCCCACTTCCACCCCTGGCCCAGCCCACCACCAGCATGCGGCCCTCAGAAGGGAGTCCAGAAGGGAATGCAGCCCTCAGGCTGGATGAAGCTTCCTGCAATGCATTATCGTGTCTCAAAACTGTAAAGTTGGAGGAGACCTCCAGCGGTCATCTAGTCCAACCCGCTGCAGTGCAGGAAGCACAGGAGTCCCAACCATAGCTGTCAACTTTTCCCTTTTCTCGTGAGGAATCCTATTCGGAATAAGGGGATTCCCCTTAAAAAAAGAGAAACGTTGACAGCTATGGTCCCAACCTCTGCTTAAAATCCTCCAGGGAAGGAGAGTCCACCAGCCTCCAATAAGTCCATTCTAACACAATTTTAATCCTGTTGGGAGTTTGCTTTTTAACAATTGCATTTCATACGTATTTTGTCTGTTTGCAGTTGTGTAAGGTGCCTTGAGTCCCTGTCTGGGGAAAAGACAGGAGATGAATAATAATAATAATATTAATAATAATAACCCTGTTCCCACTTGGGTGCTAACCTTAACCCTGCAGGGGAGGCCTCTGCTTCTGAGCTTGCCTTGGCAACCCCCCACATGACCCAACTGTGGGTCGGCTAGTTGACTGGGATCCTTTCGGAAGGGCCTGTCTGATCCGCCTCCTTTTCCTCTTCCAGATCCCGCTACGAGGAAGACCACAGGTGAGGAGGTGGGCGTCTCTGGGACCCTTAACTTGGGACCCTTTGGCTCTGTTGAGCCAAGGATGGGAGGGGGAAGGCAAGAGAGACCGTGCGGTTGGGGCTGCATTTGGGGCTTTGAAAAGCTCTTGGCCCCCGGAATTCGCAATCTGCTCCAGTGGCAGTGGCTCTCTCTCTCGGAGGGGGAGAACCGCATATCAAGGCAATAAATAAACAAACGAATGAAATAAAATTACAGTGCGAATATTCGCTCCCATGAAGACTCCCGTTCTTCCTAACAGGCTGTCAGAAATCAGGGAGGAGGGAAAGCGAGAGAAGGGGAAGCAGGACGGTTGGCCAAAGGAGGCGGCTGTTGGAGAAGGTGAGGAGTGGGTTTTGGGTGGGTGGGGACTCAAAAGCCCGCCAAGGGTTTGCTCTCTGGAGAACTGCCTGCCCTGGATCGGGGCACCTGGGCAAGGCTTCCTGTGGGAGTCAGGCTGGGCACTGGTGCAGACCCCAGGAGAGAGGAGCCTGGGGGACAAGGTGGCAGACAGGTGTGTGGGATGGAGGCTCACCTGCAAACACAGGTAGCCCTTCCTTGGATCTCCGTTGGGGGTGATGGCCCAGGAGAACGTCCTCCTCCCTTACTGCTGTAATAAACGAAAATCTGCCCTTATTCCCTTATGGAGGACACAAGAGCCCTTTTAGAGTCCTTTGCAGGTTCTACATCGGTCGGAGAAAATAACAGAGGCCAAGCAGAGAATATGGAGAAGCAAAGCAGCTAGTAAGCCTGATCTTTATTGAACTGTTGCAAGAGGGTGCTCCCCTCACATGCAGGAAAGGAGGAGAACCCAGAACCAAAGTTCCTGCCCTTATATAGACATTTTAAATTGCCCGCCTTGGAGTCCAAGACCACCCCCAGAAAAATCATACCTACATCACAGAAAGGGCGGTCTACAACAGAAATCTGAGTGCGTTGTTTATCTCCTGTCTGCCAGGTTATCTGATAATGCCTTATCTGATTGCTTTTCCTGGTAGTCTGCCCGTTTCTTTGGGATGGTGATTACCCAATTCCTGCCCTCCCTCCTTGCAGAGAAAACATTTGGTCCGTTTGGGAGTCAAAATGGTTTCAGGATGGTCTTCCTGTGCTGCTCCAGACATGTGCTCCACATATCCATGTTTGTGCTTGGTTGGTACATTTATGAACATTTATTATATATAAAGGTAAAGGTAAAGGTACCCCTGCCCGTACGGGCCAGTCTTGACAGACTCTAGGGTTGTGCGCTCATCTCACTCTAGAGGCCGGGAGCCAGCGCTGTCCGCAGACACTTCCGGGTCACGTGGCCAGCGTGACAAGCTGCATCTGGCGAGCCAGCGCAGCACACGGAACGCCGTTTACCTTCCTGCTGGTAAGCGGTCCCTATTTATCTACTTGCACCCGGGGGTGCTTTCGAACTGCTAGGTGGGCAGGAGCTGGGACCGAGCAACGGGAGCTCACCCCGTGGCGGGGATTCGAACCGCCGACCATGTGATCGGCAAGTCCTAGGCACTGAGGTTTTACCCACAGCGCCACCCGCGTCCCTTTATTATATACCGGTATATATGAGACCTTAATTTTTTTATTTCACGGCATACCCCACCAGCACTTCTCCGATGAAAATAGGGACGTCCTCAGGAAAAGCGAGACGTTCCAGGATCAAATGAGAAAATGGGGCGGCTTCTGTAAATCCGGGACTGTCCCTAGAAAACAGGGAGACTTGGAGGGTCTGTTGTTTTCTTTTCCAGGCTACCCTCCTCGACGGGCGCCCAGAGCTGAGGCCCAGCCAGACGGGGCAGTTGAGGATGGTAAGCCCAGAGAGAGGGTGGGTGGGGGGACAGAGGGGGGTCGGGGGCAGCCGGCCACCCTTCACTTCCTGGCCTGCCGGGTTTCTCTCTTAGGTGACGATCCGGAAAGCCCTGCCAAGGCCCCCCAGCCCCTGGGGACCCTCCCCTCCAAGGAAGCACCCGCAGAAGCCCACCCACCCTCTTCCCAACCTGCTCCGAGTTTCCCGATTCCCCATCATGAGATTCTGGGCTTCATTCAAGAGCTGGGGGCAGCACAGGAGCGTCAGTCTCGCCACCGCCGGGAGCGTAAGTTGGGGAGGATGGGGCGATCCCCCTGCGCCCCTCAACAAGATCCCTGTGCCTGCCTCCTCCTCCTCCTCAGGAAGAAGGGTCTGCTCCAGCTTCCTGAGAATCTCTACTTCCGTAATAGTAATAGTAATAATAATAATAATATATTAGTTGTACCCCGCCCATCTGGCTTGGTTTCCCCAGACACTATGGGTGGCTTCCAATAGAATATTAAAATACAATAGTCTATTAAACATTAAAAGCTTCCCTAAACAGGGTTGCCTTCAGATGTCTTCTAAAAGTCTGGTAGTTGTTTTTCTCTTTGACATCTGGTGGGAGGGCGTTCCACAGGGCAGAGGCCACCACCGAGAAGGCCCTCTGCCTGGTTCCCTGTAACTTCGCTTCTCGCAGGGAGGGAACCGCCAGAAGACCCTTGGAGCTGGACCTCAGTGTCCGGGCAGAATGATGGGGGTGGAGACGCTCCTTCAGGTATACTGGGCTGAGACTGTTTAGGGCTTTAAAGGTCAGCACTAACGCTTTGAATTGTGCTCGGAAACGTACTGGGAGCCAATGTAGGTCTTTCAAGACCGGTGTTATGTGGTCTCAGCAGCGGCTCCCGGTCACCCATCTGGCTGCCGCATTCTGGATTAATTGCAGTTTCCGGGTCACCTTCAAAGGGAGCCCCATGTAGAGCGCATGGCAGTAGTCCAAGCGAGAGATAACTAGAGCATCCAAGATGCTAGTCCTTAAGGAAGCTGCAAAGTTCTGGGGTGTGTGGGATCTTTTTTTGGGGAGGGGGGAGACAACAGCTGCCGTAACCTCAGGAGCCACAGAAGGGCAATGGATGAATGTCTGTGGGGGCTTTGGTGCCCTGCCTTGCCCCTCCTAGGGTCTCAAGTGAGACTAGAGCAATTCACACGGAGGCTGCATAGCTAATTGTCAGGGATTGTTTGGCTGTGATCCTTGCATTGCAGAGGGTGGGTTTACATGACCCGCTGGGGTCCCTTACAATTCTATAAAAATAGCAAATGGGGCTTTTTTTTTGGCTTAGGGCCCTCGTACCTACAGGACCGCCTCTCCTGGTCTGCCCCGCAGAGGACTTTAAGGTCCATGAATAATCATAGAGGTCCCTGAGGAAGTCAGACTATCCTCCACGAGGGCCAGGGCCTTCTCAGTGGTGGCTCCGACCTGGTGGAATGCTCTGTCCCATGAGACTAGGGCCCTGCAGGATTTAACCTCCTTCCGCAGGGCCTGTAAGACAGAGCTATTCCGCCTGGCCTTTAATTTGAATTCAGCCTACTCTTTTATTTCCCTTCCCTTCCCTCACTCGCTCTGAGACCCCACAGCTAATTCTCCCCTGGCCTCCTCGCTGGCCCAAGTAGGACCAATTCAGCCAGCTAGCCCTGGGGATTATCTAATTGATTTTTGATTTTTATTGTTATTCATGGTTTTTATACAGTGGTACCTCAGGTTACATACGCTTCAGGTTACATACGCTTCAGGTTGCAGACTCCGGTAACCCAGAAATAGTGCTTCAGATTAAGAAGTTTGCTTCAGGATGAGAACAGAAACCGTGCTCTGGCGTAGCAGCGGCAGCAGGAGGCCCCATTAGCTAAAGTGGTGCTTCAGGTTAAGAACAGTTTCAGGTTAAGTACAGACCTCCGGAACGAATTAAGTACTTAACCTGAGGTACCACTGTACTGTATTTTATGCTGCTTTTAAAATTGTTTTAAATTTGTTGTTAGCCGCCCTGAGCCCGGTTTTTGAACCGGGAACGGCGGGGTATAAATAAAAAATTATTATTATTATTTTTAAAAATTCATCTTGCTTTTTGCAAAATGACGCAACCCTTCCCCCCATGCCCGCTGCCAATGTCCCTCCTGTTCTGTTTGCAGCAAGCGGGGCGCAGGATCTGCCCCTCCCTGAACGCTGCTCCTCTCCCTGCAGGGAAAAAGGACCTCCGCAGCTGCCACGACTGCCTGAAGTCCGTCAAGACCTTGAAGGAGAACCTGCAGGAGGTCCAGGGCCGGCTCTGGAAGGTGGAAGCCAAGCTGGGCATCCGCGTGCCCCCCCACGAGCTGGAGCTGGAGGAGGACGAGAAGGAGCCCCCCAAGGAAGGAGGAGCGGAGGGCGAGGAGAGTCCCCCGGCCTGGGCGCCCCTTCCGGTGCCCCCCCAGCCTGGAGGTGGGGCAGAGGGCAGCTGGTGAAGATGCCAAGCCAGAGACGGAAGCAGGCGGACCCAGCCCACCATTCCACCGGCTTCCTGAAAACAACAAAATAAAGGCCTTTATTTTTTCATTTAATAAATATGTATCTTGAATAAACTTCGCAAGGTCAGTTTGCAGACGACCCCCCAAAAAGGTGAAATACCATGTGAGCAATCAATCAATACACTGGTTGGGTAGCCACTTCTCAGGCGGGGATACCTGCATTGAGTGGGGCCAGACTAGATGGCCTTTGGGGGTCCCTTCCGACAATCCTGCGGCTCTAAGCAGCCTTAACCTTGTTTTAGCCCAAGAGCCGCACCAGGTGACCTTCCAGGGGCCACGTGCCAGAGCTCTGCGGCTGGGAGGGCACTCAGCCTTTGATTCTTTCATATGTGTGTGTGTATACACACACACACACACACACACACACACACACACACACACACACACTATATCTAAAGATTTTCCTTTTTTTTTTGAATATGCTTTTTATTAAGTTTCATTTTAGATACACCAACACCAACAAACAAATATATCAATTCTTTTTACATCTATCTTAATTTATGTTCCATAGAGCCATTGACTTCCCTCCTTCCCTTCCGCAGCTTTTCTTATTCCAATCTTTAATTCACAGTTTCATTAGTAAAAGACTAAACCGTGACCTAAGATTTATTTCATTCCTGCTAACATCTTCAAATTTCTACAGTTCTCACTTATATAGACCATAAATTTACTCCATTCTTTTTGGTACCTGAAGATTTTTCAGTCTTTATCACTTAATCTACATTCCTTAATTTCTTATTACTTTTAATCACCCTTAACTAACAATTCTCTTCATAATCTTCTCTGCAACATTTCGCATAGTCCTCCTTACAAAACTTTTTGCAGTCCTCCTAGTGTGATCTGTTTATTACAATTGCTTTTCAAATAGTTCAGATATTTACTCTGGTCCTCTAAGAATCTCTGATCCCGCAGGTTTCAAATCCTTCCTGTCATCTAATTCTGCATAGTCCATTAATTTCATCTGCCTTTCCCCCCTCTTCTTTTTGGGTCCATTATTGACATTTGATTGTTCAATTAAGAAAGCTTATTAAAAAGAAAGAAAGAAAGAAAGAAACCTCACGAAACGCCATCCGTAAAAGAAACCTCCATCTGTGCCTGATACCCAGTGGATGATACCCCTCTCTTTCAAATCGGAACCAGTGAAGGTGGTGAAGGTCCTGTGTGAGTGCCTGGAGGTGGTTGGAGGATGGATGGCAGCTAATGGATTGAGGTTGAATCCTGACAAGAAAGAAGTACTGTTTTTGGGGGACAGGAGGTTGGCAGGTATGGAGGATTCCCTGGTCCTGAGTGGGGTCACTGTGCCCCTGAAGGACCAGGTGCGCAGCCTGGGAGTCATTTTGGACTCACAGCTGTCCATGGAGGCACAGGCTAATTCTGTGTCCAGGGCAGCTGTTTATCAGCTCCACCTGGTACACAGGATGAGACCCTACCTGCCCGCGGACTGTCTCGCCAGAGTGGTGCATACTCTGGTTATCTCTTGCTTGGACTGCTGCAATGCACTCTACGTGGGGCTACCTTTGAAGGTGACCCGGAAACTGCAATTAATCCAGAATGTGGCAGCTAGACTGGTGACTGGGAGCGGCCGCCGGGACCACATAACACTGGTCCTGAAAGACCTACATTGGCTCCCAGTATGTTTCTGAACACAATTCAAAGTGTTGGTGCTGACCTTTAAAGCCCTAAACAACCTTGATCCAGTATACCTCAAGGAGCGTCTCCACCCCCATCGTTCTGCCCGGACACTGAGGTCCAGATCCGAGGGCCATCTGGCGGTTCCCTCATTGCGAGAAGCAAAGCTACAGGGAACCAGGCAGAGGGCCTTCTCGGTAGTGGCGCCCGCCCTGTGGAACGCCCTCCCAGCAGATGTCAAGGAAATAAGCAGCTATCTTATCATTAAAAGACACCTGAAGGCAGCCCTGTTTAGGGAAGTTTTTAATGTTTAATAGGTTATTAAAAGGTGATTGTATTTGAGTGTTTTGTTGGAAGCCGCCCAGAGTGGCTGGGGAAAATAATAAATATAAATAATATAAATTATATATACATAAGAAATTATGATTATGATTACTCTTGCAGTCCTACTAGCGTGATCTGTTTATCACAATTGCTTTTCAAATAGTTCAGATTGGTTGAGTCCACCGAACACATTCTCTTGACTTGCCCTTCTTATGCAGAGCTTAGACAAAACTTTATAGACCCACACCTATGTCAATTTAGCTTCCTACCCGGAGAAAACCAGGTTTTACACTTGCTGAATAATGTCACTAGAGCTATACCTTCCTTGGTGGCCAAATTTCTTTTTTTAGCTTTTAAGCGTCGCAAGACTATAATTGACTGTATTGATATGGGGCTATCTGTTTAGCCCATTTTAGTGTTGGCGAAGTTCTAAAATCTTCCTGGATGTTTTAACTGTGTATTGACAAATGTACTTTTTTCTGACTGACGGTCGGATAAAAGGTTGATGATGATGAATAGTTCAGATATTTACTCCAGTCCTCTGAGAGTCTCTGGTCCCGCAGGTTTCGGATCCTCCCTGTCATCTAATTCTGTATAGTTCCAACAAAAAATTTTTTTTTCCTTCCAGTAGCACCTTAAAGACCAACTAAGTTAGTTCTTGGTATGAGCTTTCGTGTGCATGCACACTTCTTCAGATACCTGAACTAACTTAGTTGGTCTTTAAGGTGCTACTGGAAGGAAATTTTTTTTTTTTTGTTTTGACTATGGCAGACCAACACGGCTACCTATCTGTAACTGTATAGTTCCATTAATTCACGCTTTCCCCCCTCTTCTTTTTGGGTCCATTCTTGACATTGGATTGTATTTGATTGTTAAATTAATAAATCTTATTAAAAAGAAAGAAAGAAAGAAAGAAAGAAAGAAAGAAAGAAAGAAAGAAAGAAAGAAAGAAAGAAAGCTCACGAAAGGCCACCCGTAAAAGAAACCTCCCCCTCCCCAATGCAAAGCGCATCTCGCTCCCTCGACTTCCCTCTGCGAACAGCTGATGTGTTTCCCTTCCTCCCGAATTACTACAAGTCCCAGAATGCACCGCGCCTGCCCTCCCCGCCCCGCCCCCTTGTCGCCCCGCCCCTTTGCGCGTGCGCAGTCTTCCCGGCGAGGCTGCGAGGCGGAAGGTGAGCGAAGGGTGGTGGCGCGTGTGCCTGGAGGGAGGGGGGGCGCCTTCTTCTTCCCTGCAAAACGGGGGGGGGGGGACACGCAGAGGGGGTGCAAGGGGGCAGCAGGGGTGGGGGGGGGTCGGGAGGGGGGCTGCCTTCCTCGGGGTTTTTTGCATTAATCCAGTATATTTTCTTTTTTTTAAAAAAAAAAAATTAATTCAAAATTATAACAAGACATATTATATAAGATTTGAGGGTAAACCATACACAGCGCGGGTCTGCCCTTGTGGTTCGTTGGAAGTTGAAACTGCTTCACGTGTACTATTACGTTGTCTTTAGTTACAGATAGGTAGCCGTGTTGGTCTGCCATAGTCAAAACAAAAATTTTTTTTTCTTTCCAGTAGCACCTTAAAGACCAACTAAGTTAGTTCTTGGTATGAGCTTTCGTGTGTATCTGAAGAAGTGTGCATGCACACGAAAGCTCATACCAAGAACTAACTTAGTTGGTCTTTAAGGTGCTACTGGAAAGAAAAAAAAAACTTTGTTGTTGTCTTTATGAGAATATACGTTTGACTTTTATTACACCTGTTTTGCAAAAGTCTAGGAAAGAATCGGAATACCATAGTCTAAAACTACTGCTAGAGGACAAGAAGCCCAAGACTACATTAAATGTAGCTAAATTCTGTGCGTCTGCAATCAATCGCAGGAAGCAAGTGGTATCCCATAATGTCCAATCCCCTAAATGTTAATTACAGGGGGCACGCTAACAATTTTAATTTTTATATTTAAATTCTTGTTATTGCATATTGTCCCTTGTATTCCTGATATTTTTTATGATCTGTGATATTGTGTGTGTTGAAGCTGGTCTATGACCGTATTAATAAATTCATTCATTCATCCTTATTCCCTCCCCCTCCTCCCCCCCCCCCCGACTTCCCTCAGTTCCAGTCTTTGGTTTCTCTGAGACTGCTGTTTTCTGCATGTTACAAAGTTGTATAGATCCTAAAACTATTTAGCTGATTATTATCAATAAAAGGTTTGTGAATGTTTATTCAAAACCTGCCAAGGAGTCCAGTTCACTTTGTTGCTTCTTCAAATTCTTTGTAAAGGGTTCCCATTCATCTTTAAAGTCACAGTTCTCCTTGTCCCGTAGCTTGTATGTCAGTTTTTCCAGTTCTGCATAGTCCGTCAATTTTTCTTGCCATGATTCTTTACTTGGGGTTTCTTCAGTCTTCCATCCTTGTGCTATTAAAACTCTTGCGGCCATTGTCGCATACATGAAGATGTTTTTCAGCTTTTTTGGCAGATCTTTCCCTACAATCCCTAACAAAAATGCTTCAGGTCTTTTTTAACAAATGTTAAATGGAACATTTTCTTCAATTCGTTGTATATCATTTCCCAAAATTTTTTAATTACCTTACAATCCCACCACGTATGATAAAATGTCCCTTCCTTTTCCTTACACTTCCAACATATATTTGAACTAGTTTTGTACATTTTCCCTAACTGCACTGGTGTCGTGTACCATCTGTACATCATCTTCATGTAATTCTCCTTCAATAGGGAACAATCTGTAAATTTTAAATCAGTTTTCCATAATTTTTCCCAATCTTCCATCATAATTTTGTGACCTACATCTTGTGCCCATTTAATCACAACTGATTTTACCTCTTCAGCTTTTGTCTCCCATTCTAATAATATGCTGTATGTGGCCTTCAGTAGTTTCACTTTCCCTTCAAACACTTCCGTTTGAAACCTAGATCTAGTATAACTAAATCCTTTCTTGCTGTCTTCTTTATCAGTATATTTTCTTTTAATTGCTAAATGATTCTGTGTATGTTGCGGCAGCCTTTGGCTATGTGCAATAAAACAGCCTCCCTTTCCTCGCAGGGACCATGAGGCTCTCCGTCCTCCTTGCCGCGGCGGAGAAATTCAAGCCACACCCCGGCTACCGCTATGGCATGAACCGGCCCGGCTCAGTCGCCGACAAGGCCAAGAACCCTCCGTGGGTCTGGCGGAAGAAGATCCCCATAGAGCCCATCAAAGACGAGGACTGGAAGTTCTTCAAGGGCGACACGGTGAGGTCTCTCCCTGCTCTCAGCTACCCGCTTTGTCTGTGCCACTCGCTTCCGCAATGCCCGCCTCCCAAGGCTTGACCGCTACCATGGGAACTCTGTGGGGCAGCCCTTGGAGACAATAATAATAAATTATTATTATTATTATAACCCACGTTCCAAACACGCCGCCTGACCTCTTGCAGAGGGGAGATGTTTCACATGCACCCGGCTGGTTTTCCTGCATCTGCAGTCCCTGCCTGGGTTTGAACTACTGGGCTAAGTGGGTTTTCTGTCACAGTCAACGCAGAATGCTGCAGCCTGATTGCTGATGGGAGTGACGCCTTGTCGGCATATAAGAACCATTTTCATGGGTTGCCGACTTGCTACCGGGCCAAGTTCAAGGTGTTAGTATTAGTTACTCTATGAGAAAAGCAGACAACAGATTGAGAATATTTATTTCCTAAAATTTATACCCTGGTGGGTTGTAAATACAACCACCTCATCGTGGTTTACTAAAAAACAGGCAAGGCAATAAAATTAGCAAGGAGAAAAAATTGGCAACGATAATTTAAGACGTCCCAAAAGTTAAAACAAATTAAAACTCACACCAGCTTGCTAAGCCATCTAGGTAGCCTTGCCTGAACGAGAATGTCTTTAGCAGGGACTGAAAAGGATACAGCGAAGCTGCCTGCCTGACATCAACAGGCAGGGAGCTCCAAAGGGCATTTGCCCGATACCAATAATCCTAATAAAAAAGATGGCAAAACTCTGCCTGGCTGAAGAGACTATTGCAGCCCTTCAAGCTTGGCCCGCTGGCCATTCCTGCAAGGCAGGCGGGTCTCTCCTCCCAGCCGGAGGTCAGGATCCTGGACGGTCCCTTGCCTGCCCCCAAACGGGGCAGCCAACCCAACCGGGGGTCTTCCCTTCCAACCCCCATCCCTTTCTCTCTTCCTTTCAGGTTCAGATCCTGAAGGGGAAGGACGTGGGCAAGCAAGGGATGGTCTCCCAGGTGATCCGAGAGCGGAACTGGGTCGTTCTGGAGGGCCTGAACGTGGTAAGTGATGATGATGGTGGTGGTGCCCTTGGGCTCTCTCCCCCCCCCAGAAGAGAAGTGGGGTGTTCTGGGGGCTTTGGCACACTGAGACCCTAATGTGCTCTTTGGCTCAGCCTTCTCGGTGGTGGCCTCTGCCCTGTGGAACGCCCTCCCACCAGATGTCAAAAAGAACAACAACTACCAGACTTTAAGAAGACATCTGAAGGCAGCCCTGTTTAGGGAAGCTTTTAATGTTTGATACATTACAGTATTTTAATATTTTGTTGGAAGCTGCCCAGAGTGGCTGGGGAAGCCCAGCCAGATGGGCGGGGTCTAAATAATAAATTATTATTATTATTCCTTCCCTCTCCTTTCCGGTAGCACTACCGATACACGGGCAAGTCTGGCGCCTACGGTGGGATGTACATGGCCAGTGAGGGTCCGCTGCTGATCAACTGGGTGTCCCTGGTCGACCCCACTGACAGGTAAGGGGGCAGGGCAATACTAAGAATTTGCCCCTTGATCACCATTCCTGAATTCGTTGCTTGTGATCCCTGCGTGGCCGATGGCTGGACTTCAGGGGCCAGCAAACTTTTTCAGCAGGGGGCCGGTCCACTGTCCCTTAGACCTTGTGGGGGGCCGGGCTATATTTTGGAGGAAAAAAATGAACGAATTCCTATGCCCCACAAATAACCCAGAGATGCATTTTAATTAAAAGGACACATTCTGCTCATGTAAAAACACGCCGATTCCTGGACCATATGCAGGTCGGATTTAGAAAGCGATTGGGCCGGATCCGACCCCCGGGACTTAGTTTGCCTACCCATAGACTAGATGGCTCTTTGGGTCCCTCCAAACTCGATGGTTCTGGGATCCCACGATCTGCGGGGGGCAAACGCCGTCCCCCCGAAAGCACCGTGGATTTGTTCCCAGAGGTTACGCTCCCCTTCGTTTATTTAACAGCTTTTCTAAACTGCTGAATGTTCTAAAAGCCTCTAAACAGCAGGCTCATTTGATGGAAGAAGAGGAAAACCCTCTAGCCTTCCATCGTAATTTGTTGTATATTATTATTATTATTTAACTGGCCTTCACCCCAAGGTCCCAGGGCCGTTTCCAGCGATTAAAACACAATCTTAAAAACAGTTTTGAACAACTTAGATCACAGAAATAAGTTGGGGCATAAAAATATATTTCTCAAGTGCCCAAAGATAGGAGGTCTGTCTCCGGAAGCTGTAGAATGAAAGTGTCAGGGTTTTTTTAATGAACATTTAATATTATTTGTAAACCAACCGGTGAGATTAAGGATGATTAAGAAGTATTTAAATCCTGCTAGGTAAATAAAATATCTATTGTTCTCCTTTTTTGTTACGACAACAAACACCTGGGGACTTATTTTCCCCGTGGGCCATATAATCAAAGACTGCAGACTCTGGTGTTTTTAAGTGAGGCATCAAATGCAACCCGGCCAGGTGGGCAGAGTATTAATAATAAAATTATTATTATTATCATGAGTGCTTTTCTTCTAGAAAAAGGGTGCTGGCACTGCGTACCCATGAGTACCCCCAGAAAGTAGCACTGATATTTTTATTATTGTTGTTTAACAGTTTGATGAGTGATCCACAGACTGAGTTTAGTTATTTATATTTCGCAAAAACTATACGCCACTCAACTGTAAAAAATTACAGCATGCAGAAAATTTAAATCCACACCAACTTCCTAAACGTCTGGGTGGCTTAAGCAAGAATGTTTTTAGCAGATGCTGAAATTCAGCTTGAGCTTGCTTTCAAACACGCCCCCCCAAACCCCACTTCCCCATCCCCGCTGGACTCTCCCTGGACCCCCCTCTCCCTTCTCATCTGCCCCTTGCCCCCCCAGGCTGCCCACCAAGGTGGAATGGCGCTACACGGAGGAAGGAGAGAGGGTCCGCGTCTCCCTGCGGACCGGCAGGATCATCCCGAAGCCCTTGGAGCAGAGAGACGATGGCATCATCCCAGAACAATGGACAGGTGAGTGGCTCTTAAATTTGGGAGTGGAGTTGGCGTAGAGCGGATTTCCGTGGGGGAAAGGGAATCCTGACCGCCTGTTGCCTCAGGCAGACCCTGCCTTGGTTCTGAGCTGTCCTTTGTCATGTGGACTAGAAACTTGGTTCCGGGTTTACAGAACCTGCACCATAGCATTAAAAAAAGCCCACACCCTCATTTCCTGTGCCCCGTTTTCTCTTCTCCTCCTTTCCCCCCTGCCTTGCTGCTGAAGACTGCCCCAAGGACACGTCGGTGGAGGACGCCCTGGAGAAGACCTACGTCCCTTCCTTGAAGACATTCCAGGAGGAGATCATGGAGCTCATGGGCATCGTGGAGACACGCCGCTACAGAAAGTCCTACTGGTATTGAGGCCTTTCGTCCCGCGGATCTGTGCCCCGCTGCCTGGACCCCAAAAGACTCTCAGCTTTGGGGGGAGATCGAGGAGGAGGCTGAGATGGGGGCTGTTGCCTCCTGATAAAGGACCCCCTAAACTGGAATCTGAGTGTGTCTTTGTGTCTGTGGAGGTGGCCGTTCTCCTCTGGCAAGTCCGACTATACCATCTATCTGTATCGCTACCCCCCATGAGGCAGTTTATAAGCCATAGAAACAAAGGTCACACGTCTATGGAACAATCTGATCCAAGGCGGAAAAGGTCACAATAAAAGATAGGACTTTGGGATAAGCAACTTGTATCAAACGAAGGTAATAGTCAAGAATAAAATAGTACAGTCATACCTCGGGTTACAGATGTTTCAGGTTGTGTTTTTTTGGGTTACGGACCGCCGGAAGTACCAGAATGGGTTACTTCCGGGTCTCGGCGGTCACAAGTGCCAAATTGCAACCCGCGAGTGTGCAGATGCGCCGCTGCGGGTTGCGAACATGCATCCCACACGGATCACGTTTGCAACCCGAGCGTCCACCGTACACGGTAATAATAGAACAGCGACACAATAGTACACGGTGAAACTCATTCTGAAAATATCAGATAAGCAGAAATCTGCTCTCAACAGTGATGTTAATAAATTAAAAAACATTCCACACATTACTAAAAACAGCGGCAAAGTTACAATGCATAAAAGGCCACAGTGCATGAAAAAAACACAGAAAACGATGGAAATGAGCAGCCAAGCCACTTATGAAATTTGTGAGTAACTGGAATTTCCTGAAGTCCTCCCTTCCCAGCTGCTTTCTGCCGCTCTTAAAGTCCTGGGAGAGGCCGTTCCTCAGCTGGACTTGGTGGTGGGTGAGGGTCTTTTGCCCTCTGCATTTCCTTACTGAGGAGGGGGCCAAGGAGGAAGGTGTTAGGCGGTTCACATCTCCATGCCTCTTCTGGGAGCCTGTTTGCCTCCATGGCACAGATAGAAAGGGGAAAACCTCTCCAGATCTCTTCCACCCTCTGACCCATACCTGGCCAGGGATGACGGGAGCAGGAGCCTCGTTTGGGGCCGAATCTGGGTGTCCAGAGTGCCCACGCCCTGCTTTTTCCATCCTGGGTATTCCTGTTCGCTGGCTTCCTGCGGTGTGGGGCAGGGTGTGTGGGTCCAGACATCCCCAAGCGGTCCCCTTCAGTCTTCCGCTGCCACGTCCGAGAGAGCAGAGCCCAGAGGGGTCTTGGCCGCCACCAGCACCAGGTTGCGGGGGGAGAAGGTGGGGTCAAAGAGCGGGAGCAGCTGGCAGTGAAACCCTGTTTGGGGAGGAGAGCCCGGTGAGGGTCCTGGCTGTGCTTGGGGCAACATTTGGGGGGCGGCAGGTGTGGGGAAGGCTGCTTGGAGCAAGGCACTTCCCTCCTCAGTAGGGCAGGGAAGTTCCCACTGGGCCTGCGGGGTTGATGTCCACCTCTGGTGCTGGTTCGTGGAATTGCAGTGTTGGAAGGGACCTCCAAAGGCCATCTGGCCCACCCCCCTTCAGCGCAGGAATGGTGGCTGGGGAACCCCCCCCTCGCTTACCTTCCTCCTGCAGGAAGATCATCCTGTCCAGAAGCAGCAGGGTCTCCACCAGGGGGGCCAGCAGGAGGGCCAGGCTGAAGAAGGCCACCACTTTCCCTTCCTGGGCTAGCAGCTCCTGCAAGGGGCCAGGCTCCAGCCTCGTGTGAGGGTCTAGCCCCACCCTCTCCAGACCCAAGTGGGCGTACCTGGAGGAGAGACAGAGAGCCGTGCTGAGCCCCTGCGCTTGGGCTGAAGCGCAAAAGGTCTCAGGGAAATCCCACCCACCTCTGCCCCGTTCTGGGGGTTCCTTTTGGTTTCCACACCCATTAGAACTGTAAAACTGCAAACTTTGTAAAGTGGTACCTCGGGTTAAGAACTTAATTTTTTCTGGAGGTCTGTTCTTAACCTGAAACTGTTCTTAACCTGAAGCACCACTTTAGCTAATGGGGCCTCCTGCTGCCGCCGTGCCGCCGGAGCACAATTTCTGTTCTCATCCTGAAGCAAAGAGGAACTATTTCTGGGTTAGCGGAGTCTGTAACCTGAAGTGTATGTAACCTGAAGCGTATGTAACCTGAGGTACCACTGTATAGGATAAAAAACAAATATAGTGGTACCTCGGGTTACATACGCTTCAGGTTAAAGACTCCGCTAACCCATAAATAGTACCTCGGGTTCAGAACTTTGCTTCAGGGTGAGAACAGAAATCGCGCAACGGCAGCAGGAGGCCCCATTCGCTAAAGTGGTGCTTCAGGTTAAGAACAGTTTCAGGTTAAGAATGGACCTCCGGAACGAATTAAGTACTTAACCCGAGGTACCACTGTACAAAACAGTGACAATTAATTGCACATTTCCCCCCAAATCTTGGAAGCTGCCCAAAGTGGCTGGGGAAACCCAGCCAGATGGGCGGGGTAGAAATAATAAATTATTATTACATCATATTATTTAAGGGGCCTCCCAAAGGTCATCCAGCCCAACCCCAGCATTGCAGGAATCACAGCTAATAAGGTTCATGGCTGCTTATTGGCAGCGCCTTGGTTTCTGGGGCCGACCTTTGCTGTGCCCCCACCCCATATCCACACAGGGCTGTCCTCCACCCCCACCTCCAAAATCCTCGGGGACATTTGGAGCCACAGCTTTAACTGACTCATGGAACCAGAGTTGTGTGGGACCCCCAAAGGCCAACTATCCCAACCCCCTCCAGTGGAGCTGCCTGGCCTGGCACTCGCCGCCCCCTGGGCTCACTCACTCGCCAAAGGTGAGCTGGTGGGCCTTGGCGATGGTCTGCACCCCCAGGCGCTTCTTGGCCGGGTCAGCAGCCCGGATCACCGTCTCCAGCGCCGCGCGGAAGCAGTGGGTCCTGAGGGCGGCGCTCTGGCCCTTGAGCCGCTGGGCGTAGTCCTCGAGGGCGTGGCAGGCCCCCTCGCGGGCCTTGTAGGAGAGCCGGTGGCCGGGCAGGGCGGAGACCCAGGCGCTCAGGGGGTAGCCGGGCTCTGCGGGGCAGGGCGGGGGCCCAGGCCCTGGCGGGATGGGGGCCTCTGCCGTGGTGAGTTTCATGTAGCAGCAGGCCACGGAGGTGATGCCCACCACGTGGGGGCAGTGGGCGAAGTGGCGCAGGAGGGCCACGCTCAGGTCACCGCAGGCGTGGAGTCCCGTCAGGAGCAGCTGGCGCCCCCTGGGGGTGTGGCAGGCGGGTGCGCTGCCAGCCCCACGTTCCGGGGAGCCTGGGAGGTCCTTTCCCGCAGGATCCACTCTTGCCACCCCAAAGCTGCCTCCGTCCACCGCAGGGCCACGCTCCTCCACTTCCGGGTGCTGCAGCAGTTGCCGGAACTCAGTCCACGGCGCCCCAGGATCCACCCAGCCGGCCACGTGCCGCGGCCCCTTGAGAGAGATGCCATTGGGGACCTGCGGGGAGGAGAAGAGGGAGAAGGTGTCACCCGGCAAGAGAACCAGGGAGGGGCTGGGTGAGGCCAGGACCCCTGCCTGGGGACTAGGATGGGTTTGGGCCAGCCTCCCCCTAACCTGCTGAGCTCCCAGAACAAAGGTATATGGCTCTGAACAAGGTGTGTTCCTATTTCAACCATTTTTTCATAAACCATGAGGACTAGCGTCCTACTTTAATTTGAAAAGAAGGGCTGTGGCTCAGTGGGACGGAGTCTGCTTTGCATGCGGGAGACCACAGGCTCCATCCCCGTTGGCAGCAACTCCACACAGGGCTGGGATTGGCTCCTTGGCCAGCTCCTCAAGGTCCCTCTGGTGGACATAATAATAATAATAAATGATAATAATAAATTTTATTTATACCCCGCCCTCCCTGGCCAAAGCCGGGCTCAGGGTGGCTATAACCAGTAAAATTACAATGGAAACATAATGGGGGGCGGGGGGAACAACACAATTTAAAATACAGGTTAAAATGCAATTTAAAAAGCGGCCTCATTTTAGTAGTAGCCCATAAATCAAAACCATAAGGGGAAGGAAGACATAAGGGTCAGACTGAGTCCAAACCAAAGGCCAGGTGGAACAGCTCTGTCTTGCAGGCCCTGAGGAAAGATGTCAAATCCCGCAGGGCCCTAGTCTCTTGGGACAGAGCGTTCCACCAAGTTGGGGCCAGTACTGAAAAAGCCCTGGCCCTAGTTGCGACCAATCTAACCACCTTACGACTTGGGACCTCCAAAGTGTTGTCATTTGTGGACCTTAAGGTCCTCTGCAGGGCATGCCAGGAGAGGCAGTCCCGTAGGTACGTGGGTCCTAGGCCCACATGTGAGGAACAGCCTGTACTCTCTTCCTTGTTCTCCTGAAAATACTCCTCCTTGCTTCTGATGTCAGCTATAGGACTTCCCCCAGATATCTTTAGTTGGAAGGGACCCTAAGGGCCATCTAGTCCAACCCCCTTCAGTGCAGGAACCGCAGCTGAGTTTGCGTTCAAGGGAGAGGCACAGAAGGCTCAGCTCCTGGGATTCTGGCCGGGGGAGCCATGGAGGTTGAAGGAAAAGGAGAGGGCATTAAGTGGAGGGCGTGTGGCTCACAGAAGCTGGAAGGGACCCCTGAGAGTCATCTAGTCAACACCCTGCCATGTGGGAATCCACCAAGTGGCTGAGGAAGCTGCCTGCCATGGCTTGGACCAGAGGGACTGGCCCCCGCCCCCGCCCCCTCCTCAGGAAGCCAGGACCCTCTGCAACACACCACACCCCCTCCCCACCCCTGACGTTCCGCCTCCTCACCTGCCCTCCTCGCTTGGCCCCCTCTTTCCTCAGCGCCTGCACCAGCTCCTGGTCGAACTTGGCAGCCTGGGCGACCAGCCAGGGGTCTCCCTCGATGGCGGTGACGGAGAGGCCCAGGCCGAAGGCCAGGAAGCGAGAGAGGTGGCCCTGGGGGAAAGGGGGGAGAAGACACTGTAAATAAAGCAGGCTTTGCGAGACTCCGAAAAGGAAGAGGAACCCCAGAGGCCTCCTCCATCCCTGCTTACCTGGCCAGCGCCCACGTCAACCACCTGGCGGCACCCCGTGAGCTCACTCAGCCGTTTCACCATCTGCGGGGGAAACGGGAGTCAGGGAGGCCCCTGTGGAGCTGCCCCCCAGGTGGAGGGACCCTCTGGTGGCTTCAGCAAGGGGCAACGGCCGCTTCCCAGGAGAGGGAGAGGAGGAGGATGGGCAGCAGCAGCAGGAGAGGAAACCAGGTGTGGCTGGAGGAAGAGGTGGAAGGGATTATGCGAAGGAAACGCTGGTGGGCAGGGCCACGGGGGCATCAGAAGCACAGCAGTAGTTCCTGCAGTGACCAACAGCAGCTCTGGCAACAGCCCTCCCCTCCCCGAAGCAGATGCCTTGCTTGACCCTATGACAGGCTGTGGAGGTCTTATTCTGGGCCTGGTTGGCACTGACTCATAGCAGGGTCTTGTCAGTGGTGGCTTCCTGTTTGTGGAAGACCCTCCTTCGGGAGTTGCGCCTGCCTCCCTCGTAATTGGCTTTCAGGAGTGAGTTCAACATGGATTGATAATATGGACAGATTAGCCACATACGAACGAATTGCATGTCGACGCAAATTAAGAATGGATAAATATGAAGAAATCTGGAAAGAATATTTAAGCGATAAGGCGGATAACGGTGGGAGGTGGGGGCAGGAAAGAGAGATGGGAAAATATTGTTAAAAAGGTGTATTCATAGGTATATCAGTGTATTCAAATCTGAATTGTCAAATTGTGTTATTATTGTTATTATGGTATTGTATGTGTCTTTTGCAGTTGTTGTTTGTATTGACAAAATGATTAAATTTTTTTTAAAAGGCCTTTGTCTGTACCCAGGCTTGGCATCTGACGTGTGTTCCTGGTGACCCCCAAATCCCTGTTTGGTAGAAAACAAATGCCCTGTTTTGAGAATGCTTTCTGGTAGTGGTGCGTTTGCCACCCTGGGCATGATGTAAAAGGAACAAGTGAGAACAGGGCTGGGCCTGGCAGTGGGGGTAGCAGTTCTTGCCTCCTTGGTGACATGCAGCTGGGCTCGCTGACTCGAGCCGCCCTCCCTCCCCAGCTCAGCCATACCTGCCCCAGCCGCCGGATCTCGTGCTGCTTCTTGGGCTTGACGTGTTTCCGGAAAAGCGGCGGGAGCCTGGAGCTCTGGCACTGGTTGTCCCGGAACTCTTCCGGCCTCCCGGCTTCCTTGGACTTGCCAGCCCAGCCGCTGGGCCTCCTGGGGAACGCCAAGGTGTCGGCAGAGGCTTTGAAGGCCAGCAGGGAGAGTGGCCAGACCGAGCTGTACCTGAGGGGGGCGAGGGAGGGAGACAAGCGGTGGCAGGTAACGTGGAGTCTCAAAACCACCCACGTTCTCATTCGTCTTTAATGGCAGGGGAGGGACAGAAAATTAAATTCACAACATGGCTTCTGTGTTTTCAAACCGTGAGAAAAGTGCTTCGATGGGAGCCCTGCATCCCTTTGGCCCTCCGTTCATACAAGGCGGGTTCAAATGCACCCATTTCCGAGGAAGCACCCTTGAGGCTGCCCAAGGAGACCCACAACACCCTCGGCCCTACCTGGCTTCTTCCTCTCTGGCATGTCTATTTTCCAGCAGGAGGGCGGCCAGCTGTGGGGGCTGGAGGTCAGCCAGGGCGGCCTGCCAGGACGGCGGGAGGCTGCCCCACAGATTGTCTGTGAAAAACTCCTAGCAGGGAAGAAAGAGGGTGGGGTGGGGTGGAACAGGGTTACAGTTGCGTGCTTCTTGCCCGCAGTTTGTTAAGAGTGCTGGGAACTGTAGTTCAATGTGGGAAAACTATAGTTCCCAGTGTTCTTTAAATGTATGGTGTGCCTGCAGCCTTGCAAAGAGTTGTGCGGGAACAGAGAGCATCCCAACCCCTCCCAGAGTCTTCAGGGAAAAGCCCAGGACCCCCACCCTGCTCATCATGTGGATCCCGGTGAGGAGAGGCCAGGGTGCCACCCTTCCCCAGATCCCTTTCTGCCCCACAGCGGTGGAGATGAGGGCTGACTCACAATGATGTAGGCATCCGCAATGAAGCCGTAGAGGGAGAGGACGCGGGTGATGTCGGCCGCTAAGCGCTTCTGGGCTTCCAGGGAGAAGCCGACCATCGCAAGGAGACTCTGCAGAAGGAAAGGCGAAAGAGGGGAAAGTTATTTCACTGTGGTTTAATTGATGTTGTGCCCTGCAGTGGTGGAAAGCAGGAAATAGTAATAGTAATAATAATTAATGTGTACTCTGCCTCTTCCCCTGACTCAGGGCAGCTTAGAGATAACATAAGAGCAGCTGAAAACATATGGGGAAGAGAAGCGGTTTAGTCCTGCTGGCCACATGACCTGGAAGCTGTACGCCGGCTCCCTCGGCCAGTAAAGCGAGATGAGCGCCGCAACCCCAGAGTCGGCCATGACTGGACCTAATGGTCAGGGGTCCCTTTACCTGTAGTGTACACGTATTATATATGTCCCTATCTATCTCCCATCAGATGTCAAGAGAATAAACAACTATAGTGGTACTTCTGGTTGCGAATGGGATCCATTCCGGAGGCCCGTTCGCAAGATGAAAAGAGCGCAACCCGCAGCGGCGCGTCTGTGCATGTGCAGGTTGCGATTCGCCGCTTCTGCGCATGCGCGTGATGTCATTTTGTGCTTCTGCGCATGCGTGAGCAGCGACACCCGGAAGTAACCATTTCCGGTACTTCTGGGACATAACCTGAAAGAAGGTAACCTGAAGCAAACGTAACCCGAGGTACCACTGTATCTGACTTCTAGAAGACATCTGAAGGCAGCCCTGTTTAGTGAAGTTTTCAATGTTTGAAGTTTTATTCTGTTTTCAATGTTCTGTTGCCCAGAGTGGCTGGGGAAACCTGGCCAGGTGGGTGGGGTAGGAATAATAAATTATTATTATTATTAATTATTATTAATCATTATTATCACCATCATCCATCAATGCATGTTCTGTTAAAAACACACAGGTCATTCCAACAGAAACGGCACATTCAAAGCAGCCTTAAAAAGAGATCCGAGGAAGGCCTTCTTCCCTCCAGGCGGGGCACCCAGAGAGTAAGAGATTTTGTGGGAGGCGAGGAGGCCGCTCTATCCCTTGCCACGTCTATGGTCCTGCGTCCCCCCAGAGCGACGGGAGGGGGGGAGGGACGGAGGGCCTTTCCAGGGGGCGGGACCCGCCTCCCCCGACCCCGAGTGGTGAGCCTGGCGGGCCGCGCTCCCCCCCGCTCGAAAGCCCGCCGGGGCAAGGAGAGAAGCCGGTACCGTGGCGGCCTTTCCCTCGCGCCGGAAGTCGTTGCGTCCTGACCCGGAAGAGCTTCCTGCGTATAAGACCCAGCCCCCCTGGGCCTGAGGGCGCCATTTCGTCGTCGCCTGTGGCTGGAGCGGAGCGCCCGGGGGCCCCTCTTCTCTCTCTCTCTCTCTCTCTCTCTGCGCCTTCTCTCCCGAAGAAGACAGGCCTCTCCATCCCAGGCGGGACTTCGGAAGTAAGTTGCTCCTCCGCCCGGCTCACTTTCCCCCGGCCGAGCCTCGTTCCGACTCGGGGGCGCCTCAGAAAATACCCCCCCCCGCCCCCCATCAAGAACTGACTGACTGACTCCAGTCAGTCCATGGCCCCCAAGTCTTTGGCTGGAGCGCTTCGCCTCCGACTTCGTGGTTCCGCTCCTTCCTCCTGGGCCGTGTCCAGAAAGTGGGGGGGGGGATGAGTGTTCAGACCCCTGGGCTCTCACTTGTGGGGTGCCTCAGGGTTCTGTCCTCTCCCCCATGCTTTTCAACATTTACATGCAGCCGCTGGGAGAGATCATCAGGAGGTTTGGGCTGGGTGTTCATCAGTATGCGGATGATACCCAGCTCTACCTCTCTTTTAAATCAGAACCAGTGAAGGCAGTGAAGGTCCTGTGTGAGTGCCTGGAGGCGATTGGAGGATGGATGGCGGCTAACAGATTGAGGCTGAATCCTGACAAGACAGAAGTACTGTTTTGGGGGGACAGGAGGCGGGCAGTTGTGGAGGACTCCCTGGTCCTGTATGGGGTAACTGTGCCCTTGAAGGACCAGGTGCGCAGCCTGGGAGTCATTTTGGACTCACAGCTGTCCATGGAGGCACAGGCTAATTCTGTGTCCAGGGCAGCTGTTTACCAGCTCCATCTGGTACGCAGGCTGAGACCCTCCCTGCCTGCGGACTGTCTGGCCAAAGTGGTGCATGCTCTGGTTATCTCCTGCTTAGACTACTGCAATGCGCTCTACGTGGGGCTACCTTTGAAGGTGACCCGGAAACTGCAATTAATCCAGAATGCAGCAGCTAAACTAGTGACTGGGAGAGCCCACCAAGACCACATAGCCACCAGTTCTGAGAGATCTGCATTGGCTCCCATTACGTTTCCAAGCACGATTCAAAGTGTTGGTGCTGACCTTTCAAGCCCTAAACGGCCTCGGTCCAGTAGACCTGAAGGAGCGTCTCCACCCCCATCGTTCAGCCCAGACACTGAGATCCAGCACCGAGGGCCTTCTGGCAGTTCCCTCATTGCGAGAAGTGAGGCTACAGGGAACCAGACAGAGGGCCTTCTCGGTAGTGGCGCCCGCCCTGTGGAACGCCCTCCCAGCAGATGTAAAAGAGATAAATAATTACCTGACATTCAGAAGACATCTTAAGGCAGCCCTGTCCAGGGAAGTTTTTAATATGTAACGCTGTACTGTTTTTAACACTGATTGGGAGCCCAGAGTGGCTGGGGAAACTCTGCCAGATGGGCAGGGTATAAATAATAAATTATTATTATTATATTATTATTATTATTATTATTATTATTATTACGGCTGGTGTAAAAACATCGCTTCCGTTGGTTTGGCTCGGCACCAGGGAACCTCCCGAGTTGCAAATAATAATAATAGTAATAATAAGGAAAGAAAACGTGAGAAACTACAGAACTTTTACGTAACGTGGTTTTCCTTTATTACATATACATCAAAGAAAGAACAGGCACTTATTTCCCCCCCCCCCATTTTTTTTTTGATTTTCACAAAATTATAAACAAACACATAAAACAAACAAACATAAATCATAACCTTATTAAAAATTGCACTTATTCACATTGTTAAGTGACTTCCTCACTTCCCCTTGGTTGAATTTCAAAGTATATCCTTTTAACGGTTTTCCAAATCATGGTTCTTATAAAATTTAACTTGAACATTAACATCCTTAGATCTTTTCATTTTGAAATTAAACATATTAATTCATCATCAAGAACAAGCATTTAAACCACCTAACACACATGGGAACATGTGGAATGATGTTTTTTAAACCAGCAACTAGAAATAATTTTTGGTTTGATTATATTACTAATGTAATTACCTGGATGTAGTTGGGGCTGTATTTTTTGGGGGGGGATGTTAGGGGAAAACTATTTGATTGCTTGTAGTTGATTATATGTTCTCATATTCAACGAATGAATGAATGAAATACTTTATTGTCACTTGTACAACTTGTATACAGTGAGATTACACGAGCACCTCGGGTTACATACACTTCATGTTACATACGCTTCAGGTTACAGACGCTGCTAACCCAGAAATAATGCTTCAGGTTAAGAACTTTGCTTCAGGATGAGAACAGAAATTGTGCTGTGGTAGTGAGGTGGCAGCGGGAGGCCCCATTAGCTAAAGTGGTGCTTCAGGTTAAGAACAGTTTCAAGTTAAGTACGGACCTCCGGAACAAATTAAGTACTTAACCCGAGGTACCACTGTACTCCAGAGGTTGCTGAACTACACCTCCCGCTGCCCTGGTCTCTGGCCTCACTGGCCCCTGCTTTCACCAGTAGCTGCTCGTTTTGTTTTAAGAAATCTTGATTTAAAACTCAAAAAGTATATAATTATATGTGCACTAAACATGGTGAGGCGAAAATAAGAGAGAAAACGAGAAACAAGCCATTTGGAAGGGAAAACAAAGGGGATGGGGAACCCAAAACTGCATATTTTGCAAAGTTATTGTACTTCACCAGAACTTATAATCTATTACAGTATTTGTAAGAATGGATTCCAAATATCACTGAATTTGTCCATGGCAAATCTGTGTTTATATGCAAGTTGTTCATATGTTGTGAGTTCGTACAAGTCTTCAGTCCAATCATAGAAGGGAGCCTCATTTTTATTTTCCCAGTTCATCAGGAGCAGTCTCTTTGCTGTGGTGAGGGCACGGAGGGTCCACTCGTATTGTCCTTTTCTAAGGTTCCATGTGCTGGGTATATAATTCAAGAGGATATTTTGCTCTATAAATGTAAGGTTGTTCCGTACAGTTCAGTTACCTTCGGCCAAAAATCTTTCAATATAGGACAATGAAAAAACACATGTTTCAGAGAAGCATTATCCCTATTGCATTTCCAACAGCTAGATACCTTAGGTAGCCCTTTTTAAAAGAAAAACATAATGGGGTCCAGTATATTCTAAATATTATTTTTTGTTGTATGAGCTTCAGTTTAAAGTCCAGAGGCACCTTTGTTGTAGGAGTTAAAAAAGTTTCCCAATGTGTGGTCGAAATTGAGATCTCTAATTCTTTATTCCGATCCTCCCTGTGTACCTGTATATCAAATTGGTTTGCTAATAACAAAGAATTATATATGTTGAATTATTTATGGTGGGGGCTTTTTGCCTAAGAATTAATAAACTGCTTCAATATCTCTGGGGTCTCTGAGGGTGTAAAAGCTGCTGGTCCGTAGATGGTGGTTTTTTGTTGTTTGGTCGTTTAGTCGTGTCCGCCTCTTCGTGACCCCCTGGACCAGAGCACGCCAGGCACTCCTGTCTTCCACTGCCTCCTGCAGTTTGGTCAAACTCATGTTAGTAGCTTCAAGAATACAGTGGTACCTCAGGTTACATACGCTTCAGGTTACAGACGCTGCTAACCCAGAAAGAGTATCTCGGGTTAAGAACTTTGCTTCAGGATAAGAAAAGAAATCGTGCGGTGGCGACGCAGCAGCAACGGGAGGCCCCATTAGCTAAAGTGGTGCTTCAGGTTAAGAACAGTTTCAGGTTAAGAACGGACCTCCAGAACGAATAAAGTACGTAACCAGAGCTACCACTGACGGAAGTCCAGCCGTGATTAAATGGGGCACAGCATAGAAAAAAGACACAGAGAGCCAGCTATATTTTCAGGATGGTCAGAGCAGCTCCTTTGACCACTCTCCTCCGATTTTATTCTCCTTTGTTCTCCCCTGTCGCACGGCCGTTTGCCAATGTCTCACGTTACCTCATCCGGTCATGGCTTTTACTACACCCATCACCATATCAGGTAATCACTGCCCAGAGGAAACACAACTCCATTTAAGGTCCATACATTCTAATACATTGTAAGGCACAGAGGTGCTGCTCAACAGGTCAGGAGGCACCCTGCAGTATTACAAGTCTCTGCCATGGCTTTATGACTCCCACATACCACTGTACTGTCCCACCATCTTGTCCTCTGTCGTCCCCTTCTCCTTGTGCCCTCCATCTTTCCCAACATCAGGGTCTTTTCCAGGGAGTCAACCATATGTCAGGAGTGCTCTGATGGTGTTTCCTGCTTGGCAGGGGGTTGGACTCGATGGCCCTTGTGGTCTCTTCCAACTCTATGATTCTATGATTCTCTTCTTGTGAGGTGGCCAAAGTCTTGGAGCCTCAGCTTCAGGATCTGTCCTTCCAGTGAGCACTCAGGGCTGATTTCCTTCAGAATGGATAGGTTTCTTCGGCGATCAGCCTTCTTTATGGTCCAGCTCTCACTTCCATACATCACTACTGGGAAAACCAGAGCTTGCACTATACGAACCTTTGTTGGCAAGGGGATGTCTCTGCTTTTTAAGATGCCGTCTAGGTATATCATTGCTTTTCTCCCAAGAAGCAGGCGTCTCTTAATTTTGTGACTGCTCTCACCATCTGCAGTGATCATGGAACTCAAGAAAGTAAAATCTCTCACTGCCTCCATTACTTCCCATTCTATTTGCCAAAAGATGATGGGACCAGTGGCCATGATCTTAGTTTTTTTGACGTTTGAGCTTCAGACCATATTTTGTGCTCTCCTCTTTCACCCACATTAAAAGGTTCTTTAATTCCTCCTCACTTTCTGCCAAGTGTTTTATCTGGAGATATTGCCATTGAGCATTTGTAGGTAATCTGTATTTGTCTCTTAGGATAGACTATGTATAAAATTCATCCTTTTCTTTTATCAACTGGTCTAATGTTAATATACCCAAATTCATCCACCTCTCCCATACAACCATTTCTTTCCTGATTTTTAAAGATGGGTTTCCCCACAAAGTCATTTTATTGTGGGAGAAAAGGTCAAATTCATATTTTTTGGACATGTGGTATCATTCTAACTGATGTTATTGTTTCAATAGCATCTTGAGTATTAATGTTTGTATTTAGACCCAAGTGCTACCCAGATTTCTAGAGGTGCTACATAGGAATATTCCAAAGCAGCCCAATTTGGACAGTTGTTTTCAGTTATGGGTCTCCAGAATTGTCTACCTGACAGTAAATATGCTTGGTGATACATTTCTAAGTCTGGGATCCAAAATCCTCCTCTTTTTATGAGTATTTACATTTTTTGCATAAATATTTTTTGCATAAATATTATTGGAACTGATGTGATGTGAATTGGAATTCCTCTTTAGATATAAACTAGGTATTATGTTCATTTTAAGAGCATTGACTTTTCTCCATAGGGTCAGGTTCAATGACACCCATTCAGTGCTTTTTTTCCTAAAAAAATGTTTAGGGGTACTCTCATTTTCCTACTCATATTGAAATATTGCCCCTCATTGAGGCCAAACCTAGATTCACAAAATGTTTAGGGGTGTGCATACTCTCTTCCTTGCTCTCCTGAAAATACTCCTCCTCGCTTCTGATCATCAGCTATAGGAGTTCCCCCAGATATTTTCAGTTGGAAGGGACCCTAAGGGCCATCTAGTCCAACCCTCTGCAATGCAGGAACCGCAGCTGAGTTTGTGTTCAAGGGAGAGGCATAGAAGACTCAGCACCTGGGATTCTGGCCGGGGGAGCCACGGAGGTTGAAGGAAAAGGAGAGGGCATTAACTGGAGGACGCGTGGCTCACAGAAGCTGGAAGGGACCCCTGAGAGTCATCTAGTCAACCCCCTGCCGTGTGGGAATCCACCAAGTGCCTGAGGAAGCTGCCTGCCATGGCTTGGACCAGAGGGACTGCCTCCCCCCTCCTCAGGAAGCCAGGACCCTCTGCAACACACCACACCCCCTCCCCACCCCTGACGTTCCGCCTCCTCACCTGCCCTCCTCGCTTGGCCCCCTCTTTCCTCAGCGCCTGCACCAGCTCCTGGTCGAACTTGGCAGCCTGGGCGACCAGCCGGGGGTCTCCCTCGATGGCGGTGACGGAGAGGCCCAGGCCGAAGGCCAGGAAGCGAGAGAGGTGGCCCTGGGGGAAAGGGGGGAGCAGACACTGTAAACAAAGCAGGCTTTGCGAGACTCCGAAAAGGAAGAGGAACCCCAGAGCCCTCCTCCCTCCCTGCTTACCTGGCCAGCGCCCACGTCAACCACCTGGCGGCACCCCGTGAGCTCACTCAGCCGTTTCACCATCTGCGGGAGAAACGGGAGTCAGGGAGGCCCCTGTGGAGCTGCCCCCCAGGTGGAGGGACCCTCTGGTGGCTTCAGCAAGGGGCAACGGCCGCTTCCCAGGAGAGGGAGAGGAGGAGGATGGGCAGCAGCAGCAGGAGAGGAAACCAGGTGTGGCTGGAGGTGGAAGGGAGTGTGCAAAGGTAAGAAATAATAAAAAAATAATACTAACAAATATATACCCTGCTTTTCCCGACTCAGGGCAGCTTACAGATAACATAAGAACAGCTGAAAACATATGGGGCAGAAAATAAAAATAAAACAAGCATTAACAGAATTAAAACTATGTATGTATATGTATGTACAGTCATACTTCGGGTTACAGATGCTTCAGGTTGCGCACTGCACCATACCCGGAAGTACCGGAACGGCTTACTTCCGGGTTTCAGCACATGTGCAGAAGTGCTAAATTGCTCTTTGTGCATGCGCAGAAGTGCCAAATTGTGACCCGTGCGTGCGCAGACGCGGCAAACACTGCATGTTGCAAATGTGCCTCCTGCACGGATCACGTTCGCAACCCGAGTGTCCACTGTATATATGTCTCTATCTCCCATCTGATGTCACGAAAATAAACTACTATCTGGCTTTTAGAAGACATCTGAAGGCCGCCCTCTTTAGGGAAGTTTTTAATGTTTGAAGTTTTATTCTGTTTTTAATGTTCTGTTGAAAGCCGCCCAGAGTGGCTGGGGAAACACGGCCAGATGGGTGGGGTAGAAATAATAAATTATCATCACCATCATCATCTATCAATGCATGTTCTGTTAAAAACACGGAGATAATTACAAAAAAAATGGCACATTAAAAGCAACATTAAAAACAAATCCCTAGTCATTGTTCACGCCAGGCATAGCTGACTTGTGGATATCTCTGCCACAGGAGAGGGGCTTTGCTTTCCTTCCACCGTCAGGAGGCAGACGTGCTTCTGTATGCCAGTTGCTGGTTGGCCGCCTGGAGGCTGGGCTCGCCCTTTGGCCTGATCCAGCAGCCAGGCTCTTCTGACGTCCTCATGGAACCTCCAGGTGCAGAGGCAGTCTATCTCGATTCCTCGTTTCTTGGGAGTTGACTAGGTGGGGCACTGGCTGGATCCAGGGGCTTTTATGCTCCATGAACGAGTAAATACAGGGGCTGGCAGAAGCTGCTCTCCTTTATTGAAAGGGGGTTTCATGGCAGCCGGAACACCGCATTCTTGGAGCCTCCACGAAGGTCTGCTGGGTGGCCGATGACGCCCGGCTATCGATTTTGCTTATGAAAATTCTATATATTTATTATTTTGGGGTTTTTCTTTCTAATGGCCATGTCTCTTTCTGTTGCAACTGAGCTGCCTTCTAGGGAAGGCAAACCATAGGAAACCACACGGGCAAATTCTCAATCGATGGGCTGCAAACCAAAACAAGGCGGCTTCTGGGAGAGCGCAGAGGAGCCGAGGCTGGGCGGATCAGTTGGCAACCCTCCTCAACCCGCGGGAACCCCCGCCGCTGGAGAGCCCCGCGCCTGCGCAGTCGTAACCGGTTCTGCCCGGGAAGGCGGAGCATGCGCACTTTGCCCATTCGGTCCGCCGTGCTTAGATGGGGCCCCTTCGGCTCCCTCCCTTCCCTTCTAGGCGAAGCGGGCAGAGAGATACGGCAGGTCCCGGTGACGGGGGGGGGGGGGGAGAAGGAGGAGCGAGAACAAACCGCCTCAGTATTGCAGAGAGAGAGAGAGAGAACGGAAGCTGTAGTCTTGTCGAGGTGGTCGCTCTATCTCGTGGCACGTCTATGGTCCGCGTTCCTCCAGCAAGCCCCGCCCCTGCTCCCAGCCGGGCTCCTTCCTGGGCTCCTTCCCAGATGGAGCATGCATCATAATTCTATTTATAATTTATACCCCGCCCATCTGGCTGGGCTTCCCCTGCCACTCTGGGCGGCTTCCAAGAAAGTATTAAAAGACAGCAAGGCATCAAACAGGAGCCGCGTTCTCCAGGCTGAAGCTGCGAAACGAGGAGAATTCCCTGTGCAAATGCTTCCTCGGCACAGCTGCCAACGCTTCCCTTTTATAAAGGGAAATCCCCTTATTCCTTTCACCTGGCGGGGGTCCCGGAATCCCCCGAGGACTGGAGAGCAGCCGGGGAGCATTTGGGGTTCTTTCCCGTTCCTTCCTTCTCTGAGCCGTGACCTCCCGCAATCCTGCCTTCCTCTTCTCTGGAATGCGCGCCCCCCGCCATCCCCCCCGCCTCCTCCATCTCGCCACCCCCCCAGTCCTTGACAAGGCGCTCGGACTAGATTAGGGTTGCCATGTTCCCAAAGGGGAAAGTCTTTGCAGCTGTTAAAATCCCCCAACCAAACAATGAATGGGGGGGGGGAGAGCCCCAAAGAACTCAGGGGCGCAGGACTGCGGGGGGGGGGGAGCCGGGCAAAGGCCTCCTCGTCCCAGGCAGAACTTTTGGGGCGAGTTGCCCCGGGTCTCGTTTGCCGTAATCGCTGCTGGCCTCTTTTTCCGGAGGGAAGATGGGGTGTTTTGCACATTGCGGGCCTTCCCCTTTCTGACTCTGGGGCGCAAAGCGAGCGAGAAACATCCCCCCCCCTCGATAGATAACTCACCCACCCCTTCGGTCCTTGCAGGAGGAGCTCCGCCCATGGAGCGCGCAAGGCTGTCTCAGAAACATGCCTCCCATGGCTTTGGCGGCTCCTTGGCCGCCGCCTGCCCCTTCTTGCCCGTCCCTTTTCTCGGCACATGACTCATGTGCCTTGGAAAAAGCAAATCTCCGCAGCGGTTTAGTCCGATCTCGCAGTCGGCGTGCAGAGGCGAGAGCGGGGCTCTCCGATCCGCGAAGGTAAGAGCGTCGCGCCTCGGCCGCGAAGAAAGTTTGCAAGGAACTTTTTTTTGCAAAATGAAAAAATCCCTTCCAGCAGCAGGGCTTAGCGACCAGCGACGTTTGTTCTTGGTCTGAGCGTTCGTGCGCAGGCACACTTCTTCAGATGCTCTCTCTCTCTCTCTCTCTCTCAAAGGGTCTGGTGACTTCTGTTTCAGTGCATCGGAAGTGCAGGCACACTTCTTCAGATGCACTCTCTCTCTCTCTAAGGGTCTGGTGACTTCTGTTTCAGTGCATCGGAAGTGCAGGCACACTTCTTCAGATGCTCTCTCTCTCTCTCAGGGTCTGGTGACTTCTGTTTCAGTGCATCGGAAGTGCAGGCACACTTCTTCAGATGCACACACTCTCTCTCTCTCTCAAAGGGTCTGGTGACTTCTGTTTCAGTGCATCGGAAGTGCAGGCACACTTCTTCAGATGCACTCTCTCTCTCTCTAAGGGTCTGGTGACTTCTGTTTCAGTGCATCGGAAGTGCAGGCACACTTCTTCAGATGCTCTCTCTCTCTCTCAGGGTCTGGTGACTTCTGTTTCAGTGCATCGGAAGAAGTGTGCCTGCACACGAAAGCTCACGCCAAGGACAAACTTCGCTGGTCTCTAAGCCGTGCTGCTGGAAGGGATTTTTTTTTCTTTTTTGCAGTTCGGAGAAAAGGCGACATGATAGGGATCCTAGGATCGAGGGGTTGGAAGGGGCCACGCCGCTCAGGCAACTCCCTGCATTGCAGGAAAGAAATAATAAAAAATCCTTCCGGTAGCACCTTAGAGCCCCGTGATGGTGAAGTTATATGGGCAGAGAAGTTTTCCTCCCTCCCTCTCTCCTGTTACTAGAACGGGGGGGGGGGGGCACATCCAATGAAGTTGAACGTTGGGAAAAAATTAAGGACAGATATATTCTTAAAAACCGATCCTTCTTGACACAGCGCAGAGTTAAACTAACGGAGCTCCCTCTTGCATGTGGCTGTGATGGCTCTCAAACTTAATCAGCTGTTTGGTGTTTTTTGTTTTGTTTTGAATGTTTTTACTGTATTAATATTCGGTGTTTGCCGCCCTGGGTCTTGGCCGGGGAGGGTGGGGTATAAATAAAACATTATTATTATGATGATGATGACTAAAAGGGGTTTAGGCAAATTCTTGGAGGAGGAGAGGGCTGTGGATGGCAACTAGGCAAGAGAGCTCTGTGCTCTCTGCCTCTTCAGTCTGAGGCTGCAGCCAGCAGTGCCTCTGAATGACAGTTGCAGGAAACTTGGAAGGGCAGAGTGGCAGCAGAGTGGTATTGTGTTTCCCTCTCATTGCAACAGCTGCAGTCCATTCTTGGCTGTTTGCAGGACCATTTACATCACGCCACCCAATGCCAGTGAAACAGTGGCGTCTCTCAAGAAGTGTGCATGCACATAAAAACTTATACCAAGAACAAACTTAGTTGGTCTCTAAAGTGCTACTGGACAATTTTTTATTTTTTTATATTTTTCCTCCCAACATCAGTGTGTGACGTTTCTTCTCCTATTCCCAGCTGGTCTCCCCCCCCCCCCGCCGTTTCATCATCCGGTAGCTTGTATGGGCCTATGGCCGTAATAAATTTCTCAGATCTCAGATCATCCGGTAGCTCAGCTCATTGAAATGGGAAAACACCAGCCTTCTGTGCAGCTTTTGACAAGAGCGGCGCTTCTGGTATAAGGCTAGCTTCCTTTTGTGGTGCTGTGTGGCAGCTTTTACATTGCCGCCACCACCTCCAAGCTCCCCCCCAACCCCACTGCAGGCACCACCAGTGTTATGTACTGAAGTTCTGACCCTGTCCAGGAGCAGCGTCTGGAGTGCTGGTGAGCAGGGGGCGCACTGGGCTGGCAGCCCTGACCTGGGTCAGCTTGCCACGCAGGCAGGTTTCTTCACTCTGCCTAATCAGGGAGCTGGCCCAGCCCCATTTTTCAACTTCAAAACGAGGAAAGCTGGTCAAAGTAATTGACACTCTTGCTTATCCGGAACCCCCCCCCCCAAACCCACCCCCACCCCTCCATTGAATCATAGAACTGCAAAGTTGGAAGGCGCCCTGTGGGTCAACCCCCTGCAATGCAGGAATCTCAGCTGAAATATGCTCGGAGTCGAGAGTGGATTTCATGCTCTTTAGTGGTGAGGAGGAATGGAAGTTCCCCCAGGATGTCTGCTTTATGTACATTATTTACACAATGGGCCCCATGTGATTGGCTAATTGCGGGATTCTCCTGTAGGCCAATCAGGTTGCGGATTCCCTTCCACCTGGAGCTGGATTGGGTGGCTCCTGTGGACCAGTCAGACTGCTGCATTCTGGATCCTATTGTTCTAAGACCAATCAGACTGCTGCCTTCTGGATCCTATTGTTCTAGGACCAATCAGACTGCAGCATTCTGAATCCTATTGTTCAAGGACCAATCAGACTGCAGCATTCTGAATCCTATTGTTCTAGGACCAATCAGACTGCAGCATTCTGAATCCTATTGTTCTAGGACCAATCAGACTGCTGCCTTTTGGATCCTATTCAACTCAGTACATAACATCAACTATCACACCCAAGGAATACAGAGAGGTGAATCACGAACTAAACAACTCTGTAGATGGCTTGTGAAAATTCGTTCACAATAATGTAGGACATTTCAACTCCTTCTAATACATGGAATCTAAAATAATATGTACAATGCAAAAATTTCAATAACAATGACAGACGCAGCTCACTATTTTGAAGCCAAACAGTCCAGGTATTCCCGAAATAAGTCCGTGAGAATGACTATGTATACTTGTGCTGGTGTGATCCCAGCGGAACTCCCATGACGAGAGACCCAGATTTCAATCCCTGTTTCCTGATTCTCCTTCTGGTTGGCCCGAAAAGGAACTCTAAATGATGCCTGACTTGCTCATAAGAAGTTATTCAGTATATAGTAGTTCCTTGAGATGCATTGTGGGGAATGTATGTGGGAGAACAACAGCATGAACCAGAACGAATGTAGCCTTTGGTGGGGCCAGGACAAGTTCCCCGTGCTGGGGTTAAGCCATGGGACAGGTGCAGTCCCTTTGAGCATGTGCAGAGTGCATGTTACGAAGCGCCATTAGCCATCCTCCATACAGTTAGCATTAGAAGAAATACCTGTATTCTCCAGACTGAATTCCAGGCAGACTTGGTGAACGGGGAGGGTGGTGTCTAGGCCGGGCTTTCCTGGGGTAACCCAGAATGGAGAGATATTTACTCCCCCTACATTTAGGGTGTCTTCTCTTTTCGGACAGGTGCTTGCTGCTAGAAGGACTGAAGATGTGAATCTCTGAGCCAGACTCCCAAGTTCTGATCTGCAGAGACCAAAATCGTGTGCAATGCCTTCTGATGGGCCAAGCATGGGTGGCAGAAGATTCAAGTTTTCACTTCACTTTGGAATAGTCATCAACCTTCTCTTTGGTAAGTCCTCCAATTGCAATAGAAGGTCTGTCACTCAGGTGACCCCTATCAAAAGCCTGGAGAAGTTCTGCCAGTCTGTACACAAAACAATGCTAAATATACCACATCAAGGGAAGTCATGTTGTTGTTCTTTGGTCGTTTAGTCGTGCCCAACTCTTCGTGACCCCCTGGACCAGAGCAGGCCAGGCACTCCTGTCTTCCACTGCCTCCCGCAGTTTGGTCAAACTCATGCTGGTAGCTTCGAGAACACTGTCCCACCATCTCGTCCTCCGTTGTCCCCTTCTCCTTGTGCCCTCCATCTTTCCCAACATCAGGGTCTTTTCCAGGGAGTCTTCTCTTCTCATGAGGTGGCCAAAGTCTTGGAGCCTCAGCTTCAGGATCTGTCCTTCCAGTGAGCACTCAGGGCTGATTTCCTTCAGAATGGAGAGGTTTGATCTTCTTGCAGTCCATGGGACTCTCAAGAGTCTCCTCCAGCACCACAATTCAAAAGCATCCATTCTTCTGCAATCAGCCTTCTTGATCGTCCCACTCTCACTTCCATACATCACTACTGGGAAAACCAGAGCTTGAGCTATACGGACTTTTGTTGGCAAGGTGATGTCTCTGCTTTTTAAGGGAAGTCGTAGTCCCACTCTATTCTGCCTTGGTCAGAGCACACCTGGAATACCTTGTCCAATTCAAGGGCACCACAGTTTAAGAAGAATGTTGGCAATCTGGAGCACATGCGGAGGTGAGAGACCAAGAGGGTGAAGGGTCTGGAAACCGAGCCTTATGAGGAGCGGTTGAAAGAGCTGGGTGTGTTTAGCCTGGAAAAGAGGAGAATCCTCCAGAAAAACCATCTCTCCAAGGACCTGTTGATGGCATTTTACCATTGCACTGTGGAGAGTGTATTAACTTATGGTCTGTGTGTGTGGTTTGGGAGCTGCACGGTCAGGGGAAAAAACAATGCTGTCCAGGGTTGTAAAGATTGCGGAGAGAATTATTGGGTGCACTCTTCCCACCTTGGATCAAATCTATGCTTCCAGGTGCCATAAGAAAGCTGCAGAGATAGCGCAGAATAGTGTGCACCCGGAAATGATCTCTTTCAGCTTCTGCCTTCTGGAAGAACGTCCAGGGTTAGAAAGACTAGGACCAGCCGCCTGAGAAACAGTTTCTATCCAAATGCGATTTTGGTTTTAAATGTAGTGTAAGGAGTCCCTATGGGAGTATATTGTATTTAATTATGGGGTATCAGAGTTTTTAGGGGGCTAACCAGGCTGGGATAGCTGGGATAGCAGGCTTGTGGGTTTTTGAATGTCTGATGTAGATTTTTTCAATTTTGTTGTTCTGTATGGGACAATGACAGTAAAGATTATCGTATTGTATTGTATCGTATCATATGAAAGCCATCATCAAATATCTCAAGGGCTGTCACATGGAGGAGGGAACCAGCATGTCTTTTTCTGCTCTGGAGGGGAGGACTCGAACCCATGGCTTCAGGTTACAAGAAAGGAGATACTGACTAAACATCAGGAAGAACTTTCTGACAGGAAGAGCTGTTCGGCAGTAGAACGGTCTCCCTCAGGAGGTTGTGGACTCTCCTTCTTTGGAGGTTTTTAAGCAGAGGTTGGATGGCCATCTGTCATGGGTACTTGAGTTTAGATTCTTGCCTTGCGGGGGTTGGACTACATGACCCTTAGGATCCCTTCCAACCCTTCATTTCTATGGTTCTATGATTTTTTTATTCGATATTATTTTGGGTGATTGTATTTTTTGCAAGTATACGTTTTGTAGGGACGCGGGTGGTGCTGTGGTCTAAACCACAGAGCCTAGGGCTTGCCGATCAGAAGGTCGGTGGTTCGAATCCCCGCGATGGGGTGAGCTCCCGTTGCTCGGTCCCTGCTCCTGCCAACCTAGCAGTTCAAAAGCATGTCAAAGTGCAAGTAGATAAATAGGTACCACTCCTGCGGGAAGGTAAACGGCGTTTCCGTGCGCTGCTCTGGTGCGCCAGAGTCCTGCTGGCCACATGACCCGGAAGCTGTACGCTGGCTCCCTCGGCCAATAAAGCAAGATGAGCGCCGCAACCCCAGAGTCGGGCATGACTGGACCTAATGGTCAGGGGTCCCTTTACCTTTACCTTATACGTTTTGTAACTCTTGGACTACAACTCCCATCACCCGTAGCTAGCAGGGCCAGTGGTCAGGGATGATGGAAACTGTAGTCTTTGTAGTCCAAAAACTGGCGACCCAAGTTTGAGGAATATGGTCTTATTTCCTTCCTTCCTTTTCTTTGCTTATCAGGAACTGGACCCACAGCACAGAATTCTCCCCCTACCTATGTGAATGAGCTCCAGGGAAGATCGGTTTTGTTTCTTATAAACATTCCCCCAGGAGAAACAGTAGCCAAAATCAAATTGGATTTCCAGTCCCGGACGGGCGAGATCAACCACCTTGCTGAAATAAGCAATGGAAGGTTGGAATATACCAGTGTCCGGTTGGGGCAGCGGCTCATAATGGTCAATGAGACCACCCTGAAGATCAGCCACCTGCAAATGGAAGACAGTGGAGTCTACAAGGTTCATGTGAGGTTTAATGGAACTTCATGGTATCCAACGTACTTCTTCAACGTCACCGTCTCTGGTAAGCAATTATTCTAAGATCCTTCTCTGCCTCTGGTGGAACTGAACGTGGAACCTAAGAACCCAGGAAGAGCGAGCTGGATCAGGCCCATGGGCCATCTTGTCCAGCATCCTCTTCTCACACTGGCCAGCCAGATGCCCATGCGAAAACAGGAAGCAGGATTCGAACACAAGAGCCCTTTCCTCTCCAGTGGTTTCCAGCAAGAGGGTATTCAGAAGCATAGCTGCCTCTAGCTGTAGTGAACGCCACCAACTCAGATGGCTTTAAAATAGGGCCAGGCAGGTTAATGGAGGATATCGATGGCTGAAAGCGATGATAGCTAGGGTCTACTTCCTCCGTTGCAGACAGTGAGCTTCTGAGTCCCCCCTGCCAGGAATCCCAGGTGGAGAGAGTTTGCTGTTGTGGGTCAGGTCTTGCATGTGGGCACCTGGTTGGCCACCGTGAGGGAAGGCTGTTGGACTAGATGGGCCCCTTTGGTTCGATCCTGCTGATGGGTGCTTCTGATGTTCTTACATTGCAGCTATTTTTGTCTCTGTGTGTGGGAGCCAAGTTTAAAGCCCTAAACAGTCTCAGCCCAGTATACCTGAAGGAGCGTCTCCACCTCCATCATTCAGCCCAGACACTGAGGTCAAGCTCTGAGGGCCTTTATTTTAATACTTTGTTGGAAGCCGCCCAGAGTGGCTGGGGAACAAATAAATTATTATTATTATTATTATTATTATTATTATTATTATTATTATTTAGTCAGAATATCCTTTCTTGCCATTTGAATCCATTGGTTCAGGGCTCCAGAGCAGCAGAAAACAAGCGTGCTCCACCTTCCCTGTGACAGCACTTCAGATATTTGAAGGTGGCTCTCGTGTCACCTGGCCCTCCGCTCTTCTCCAGGCAAAACATCCCCAACTCCCTCAACCTTCCTCATAAGGCTTGGTTTTCAGGCCCTTGGTCATCTTGCTTGCCCTCCTTAAATGAATGAAAAACGTATGCTGTTTTTGCACCAGGGGGTTCCAGAATTTATTCTTCTTATTATTAATTTATTGTTAATATTCTTTATTATTTATACATATATACATACACCGCCCATCTCATATCTCTATTCTTTCTCTATATATTTCTCCTTACAAAACTTCCTGTAGTCCTACTAGCACAATTTGTTGATTACAGTTGCTCTTCAAATAGTTTGTGTACGTCTTCCAATTCGCAGGTTTCGAATCCTTCCTGTCATTTTGTCCAATTCTGCATAGACCATTAATTTCGTCTGCCATCCTTCTTTTGTCAGAATTTCTTCTTGCTTCCATTTCTGGGCTAACAATACTCTTGCCGCTGTTGTCGCATATAAGAAAAATTTATCATCTTGCCTGTTAATATCCTCACCTATATAATTCATTTTTAACAGCTCCAGTGCCAAAGCCGCAGATCACTCGGCTAGACATCTCCAAGACTTCAGAGGGCTTCAACGTGACCCTGCAGTGTCTGGCACCTGGAGAGGAAAAGATTGACATCTCCTGGGGAAGAGGGGACCCCGTCAGCCCCTTGGAAGAAAGCTCAGATAGGCACTGCCTCTCTGGCAATGACACTGTTCTCCAGTTGTTCCGGCAACCCTGTTCCACAAACTCCACCATCATCACCTGCCAAGCCAGCAATGCTGTCGATCAGAAGAATGCCTCATATGACTTGAGCAGCATCCCCGAGTGTGAAGGTGTGCGCCTGATTGACCCCACCCTTCTTTCCCCCATTATGCACTGCTTGCAATAACTTTTGTTTCCCTGAGCCTTTGAGGCAGTAGCAGTGGATGCAAAATATACTATCAATCAGGCTGAGAATTTTTCCACCTTGGTTTTTAAATATTTGAGTGTTGCGATTTGGCGATTTGATGGTAATTTGGATGGCCGACTGTCCAGGGATTCTTGAGGTGCATTGCTGGGGGTTGGACTAGATGAGCCCTGGGGCTCCCTTCCATTTCTGCAATTCTATCATGTCACCTCCTCTGCGAGTGTATTAACTAAGTTGAAATGAAATGATGCTTATCCCTTAAAGCACTGTACAGTTCTACCTCTGGATGCGAGTAGAACATAACACGCGACTGCGCGTGCGTGGGTCGTGTTTCGCCGCTTCAGCGCATGCGCGTGACGTCATTTTGAGTGTCTGTGCATGCGCGAGCGATGAAACCCGGAAGTAACATGCTCCGTTACTTCCGGGTCGCTGTGGAGCGCAACCCGAAAATACTTAACTTGAAGCGCATTTAACCTGAGCTATGACTGTATTCAGTATGAGTAATGAGCTGTTAAGTTGGTTCCCTGAAAACTGGACTTTGGCTTCCAGTATTCCAAAACTGCAAAATTGGGATGGAGTGTTCAGCAGTCCAGGCAGCTGTGTGGTATATACTGCATTTGCTCAGCTAGAAAAGCAAATTAAGGTTTTGTGGCAGCCCAACTCTCATTCTGTGTGGGGAAAAGCTGAAATCAGTTCACAATCTTTTCTGATCCCCTCTGTGGTTGTTGCTGTTGCCCTCAAGGGAGAATTTTTGCTTATTATTACAGGTGAAAAGAGTAGTTCTTGGATTATTTTTGGGAGTATTTTTGGGATCATGGCTGCTATAGTTGCTGGACTCATCTGTTGGAAGCAGAAAAATCCATTAAAATCCAGATTGGAAAAGGTAGGAGTGTGTGTGTGTGTGTGTGTGTGTGTGTGTGTGTGTGTGTGTGTTGTTCTTTTGCCCCTCTCATCTGAGTTTGGGTTGCCACTTATTGTTTTCCCTTCCTCTTTGTTTATCCTGAGAGGCAGAATCTGGCCAGTTCCTCCAAATGATGTGTTTCATTTTACATGCCACAGTTTTTACATCCGCAAGGCCAAAGGCACAATTGGGTGCCACCTGATATTAACGCTCCTCTAGTGTTTTCTCTCAAGTATTTCCGCATAAGGTTGGAACTCCACAAAGATTTGAATCCTCTTTACAAAACTGCTTTTAAAAAGAAGGGTGTGTGTGAAGGAGGAGAGTGCTTTGTTCTGCCTGCTAAAGCGGGAGGCGCCCGGCTGATGAACAACTCACAAGTTTTGAGGTTTCCACATTTAAACCCATTAGTGAACATTCCTGGGTTATTTTCAGGAAGTCTGAGGCTTAAGGATTTCTAGCAGAAGAGCAAGGCGTGTCCCTCTACCAGTGGGGGGAGGAAAAGTGCTGCCCCACCTGCCACCCACTGTGTGTGTGTGTGTGTGTGTGTGTGTGTTGTATTGTGTGCTGAGATTCCTCCTGTCTGGTTGATGGAGCTCCTTTGTAGCACGATGCCCAAGATGCCAGTTGTGCCTGGGTTTAGGTGGGCTCAATTCTGTTTTAGGAGCTGGTGCCAGGTCCAGCAAACTATATCCTCTTAAGTCTCACCCAAGGATCCTCACCATCAACTTAATCAACAGCCCTGTTTCTTCTTTCCCTGCAGGTTTTCTGCTGCAAGAATTCCACATCCAACACAACTGAATTGCAGGAAGTGGTAACTTCACCAAGTGCCTCTCAAAATGGCTATTTAGCATGTCCACCTTTGGAGCAAGACGAAGCCAGCGACTCCACCCCACAGACCACGTGAAAATTCCTGAGGGGTCTTGGCAGACCTCTTCCTGATTTTTGCAAAGTACTGTGCGAAGGGCTGTTTTTAATTCGATTTTTACTACTTCCCTTATTTCTTATATTGCACTTTGTTGCATTACAATCTGCACTGGATAGAATTTAAATTGCAATGCAGTACAATGCAATACAAGGAATAAATGGAACAGTAAAAATTTTTCAATGTTCAATGTGAATAATTCAATGTGAATAATTAATGTGATGGACGGTGCCATTTCCTGCCTGCAAGCACAAATTCACAGACAACCAGCAGGGCACCTGTCTGCTCAAAAGATTCCAAAATACTCTTCTTTTTTTTTTTATTAAATATTTATTGGCATTTTCAAGAAACACACAACAAACAAAAACAAAAAATAAACAAAACAAAAAAGCACAAAAATACATAATATTCAAAACTAAACAAAAAAAAAATAGAAAAAACAGATAAAGTTTCTGATACTTATTATTCTTAACCTTATTTCTCAGACCTCCTCACACCTCCCCTTCTTGTATTCCAATTTAAATTGTCAGTTCAGCAAGTCCTTAACTTATTTCTTTACCTTAGCTTAAACATTTATTCTAACATACTATTGTTTTACTTTACTTCTTTTTTCCATTTCCTCAATTTATTTTTAACAGCCTTATTTTCAATTAATTTAAAAAGAAAAAACCAATTTTACCTTATTAAAATTACACATCAATACTTATACCTCATTAATTATTCTTAAACCTTTTTCCTAAAGTCGACCAGAATTTCCCTTCCACGATTTACCCAATTTCCTTACCACTAGCAAAATATAAAAAGCAAATTATCCTTATGTACCCTTTGGATTCCCAACCTCCACCCACCCTTTTCCCGGTTCCAGTCCCCAACCAATATCCATCAGTCTTTATGGTATTTATTTAGCCTGGAGATCTCACGTCCGAGGCCCTTATATCTCTCTCAGTTCCTTTCTGCCGGTCTCTTTGATAGTCCTTGATATTAAGCCCCAAGTCTCGGAGGGGCTCCGGCCCAACAGAATCCATGTTACTTCCAGCCAGTCCTCCATACTTAAAAGCAAAGCCTATGGGGTGCTCCAACTCTTGTTTCAAATTTCTTTCAGATCCAGATGTCCCCAAAGCTCCAGCTTTCACCTTCAACAAATTTGTAATCCTCAGGTCTTCAGATCTCCTCCAAAGGGGATCTCTCCATTTTCCAAACTCCCATTCAGACCAGGCTTTCCACATCCAATTTTTATTGTCCTTTTTTATCATCATGTCAGGCCTCATATTGTAACTCTCCTTTAACTCCTGCAAGTCTCCTGCTCCTCCTTCATTTTCTTCAAAAACCACATATTGCTCCATCGTATCTACACTTTCAGTTTCATTTATTTGTTCAGTTGAATAGGCTTCCTGTTTCAAGTCCTTATCAGGCTCAAAACTGTTGTTTACTGTCCAGTGTAGTAGTGATACCTCTGTAGACAAAGCATTGTATTCATCTTGCAAGTTTCCCAAGAGAACGAGAGCTATGTCCAATTCTGCTTGAATTTTACATACTCCAGCCATTTTTGTGATGTAGTGTCCCTATTACCCCTCTAGGGGGATTTTAGTTCCTTAGTATTCCTTTCAGCTCAAAACCAAAGGTCCAGTTATTTTGTATCAGCCCTCCTTGTTTTCAACAAATTATACCAAATAAACCAGCAAAAACATCAGAAACAATGTTCTCTTTTTCCAGCTGACAACTAGCTGACTAGCAGCTCACTTGACAGCTGTCAAAATCTTCAATGCAACAGGCTTTCTCATAGGACGTTCCCGGGTCTCGGGGGGGGGGGGTGAAATTTCAGCTCCCAAAATTCTTTTTATCCTCCAGTAAATCTTCTTATAGTGTCAAAACCGTGAAGTCAGGATCTTTCATTAAAAAACAAGAAACAGATTCTCTCGACCTTAGCTGCCCAGTCCTTTGCTTTAAATTGTTTACAAAGAGGGGGGGGGGTGGACTTCCTTTTTAGCCCCTTCCCGCTCGTTCCAAATCCAAAATTAAAAATTTTTAAGGTTCCAATCTCCGTATTACTCACGGGTTTATGTTTTAGAGTCCAATCGGTCTTGGAAGAAGTTGGCGCTCTCTGTCAATGGCTTGCGGCTTCACTCCGTAGGCGAGGGAGTACTCTCAGCACCACGCCTCACCCTGCCTCCGTTCCGAAGCCTTTAAAAAGGCTCCGTCGCGGATTGGGGGGGCGCAAATGGTGCCCGCCGAGTCTCTGTGTTCACAGGCATCCGTGCCTGTGATTTTAAGGGTCTCCGCTTCGCCGCAGCGGCCAGACCCAGACGCTACGGAGCCGATTCCCTCCGGAGCTCGGAGGGAATCCGCCATTAAACAATGGCGCCAACCCGGAAGTCCCGATTCCAAAATACTCTTCTTGGAGGTTCTATTAATTGGGACTGTGCGAATCATATCAGTTTATTTTGGGGATTGCTTCATTTCTCCTTTTTATAAACTCACATTTGGTTCATCACATTTTCACATTGATTTGCTGGGGAATCCCTAGACTATGTCCAAGCACTGATCATGGGTTGGGGGACCATCCAGTCATATGGAAGGCTTCCTGATCTGCTTACGGTTCTCCTAGAAGCATTTCAGCAGCTGTCATGCAGAGTACACTGTGGGACGCAATGGACCTCCTGCATGATGTCATGTGCAATAAGCTTGTGATCAATTGCCATTTTCTTCTCTGACATTTGAATGTGTTTCTATTTTTAACTATAGCACTTTTATCACTGTAGCATTCTTGGTCTTCCTGAAGGACTTCCAGTGGGTGTTGTTGTTGTTTAGTCATTTAGTCGTGTCTGCCTCTTCGTGACCCCCTGGACCAGAGCACGCCAGGCCCTCCTGTCTTCCACTGCCTCCCGCAGTTTGGTCAAACTCATGCTGGTCGCTTTGAGAACACTGTCCCGCCATCTCGTCCTCTGTCGCCCCCTTCTCCTTGCGCCCTCCATCTTTCCCAACATCAGGGTCTTTTCCAGGGAGTCTTCTCTTCTCATGAGGTGGCCAAAGTCTTGGAGCCTCAGCTTCACGATCTGTCCTTCCAGTGAGCACTCAGGGCTGATTTCCTTCAGAATGGAGAGGTTTGATCTTCTTGCAGTCCATGGGACTCTCAAGAGTCTCCTCCAGCACCAGAATTCAAAAGCATCAATTCTTCGGCCATCCAGTGGGTAGGGTAGGATATAGTTTTGATAGTTGTGTTTAAGAGTGATGCTTATGATGCTATGTGTGCATTATACAGTAAGCCTAATGAATTTAAGGAAAACTCAACCTTTATAATCATGATAGGCAGTGGTGTGTTTCTAGGAAAAGGTGCTGGAATACCTCTCTCGTTGCTTACCTCTACTATGCGTCCAGTAGCCTAGAAAAACAATTTAGCCTTAAAAACCAGGACAACCTTTTCTGGAACACCTTGGCAGCTGCAAAATGTTCGTTGATCCTACCAGCACTCCTGACCATCCTTACGGGGATGAAATTATTTAACGTTACATAAACTGGTGAAAAATTGTAATTGTATTCAGGTTACTGTGAAAAAGGGCTGTATTTTAAACACTGATCATAGGATTTGGTAAGGTTTAGTGTTTTTTCATTGCAAAGGTAGGGGGTGAGTTAACCCCAAGGGCTTAGTCTTGAGCTCCTGGATAGAGTTTGAAAGTGTTTGCACACGGTTTCAACTGGCTTGCTAAACCCTCTGTGATTTAGGGCTTGCCCTGCATGCAAAAACAGGCTCTGGCAAACTGAGCGGACCAGACCAAGCGTGGCTCCAGAAGTCGAGAATGCGGTTTCCACACATGCTGTAGAGGGAAGTTGAAAGGCTTCTTTGCCTCTGTGATGTTGATTGACTACTTCCTCTAATGTTGTATCTACTGAATGTTATCCTTTGTGAATCCACTGTACATTTTCCGCTTAAGAACTGTGAAATAATGCGTGTTGCCAATATTTTGTTAGCCAAAAAGCTGCTAATAACATTGTCCATGGTTCTGCCCCAGGGAGACAGCTTTGGTGCTACCAATGCAGCGGTTAGACTCACTCCTCGAGGGGCACGCCATGGTCTCTCAAGACAGATGGATGCCAACTGAGGATGCCAATAGCAGTAAAATACGCCAATGAACTGGCTTTTAGAGACTTAAGAGACGAAGAATGCACATATACACCTCATCTCTTTGTCTTAGTGTTAGCTCCTTGGAGCTAACCAGCTTGAACCAAGCTGTGAAAATGGAGATAGAAGGACGTCTACATTTTATTTTCCTTCTCTCTCTCTCTCTTGTTTATGTACCTTTGTTCTTTCCAATTCCTTTTTCTACCTTGCAGTTTTGTAAGCTTTTTTCATGTATATTTTGGTGTTTTTAATTTCATAATTCATTTAAATGTATTTGTATGTATGTAAAAATTAAATTAAAATAAAGGACAAAAAGGGAGGTAGAATTACCAGCTGTGCCTTACACTACGACAAGCAATGTATGAACAAATTTATGTAGCTGACATCATGTATCTTTTGTTGGTTTCGTAATGTTTGAAACTCAAGTCCTTTTAAGTAAAGCTTTGAAAACCATATTTGGGATCGAAGAGTTTTATTTCCACACAAAAGTCAGCAGAGATTAAAAAAAACAACAACCCACCATTTGCTTCAACACTCTCAATACATTTGCCATGTTGGCAGCTGGAAGCAGGAGTCCAGTGACATCGGAAGGAGGGCATATTTCCCCAAATGTTTGGAGCCTGGAGCGCCATGGAATGAGGTTCGGCCACAGAGTGGCCCCTAAGTCTCAGCTTGCCTGCCTGTGTCATCCAGGGCCACCCCTGCCTTTGGCTACAGAGAACGGTGCCTAGTTAGTGGCCTTAGTCTGCAGATCGGGGCCAGATAGCGGGGCATATGTGGCCCCCCAGTCCTCTCCATCACCCTACTGAGCTTGGGGGTGTTGCGAGACTCCCCACACCAGCCACCCTCCCTGACCGTGTGCCATGCTGGCTGCTGGGGACGGTGGCCGTTGGGAACGCCCAGAGGGCAGCATGTTACACAACACACCAGACAAAACAAAATAAAATTCCTTCCAGTAGCACCTTAAAGGGACCCCTGACCATTAGGTCCAGTCGTGGCCGACTCTGGGGTTGCAGCGCTCATCTCGCTTTATTAGCCGAGGGAGCCGGCGTACAGCTTCCGGGTCATGTGGCCAGCAGGACTAAGCCGCTTCTGGCGAACCAGAGCAGTGCACGGAAACGCCGTTTACCTTCCTGCCAGTACCTATTTATCTACTTGCACTTTGACGTGCTTTTGAACTGCTAGGTTGGCAGGAGCAGGGACCGAGCAATGGGAGCTCACCCTGTCGCGGGGATTCGAACCGCCGACCTTCTGATCGGCAAGTTCTGGGCTCTGGTTTAACCCACAGCGCCACCCGCGTCCCTTAGTAGCACCTTAGAGACCAACTAAGTTAGTTCTTGGTATGAGCTTTCGTGTGCATGCACACTTCTTCAGATACACTGAAACAGAAGTCACCAGGCCCTTATATATAGTGAGAGGGCGGGGAGGCTTCACCCATTCCCACCACCTTTCTGAGTAATACCCCTCCCTGGTCCCTAAGTCAAGTCAAATTCACCCCTTTGTTTTGTCTAGGCTTCATCCCACTATGGGACGCGGTGGCGCTGTGGGTTAAACCACAGAGCCCTAGGACTTGCCGATCAGAAGGTCAGCGGTTTGAATCCCTGCGACGGGGTGAGCTCCCGTTGCTCGATCCCTGCTCCTGTCAACCTAGCAGTTCAAAAGCACGTCAAAGTGCAAGTAAATAAATAGGTACCACTCTGGCGGGAAGGTAAACGGCATTTCCGTGTGCTGCTGTGGTTTGCCAGAAGCGGCTTAGTCCTGCTGGCCACATGACCCAGAAGCTGTACACCGGCTTCCTCGGCCAGTAAAGCGAGATGAGTGCCACAACCCCAGAGTTGGTCATGACTGGACCCAATGGTTAGGGGTCCCTTTACCTTACCTTTACCTTTACCATCCCACTATGGGGCAGGTAGGCATTGTGATTGAGATGGTTATCTGTCTTACACTCTTGGGCAGGATATCATAACTTCAGTGATTATGGTGGGCTCTCACCCTCTTCCCTGGGTCCTAAATGCCACTGGAACTGATTGACACAACAGGTGATTTCTTATGAATGTCTAAAGTTTTCCCACTGAGCCTGTACGTGGATACATTTATCAGCAATTTGCTGCATTTGATAATGTGCAGCAGAGGCTCTTCGTCTTTGCCTTGCGGTTTGCAGAGGCAAGGCTCGTGAGACAATTTCTCGGTAACGATGCCAAACATACATACATACATACACACACACACACAGAGAGAGAGAGAGAGAGAGAGAGAGAGAGAGAGAGTTTTGTCTGCCTCACGGCACAGTTCCCTGAATCAAGAAGCATTGCAAAATAACCTTTGCAGAGAAAAAAGAAAAGAAAACAGGAAGTGGTGATGTTATCCACATCAAGACGCACAGATAACAGACGCACAGATTCCTTGCTGCTGGTCTCTCCAGGTCCTTTGGAAGGGTAAGTTCTCTTCTGGGACTGGAGAGGAGGGACAGCTGATTCACCAAGGCCCAGTCTTTCTGAGCTTTGTGCACCTTCATCACTGAACCCAGAGCAGCTGGGCTGATCCCTTGTGCTCCATCTTGACCACTGAGATCATCTGATGGGACACGTCTGGGGGTTCCTCAGGCAGGGCTTTGCTTGGCACAGGGCCTTGTGGGTGGCAGGCCCTACTCTGGAACTCCCTGCCGGCAGATGAGGTTCAGCAGGAATCCTTGCTGCCTGTGAGCCAAGTACTGTGGTACCTCGGGTTACAGACACTTCAGGTTACAGATGCTTCAGGTTGCAGACTCTGCTAACCCGGAAATAGTACCTCGGGTTAAGAACTTTGCTTCAGGATGAGAACAGAAATCGCGCAACGGCAGCAGGAGGCCCCATTAGCTAAAGTGGTGCTTCAGGTTAAGAACAGTTTCAGGTTAAGAACGGACCTCCGGAACGAATTAAGTACTTAACCTGAGGTACCACTGTAGTTGCATGAAGTGGGAAATGTGGTGGGATGGCAGGAGGTTGGTGGGCAGAACCAGCCCCTTGGACTCACATAACTTCACAAAGTCATCCCCCCAAATAGAATGCCTGGGTTCAAAGCCCCCACTTGGCCATCACGAAGCTCCCTGGAGGTCATGCTCTTGGGGTCCAGCCACTGCCTCTCAGTCTAACCTACCTCACAGGGTTGATGTGGGGTTTAAATGAGGAGGGCAAGAACCATCTATGCCACCTTGAGGTCCTCAAGAGAACAGGTGAGATAGAAAGGCAATAAGAAAGTGAATAAGATTAAGCCTTGAGATGTGTAAGATGGCAACTCGGGAGAAGAGAGCCCCTGAGCATCTAACCCAGTGCTGTTGTTGTTTTAAATGAGCTAATAACAACAATAATAATAATTTATTATTTATTATTTATACCCCGCCCATCTGGCTGGGTTTCCCCAGCCACTCTGGGCGGCTTCCAACACAATATTAAAATACAGTAATACAGTAATCAAACTTCCCTAAACAACTATTGTTGCACACAGTGCAGAAATTAGGGAAAGGCTGTATTATGGCTAGGTCCAGTGCTTTCCACCCAAGCCAAATACAGCGGAACCTCGGTTCTCGAACGTCTCCGTTGAGCAGCGTTTTGGAACCTGAACGCCGAAAACCCAGAAGTAAATGCTTCCATTTTCAAACGCGCCTCGGAAGTCGAATTTTCTCAATTTTCAATTTTCTCAAATGAATTTGCTGACAGCCCTTTGTGCCTTGGTTTCCGAATGTTTCGGAAGTCGAACGGTCTTCCTGAATGGATCACATTTGAAAACTGAGGTTCAGCTGTAAGTGCTGGAACTTACCATGAAGTGGTTAGAGTAAGTCAACTCGGGGCAGCCCTGAACAGATGTTGGTTTGACTACAGCTTCCGGGTCATGTGGCCAGCAGGACTAAGATGCTTCTGGCGAACCAGAGCAGTGCACGGAAACGCCATTTACCTTCCCGCCGGAGCGGTACCTATTTATCTACTTGCACTTTGATGTGCTTTCGAACTGCTAGGTTGGCAGGAGCAGGGACCGAGCAACAGGAGCTCACCCCTTTGTGGGGATTCGAACTGCTGACCTTCTGATCGGCAAGCCCTAGGCTCTGTGGTTTAACCCACAGCGCCACCCGCATCCCTAATGCAGGCGAATATGTAACATCAAAAAAAGAAGTGCAGGATGTACTGTATAGTGGTGATAAGGGGACAGGAAGTGTGTTTGGAGAGATGGAGCGTGACATGAGCGTGATGAAGGAAATCTCACCCCCTCCACTCCTCAGTGGCTCTCCTGGACTTGCACCACATGCCACCGCTTGTGCCTTTGCAGGAGAAGGAAAGCAGAAGTCTTGCTTCTTGAACCACCACTTCAAATCGCTTCCGCAATAAAGTTGTCGATGCATCTATCTGTCCACCGCAGGGCAAGATGACTGCGGGAGGTTCAAGCGAAGGCTCCCTTACCCTCTTGGGGGTCCTCATCGGCTTGTTCTTTGGTGAGTTACCAGAGGTTCACCTCAGAGGTTTCCCTGGATAGGTTTTCTTTAAAATGTATGAGCAATCACACGGGGCTGCTTAAGCAGATTGGGAATATGTTTATGAAATATACTCAGAGTCGAGAGTGGATTTCATGCTCTTTATTCAGCTCATAGTGGTGAGGAGGAATGGAAGCTCCTCCAGAATGTCTGCTTATATACCCGTATTTTTCGCTCTATAACACGCACCCGACCATAACACGCACGTAGTTTTTAGAGGAGGAAAATCCGTAGGCATGCCACCCGTAGGCATTCCCTCCATAACACGCACAGACATTTCCCCTTACTTTCTAGGAGGAAAAAAGTGAGTGTTATGCTGCAAAAAATACGGTACATTATTTACACAATGGGCCCCACATGATTGGCTAATTCCAGGATTCTCCTGTAGGCCAATCAGGTTGCGGATTCACTTCCACCTGGAGCTGGATTGGGTAGCTCCTGTGGACCAGTCAGACTGCTGCATTCTGGGCCCTATTGTTCTAGGACCAATCAGACTGCTGTGTTTTGGATCCTATTCAACTCAGTACATAACAGTTTAACTATGTCATATGCCATTTTCCCAGTCAAAATCCTCCCTAAAAACAGCCGCTGTTAGACTCTGTGTGCCAGGGGCCCTCTCTTCAAAAGCCTCAGGAGCTATTAGGTTGCAGTGGCTGAATAGATCCTTCATGTTCAGAAGCACTCTACCTTGGAATATCATTCACTGCCGGGGGGGGGGGGAGGCAGAGAGAGACAGAAGAGAGCAAGTAACACCTCTTCCTCTTCCTCTTCTCCTCCCCCTCCTTGATTTTCCTCTTCTTTCTAGACCTTCTTGGTTTTTCCCTCCTCCTCCTCCTCCTCCTCCTCCTCCTCCTCAATTTTCTCGTTCTTGTTCTCTGGATCTTCTCCTCCTCAACTCTTTCTTCTCCCTCTTCTTCATTAGGTGCTGTTGCTAACCCGAATAAAGCTCCTCTGCACCAGGTTACTGGGATGGCTGGAAAACCAGTCCTTTTCCCTTTAAACATAACCTCTGGGGAAACTGTGCTGATGATCAAATGGGACTTATACCCCCGAAATGGCACCCCCTTTGAGCTTGCTGTGCTCAGGAACGGACAATTGAGGACTTCCAACCTGAAAGACATGGACAGACTAGATGTGCTTAATGAGAGCACACTGCGGATCAAGGCCTTGCAGGAAAACGAGACTGGGGTTTTGAAATCTCGAGTGACATACACCACCTGAGAGATGGAAATATTCGAATTCAATCTCACTGTCTCTGGTAAGTCACGACGAATCCGTCCATTTTTGTCCATCCTTCTGAGCAATTAATAAGATGGCTGCAACTATTCCCTTGACAGTTCCTGCACCAGAGAGTGATCCACCTGATGTGCCTAGCGTTTCCCAAAGTGAAGGTAAGCAATTCATTGCTCCCCTACCCCATTCTCCACATTTTCTGCCTGGGAAATTTAAGTATTCATATATAATTCATAGGGACACAGGTGGCGCTGTGGGTTAAACCACAGAGCCTAGGACTTGCCGATCAGAAGGTCGGCGGTTCGAATCCCCGTGACAGGGTGAGCTCCCGTTGCTCGGTCCCTGCTCCTGCCAACCTAGCAGTTCAAAAGCACGTCAAAGTGCAAGTAGATCAATAGGTACTGCTCTGGTGGGAAGGTAAACAGCGTTTCCGTGCGCTGCTCTGGTTCGCCAGAAGCAGCTTAGTCATGCTGGCCACATGACCCGGAAGCTGTACGCCGGATCCCTTGGCCAGTAAAGCGAGATGAGCGCAGCAACCCCAGAGTCGGCCACGACTGGACCTAATGGTCAGGGGTCTCTTTATCTTTACCTTAAGTTGTGTTTTGCTGGAAATTCTGTTGTGTGTAACAGAATTTGCACCCTGTTCTCTTGAAACTGAAGCCCCTTGCGTTTTCAGTGTTCCTACATGCTTAGCTTTGGAGCACACAGAGCAGCTCTGCCTCAGTGCCCCCCTTGTCCCCCCTTGCCTCTTATTCCACGGCCTGCCGAGGGGGCTGCCACCCACTCTGGGAACTACGGAGTTAAAGCTATTTCCAAATGCGTACATACCATGCAGGGACAGTTATTAATTCACACCATTAAGGTGCACCAAATGCCTGAGTTTTTATCACTTCGATGGCTTTGTCCTGTCCAGCAATCTATAAACATTTTAATAGAACAAAACCCTTCAGTTTAAAGCTAAAGGTAAAGGTACCCCTGCCCGTACGGGCCAGTCTTGCCAGACTCTGGGGTTGTGCGCCCATCTCACTCTATAGGCCGGGAGCCAGCGCTGTCCGGAGACACTTCCGGGTCATGGGGCCAGCGTGACAAGCTGCATCTGGCGAGCCAGCGCAGCACACGGAACGCTGTTTACCTTCCCGCTGGTAAGCGGTCCCTATTTATCTACTTGCACCCGGGGGTGCTTTCAAACTGCTAGGTGGGCAGGCGCTGGGATCGAACGACGGGAGCGCACCCCGCCGCGGGGATTCGAACCACCAACCATGCGATCGGCAAGTCCTAGGCGCTGAGGTTTTACGTGTCTCTCAGTTTAAAGCTATGGAGAACTTAATAGTTTTGGATTGCAAATTGAACCCATTTGCTTATTTTCATCATTTTATCCCCTCATTTTACCTTGGGATGCGCAAACTGGCATTTCGATTGCAGAACCCCCAAGGAATAACATTTGTTCATTGCAGGGGAATGGAGGACGACTCTGGTGTGCTTCATTGTTGCCATGACGGTTGCAGGTTTTCGCTTCATGCAAATAGTTTTCAGAAGGTCTGAAAGAGGTAGGGAAGATGCGTGTATTTGTTTATTCATAAGACTTCTTACCTTCGCCATAAGGTCCAGGGTGGGTTACAGCCAGGCCTAGGCCATTGTGAGGACAGATTAGAAAGGACCCAACCAAAATGATGATGATGGGGATGGAACAGCTCCCTGATGAAGAATGGTTGCAGCATTAGTGAGGCGAGGAAGAGGCTGTCAAGAATTCTGCTCATATGGATCCAGAGCAGATCCCAATGTATGGTTAGCAGAGTAAAAACTTAAAACACGTTGCAGGATTCCCCCCAAAATAGACCAGAGGCAATTCATATTTCATTCAGCAAAGCTACTGAAGGCAAAAGGGCATAATGGTCACAAATCCATATACATTCAGAATGGTCCATAAGAAACCCAGTTGCAGCACACTTAACTTAAAACTTTGAGAGAGCCAGTGTGGTGTAGTGGTTAAGAGCGGTGGACTCGTAATCTGGTGAACCGGGTTCGCTTCCCCGCTCCTCCACATGCAGCTGCTGGGTGACCTTGGGCCAGTCACACTTCTTTGAGGTCTCTCAGCCCCACTCACCTCACAGAGTGTTTGTTGTGGGGGAGGAAGGGAAAGGAGATTGTTAGCTACTTTGAGACTCCTTCGGGTAGTGATAAAGCGGGATATCAAATCCAAACTCCTCCTCCTCCTCCTCCTCCTCCTCCTCTTCTTCTTCTTCTTCTTCTTCTTCTTCTTCTTCTTCTTCTTCCAATAACTTATGGTAAGACTAAAATCTTAACACTAAGCATACTATAAACAGAACACCACACCAAATGCAAACTGACAGAGGCAACACAATAGAAGTTCATTAAAAATGTACATGGCATGGGAAATGTGGTTAGAGAAAGGGTTTTCTCCCTCTCTCATCACACTGGAATTTTTTGGCCTCTGACAAAGCTGAACATTGGAAGATTCTGGACAGATAGAAGGCAGCCCTCCTTCACACAAACTATGGAACTCCCTGCCACAGCATCCATCAGCATGGATTCCTTTAAGAGGAGATGATAGACATTCATGGAGGACAGGGCCATTTATGGTTACTAGCCACAACGGCTACACTCTTGTCTCCACAGTTAGAGGCAACAAAGCTTCTGACGACCAGTTGCTGAAGGGCACAGGAGAGGTCGGATCCTGCTTGTGGGTTTCAGCCCCTGTGAGAAGAGGATGCTGGGCTAGATGGGCCGCTGGCCTGATCCAGCAAGCTCTTCTTGCATTCTTATGTACTTATGACTCCCTGCCTGAAACCCTCAAGAGCTCTTCCTGGTTAAAGTAGGCGATATTGAGCTGGATGGATCAGGGCCTGTGGAAGGACAAGGCAGCTTCCTCTGTCCTACCATGAAGGCATTTGGTACACCTCTGTGGGGGGGGGGAGTTCCACATTTGGGGGCCACCCCCTCTGCTCTCTTGAGGATCTAGGGAGACCAACTGGTCAATGCAGTGAGATGACCTGTATGTATTTCATTACACTCCACAGTGCCAAATAATAGAACTCCCCTGAGCTTCATTATGGGGAAGAAGCGGAGGAAGAAGAGAAGATCCTCCACAGACAAGAATTGTGACCAGGTGAGGTGATCTTGCAGAGTGGCGTGTAATAAATGAAAATCTGCCCTTATTCCCTAATGGGGGACACAAGAGCCCTTATAGAGTCCTTACATAGGTTCCCTATTAGTAGGAGAAAATAACAGAGGCCAAGCAGAGAATATTGAGAAGCAAAGCGGCTAGTGAGCCTGATCTTTATTGATCTGTTGCAACAGGGTGCCCCCTTCACACGCAGGAGAAGGAGGAGGACCCCGAACAAAGGTGTGCCCACCCTTATATAGACATTTTAAATTGCCCGCCCTGGAGTCAAAGACCACCCCCAGAAACATCATACATACATCACAGAAAAGGCGGTCTACAGCAGAAATCTGAGTGCGTTGTTTACCTCCTGTCTGGCAGGTGACCTGTTAATGCTCACTTGATTGGATACCCTGTGGAGCCTGGCCAGTCTTTTGTAATGATAAGTACTTAGTTTCTGAGCCAAGTCACAGGCTCACCCTATTCATACACAGAGAGACTTACCCTTAAGACAGGATTAGTGAATGAAAAGACAGTGAGGAGGCTTTTCCATTGGACCTTGCAGAGAAAACACCTGGTCAGCCTGGGAGTCAAAGTGTCTCCATGGCTGCTCTCCTGTGCAGCTTCAACATGGGGCCTATATAACTATGTACGCGTTCGCTTGGTACATTTATGAACCTTTATTACATACATAAGACCTTAATTTATTTATTTCCGGCGGAACACTGGGGTGCTTTTCATTCACTCCCTCCATCAGGTGGTGCATGCACTGATAGGAACAGAGCCCAAACCAGAAGGAGGTCTCCAAGTGTTTGGGAGAACCTCAAAGTTTGCTGAAGAAGACATTAAAAGTGAAGAGGGCAAATGAAGCCCAGAATTAGGCTTCCTAGCAGGGGAAGGGGGAACCAGGCTGGGGCCCTCCAGATGGACCCCAGTTCTCATCCTGCTCCCCGACCAAGGGTCCTGCTGGCTGCAGAGGCTGAGAGGGAGTGGGGAGTCCAGCAACCATGATGGTCATTTCAGGCCAAATTGCCTCCTCCAATTGCTACTTCCCACAAATTCCAGTAACTCTTGCCAACACTGCCCAGAACTGTCTCAGCCTTAACTAGTCACATGGACTGAGCCCCCAAAAAGAAACACGAAACAAACGTCTCATCACAAATCTGTGTGTATAAATATGCACCACCTGCCTCAGAGGTCAGGAGCTCCGGCAGGAAGGAAAGCGTTTCCGTGTGCTGCTCTGGTTCACCAGAAGCGGCTTAGTCCTGTTGGCCACATGACCCGGAAGCTGTACACCGGCTCCCTTGGCCAATAAAGCGAGATGAGTGCCGCAACCCCAGAGTTGGCCACGACTGGACCTAATGGTCAGGGGTCCCTTTACCTTTACTTAATAAAGTTATTGCCCTTTGGATTTTTTCCCTACAGAGCAGTAGGGAAAATAAGGTAAAGGTAAAGGTACCCCTGCCCGTACGGGCCAGTCTTGACAGACTCTGGGGTTGTGCGCCCATCTCACTCAAGAGGCCGGGGAGCAGCGCTGTCCGAAGACACTTCCGGGTCACGTGGCCAGCGTGACAAAGCTGCATCTGGCGAGCCAGCGCAACACACGGAAATGCCATTTACCTTCCCGCTAGTAAGCGGTCCCTATTTATCTACTTGCACCCGGGGTGCTTTCGAACTGCTAGGTTGGCAGGCGCTGGGACCGAGCAGCGGGAGCGCACCCCGCCGCGGGGATTCGAACCGCCGACCTTTCGATCAGCAAGCCCTAGGCACTGAGGCTTTTACCCACAGCGCCACCCACGTCCCTAGTAGGGAAAATAGACTACAGTAAACAGACTTTACTATTTTTGGATGAGTGGGACATGGTTTCCAGAAACGTTTTAAAAAGAAATGTAGAACAGATGGAGTGGAAGGAAGATGTTCGTTGATCCAGCAGCAGAGCACACTGTCCAGGGTTCGATTTATGCTAGGCTTGTTCAGGTGGCCTTGGGTCACCTGAACCTTTTCTAAGCTGCTGCCTGGGCCTGCATCTGGATCCGGTCAGGTCCTACATAGCTGGTCCTTTGTTCTTCAGCTGCTCAGTTCATTCATAGCTGGTTCTGCATACTGGAGTGGCTCAGGTCCTGCACAGCTTGTTCTGTTTCTCTCTGTCCTTGCAGGTGGATCAGAATGGAGACAGTAAAAGGTAAAGGACCCCTGGACGGTTGAGTCCAGTCAACGGCGACTATGGGGTTGTGGCGCTCATCTTGCTTTCAGGCCAAGGGAGCCAGTGTTTGTCCACAGACAGCTTTCCGGGTCACGTGGCCAGCAGGAGTAAACCGCTTCTGGCGCAATGGAACACTGTGACGGAAACCAGAGCACATGGAAACACTGTTTACTTTCCCGCCAGAGCGGTACCTCTTTATCTACTTTCACTGGCGTGCTTTCAAACTGCTAGGTTGGCAGGAGCAGGGACTGAGCAACGGGAGCTCACCCCGTCACAGGGACTTGAACCACCAACCTTCTGATCGGCAAGCTCAAGAGGCTCAGTAGTTTACACCACAGCGCCACCCGCATCCCAGAATGGAGAACGGCAATTGCTTTCTCCCTGCCAATGGACTGCTTCTCTCCCACAGTTTGGTGTTGATTCAGGTGTGAATCTCAGGAGCCACTATTGTTGGCATCCAGCCGGCTGATGGCTTTTCTATTTTTCTTTTTAAAGAAAAGGCTACCTGAATCAGTATGCAAACTGAAGCACAGCTGTCCTTTGAAAGGTGCTAGAGGTGATTTCATTAAGAGCTTTCCCTGTGTATGGAATTGCCCCCAAAAAGATGCTAGACTGTTTTCGTATGCCACTACAGTGGCAAGACTTTTATTAGCTAAAAATTGGAAATCGCAAGAAATACCATCTTCATGGCAGATGAAGATGTTGGACTTCTTCAGTGGTGTAGCGTGGGTTGTCAGCACCCGGGGCAAGGCAAGTAATTTGCGCCCCCTAACCAGTGGATTTTAGCACTCGGGCAGAGAGCAGCGAGTGCGAGCGCGCCCCCCCAGATGTTGCGCCCGGTGCGGCCGGCCCCCCTGCACCCCCCACGCTACGCCACTGGACTTCTTGGAGCTGGCCAACCTGAGTGGAAGAATCCGCGACCAGAAAGAAGAGGAGACACAAGAGGATAGGAAGAAATTTAAAGAATATTTAGCTAAATATTGTGATATAAGATAAATAGAAAATTCTTGGAAGTAATAAATAGGCTTAGGGGTAGAATAAGAATATGTGGTAGTAAATATTAAGGATTAGTATATTAATAAAGGAGAAGAGGTTAGTTAATGAAAGGAATCAACATAATTAGAAATATGAATTTGGAGAACTGTTATATAGGGGATATAATGAAATTCAGTCAGAGGGGATTCAAGGAAGTCAGTTATCAATGTAAGGAGAATTAGGTATTTGAAGAAATGATTTTTCTTTGTGTTTAATTTTATTGTAGAGTAGTGTGTTTTTCTTTGTTGAGTGTTTTGTTATGTCATTTTGTGATAAATATGGAAAATCAATAAAAAAACTTTTTGAAAAAATATATATTTTTTTGGAAAAAGAAAAAAGAGCTTTCCCTGTATATGTGAAAAAGTGGGCAACCGCTGGGTATCCCTGGAACCACGTCTGAGAAACACGCCAAGGCCTGGTTTGCTCTCTGTGACTATTCAGTGATCTGGTATTGCAGTTTCCCTTTGGAATCTGCTGGGGAGCAAGACTGCTGTGAAACTCCCATCTTGCTGAGCTCAGCCTGCGTATGTGTGGGAAGGAAGCTTCATGCCAGGGAAACTCTGCAAGTCTACAGGGGAGACCCTTCTCTTGGTCCCGCCACCTTCCCAGGCCTGCTTATGTTCTTCAGCGATTGGTCTGCCTCGCTCAGTATTGCCCTCACGGACTGGCAGCAGCTCTCCAGCAAATGCTCTGCTAACTGAGCGATGGCAGTTTCCGAAAGAGCAGTTAAGATTGAATGCAGGTTTCGGGTTGCATCTAAGGCTCCTTTTGTTGTTTAGTGGTGCCCACCTCTTTGTGACCCCCTGGACCAGAGCACACCAGGCACTCCTGTCTTCCACTGCCTCCCTCATGCTGGTAGCTTCGAGAACACTGTCCCACCATCTCGCCCTCTGTCGTCCCCTTCTCCTTGTGCCCTCCATCTTTCCCAACATCAGGGTCTTTTCCAGGGAGTCTTCTCTTCTCACGAGGTGGCCAAAGTCTTGGAGTCCCAGCTTCAGGATCTGTCCTTCCAGTGAGCACTCAGGGCTGATTTCCTTCAGAATGGAGAGGTTTGATCTTCTTGCAGTCCATGGGACTCTCAAGAGTCTCCTCCAGCACCAGAATTCAAAAGCATCCATTCTTTGGCGATCTGCCTTCTTGATGGTCCAGCTCTCACTCCCATACATCACTAGTGGGAAAACCAGAGCTTGAACTATACGGACCTTTGTTGGCAAGGTGATGTCTCTACTAGAAAGAAGATATAAACAAACTGCTCAACTCCCCCCTCTTGAGCTACACACACACACACACACACACACACACACACACACACACACACCAATGGCTCATAAGGACTCTTCTCTGCTGTGGTCAATGAGTTATGCAGACTGCCAGAAGTTCAGCAAGGAAACTGACTCACTTTTACTGACTAATCATCAGATCCCAGGTGACCAATCTGAGCCCTGGCTTCACTTTGCCTGCTTTCTTGCTGACTTTGTGACGTGATTTGTTTAAACACAGCCCTGAGCTCAAAGTTTTGTGCTTTGCAGCACATGCACAGCCATGGCTGCAAAATATGCCGGCAAAATCTCCATGGCCTGTCTTCTCTTGGGCACTTTCATCTGCTCCTTCCTTGGTAAGTTCTGCAAATCTTGCTCACTTGTTGAAGGGGGGGCGAGGTTGTTGAAGAGAGTCAGGGAGTGAGGTTTGTCATGAAAGAGGAAGCAGGGATGGCTAAATTACAGCTGAATGAGGCTGGCTCAGAGAAAGCGCTCGCTCAGTTAACAGGAAGGAGCTTCTGCCGATAAATTTTAACCATGTGCAGACAAATTAGAAAGAACTATGCAAAGATTTCTGTCTTGCACTTCCAGTGCTCTGATGTAACTCAGGGCAGCTCCAGAGTAATTAAACCATTAGCATTCCAGAAAAGGGAACAACATGGAAAGTGGAGAAAGCTTTTCTTCCACCGCTCTGGAGGGCAGATTCAACCAACAGATTCAATAAAGGAGATTTGAATTAAACATTAGGGAGAACTTTCTGATGGTAAGAGCCTCAGAAGGTGGTGGACCTAGAAGGTTTTGAAACAGAGGTTCGATGGCTGCCCATTAGCCTGGAGGTCCTCATCACTTAGTTGTAGCTCTCGCAACCTGGCCCGCTCTTTGGCGATGCTGATGGGGACACTTAAGGGGCCAGCTTAGGTCATTCTCGTACAAAGAAACTTGTCCAACTAATTTAGCAAGTGAAACCTCTATTGCATTCTTTGTTTTTGTTTTTGTTTGGACATAATTTTTAAAAATAACATGTAACAAAATCATTTCTAAATCCAGAGTGGTACCTCTGGTTGTGAACGGGAGCTGTTGCGGAGGCCCGTTCGCAACATGAAAAGAACGCAACCTGCAGCGGCGCATCTGCGCACACGCAGCTTGTGATTCATCACTTCGTGTGACGTCATTTTGTGCTTCTGCGCATGCGCAAGCGGTGAAACCCGGAAGTAACCCTTTCTAGTACTTCTGGGTTGCCTTGGGACGTAACCTGAAAGAACGTAACATGAAGTGGATGTAACATGAGGTATGACTGTACAGTGGTACCTCGGTTTAAGAACAGTCCGGTTTAAGAACGATTTGGTTTAAGAACTCTGCAAAACCGGAAGTAGTGTCCCGGTTTGAGAACTTTACCTCGGTCCAAGAACGGAATCCGAACAGTGGAAGGGCACCGGCAGCAGGAGGCCTCATTAGGGAAAGTGCACCTTGGTTTAAGAACGGTTTTGGTTTAAGAACGGACTTCTGGAACGGATTAAATTCGTAAACCGAGATACCACTGTACAGAGATTACTCTGAATCTCGCAACTTCCCCCCACCCCCTCCATGGGCCCTAATGCTAATATTTATATCTGCATATCAATTCATTATCCAAATATTTTGTCCCTCTAAATTATCCATAATTTTTGTTACTTTACAAGTGTGGTTAAAATCCTGCTAATGTTTTCGTCTGTTTACAATGGTCTCGTAGATATATTATAATTTCCCCCCATTCTTTTTTTAAAGTTCTTGTCCTTTTGGTTTCTGAGCTTCCCAGTCAATTTTGCCATTTCAGCATAGTCCATCAACTTGGTTTGCCATTCTTCCCTGTTGACATTGTTTCTTCCTTCCATCTCTGGACTAGTAAAGTCCGTGCGGCTGTTGTCTCATACATAAAAAGCCTTTTTTGGTCCTTTGTGATCTCGGTACATGTAATTCCTAGAAAAGCTTCTGGGTTTTTTTTTAAAGCAAAAGTTACTTTAAACAGTTTTTTCATTTCATTATATATCATCTCCCAGAAAGTTTCTGTTATCTTGCATTTCCACCACTTATGATAAAATGTACCTTCCTTTTCTTTATACTTCCAGCAGATATTGGTTCTTGTTCTATACATTTTTGCTAACTTAGTAGGAGTCGAATACCACCGATACATCATTTTCATATCATTTTCTTTCAGCGAACAACATGCCTTAAATTTCAAATCTATTTTCCATAGCCTCTTCCAATCTGCCATCTGTATGTTGTGTCCCAACGTCTATTGCATTCTAACCCTCACTGTGTACAGGACCCGAGAACTGGAAAGGACTCAAGGAGTCATTCACACCATCTGGCAAACGTGCAACAATATTATGACATCCTGCTCTACCTGATATAAAAGAAGCATCAATATTTGGCACTCCCCATCCCTTCACTTTCTCCCTTTCTCCTTTTACTTATTTTTCCCTCCCTGAAAAACACTTAGGCCTTGTAAGCAGTCGGGAACCGAAGACTCCTACGATTCAGCTGAACAGGATCTTGGGAGAATCTGCCTTGCTTCCTGTACATATAACCTCGGCCAATACCGTGTCCATCATTAAATGGATATTCCACCCTCGACAAGGCGAGGCAAACGACCTTGGGCGATTCAGCGATGGGAAATGGAAGCGGTGGAATACGAGCGACAGTTTGGGGCAGCGTCTGGAAATGGTTGATGGCCCCACGCTGAAGATAAGCAACTTGGTGGTGAAGGACAGTGGGGTCTACACGGCTCATGTGACGTTTTCCACAGGAGTGACAGAATCACACACATTCAACCTCACTGTCTATGGTATGTACTTGTTTCACCATCGCACACTGTAAGGATGAGGGAGAAATTCAGTCCTGTTCACTTTCACCTGCCTAGGGGAAAGTCCACCTCCTTCCTTACAGACTCTTTCAGGTGTTGAGATCGGCAGTCGGGACCCTCTTGGTAGTCCTGCCATCCTCAAAAGTTTGGGGAGGGTGGCCTAGGGACAGGGATGGAGAGAGGGCCTTCTTGGTGGTGGCCCCTAGGCTGCAGAATGCGTCGCCGTACATGCATAAGAACATAGGAAGGATCTGCTGAACCAGGCCAAAGGGGACCTCTCTAGTCCAGCCTCCTGTCTTTCCTGTGGCTGACCAGATGCCCATCATAGGAAGCCCACAAGCAGAACCCAGGAACAACTCTTCCTGCATGTGGTTTCCAGCAACTGACACTCTTCTTTCATCAAGCCCATCTGATGGATGTGGAAGTGGTGATGAGGAAGGAGCCAGCACCCCCCCCAAAAAAACCCCAGTCAGTGAAACCCCAGAGGCATCAAAATAAAACACAATTCAAAGTGTTGGTGCTGACCTTGAAAGCCCTAAACAGCCTCAAGGCCCAGTATACCTGAAGGAGCGTCTCCACCCCCATCGTTCAGCCCAGACACTGAGGTCCAGCTCCGAGGGCCTTCTGGCGGTTCCCTCCCTGAGAGAAATGAGGTTACAGGGAACCAGGCAGAAGGCCTTCTTGGTGGTGGCACCCGGCCTGTGGAACACCCTCCCATCAGATGTCAAGGGGATAAAGAACTACACAACTTTTAGAAGACATCTGAAGGCTGCCTTGTATTGGGAAGATTTTAATGTTTGGTGTTTTACTGTGTTTTTATATTCTGTTGGAAGCCTCCCACAGTGGCTGGGGTAACACAGTCGGGTGGGCGGCATATAAACAATAAAATATTTTAAAAAATTCATTTCTAACAGAGCCAGTGCGGGAGCCGCAGGTCACCCATAAACTGATCTCCAACATGCCTGATGGCTGCAATGTAACCCTGCGGTGCCAGGCATCAGGAAAGGGAGACTTTTGTGTCTCCTGGAAAAGAGGGAATCCCCTCAGAGCCCTAGGCGAGAGCCCGGACTGGCACCAACTCTCTGACAGTGGGGAAGATCTCCATCTGTTCTGGCATCGCAACGCCTCGGATGCCAACATCACCTGCCTGGTGAGCAATCCGGTGGATCAGAAGAACATTTCCATCAACCTCCTCAGCCTCTGCCCAGCTGAAGGTAAGGAACCCCTGGCCCATTTCCTCCATTAGCCTTTCTTTATTTAATGGATTTGTATCCTGCCTTTCTCCAAGTTTATTTTATTTGTCAAAATATTTGTATACTGCTGGGCTGTAAAAAAACATATCAAAGCGGTTTACAGCAACAAGACCATAAAAGCATATAAGAAAGGTTAAAAAGAGACATCAATTAACTGTTGTGGGAGGATCAAAATTATTGTAAAATCAGTGGAATGTATAAATCTGAAAAGTATAAATAACATTTTTTTGACAAAAAAGACCCGAGCAATTAAAACTGCAGTTTTCCCTGATATCAGCCCAGCAGGCAAGCAGTGCCTGCGCCTTAGTTTCCAAAGGCCTGTCTGAACAGGAAGGTCTTAGTCTGCTGGCAGAAGGAGACCAGAGAGGGAGCCAGTCGAAGCTCTTATTGGGTCACCACCAGCTCTGATGCTGATGGGACTGAGAGGAGGTGCTCATCTGAAGGCCTTTGCACCCGGCCAGCTCCGTAAAGGGAGATACAATATTTTGGGTAACCTGGATCTAAGCCACGTAGGTCTTTAGAAGTCAAAACCAGCATTCTTCTTCTCTTTCTCACAGGGAGGGATGAAGCAAGCACCATGGGGGCACGTGTTGGCAGGTGTGTGGTGAACACACAGGGTCCCCGGACGTTTCACTGTCTACTAATTCCTGTGGCACCACTTTATTTCTCGCTACCCCCACCCAGGCCCTACCTGGCACAATACTGAATCCAGTCAGAGTGAAATTGGAACATAAACTTTTGTTTATTTACAGTGGTACCTCGGGTTAAGTACTTAATTCGTTCCGGAGGTCTGTTCTTAACCCAAAACTGTTCTTAACCTGAAGCACCACTTTAGCTAGTGGGGCCTAATTAGCTAATTGGTGGTGGCACCCTCCCTGTGGAACGCCCTCCCATCAGATGTCAAATGGGATAAAGAACTACACAACTTTTAGAAGACATCTGAAGGCTGCCTTGTATTGGGAAGATTTTAATGTTTGGTGTTTTATTGTGTTTTTATATTCTGTTGGAAGCCTCCCAGAGTGGCTGGGGTAACGCAGTCGGGTGGGCGGCATACAAACAATAAAATATTTTTTAAAATTCATTTCTAACAGAGCCAGTGCAGGAGCCGCAGGTCTTCTCTTTCTCACAGGGAGGGATGAAGCAAGCACATGGGGTCATGTATTGGTGGGTGTCTTGTTACAATCAACCTGAAAAGACAATAATTGCTTTTTTCAGGCAACCGGGCATTCTGGTTGATTCTCTGGCTTTTTCAGAATCCCCGCATCTCACTTCCAGTCATATCAATCATCTTGTTAGTGTTCTTGGGGGTCATCCTGTATAGGAAAATCAAGAAATGTCAGACCGCAAAGGTAGGAAGCATCTTTTGTTACTCTCTAGTTGGCAAATTATGCATTCTTCTTTCCTGAGAGAACAGTGCTTGTTAATCTTATGGAATAACACATTTCTGCTGTTGGGGCCAGCGATGCTTCTGAATGTTGTGGGAATGTTCAGGGATGCAGGAGAGGATATATTGTCTGATAATAGCCTTTCCAACTTGTGTTAACAAGTTCACAATTTAGCAGAGTAACATTTCCCTTTTTAAACTCACAGCGGATGTGTTTGCTCAGGCTCGCTAAAGCCTCTAGAATAACTGTTCTGGTATTTTCCCCTTATTCCTTCATAAAAGATAAGACACGACACAGTCTTCTATAAAAGTATAAAAAGAGTTTACTCACTCACATTCTGTTCACAGTTGGATCCCAGAAGGCAGACTTAGCTTAGCAAAGAGAGAGATGGCTGCCCTGGCCTGTGCTTTTGTCATTACCTGCACAGGTGAGGCGACGCCCACCTCTAGTCACATGCAGAGGAAGTATGTTCCAGCCCAGAAGGAAACAGGAAGTTGACCTGCTGGCTGGACAAACATTCCACCCCACGTGTAAACATGTTCACTCTAGGAAGGTTGTACTTGACTGCTCTTGTGTTTCACATCCCACAAATGTCAGCTGCAGGAAACCACAGGAGGAGAGAGCTGCTCTTATGCTCAGTTCCTGCTTGCTGGTTTCCCACAAGCATCTCATGGGCCCCTGTAAGAACAAGATGCTGGGCTAGGTGGGCCCCCTTTGGCCTGATCCAGCAGCCAGGCTCTTCTTACATTACAGTGGTACCTTGCTTCCTGGATGGCTTGGCTCCCAAACAAATTGGCTCCCGAACGCCGCAAACCCGGAAGTAAGCGTTCCGGTTTGCAGACGTTCTTTGGAAGCCAAACTTCCATTTCGGGTGTCGGCACTGTTTCTGGGGCCAATCAGCCAATCAGAAGCTGCCTCTTGGCTTGCGAATGTTTTGGAAGTCGAACAGATTTCCAGAATGGATTGAGTTCAAGAACTAAGGTACCACTGTATTATGTTCTTAACAGTGGCGTAGCGTGGGGGGTGCAGGGGGCGCCGGCCGCACCGGGCGCAACATCTGGGGTTAGAGCAAATCCACGGGTTAGGGGGCGCAAATCCATGGGTTGGGGGCCCAAATTACTTGCCTTGCCCCGGGTGCTGACAACCCACGCTACGCCACTGGTTCTTAATGCACAAGCAGAAGTGTGGATGAGCCCAAAGTGGAAGTAGGATGTGTGTCAATCCAGTAGTGTACAGGATTTGATTTATTCCTGGTTTGCTCCAGCAGCCTCAAATCTTCAGGATCTGTTTCCTTAGCGTGTGGTTGGCCCTGCATTATGAAAACTCTTACATTTCTCTTTCTGCCTCTCTCTGCAGAGTGACTAGAACACAGAACACCTCTCTCTCTCTCTCTCTCTCTGACAATGACTGAGCTGCATCAAACCCCAGTTTCCCCCCCAAAGAGGAGACGAAAAGCCCTCGAGTGAGTTTGGATCTCCCTGACGCTGTCTCTGAGAGCAACTCTAGTTGCATTTCTTAAGATGAAAAATTGGAAATAATAATTATTGCACATGCTTTGAGTGAAGAAAAGGGTATGTTAGCTGCAAATTAAGCCTGGCACTAAGAAGTTAAGAGTGATGGAATGGACTGGACAGAAGATAACATTAAAGAATAACATCTATGGGTTGGGGGCCCATAGTATGTTGAAACGGAACGGAAAGGAGGGGGGGAACTTTTCCTTTTTTTTACTACGATATTATCATAGCAAGTGAGAGTGGAAAATAAAAATATCAACTAAAGCCTTTGTTTTGTGAAAGATTTGGAAAGAAAATAAAAGGCTCTCTTGTGACGCAATTTTTAATCGGGATCCGCCATTACGAGACAGACTATGTTGCGAGATTAATAGTCAGAGGGGGAGGCGAGCCGTTGTTCTGTTATCATGTTTGTATTCTAAGTTCGATGGCAAATCTTCTCTGGAAAGACTGATTTATGGTGCAACTTGTCTGGGAAAATTAATGAGCAGATGCTTAGATTTTATTTCATCGGAACTGAGAAAGATGGCGCCTGCCACCCGAGCAGGACTTCTGGATCAGCATGTGAAGATTTATTGCAAACAAAAGACTTACCAGCTTTAAAAAAGGGAGAGTCTTCCAAAGTTCACACAGAAGCATAATAATGTTTACTTTAACTCGCCTGTGGAAACACTCAGAGGCTATTAAGAAGAAAAAGGATATCAACAAGAAGATTGAAAGATGGGATTGGTGAACACTAAAAGCAGCAGAAATATGAGATGACTGGACCCTTACTGAACTCGAAGCATGGGAACCCCCAACAAAAATTTGTAATTTGGCAAAATATTTGGACTTTATTATATGTATTGGTATAATTTGGAATAATTAATGTGATATGATTGGATTGTTAAATGGAAAACTTAATAAAAATTATTTTTTTAAAAAAAGAACAAAGGTGTGTCAGCCCTTATATAGACATTTTAAATTGCCCACCTTGGAGTCCAAAACCACCACCAGAAAAATCATACCTACATCAAGGGGTGTAGCTCAAGACCACCCCCCCCAGATACATCATACCTACATCACAGAAAGGGCAGTCTACAACAGAAATCTGAGTGCGTTGTTTATCTTGTCTGGCAGGTTACCTGTTAATGCTTACTTGATTGGATACCCTGGGGAGCCTGGCCAGTCTTTTGTAATGATAAATACTTAGTTCCTGAGCCAGGTCACAGGCGCACATCCTATTCATATCTTAAATGTGTCCTTAAGACAGGATTTGTGAGGAAAGAGACAATGGGGAGGTTTCCCACTTTGACCTTGCAGAGAAAACAACTGGTCAGTTTGGGAATCAAAAATGGTTTCAGGTTGGTCTTCCTGTGCTGATCTATGTACGTTCTTGGTTGGTACATTTATGAACATTATTATATATGTAAGACTTTAAAAGGGACGCGGGTAGCGTTGTGGGTTAAACTACACAGCCTAGGACTTGCTGATCAGAAGGTCGGCGGTTCGAATCCCCGTGACGGGGTGAGCTCCCGTTGCTCGGTCACTGCTTTTGCCAACCCAGCAGTTCGAAAGCACGTCAAAGTGCAAGTAGATAAATAGGTACCGCTCCAACAGGAAGGTAAATGGCGTTTCCGTGCGCTGCTCTGGTTCGCCAGAAGCAGCTTAGTCATGCTGGCCACATGACCCAGATTTATGCCATTCCAACATTGTTCTACTCAGAAGGAAAATGGCTAGCAGGCGTTATGTACTAAGCTTGGATCCTAGTACAAGAGGCAAGTAGGATCCTAGAATGCAACAACTGATTGGCCTGCAGGAAAAGACCAATCAGCTCTAGGAGGGAAGCAGAATCAGCCAATCAGACGGGACTCATTGTGTAAATAATGTATATAAAAGCCTGAGGTTTGGGGGAAAATTCAATCACTGTTTTACAAGGTGCAATAAAGAGCATGAAATCACTACAGGACTCTGAGTATATTTCACAGGGGAGGCACTTGGGACATGTGTAGGGGCAGCCATAATCGGCTCCACTGCCCGGGTGATAATCGCTGGCATCCTGGCACCTGAGTGCCAGACAGATAGCCATTCCAAGAACAATCCCAAACCCAACCTTCGTGGATTGGGGTCTCAGTCAAGAAAAAAAGGTGTGCTTAACTTGGCAGGGAAAACAGGAAAATGTAAATGCTTACCTTTGTTTCACCTAAAGATTGGAAGGGGGAGGTCAGGTTTCTGCCAGAAGACCCCTCCCAATTTATGACATAGTTATGACAGATGTATGATCCTTTAGTAAGGGTGTTATGGGTAATTTGGGAAACCTATAAAAAGGGGAGCCATCCTTTGTTCAGGGCTTCTTTCTACTTCTTCCATGTTGTAGTTTGAAGTCTTGTTGCAATGATAAAGATCAGGCCTATTGGCTGCTGTTTTGCTTCTATAATCTTGGCTGGAGTCTTTGTTTGATAATCCAAGTGAGCTGGGGAATTTTTCCTGTAACATCCAACAAGACACTTCCTGTCTTATAATGATGAATGACTTGTGTCAACAAGAGAGCCTCCACATGGGGGCTCTCTTCACAAAACAACCATGCAGAACATTATCCCAATCATAGCTGTCAACTGTCCCTTATTTGCTGGGAAAACTCCCTTATCCCAGCGCTGTGTCCCGCTGCTGTCCCTTATTGATGATGTCCCTTAAATTTCCCAGGTTTCAAAGGAAGCAGCTCCTCTCCCTCCCTCCCTGCCGGCCAGGGAGGAGGGAGGCTCCAACTGTGTTGCTTGGCTGCCCTGCCCACCCCCCTCCGGCCTCCTCTCACCAGCCTCGGCCCCCGGGAGCCCCTCCCCGCCGGGACTGCCGGGAGCCTCAGGTCCTTCTGCCGCCATCCTCCTTGCGGCCGCAGAACTGAACGTCTCTGCCTGGGGCCTCCCCTCTGCCCGTTGCTGCCACTGCCGCTAGGCTGTACTGCGGCTGCACTGCCGAAGGACCCGAATAAGATGGGCAGCCTGGCGCAGCCTATGTATTGCTGAGGAGCCTTGAGAGGAGAGCGAGGGCAACCATAGAGAAAGCAGTTCAGTTCAGAGAGAGGACGAGGAGGCAGAGGCGCAGGCAGGTGTTCCAAGGGCTAACCATATTGGGGGAAAGCGGAGAAAGGACCGCAAGCGCTTCTCCCATAGATTTGTAGTGGTAGACTAGCATAGATGGTCTGATCTGCAGGTTTACTTCGGGCGCTATTCCCCCCCCTTCCTCCTGCCCTGCCTGATGGAACTGAGAGCTGCAGATGGAGCACGAGAGAAAAGATACAGAACTGCAGCAGCATCTTCGTAGCTTGGACTTTGTTTTGCGTGAAAAGTGGTTGCTGCTTGTAGTTATTCAATTGCAGTGTTTCATCAGCTGGTGTCTTGAGCAGCTGATGAATTGTGAGGTAGTTGGAGCATTCTTTGGCACTGCCAAACAGTTAAAGATCCCTAAGTACCCAGAAGTCTTAGAGAAAGTGATTGGAGCAATGTGCCATAGTAACCACTAGGGAAGGGAAGGTATATACCCAGTCTTAGAGCAAGAGGAGCACAAAGTCAAGGCGTTAAGATCTGTGCCTTCTGAGAGTTACGCTTCCTACTTCAGATTCCTGTGCCAGCGAGGTAACAGTCTCTCACCCATTCCTTGGTTCAGCAAAGTGTTGGGTTGGTCCATGAGATGCTTGAGGAGCAAAGAGGGGGTCCCATTGCAGCTGTGAGCTAACTAACCATTGAAAATATGAGGTTTAAGTACAGTATACTTAAACGTATACCTATAGAAAGCCAGTGTGGTGTAGTGGTTAGAGTGTTGGACTAGGACATGGGAGACAGGGCTGGGTGATATCAGGTTTTCAACATCGTGCTGTATCCCCAGGTAAACATCACAATATAGTGATACATCACAATGTCTGAAAGGAGGAAGGAGGAAATAGGATGGGAAGAAGCAGCCAAGATACATCGCCCAGCCCTAGTATCGGCCCCACACCCGGGGAGCACAGAGGGAGAGGAGATTGCAAAGTCGGACAGGCATGGCACTGCTCACACAAATGAGGAGTCCCGGCCCACATTGAAGACCGCAAGGCACTGGGTTGAACCCACCACTGCTCCTGCCACCGCCACTGCCTGGCATGCGGAGGGAAAAGGAAGGAGCACTGGCCCCACCACTGCGAGGCACCGTGGAGAAGCTGCTGCTGCTGCTCCCGCCGTTGCCAGCGCAAGGAATAAGGCAGCCCACCTGCTCAGCCAGAGAAGGCGGTTAAGATGCTGGCCAGCCAGCTAGTAAACCCCACCTGCAGCATACTGCCTTGGTCAAAAAATCAGGTAATCATCATTACACTCTGGCTCTCAAACCTGTTCTGGACAATGTATCAATACATCTTCCAGACCTACTGGGAGACCCATGTTCAAATCCCCACTCAGTCCTGAAACTTACTGGGTGACCTTGGGCCACCTCACAGGGTTGTGAAGATAAAATGGAGGGCAGACCCTCATACACCACCTTGGGCTCCTTGAAGGAAAATGTGAGATAGAAGTGCAACAAACAAACAAATCTTTGGTTCTTCTTCTTTTTTTTGGTTCTTCTTCTTTTTTTAATCCCCCCCGAAAACAATAATTGGGAATACAGTCTTAGAAATGGATTTATTTCACAAACGTTCTTACGAATATTCAAAATAGTGCCCAACACAATAATTTAATTGCTACAGAAACTGGCTCACAAGAATTACCACTCCACTGTATCCTCTAATTGCCTGTGGCCTCTTTGAGATAAAGAGCTTTTATGGGATATGAGAAAAACTCAAGTTGTCCTATCCTAAGAGTACAGTATTCCTGGGACTAACAAGTCATGTTCCTTCCTATTAGTAACACAGCCAATACAGATCAGCTGTGGGTTGCAAAAAAGGATTTATTCTTAGCACTTGACTCCATGGTTTTTTGTCGATGAGAGTAGCCAAAACCTGAAGCTGTGCTGAAATCTTTGGTTCTTCTAACTTTATAGAGAGAGGGGGAAAGAGGTTTCCTTAGTGGGTGAATAATGTAACCCCGTAGTCCTGAGAACTGTTGTTGGTTCCTTCTAGTGCATTGTTGTTTTGTAAGATGAGTTTGAAGTGAAGAGTACCTGGCCTTAATTTTTGGAAGACCATATACACATCTCTCTAGTTCCTGAATAACAAACTTATCTCAAAAGAGATTTTCAATGTCTTCGTCAAGACCTGTTCCCGCAAACAGGAGGAGGGTTATTACATTTTCTGGTAAATACAAGAGACAGATATATATTTAATTAAAATACATGACTGGCCAGAAAAATACTTCCATGAAAGTATCCCAAACCTTAGAGCAGCAGCAAAAAACATTTCCAATAAAGTGATCAACACACAGGTCCCTTCTGATGGAGCAATCTGCCAGAGTTTGGAGCTCTCTCAGTTTCGTACAGTTCCAATCTTCCGTTTGCTGCCTCACTGCTCCTTTCTCTCCAATGAGCTCAAGGTGGTGTACATGGTTCTCTCCCAACTCCTTTAATCTCTACAAGAACCCTGTGAGGTAGGTCAGACTGAGGGGTAGTGACTGGCCCAAGGTCACCCAGTGACCATCATGGCTGAGTGGGATTCAAACCCTGATCTCCCAGGTCCCAGTCCAACACTCTAACCCAGCGGTTCTCAACCTGTGGGTCCCCAGATGTTGTTGGACTACAACTCCCATCATCCCTGAGCTCTGGCCTTGCTAGCTAGGGGTGATGGGAGTTGTTGTTCAACAACATCTGGGGACCCACAGGTGGAGAAAGGCTGCTCTAACCACTACACCACACTGGCTCATTTCAGTGTGCATTTATCCCACAAAAGCTTGGTTCCATTTTGCCTAATTCCCCCCTTTTTTGCAAGCAAATTTCCCGAAAGAGCATTTGCTTTAGTATATTGATCCCCTGGATATACACATTTTCCTGCACCATTTCCCCTAATAAACACACACACATTGGCCATGCAAAAATTCTCAGAAGTGTGCATTTTGGAGGACAGATGAGTTTCGGTTCACCTGCTGTCATCCCTTCTGCTGGGTCGTGCAGCCATCATGTCAGCTCTTATCTTCTTTGATCTGCTACCAAGAAACCCAGGGCCATCACTTCTGAGGGCTGGGGTGAGAGAGCCTCGCTCAACTGCTGCTTCTGGCAGGGAAGTGAGACTTAAAGTGTCAAGCATGGGGGCTGAAGAGGAAACTTGTGGTTGGTTAGGAGGCCTGAAGGCAATGCAGGAGGGGCTGAAGACTGGTGCAGAGAGGGAAGACCACACACAAGAACCTGTTTCAGAACCGGGGGAGGAAGGTGGCAGAGAACGGAGGCAAGGATGGAAGCCCACAGCACCCAGCTCATGCTTCTACTCGCCATTCTGCAATTCCCAGGTGAGCGGTGGAGAAAAGGGAGACAGGAATCTCATGGCCAGCCTAGCAAGACCTACCTCCTCTGACAGAGGCTGGTTTTTGGATCCCAAGTGGGGGGAGAATCCTGTTTGTTGCACTCAGGTCCTGCTTGTGTGCTGGTTTCCTTTGGGTCATCTGGTTGACTGGGCTAGTTGGACCCCCTTTGGCCGTATCCAGCTGCTGCTGAAAGACCCGTCTGATGTTCTCAAGACCCAAAACAGTCAAAGGTGCTCCTCATCTCCAGCGCAAGTCCTTAGTGGAGTGACGCATCCCAATGGAAAGAGTCAGGGGTGGTTAGATTGTTGGACTAGAACCTGAGAGAGACCAGGGTTCGGACCCCCACTTGGCCATGAAGCTCCCTGGTTGTGACATTGGGGCCAGTCACCATCTTTCAGCCTAGCCTACCTCAGAAGGTAGTTGTGAAGTTAAAATGGGGAGGAGGGAAATCATGTACATCACGGAGACCAAGGAAATTATGGTAGCTCAGCTTGCCCATCTGGCAGCCATTCTCCTGAAATTCAAGACCCCCCCCCCAAAAAAAAAAACCCCACAGCAGCAGCAGCAACTTTGTGAAATGGGAACCATTCTGTTATTCCAAGGAAAGCGAACAGCCGTAAATTCCAAGAAGGTTTTGACACCTTCAGATTTTAAGACTTTAAGAGAAGGATTTTCGCTTTCCATTGTAGGGAAGCAAAACTGCAGGGCCTACGAAAATCAAAAGGGCACAGATAAGATGGAAAAAGCTAAAGGCATAGAAAAGAGAATCGTTAAAAAGCAATTAAACTCTAATAGAATTAAAACAATATACAAAAGGGTTTATTAAAACACAGATAGTAAAAACAGCACATCAATATTTAAAGCTGTTTCCTTAAAAACAACACAAAAAACAGTCTATAGTATCTATAGCTTTTGATGTCTGATGTTTTACTGTGCTTTAAATATTTTGCTGGGAGCTGCCCAGAGTGGCTGGGGCTATCCAGCCAGAAGGGTGGCATATAAACAATAAATAATTATTATAAATAATAAAATTATCATTGTTATTACAGTGGGGACATATGTTTTCTAGTTATTATTACTATTATTAATTACTGTTGGCATCCATTATCGCTATTAATTATTACTACTACTAGTAATTATTACTATTAATAGTAATTATTACTAGTAATTGCTGTTACTAATAATTATTATTACTATTGTAGGAGTAGTTTGCTTACTTTTTTTAATAATAATTTTTATATATAAATTATCATTCATACAACAAAACTTCATTTCTTATACAATCTTTTTGGACTTCCATCAGCCCCTCTGATGGTCTTCCGTTCTTATCACTTATTCTCCATTTCTTAAATTCCTATTGCCTTTAATTATCTTAACTAACAGTCCCCCTCGTTACCTTTGTGTGTGTGCAGTATTTCAAATAGTCCACCTTACCAAACTTCTCGCAAACCTACAAGCGTAATATGATCATCACAATTACTTTCCAAATAGTCCATAAATTTATGCCATTCTTCTGTGAATCTCTGGTCCCGCAGATTTTGAATTCTTCCTGTTAATTTACCTAATTCTGCATAGTCCATCAGTTTCATCCTCCATTCTTCTTTTGTCGGTAATTCTTCGTGCTTCCAATTTTGTGCCAATAATATTCTTGCTGCCGTCACTGCGTATAGAAATAATTTAAAGTCCTTTCTTTCTATATCATCTCCTACAATGCCAAGTAAAAATGCTTCTGGAGTAGTTTCCTTCCATTTCTTATTGACTTCAGGTGCTGCTCAATTTCCTGCGCAAGATCCCCCCAACCAGCTGCACGGGATTCTTGGTGGGTCAGTCTTGTTTCGCCTAAATGTACCCCCCCGGAAAAGAGTGGATGAGGTTGAATGGAAATTCACCCCCACAGGGGGTCAGCCACTCCTGGTTGCTGAATTCGCCGAGGGGAAGCGGAGGAAACCACACCCAAGCAACCGTTTTGGACCACGGGTAGAAATGGTTGATGAGACCACGCTGAAGATGAAAAACCTGACGATGGCGGACTCTGGAGTGATGGATGTCCGCGTGAGGTTTGCTTCCTCAGTAATTGTGGAGTCCTTCTTCAACCTCATAGTCCATGGTAAGGGACTCTATCTTCTTTGCCTATCTCACAACCAAGTGAGGAGTTGGCCATCAAACTTTTGGTGTGCCACAGAGCGCAAACATCTATCGTTTTTATCCAACAGAGCCGGTGCCGTCGCCACAAATAAATCACCAGATCATTTCCAGCACTGCCAACCGATGTAATGTGACGCTGCATTGTCGGACGTCTGGAAAGTCAGATTTGCATTTTTCCTGGGAAAACAGAAACCCACTCAGGACCTCAGAAGCTTTAGAGTGGTATCGCCTCACCAATGACGACAAGGATCTTCACCTGTCATGGCGGCCAAACACCTCCGATTCCACTTTTACCTGCCTGGTCAGCAACCCAGTTGATCAGAAGAACATCTCGTTTGATGTGTTCAACATCTGTCAGGATGAAGCTCAAGGTCAGTGAAATTCTAGCATGATCTTGTCACTGTTTTACAGGGTCTATTCTCTGGATTGTTATTGTAATTTTTAAAAAACTTTAAAAACTTTATGTTATGCTTTAATATTTTTTCCTGTAAGCTGCTTAGAGACACTTTATGGAGCAAACAGCTAATCAATAACATTTATTTGGATTAGTTGACCCTTGGGGTACATCCCGATTCTACAATTCCATGATTCTATGAAAAACAATAATGATTCTGGGTGTCGTTCAAGAATGGTCCTACTCAGAGTAAACCCACTGAAGTCAATGGACATGAATAACAGAATAATAAAGTTGGAAGGGACCCCCAAGGACTCCCTATTTTCTGGTTGTACCTCTTGTTCATCACAGAATCATAGAATTGCAGAGTTGGAAGGGACACCAAGAGCTATCTAGTCTGGCCTCCTGCACTGCAAAAATCACAGCTAACAAACCCCTGGCAGATGGTCTTCCAACCTCTGTTTCAAAACCTCCAATGACGGAGGGAGCCTGTTCCACTGTTGAATGGCTCTTACCATCGGAAAGTTCTTCGTAATGCTTAATCAGAATCGCCTTTCTTATAATTTGAGTCTTCCCCTCCGGAGAAGCAGGAAATAAGCTTGCTCCATATTAGGCTCTATCATTTCAATGGGTATACTCTGAGTAGAACTTTGCTGAATACAGCTAAATGTGAATACCTTAAAGTTAGGAGTACAATGTGTTCAACTGACTGGGTTAAATATAATCTTCTGTTGGTTTTTTATCCGAGTGGGTCAGACACCCACCAAAATTAAGGTATCCCAGATATTTCTCCATAGCCTGGCACCCCAAGACACCTTCGCAAACCAGTCTAGTGGGTGGCCTCAAGACCCACCCTTTTAGCTGCAGAACTGCATCTTACTGGAAAACATTCAGCATATCGTACAATGTAATTCATTCCCTGTGCCTTACAGGGCTTCTTCAGAGGGCCATGGGACTGCATTTTTGTTTTAGTAGCAGCAGCAGCATTAACATTGCTTAGATTTCTTATCCATCTTTCACCATGAAGTCCGAGGACAGATTAAAGTGCACTATTAAAATCAGGAGAATAGGGTGCGTCCTAAATTTACAAATTACTTAACCGAACACTGTAAACAACTAAAAACTTGGGTGGGATTTGAGTAATGCTTGCAATGTACTAAAAACAAAGGTAAAAATGGATTATTTTGAGAAAATAGAGAAAATGTATGATGCAGTTGAAAAAGATTGAAAATGGAAACCATGGAAGGGTGGAAGGAAATCTAAAGATTCAGGGAATCCTAAATGTTGATATTACGTCTAATGTTTGAATTTAAATGTGTAGTTTAAAACTGAATAAAAAAGATTATATTAAAAAAATAGGGTGCGTCCTAAAATATATATATTTCTGGTTTTGAAGACCATGCTTCACTGTCCTGGTCTATAACCACAATTTTACAAGAACGTAAGCGACAGATTTTTAAACCTGGTTTTAAGCTGAGCTGAAAGCCGAAAGTTACATTCAAGGTTATCGATTGCCTCTTTCCATTTAAAATAACTGAATTCTTTTACCCTTAAAATAAATAAATGAATGAAATCTATGCTAAACTAAGCCTCCCTTTTTGATGTTAAGCTGACTCTCCCACTAGCTGGGTCAGTGTACGTAAGGATAACTTCTTGCTTCAGATCAGACATCCAGCCGGGGTACTGAGTCCTATCATTATTCCAGCTTCCCATTTCTAATTCTTTGGCTCCCCTTGCACCCCAAATGGTCATCAAACTCTTTCTTAGGAAAGGGAGGGGAGGGTATTAACTTGAAAATGGTGTGTGTGTGGAGGGACTGGGGGCAAGCTTTTAGGAGACAAGACGAAAAGAGGGAGCCTCTCAAAATTGGTTTGAATTGTGAAGTGATATTAATAAGCCTTTTTATTTTTTAAAAATGGTGTGCCTGGGAGAGGAATTTATTGCTGTGCTGAAAAGTGAAAACTAAAAGATGAACTCTAAAGGGAGAAGTGAAAGAGGAGAAATGTGAGGTTTCACGAAGAGGGAGCAAGCTCTATAATGTTCATTATTTTGGGAGCTGAAGGCTTTCCCAGCTGAATAAATGAACCTTTGCTACTAGCATTTACTGTATTTTTCTGTGTATAAGACGCCCCCATGTATAAGACGACCCCTATTTTTTGAGCCCCAAAATTAAAAAATTAATAATTGCAACATTCCGTGTATAAGTTGACCCCCAATTTTAAACTTAATTTTTTAAGGGGGAAATATAGTATTTTACATGTAAAAATACAATATTTGTTAGGGCTTTAGTCTTGTTTTTAACACATTTGCTGATTATGTGGTTTTTTACGCTTTTTAATCATCTGATGTGTAAGTCTCCTTGAGACAGTGGTTTAGAAAGCAATGAATAAAAAATAGAAAGCAATAAGAAAAATAAAACACATTAATTTATTTTATAAAAAGGTATACAATGCTTGATTGTAAGGAAAAAAACCTCTCAAAGTGGTTTACAGAAAGGATAAAACAAATTATCAATAAGAAAAAATTACCAATAATTTAAGACTTTTGAAAAGTTGAGATAACAACAGACTAAAACTTGCATCAACTTTCTGGGCAAACTTATCTAAAGAAAAATGTTTTCCCCAGGCACTGGAAAGAGTACAGTTGAATGCACTTGCCTGATATCTTGCATTTGTTCTGTTATTAATTATCTTAGCTGTAAGTTTCACTGAAACAGTGGTTTCCAAGATGATTGAGAAAACAATAATAATAGTAAAAATAGCAAGGGCTGCCTCTAACTAAGTTCTAGACAGAGTAGGTTCACTGAAAGGAGTAAGTCCAAATCAGTCATGGATGTTAACTTCAATGGATCTACTCTGAGTAGTATTAGCAATGGGCACTGTTTTAAATGCTTGGGCAAACAGCATCGTTTCAGTGAGAGTTCATTTTCCCCCTGCCGTCTCATCAGTATGTCAGATTGTGACAAGTAAAGTTAACAGAATTAAGCAGCAATTGGGTGCGAGACTATGGGTAACAGTTGTGGTGAGGGGCAAGGGTCTGAAAGACCACCATTTTGAAAGACCTCTTCCATTCATCTCCTCCTCCTCTCCCCCCCCCCCGCAGATGGATGTAGCTGCTTCTCCTGGGTGAGGACCACCATGGCTGTGGGGCTGGGCCTCCAGGTTGCCACCATCATCTCGTTAAATGTTCTGGAAAGGAAAGTTGGAGACCAGTGTTGAGTCGGCGTAGAACCACGAACCGCTAACATGGAGCCCACGGGCACCCACCAGTAATTACTATGGTGGCCTCTGCAATAGGTTTTGATAAATATTTCCTTTCTGAAAAGCCACAGGATGTGAGGGACCATTTGCTCTTCCTGCTTGCAGTGGCTCAGACTCTCTTACCACAACTCTGCCACATTTGAGATCGGATCCTGAAATATACTCAGAGTCGCAAAGTGATTTCATGCTCTTTATTCAGCTCATAGTGGTGAGGAGGAATGAATGAAAGTCCCCTCAAGGTATCTGCTTTATATACATTATTTACACAATGGGCTGCACATGATTGGCTAATTGGCTAATTCCGGAATTCTACTGTAAGCCAATCAGGTTGTGGATTCACTTCTATGTGGAGCATGATTGGGTGGCTCCTACCAACCAATCATACTGCTGCATTGTTCTAGGACCAATCAGACTGCTGCATTCTGAATCCTATTGTTCTAGGACCAATCAGACTGCTGCCTTTTGGATCCTATTGTTCTAGGACCAATCAGACTGCTGCAGTTTGGATCCTATTCAACTCAGTACATAACAGATCCCCCCTGGCTACCCCCTTCCATTCCAGACAGGGGAGAGGCACCAAGAGCTTTCCTCTGAGAGCATTGTGGTGGCGGCTGAAGTACATGCTTTTCTTTCCATTGGAGTACGTGGCTGGTGCACCTTACTAGCTGAGACAACCATTTTGTGCCATGTCCCATATCCCACGGTAGCCATTTTGTGCTATACCCCGCACCCCACAGTAGCCATTTTGTAACTGACAGCCACAAAATTTCAAACCCACCCAACGCCCAAAAATGTTTGTCGACCCCGGTGTGGTTGGTTGGAAAAGTCACCCTGTCCGGTTTGCAAAGCAGCCACTGCTTGCCTACATTAAAGAGAGACTCTTTCCCTCCCCCACATGGCAAGAAACAACAAAGCTTCCCCTGTTGGGAACCCCCAGATTGCCTTTTAAAATCATGCCTACTGAAAAGGAATACCACATCGGATTGAAAACTTTCTCACGTTTGTTACTGTATGAGATGGTGACATTTTGCAATGTTTAGTGGTTAAAGCCACTTGGTTGGTCCAATAGGTGGGAGCTGGTGGTGGTGGTGGTGGAAGTTGGAGTCCAACCACACCTGGAGGGAACTTGGAGGAAAAGGTGAAACATAAATGCAACAGATAAATAAACCATGGCAAAGGTTTGAGACTCCTCCGATTCTTCATTCTTGAAAGCAAGGAGACAATATTTACCACCCCTTCAGAAATAATGAATAACAGAGGTTCCCTAGCAGTAACATTCTGAGCGATCACCATGCGTGTTAGCAGACAACAGCGGAAGTGGAGAAGATGCTGTCAGATCAATGTTCACTAGATAATTCCCCCCGCCCAGTTGGTTTCTGGCTTACATGTTTCACATCTCGGGTCTAATGCGACAAAAGGCAGAGAGATGTTAACCACAGTGGAAAGGATGACCAAAAGGTTCTCTTATATAGCAGCAAATGTGACACACATGAGAACATGATGGATTGGGACAATGGCCCATCTAGTCCATAGCTGTCAATGTTTCCCTTTTTAAAAGGGAGATTCCCTTATTCCGAATAGGATTCCTCGCAAGAAAAGGGAAAAGCTGACAGCTATGATCTAATCCAGCACCCTCTTCTCACCATGGCCAACAAGGTGCCCATTGGGGAAAACCCACAGAATATATGGGATGAACCAGGACTGGAATGCAACTCTCCCCTCCTGCAGTCCCTGGCAGCCAATATTCAGAGGTGTTCAGAGCAGGGCTGCCACATCTGGTCAGGCAAAATAAGGGACAGGAATGTGGGGTGGGGATTAAAAATGGCTGTACCTGTTGCAGAAATGACTTCAAAGCAATCCATTACAATAGGTTGTTTCCTGTGCTGGTCATACTCATGGAGCAGACCCAATAAAATTTATGGATCCAAGTTAGCGAAGCACATTCATTTCAATGAATCACATCCACTTACTGAGTTTCTGCCTGTCAGAAGAATGGCAAACGTAGAAACCCAGCCAGAAAAAGGGGTGGAGATAGCAACCGTTTCTGTTTCTCTTCCTCACAGAACTTGGCCTCTGACATCCCTTTCTAAATAGCTGCATACAATGTTGTTGAGTCGTTTAGTCGTGTCCGACTCTTTGTGACTCCATGGACCAGAGCATGCCAGGCACTCCTTTCTTCCACTGCCTCCTGCAGTTTGGTCAAACTAAATTCCTACACACATGCGCCTAATCAAATCTGTAAGGCTTCAGAAGGAACTTTTAGGAGAGGAGTACAAAGGATAACTCATAAAATTATCAGAGTTGACTTAGCTGCACCTGGTCACCCATATCTGCCAGGGCTTCTTGGATATGCTACAGTAACTATGTTTATGCACTATGAATGGTGAACATAAAGGACCCTTGGGTGGTTAAGTCCAGTCGAATTCAACTTTGGGGTGCGGCACTCATCTCTGTTTTCAGACCATGGGAGCTGGCGTTTGTCCACAGACAGCTTTCTGGGCCATGTGGCCACCATGACTTAACCGCTTCTGGCGCAATGGAACACTGTGACGGAAACCAGAGTGCATGGAAACGCCATTTACCTTCCTGCTGCAGCAATACCTATTTATCCACGTGCACTGGTGTGCTTTCAAACTGCTAGGTTGGCAGGAGCTGGGACAGAGCAACAGGAACTCACATCGTTGTGCAAATTCGAACTGCCAACCTTACAATTGGCAAGCCCCAGAGGCTTGGTGGTTTACACAAGCGCCACCTGCGTTCCTTAGTCACTGACTGTCAGTGTTGAGCATACTAATAGTCTAACTCAGCATAACACAATTTTCCATGCTTCTAAATGTTCTTTTTCCCCCTGGCTTCCAAGAAAGAGGTGATTTGTGACATTTATAGATTTATTTTTTTTTAGTTATAGGAAAAATAAGGGGCTGGGCTGCTAAGTTATGATCTGGGTGATCGCAATACACCTGCATCTTGAGAATCCATCGTATTAATCAGGTGCTGTATGAAGTACATCAGATACAATTGAAAGCTTAGTGAATGGCTAGTATTGTAACATCAGAAGAGGCGAGGGGTGTTAGGAATGAGACTTCCCCAAATATCCCAATATTTATGGAAGTTAGTCTATCTTTAAATACCCAGAAGCTATCCCTACCGCTCCAGAAAAGCCGTGAAGAGAAGGCTGTTACAATGGAAGAGCAGTCTCTGCGGTCGACATCCCTCAGAAGTGTGGGAAAATGGCCAGAGAAGACCTCTCTGCCACCAGCAGGACAGTGGCCACATCCCTGTCAGAAGCTGGGAGAGCAGCGGCCCCCAGCCTTCGCTACCCCTCTGTCTGCCACTGGGAGGGTGCTTCTCCTTGGGATCGTAGCAGATATGTGGAGTGGGGGCAGCAGTAAAAGGAAGGAAGGATGGTGAGGATAGGAGAGAGAGGCAAGGCAATACTTGCTTCAAGAAGCTGCTCTTCTCCTGCCTTGTGCTCATCACTGCCACCTCCTTCTGCTCTGAACCAGGGTGGTGTAGTTTGCCCAAGTGGGAATATTAATAATTGGACAACGGTTATCACAAACCTTATAGCCCAGGGAGGATCTCTTGGGGAGAGGGTACACTATAAAATCTAAAGTTTTCAAATCCCAGCGATGGCTTATCTTCTAAATTTATAGATGAGAAGCATATCATTCCGTAATAATTATGGACTAAATTTCTGAAAACAGCACAAATAAACCACCTCAGAAATGAGCCAAACTGAAATATCTCCTGGCTTTGTCATACAATTCTTATTTGATGATTGAAGGCATGAAGAGTAGAGTTTGTAATCTGTGCTTGACTAAACCCCTTTCCTCACGGCATATGCACTCTAATGTAGGGGGGCGGAATATGAAATCAGACAATAAACTTCCAGAAAGGATTAGTTCTGGTTAACAACTGTTTATGTGAGTTGAATAAGTTGTTCATGGTGATCTCCAGTGCCTTAAAATAAATAACCGATTTTAGCAGAATGTGAGGCATAGGCACCTACTGTTTAGCACCTTTAATTTATTCTTTGAATTAGCTGTCCCCTAGTGTTCAACTCAGGCCTAACCACAATGATAAAGCATTTTGGTAAAAATATACACATCAATAACCCCGCACTGGAAGCTAAGATGGAGAAGATCTCCACGGCCACCGTGTATTTTCCCTTGGTGCTCTGGTAGGTGGGAACAAAGGACAGCCAAACACTGCAAAACAGAAGCATACTGAAGGTGATAAACTTGGCTTCATTAAAACTTTCAGGTAATTCCCTGGCTAGGAAAGCCACAGTGAAGCTGACAATGGCTAGGAAGCCCATAAAGCCCAAGACACAGTAGAACATAATAACTGAACCTTCATTACATTGCAGAACAATTTCTTCGGTCATTGAGTGCATGTCAAAATACAAGAATGGGGGAGAGGTTGCCAGCCACACAGCACAAATAGTGGTTTGAATAAGGGAGCACGACAGAACAATGGAAAAGGCCAGTCTTCTCCCGATCCATTTCCTCATCCTGGACCCAGGCTTGGTCGCCGTGAAAGCCATGATGACAGTGATGGTTTTGGCCAACACACAAGAAACTGCCATTGAGAAGATAATGCCAAACACAGGTTGTCGAAAGAGGCATGGTATCTTCTCAGGCTGACCAATGAATAGGAATACACAAAGGAAGGAGAGCAGTAGGGAGATGAGGAGACCGTAGGTGAGGCTCCGGTTGTTGGCTTTGACTATGGGAGTGTCTTTGTGCTTAATGAAGACTCCAAGTACCAGAGCTGTGAGGAAAGAGAAGGAAAGAGCAAAAATGGCCAGACTGGTCCCCAAAGGTTCGTCATAAGACAAGAAGCTTATCTTTTTTGGAACGCATAAATCCTGGCCACGGTTTGGATATTGATCTTCTTGACATTGAATACAGACGTCCATGTCTGGAAAAGAAAACACGGCTTTTGATATATACATTAAACAACCCTTAGCATTCAAAACCCTATCTGAGCATAGGGTGCTAGGGGAGAAAGATACAGGGAAGAAACTAGAGAACATCAGGCTCCTTCAAATTTCATGTTATTGAAGTCATTGGACCTTTTCTTTGGTCCTGAATATTTTTTGGTAATTAGTATTTATGTTTGATTCGTGTGAACAATTGTGATTCTTAACATTTTTTAAAGTCCTAGAGGGAGGCTGGTCCTTTGACGTACCACAGACATCCCCAAACTCGGCCCACCAGATGTTTTGGGACTACAACTCCCATCATCCCTAGCTAACAGGACCAGTGGTCAGGGATGATGGGCATTGTAGTCCCAAAACATCTGGAGGGCCAAGTTTGGGGATGCCTGATGTACCATGTAACTGTGTTTGTAATAAGTTATGGCTGGGTAAGAAACAGAGATCATAGAAATAAAAAATAGTCTTGTGACACCTTAAGGACTTGTGCATTTTTATGGCATCAGCTTTTGTGAACTAAAACTCACTTCTTCAGAACATCTGGTCCAAAGGAAAGCTCAGCCTCATCACTGCTCTCCTTGCATATCAAAACTAGGAAGTTAGCATCATCTCAGTTTTTGGGGGGTATCCTACAATATCCTTTTACTTTCTCTCTCAGATGAGGCCATCATCTTCATCACCACTGAGCAGCTTTGGATACTGTGAATCAGAGCCAGCATGCATTTTTTGGAACCCTACTCTGTACTAATTGTTAGGATATTGATGTTCTGTTCCACCTAAAGAGGAACAGATATGTGGAGTTGTTGTATGTCACATGTCTGTTTACATTCCAGCACAGCTTGCTGGGAACTTCCCTTTTGTATAGCTTTTGCTTATGCTTTTTGCTTGGACACGAAGGGGAGCAGACATGTTTTTCCTTTGTTCTGATGCTGAACAAAATGCTTGTAAATACACTTTACATATACCTCTCTCTGCCCTTCTGTTGCAAAGAGCTCTAAACTCTGCTGGCTTGCGTGCTCAGTTTCTGAAAGTTTCAGAAACTCATGTCACAAATACATGCTGTTCCAAGGGCTGGAGTTTGCCCGGCTGCCGGCCGGTGGGCTGCAGCCAACTGGGGGTCTGCCAATTGCCCCCGTCTCCTTGGAAGCACCCCAACACTAATATCTCTTACCTGTTTTGTTTGAGATCTTTCCTTCTGGGCATGGAAGGCAATCATAGCAGCAGAATGGTGCCCCTTCCTTCTTTGTCTTACTGGACCCCAAATGGCAATTGTCATTACACACAGAAAGAGGCGGCATCTGTCCATAAATGAAAGAAGATACTAATTTGGAAATATTCTCAGGAAATACATTTGGGGAGTTTGCTTCTCCTGAGTCACTCTGGATTTTAAAAATGGGCTAAGGCTGGAATCACACAATGGCATCACTTACAGTTTGCTTCTCCTGAGTCCCACTTTCTCAACATTTGTAAAATGAGTCAATGCATTCCAAGATAAGCATGGACCCTACCTGGTTGAATTTGTCTGGCCATACAATGATATCTTCATGAATAGTGAGCACATTTTCCTTGTGGGCCTGTGGGTCTACGCATCCAACTCTCACTCTGAGAAAGGATTGGTTTGGGAATGTGACCCAGTTGATAATATCAAATCCAGCTGCTAATGACCCATTCTCATCAAAGGAAATGGTTTCCCCAGCAGTATTGTTAAAGGAAACACTTCTCAGATAATGGTGCAGCTGAAGGGGGTAAGTAAAAAGAAAAAGAAAAAAAGAAAAAAGGTGAAGGTTCGATGTACAAGATACCGTATTTTTCGCTCTATAAGATGCACCAGACCACAAGACGCACCTAGTTTTTGGAGGAGGAAAACAAGAAAAAAAATATTCTGAATCTTAGAAGCCAGAACAGCAAGAGGGATCGCTGTGCAGTGAAAGCAGCAATCCCTCTTGCTGTTCTGGCTTTTGGGATAGCTGCACAGCCTGCATTCGCTCCATAAGACGCACACACATTTCCCCTTACTTTTTAGGAGGGAAAAAGTGAGTCTTATAGAGCAAAAAATACGGTACTTAAAAACACAGTATGTTTTTTGTTAAATACACATGTGTATATTTAAAAAGGGATACAAAAGTTCAATGGTAGGCTAAAAAAAAAGACTTGACGACTTACAAAAAGCTCTCCTGAAGGAGTCTGCTCAGGATGTTACCTGCCATCTCTGTTGATATGAAAATGTCCACCTTCCTTTATTTGCCCTTCCTCTGTGCTTGGAGTCGAACAAATAAATTTCATGCAGAGCATGTGCCACAGCATAGACAGCATTGTAGACACTGTAACTGTGGCCAGTCATGCTCATTTCAAAAACTGACGCAGGGAGAGTCTCCAGCTTTTCCCTTCCAGTACAAATTCTCCCACCCATGTTGTCTACCAGAGGACCTGGAAATAAACAGCTAAATGCACGTTCCCAGAAGACTCTGATAAAGTCATATTCCTTTTCCAAGGTAGGATTTATTGCATGAAGAAATTTATGGAACGTCTGCAACTCCTTTGAACTTACTGCAAACGATATAGCACCCTGGAGGAAATCTATGTCCCAATTACTCTGAAAGGGAAGAGATGTGAAGTCCATCTGGGCTGTCATAATCCAGACTTTTGTCTTAAGTGGCATGTCCATAAATGTTGGGATGAATAGCAACATTCTCACAACAATCATGGTCTGAATTTCACCATGTGCAATCAAGACGCTAGCCGTGCTATTCATGATCATCTTTGATTTTTCGATTCCATTTTCCACCATTTGAGGAACGTCATCGGAAAAAGAGAGTTTTGGGAATTTTTCTATGAAGTCAAAGCAGATGCCACTCTGGGAAAACATAGGAAGCACAATCTGGGAAAACCTCTCTCCAGTGTCATCATCCAGATAAAGCACCCCAATCCATGTCCACCTGAAATGAAGAAGTAACTGGAGAATCCCTTTATACTGATGGTCCACATCTGGGAACATCTGGTGAAAGAAGACTCCTTGATCTTTGCAATCTACTACAAGAGCAGAACCATATGGGAGCTAAGTAAAGAGCAGATGGAAAATGGTATGTATGTATGTGTGTATATATGTTTTGTGTGTACAGTCAAACCTCGGTTGTTGAACATAATCCGTTCTGAAAGCCCATTTTTCATTTCTGAGATGTTTGACAACAGAGGCGCGGCTTCCGATTGGTTGCAAGAGCTTCTTGCATTCAAGCGGAAGCCGTGTCAGATGTTCAGGTTCTGAAAAACGTTCAAAAACTGGACCATTGACTTACGTTTTTTTTTGCGTTCAGGAGCCAAAACGCTCAAAAACAGAGCCATTCGGGAACCAAAGTTTAACTGTATTGTCAAAAGAAAACACATATGCCTAAATACAGTGTTCCAATCTAGATTTCATTTTGTTTCTTTCATGAACTGGAAGGGTTCAATATATTATTAATTTTTAAGGCATAGACTTCACATATCCAACAGAGATACTATTTCTCAAACCTTTCCTTAAAATCCCCTCAGATGTGAAATTCCCCTTCGAGGCATCAATTGCCCCATCCTTTGTATCCTAGGCTTTGTATTTGGACATAAATTGGGGAAGAATTTGCTTGATCCACATTGATCTGATATTCTTGAATTTGGTTGTGGATTGAAACACAATTCCCATTGGGAGTGTGCACATTTCCTGGTTTTGCAATGCATTTCCATGCACAGAATTCTGTGTTTTTTGCAAAGACCATAAGACGCACCTAGTTTTTGGAGGAGAAAAAACAAGAAAAAATAATATTCTGAATCTCAGAAGCCAGAACAGCAAGAGGGATCGCTGCACAGTGATCCCTCTTGCTGTTCTGGCTTATGGAATAGCTGTGCAGCCTGTATTCGCTCCATAAGACGCACACACATTTCCCCTTACTTTTTGGAAGGGAAAAAGTGAGTCTTATAGAGCAAAAAATGCAGTATTTAAATACACTGAAATGCAGTATTTAAACACACTGAAAAGTTTTTGTGTAAAAAGTGAGCAGAAAAGTGAAGGGGAAGGAAAAATGGGGTGAAATGTCACACAAAAGCATGCAATGGGATAGAACAGGATAGAAGTGGACCTATCTTTCAGTGCTAGGAAATGGCACGTAATTAACTGCTCAGTCCATCCCTATTATATATACAGTTTTCTAATGTTTACTAAATCTCAAATGCTGGGTTGGACGATTCTTTATTTTGTGTGTGTGCACAACTTACCTGTGGAATCTTGTAGTTCCACAGCATAATTGCCATATTGAGATCAACATCAAAATTAGGTCCCCCAAGGACTGCTATAAGATTGTCCTGGACATCACACTTGTAGTTAGGGAAGAATTTGCCCTTTGTGGAGAGGAGTTCCATGGAGGCAAGATATGTTGCACTGGAACTGAAACCACTGTTATAGAGGTGGGAGCCAAGGCTGATGTTGGGTAAGATCCGGGGATTTTCATTTATCTCTTTCAGAGCAAATACCAAGGCCAGGATGTGCTGGTAGTGGTGAGTCAGTACTCTAAAATGAGAGAAAATACAACCTTAAAGTGGCAACATCTCTTCTCTTAATTTCAAAAATAACTTCTCATCTAAATAGCTGCCTTAGTTAACCAGCATTTATATTTTATACAATTCAGTGACAAATTTAATAAGAACTTCACTTATTATAGCCTGTTCCTGACATTTTTCATGGGGAAATCTAGCAACACAGAATCAGATGCCATGCTACTACATTCAGTAAACCCTTTAGGTTCCCCAAACATTTCAAATGTTCTCCAGAACATAGTACCTGCAGCTATTAGGGTGATCTCTTGGTAAGGTAAAGGTAAAGGTAAAGTTACAGGTAGGTAGCCGTGTTGGTCTGCCGTAGTCGAAACAAAATAAAAAATTTCCTTCTAGTAGCACCTTAGAGACCACCTAAGTTTGTTATTGGTATGAGCTTTCGTGTGCATGCACACTTCTTCAGATACACAAGGTAAAGGTAAAGGGAAAGGACCCCTGACAGTTAAGTCCAGTCGCGAACGACTCTGGGGTTGCGGCGCTCATCTCGCTTTATTGGCCGAGGGAGCCAGTGTACAGCTTCCAGGTCATGTGGTCATCATGACTAAGCCACTTCTGGCGAACCAGAGCAGCGCATGGAAACACCATTTACCTTCCTGCTGGAGCGGTACCTGTTTATCTACTTGCACTTTCAAACTGCTAGGTTAGCAGGAGCTGGGACCAAGCAACGGGAGCTCACTCTGTCGCAGGAATTCGAACCACCGACCTTCTGATTGGCAAGTCCTAGGCTCTGTGGTTTAGACCACAGCGCCACCTGCGTCCCCAGTCTTGGTAGATTGGTGCAATACAGAATAAAGGTAAAGGTAAAGGTAAAGGGACCCCTGACCATTAGGTGCAGTTGTGGCCGGCTCTGGGGTTGCAGCGCTCATCTTGCTTTACTGGCCGAGGGAGCCGGCATTTGTCCGCAGACAGTTTTTGCAGGTCGTGTGGCCAGCAGGACTAAGCCGCTTCTGGCGAACCAGAGGAGCGCATGGAAACGCAATGCAGAATACTTGACATAAAATCAGGTTGCAATTAATATTGTTTGCCAAAGGAGCACAGGTTGCTAACATAGTTCAGATGCACATCATAATAACAACAACAATATAACAACAACAATAACAACAAAAATATACCAACTCTTAAGGATAATGAGATTATTTAATATTAGGGGGAAAGTATAAATAATAAGGACGCGGGTGGCGCTGTGGGTAAAACCTCAGTGCCTAGGACTTGCCGATCGTATGGTCGGCGGTTCGAATCCCTGCGGCGGGGTGAGCTCCCGTCGTTCGGTCCCAGCTCCTGCCCACCTAGCAGTTCGAAAGCACCCCTAAGTGCAAGTAGATAAATAGGGACCGCTTTATAGCGGGAAGGTAAATGGCGTTTCCGTGTGCTGCGCTGGTGCTGGCTCGCCAGAGCAGCTTCGTCACGCTGGCCACATGACCCGGAAGTGTCTTCGGACAGCGCTGGCCCCCGGCCTCTTAAGTGAGATGGGCACACAACCCTAGAGTAGGACACGACTGTCCCGTACGGGCTGGGGTACCTTTAACTTTACCTATAAATAATAAAGCAAATAGATTGCAGTATGTCAGACATAATTCTAATGAACAAAACTTTTCCTAGCAAGGGAGGGGTCTTTTGTTCAGCCCAACTTTTTAAGATAAGTGACCCAATTTGAATAACTCAGACTCAGTGCTGGATTTACGTATAAGCTAAACAAGCTATAGCTTAGGGCCCCACTCCCTTGGCCCCCCCCAAAAAAAAATTAAAGGAAAAAAATGTATTGTATTTCAGTTCAACAATTACTTTGATAAAATATATATTTTGTTATGTGCAAATGGCTTTAGATACCTTTTAGGTCCATAAATTACCATATAGCATATATTCAATGACAAAAAACAAACAAACAAAACAGTGACAATTTGTGGTTGACAAAGGGCAGCTGGACATAGAAAGGGCCCCATTACCCTCAGTCGTTTAGGGCCTCATCAAACCTAAATCCGGCCCTGCCCAGACTAATCCATGTAATAATCCTTTAAATTTCACAGTTCTCCAAAGTACTAAAATATGGGAAGAAATCATTTGTCGTGTTTTATTCTAAAACACATTTAGAACTGTGTAGAATGTAATAAAAGACATATTAAAATATAAGTTTAGGGGTGTGCTTTTTTTAAAATCACAGATTAGTATGGAAATGGAACACAAATGATTTATGAGTGAACACATGTGAAATTGACAAAATATATACTGATCTGTCCATCCCTAACTGTTTCTATGATGCACTTGCACATTACACAGCTGATCAGTTACGTACCAGTTCATAGCTTTGAAATGCAGAGGCATTTATGGATGGCAACATTTGTGAGAGTGATTTATATAAATACTCTCTGGGAAGAAAGTGGATTGCTCCAAAAGTTAGAGTTTTTTGAAATTCACTGAAATTTCAGCTGAGTTAATGTGGAATGAAACTATCAAATTAAGCAACAGTGAAGAACGAAAGGAACGGTGGGCTAAGATAATTGGATGGAATAAGAGACTTTGTTGTAAAATATCAAAATATTAGATACAGTGGAACCTCTGCCTGTGACCGTAATCCATTCCGGAGGTCCGTCCGGAGGTCGAAACGGGTCTCTGGGAGAGGCGCCATTGTGCACAGGTGCAGGTGGCGATTGCCACTCTTGTGCCTGCACAACTGGCCACAAACCCGCCGGTTACTTCCGGGTTTGCTGCGGATGTTGGGCAAAATGGACGCAAGCGGAGGCAGATGTAAGAAGATGTTTGACTGTATTAGTAAGTATAGGTAAAGGGACCCCTGACCATTAGGTCCAGTCGTGGCCGACTCTGGGGTTGCGGCGCTCATCTCGCTTTACTGGCCGCTTCTGGTAAACCAGAGCAGCGCACGGAAATGCCGTTTACCTTCCCGCCGGAGTGGTACCTATTTATCTACTTGCACTGGTGTGCTTTCGAACTGCAAGGTTGGCAGGAGCAGGGACAGAGCAACGGGAGCTCACCCTGTCGCAGGGATTTGAACCACCAATCTTCTGATTGGCAAATCCTAGGCTCTGTGGTTTAACCTACAGCGCCACCCGCATCCCTTGACTGTATTAAATAATACTAAAAAATTCTGAAACTAGATCAACAGTTGCATCCAATGTTCTCCACCGTATTCACAGATGACTAAACCATGGAGGTCTTTCCCCCACTTTCTTTTTCCCCAAGAGAGGGTTGTAATTCTGCAATGTTGTGGAAATTTCAAAATAAAAATAATAATAAAAATCTGAAAACGTTTCAGAAAATTCTAGCTTATGACAATTCAACTCAGCTGTAACAAGATAATTCAGACAGTGCCTTTTATGATCACCCACAGGAGCTGTTCTAATACACTGAGGCAAAACTGAGAGAGAATAAATGCACCATTTAATTAATGCTTTCAGTCATATACAGAGCAGAATGCTGTCATGCAGAAGATTTTCCATATAAGCTGGAAATGCATATTAAAAGAAGCTGTGAAAAAGAAGAATATCAGGACAGATACACGATATGTTTAAGAAAACCCAACTCCTTACACAAGGTCATCAAAGAGCTCAGAAGAGAGACGTTGTTTGAAGTTTAGCACACTTAAAAAATGGAAGATGTGTGAAATAATGCCACCAATTATGAGGTCTCCTGGCTGATAATACTTGTGATGGATAAGAAGAGGGTCACTGACATTGCATCTAGAAACAGGAACCATGCACACTGCCTGAGGAAGTACCACTGCTAGCAGCACCAATAATACCTCCATCTTGCACAAAAATCTTCTTGATAGAAACCGATCAATCTCTTCCTACACCAACATCTCCATGATACTGAATTGTACAGTCTGGCTTGAATGACCACTCACTTGGATGATTGAAGCCAGGGCTGTACGGTGCAAAATTTCATTTATCAGAGCCTTGTGTGTCTCTAGCCCCAGAAACAGAATGGAACTCTCGTCATCTATTTATTTTTCCAGTTCTGAATGACACAGAAGATCTTAAATGCCTTCTTCCATCTGTGGTGTTTTGCTAGCAGCCAGCTGAACCGTCTAAGGAATTGGAGAAGTAGTAATTATAGATAATTCCATAACTATAGGGGAGATAATAACTTGCTCAGAATTCTGGATTCTCTAAGATGAAAACATATCAATCACATTTCAACAGAGCTCTCTCTTGATTCTCCTTAATGGGGAAACTAGGGACAGCATAGGTACAAGAGGGGGTTGCACTAGGTGAAAAAATTGCACTATATACCTGAAGGAGCGTCTCCACCCCCATCGTTCTGCCCGGATGCTGAGGTCCAGCGCCGAGGGCCTTCTGGCGGTTCCCTCATTGCGAGAAGCAAAGCTACAGGGAACCAGGCAGAGGGCCTTCTCGGTAGTGGCGCCTGCCCTGTGGAACGCCCTCCCATCGGATGTCAAAGCGATAAATAACTACCTGACATTCAGAAGACATCTTAAGGCAGCCCTGTTCAGGGAAGTTTTTAATCTGTGATATTTTAGTGTATTTTTGGTTTTCTATGGAAGCCGCCCAGAGTGGCTGGGGAAACCCAGCCAGATGGGCGGGGTACAAATAATAAATTATTATTATAATTATTACTAGGTGAAAGGCCCTGATTCAGCAAAAGAGCTCAGTTTTCAGAGGCTGCCTGGTTTGTCTCAGTGTTATGTCTGGAGCTGGGATCTTAGAACAATAGGCAGGTAGGATTTTGTTGTTGTTGTTTAGTCGTTTAGTCATGTCTGACTCTTCGTGACCCCCTGGACCAGAGCACGCCAGGCACTCCTGTCTTCCACTGCCTCCCGCAGTTTGGTCAAACTCATGTTAGTAGCTTTGAGAACACTGTCCCACCATCTCGTCCTCTGTCGTCCCCTTCTCCTTGTGCCCTCCATCTTTCCCAACATCAGGGTCTTTTCCAGGGAGTCTTCTCTTCTCATGAGGTGGCCAAAGTCTTGGAGCCTCAGCTTCAGGATCTGTCCTTCCAGTGAGCACTCAGGGCTGATTTCCTTCAGAATGGAGAGGTTTGATTGGCCATAGGAGCTGTCCAATCCAGCTCCAGATGGGAAGCTTGAATTGGCCTATCAGGTAATGACTTAGGTGTGAATACAGGATATATAGCCTGGGGTCTGGGTGGGGCCCCAGCAACAAACACACACGAGGACTGACCTTATTACAACTTGAATAAACTCCTTAAAACTAATGGCTCGACTGAGTATATTACACTCTGGTATGAAACAATAACCAAATCCAACAATAAAATAGATTTTTGCCTATGCATTCACTCTTATGGCATTTTTAAAATAAGAAACCATGATTGTTATCTTTTTGTCACAAATGATTGAAATTTGCTGGTAGAACAGCTGCTTCTAAGTAGATAAAGCATTGCAAAAATAGATTGAATTTGCCATAGTCCATCATCGCCAATGCACTTTGCAACACAAAACGTTTTATTTGCAGCTGTATAGCTGAGTCCAGAGACTCATGTGTCTATGGCCCCATTTGCAAATGGCACAGTAGATAGTGTATTAATAGCAACCTCTAGTCTTGGTTCTTTGTTTCACATCTGACCCCTGAATTCCCTACTAACTAGAGCAGTGGTTATATAATAAGTGGTTCCCAACCTTCCCCCCCCCGCCATGCTCCATCTAAGCATCTCTAAAATCTTGAGGCCCCCTCCGAGTGACATATAATTTTTATTATTCAAAAAGTGAATTCATGTTTGCTTGGAGGAAGCCTAAAAGACCATTAACTGTTCATAACTCATTCTCAAACTGCCCCCCTTAAAAATCAAACTGCCCCCCCTGTGCCCCACGTTGGGAGCTGTGGAGCTAGAAGAATTAAGAGGTGCAGTTATGGTAAATTGGGTAATTCTGGTGTAGTCCATGGGTCACTCATAAACTGTAATTCTTCTGGGACTCTGCAAAAGAAAACAAGTTGCTTTTTGTTCAGGTCTCAGCAAGATTCTCCTGAGTGGGATGGCAAGGTATTTATTATGAGTCAAATATATGTGTTCCTGTGCATATTTGCAAAATTTCTGAATAAATTTTAATATATTAAGGCAGGGTCAAAAAGTTTGTATCCAATGGATGAGTTTGCACCCCTTATCACTCTTCTCAATCCACTGAAGTAAATCTAACAGGACTATTGAAGAACTATTATCAGCAGGCAAAGGGGGTTTTATATTGTGATGTGGAATATTGGGTGTGTAGATAATTGAGGGTGCACTGTGAAATTATATGCCAGTTAATAACCTCAAAAAATGCCCCTTCTGGTTTCACAGTTTCACATGATTACATTGGTGTCAAGAACATGGAGAGTAGTGGAAACGAATGAGATGCCACGTGTGTGGATAAATCATGGTTGATTGAGATATGATGAACCAGGACCAAACTTCAGAAAATATGGGACTCAGTTTATATGAACTTCATGTTTTCAATTAATACATATCCAACTGACAATGATCTGGAAAGAAGTATCTTTAATTTCCAGTGACAAAGAATTGCCTGGACCAGTGAGTCACTCTTGTCAGTTCTTAATTCTTTATTCTAATTAACTGCTCCCTGCTGTTCAGCTTAGGCCTCAGTAAAATAACATAGCATTTGGGGGTAAAGATGCAGCCCAGTAACCCACAACTGGAGGCCAAGATGGAGAAGATCTCCACAGCCACCATATATTTCCCCTTGGTGCTCAAGTAGGATGGAACAAAGGACAACCACACACTGCAAAACACCAACATGCTGAAAGTGATAAATTTGGCTTCATTGAAACTGTCAGGCAACTTTCTAGCTAGGAAAGCCACCGTGAAGCTCACAATGGCCAGCCAACCCATGAATCCCAGGACACAATAAAACATGAGAGTGGAGCCTTCATTACATTCTAGTATTATTTCTTCAGTCACTGAGTGCATGTCAACGTCTGGGAAAGGAGGAGAAGTGGCCAGCCATATGCTACAGATTGTGGCTTGAATAAGGGAGCAGGAAAGAACAATGGAGCTGGCCAATTGTTTCCCCAGCCACTTCCTCATGCTGGAGCCAGGCTTGGTGGCCATGAAAGCCAGAACCACAATGGTAGTTTTGGACAATATGCACGAAATGGCAACTGAGAAGATCATGCCAAAAGCAGTTTGCCGTAGGATGCATGTCAGCTTGTTAGGTTGGCCAATGAAGAGCAAAGCACAAAGGAAGGAGAGGAGGAGGGAGAGGAGGAGAGCGTAGGTGAGGTTCCTGTTGTTGGCTTTGACTATGGGAGTCGCCTTGTGTTTCACGAATATTCCAAGCACTGCAGCTGTGATGGAAGAAAAGCAGAGAGCAAAAGTGGCCAGACTGATCCCCAACGGTTCTCCATAAGACAAGAAAGTTTCATCTTTTGGAAGACACCCATCCTTGTCACTGTTTGGATACTGATCTTCAGAGCATTCAAAACAGTCGTCCATGTCTGAAAAAGAAAAAAGAAAAATACTATACTATACTTGTGAAGCCTTTTGCGCCCGGAAGAAATCAAGGCAAATGGCCAGAAAGCCTTGAATGATGGCTGCTGGATCAGTACTGGTAAAATATATATAGGTATTTGGCCCAATGATTTCTATATACAAGAGGGCTTTATTTACTTAGGATTCCAGAGCAATGCAGGTCTTCACTACAACTGAAAGAAGAGAAGTTCATCACCTGGATATCACCAATCATAAGTTCTCCCTGTTTCCATGATCTCCTGCTATGCTGAAATCCTTACCTCTGCATTCCATGAGCATATGAGACGATGCTCCAAAACAGGTACATCTTACTGGTATCTTTGGACACCATTCTCTTTCCATCCTTCTCTACTTATTTTGATTTTCATGTACTGGATCATCCTTGACAATTCTTATAACTAGTATACCCCAAAAATAAATAAAATGTCTCCTACCCTTCTGGTCTGAAATCTTCCCTTCTGGGCACGGGATGCAATCATAGCAGCAAGGTAACTTTCCTTCCTTCTTGGTCCGACTGTAGCCCAATTGGCAATTCTCATTGCACAGAGAAAGGGGTTGTGCCTGTCCAAAAAGGAAAGAAGATGGTAATTTCTGTCTTAAACATGCCATACCTGTTCCTCAGATGGGGCCAAATTTACCCCCCTGTTTCCCACACTGGCAGGAAGTCTGAAGTGCCAATCAGATCAGGATGACCATTCACATCCCAAGGAGCTGCTGCCCTTGGTCCTTTTCTTGTTTGCTTCACAGCAATTGCCCTCCCACTGTCTGATACTGAATGTCCCCTGCTGAACACTGAGCATGCCACAAACACCCTGAACCCACTTTTATGGGGCCTTTCAGAACTTTGGCTCACACCTCACCCGTAGGTTCTTGGGTGTTTCTGCTCTTCATCCAAGTTGCCAGTGTTTCCTGGTTCTGTGTGTCTTCCTTTCTTCTCACAATTATATGTTCCAGACTTTGGGTGATGCCATTTGCTTCATCGCTTCCTAACCATGTTAGTTTTTTAGCTGCGGCTCCTTTGAACATTATCTGAGAATCTCAGAGGCCCAAACAAGGTATTGTTATGTTATGCTACAGCAATGTTTGGGGTAACAACGAAGAACAGTGATGAGGTTCTTCTGCACTTTGTTTCATTTTTTAAATTCAGTTATTAATAAGCCCACCTATCCAACTTCTTTCTATTTCACATTTTGCCATTATAAGCTTTCCACTGCCTGTGCTGTTTTCATTTGAATGTTGGTTCCCCGTCTTCTTCAGGAGGTGAGTTAAATCACATATAGTTGCATCTTGTAATAGCTGCTTCAGAGTTTGAATAGTGGACCCCCTTTTTTTAGCATTGAGGAAATGTCTGGAGACACTCTGAACTGGACCTTACCTGGTTGAATCTGATGGGCCAGGTGATGGTGTCATCATGAATGGAGAGTCTCTTGCTTGGGGGAGCCTGGGGGTTCATCATTCCAACCTTAACTCTGAAAAAGGAGTCATTTGGGAATGTGATCCAGTTGATGATATCCAGTTCAGTTACCAAATCCCCCTTCTGGCTAAATGAAACCTCTTCCCCGGCACTATTGTTAAATGAGACGCCTCTCAGAAAGTGGTGGAGCTAAATTAGTGAAGAGAAGAGGGAAGAAATCCACAAGGGTATTAGAAAGATACAGATGTATAACAGGATGATATTATTTCCCTCCATTTGTTGGCATCTGTCTGTCTCGAGAACAATGGAGTGTGGCCCCAGGTCAACCCGCTGTGTTAGCAGACTGAAGTGACCTCCCCGGGGTGCAAGCCAGGACAGTCCTGGGCTGCCCAGAGGACAAGGCTCCCCTCTCAGTCTTGCTGATGTGGTCGAAAGGAAAGCAGAGCAGGACGTTTGGCACCAGCTTGGTTTCAGGGGTTGCCAGAAGGAAGCGTAGAAAATAACATCCATCCGCCTAAGAGACTCCACTCTGGATCTGTGTAGGGCTTCCTTTTTAGCCTTTTATTCGCTGGAAGATATCCCAGAAGGCAGCAGAGGTGGAGAACATGCATTTCAACTCTGCACAAGGTCGAGATCAAGGATTCTGTTCGCAGTAATTCTAACTGCTCATCCACACCATACATTTAAAGAACTCTTGTTACAGTCATTGTTTCCCCCAAAGAATTATGGAAAGGAAAGTTGCTTAAAGGAGTTGAGAGTTGTTAGGAGACCATTAAGAAACTATCGTTTGTAAGATTCCTTGGTGGAAGCCATGGCTCTTAAAGTCAAACAAGAGTGCTTTAATGTTGCAGATGTGCCCCATGTGTTTGTAAATGAAAGATATAGCAGTCCTATCACATTTCTATGCTGAAAGATGAGGGTAAGAAGAAAAAGAAAAAAATATGGTGCTGGAGGAGACTCTTGAGAGTCCCAAGGACTGCAAGAAGATCCAACCTATCCATTCTTAAGGAAATCAGCCCTGAGTGCTCACTGGAAGGACAGATCCTGAAGCTGAGGCTCCAAAACTTTGGCCACCTCATGACAAGAGAAGACTCCTTGGAAAAGACCCTGATGTTGGGAAAGATGGAGGGCCCAAGGAGAAGGGGAGGACGGAGGACGAGATGGTGGGACAGTGTTATCAAAGCTACCAGCATGAGTTTGACCAAACTGCGGGAGGCGGTGGAAGACAGAAGTGGCTGGCGTGCTCTGGTCCAGGGGGTCACGAAGAGTCGGACACGACTAAACAACAACAAGAAAAAGAGCCTTCTAAACAGTCAAGGAACTATTTTTGCACCCTGAAAGATGGTGAACTATTCTATATATTCTATTACCTGCCATGGCTGTGGATCCAGCCCATCCCCTCTTAGTTCATCCATCATTACACTGTGTTTGAATCTGGAGAAATGCATGTTTTGTAAAGCATGTGCCACTGCCAAGACTGCATTGTAGATGCTGTAGCTGTGGGCAGTCATGCTCCTTTCAAAGACAGACCCAGGAAGAGTCTCAAGCTTCTCTGTCCCAGTGCAGAGATCATTGTCTTTCTTTTCAAAAGAACAAAGAAATGCCTCTTCCCAGAAAGTTCTGATGAAGCCATCCTCCCTTTCTGTGACAGGGCTTCTCTCCTGAAGAAATTTCTGGAATGCTAGAAGATTAGCTGAATGAACTGCAAAGGAAATGGCACCATGGAGAAAATGTATGTCCCAATTTCTTTGAAAGGAAAACGATGTAAAATCCATCTGGGCAGTCATAATCCAGACTTTGGCCTTGATTTCCGCCGGCATATTCATTGATTCTGCCAAGAAGGGCATTAATCTCAGTGCCATCATGGTCTGAATTTCACCAATCACAACCACGACATTGGCAGTGCTGCCCATTATGACAGTCATTAGTTTAGAACCGTCCTTCAAAATTTCCATAGACTCACCTGAAAAGGTTACTTTGGGAAATGTTTCTGTATAATCACAGCAGATACCTCTTCTGGCAAACATGGGAAGGAAGTTTTGTACAAATCTCTCTCCGTTGTCATCACTCAGAGTCACCACTCCAATCCACATCCAGCTGAAATGCAGCAGTAGCTGGAGAATCCCATCATACTGATGAGCCACATCAGGGAACATCCGGTGAAGGAACTCTTCTTGGATGTTGCTACTCGTCATGGGAGAAGAGCCATAGATGAACTGAAAATGATTGTAAAAATTATGCTTGCAAATTCCATCCACTTTTGTGTTTTTATCTACCCTCTTATGGTGAATGAACACAGCTGAGACTGCACAGAGAAAATTTAAAACTTAAAAAAACCCACCCACACACACAAAAGTTGAATATTGGGGCCCTATATGGAGTGGCTAGATTTCTTGAAATACTTAAATTTATACATTTTTTTCTGCTCAGACACCCGTAGAGTATAAGGTCTTTGCTGCCCTTATAGTTTCAATCAAGGGAAAGGCACTGCAAGGGTCAGTTCTCCCTAAAATTTCCCATGTGTATGTCACCATCAGAACATATAAGCAAACAATATCAGACATGTGAACACAGAATAAAGAGCAAATATAACTAGTTTCTGTTGAAGAATCCATAGGACAGCTCTTTGAACCATAAATTGGGAAAAAATAAAATTAAAATGCATTTGTAAAGGCCATTGAGCCCAATGAAGCAATGATGATTTTTGATGACTGGACTGCATGTGAACCTCAATCATGGGTTCTGTGCTGGGATGCTTAAATATTGGAGAGGAGAGAATTAGCCTTCCCTGCACTGAGAAATCAAACATATCATGCAGAATTCAAGACAGAATGGTTGTTCCTCATATTCTGGTGTATTATGGGCAGGGATGAGTTTTGCTCATTGTGGGTCATTCACACTTTGTAATATCAACCTGGGGCCTCAAGGGATAGAATCCAATAGAAGTGTGAACAGCATCCTAAATGGCCACACGCAATGCACACATCTCTGTGAATCCCTCAACCTGTAGCATGAAGGAATGCAGTGCAGGAGAAACGTGAATGGCTTCTCCAATGGCTCTCTTACCTGTGGCATCTTGTAGATACTCAGGACCGTTGCCATGTGGAGACAGATGTCAGAATTCGGTCCCCCAATGACGGCTACTGGACTGTTCTCAACACCACACTTATAGTTGGGGATGAGTCTGCCCCATCCAGAAAGCAGCTCCATGGAGCCATGATAGGTCCAGCTTGCAACAAAATGGCTGTTCAAGATTTGGAATCCCAGGGTGACATTGGGCAAGATCTGTGGGTTGTCATTGATCTCCTTTACAGCAAACACCAAAGCCACAATGTGCTGGTAGAGTTGTGTCATGAGCCTGCAATGAGGGGTTCGTTTTGCACCTTCTACAGCAAAGGACATTGTCTACATATCTACTTATCTATCTAATGAGAGAGAAATACATCAGATGAGAACAGACTAGAGCTTGTGTACCCTTGACAAACAAAACTGGACATATAGATAAGAATCCCATATTATTTATTGAAATAATGATGAAATACTTCAATCATTTCAATCCAGAGAAGCTTCTTCTGATTCTTATCTTGCTCAAGTCCTATGCAATATTTCAAATGCATAGAATAGGCTTCAATTATACTTCACACCATCTTTCACTCCAAATTTAGGGTGATCTACAATAGATATAGCACTCCCAATAAGATGCTAAGTTGGGGTTTTGAAATTCCATGCGTTACTCACTTGATCCACTGCCCCCAGGGCCCTATGGCCTGCAAGTAGGAGCATCTCTGTTTGAACAATCGAAGCTTGATTACTACTACCCCTACAAATGCTGATAAATCAGCACAGATGAGTCAGGTGTTCACACGCTTGAATTTGCATGATATTAGCAAGGCATCTTGAATTGGATCTGATAGTTCCTCAGTGAACTCAGGTGCCTGGAAACTTAAAGCAACAACTTTTATCAGAAGGGAAGCAGCCTGAGATTGAGTTGAAGAGGGGATTTGTTCTTCTGTTTTGACAGCCAGGTCTGGTATTAATCACAGTTCATTATTATTTTTAAAACTATGCTTGTTTTATTTCTTAAAGTGAATATTTGTTGCTCTTCAAAAACCACCCTTACCATATGCACATTATGAAAAGATCTCTATTTCCCATGGAGAAACAGTTGTATCCCCATTCAGCGGGGGGCAGAAACACCCCACAAGGGTGATATTATCCCCACACCCCTCTTTCCTTGGATCACATAATCCTCTTTCCATGCTGCCTTTCCCTGTGCCAAAACAAAAAATTTTTCCTTCCAGTAGCACCTTAAAGACCAACTAAGTTAGTTCTTGGTATGAGCTTTCGTGTGCATGCACACTTCTTCAGATACACACTGTAACTATCTGTAACTTTTCCTGTGCCAGTTAATGGAGAGATCTCTCTCCCAGGGAAAAGAGGCAATATCCCAAAAAACTGGATGGAGAGGAAGAAAAGCCCAGCCCTTCTTCCCTTGATAACGGGTCCTCGTTGGAAGGGTAAGATTTAATTCACATCATTTTTCCTGGGGATCCAGGTTACTATTTCCATCACTCCCCTTCTCCTTTGCAAGTCAGTGGAGTGATCTGCCCAACCCACCACAACCTTTGGGATACCAAGGCCATTTCTGGCAGGCTGAGATTTCCCCCACTTTAGCCTTTCATGAGAGTGCATTATCTGTTTTCAGCCTCCACCCCTGTCCCCACAATTCCTATTGTGTCCACCTCAAGTCCGCTCAGGCAGGAGAACCACTGCAGGAATCACTCTGAAATATGACAGAGCTTGTTCTTTAGAGGAGGTGAGCACGCCTACAAATTGCATCCAAATTATAGCAGGTTGGACAAATTTTCTGAAGCACAAGAAAAAATAAATACATCTGCCATTGCTACTATTAAAGTTGGAAATGTGGTAAACTGGACTTGCTTCACGAACATTAATTTAAGACAATGGTTGGCACTCTTTAGCAGAAATGGGCTCGAGCTCTCAGGTCTCCACTTCCCTGCCCCAGATAAAAGCACACCAGATGCATAGGCACAATAATTACTTATAAGGAAAGCCGATTGCACCAACAGCAAATTATGAATACATTTAATATGGATGCATTATATTTTTAAATAAATGCAATTCCTTACATCTGGTCATCAAAGAGTTTAGCAGAGGGACGTTCTTTGAATGTTATCTCGTTTACGAATGTATAGACCTGAGACATGATGCCAGCAATCATGAGGTCTCCTGGCTGATAATATTTGTGAAGAATGGGAAGAGGGTCACTGGTGGGGCACTGAACCAAAGGAATCTTGCATGTAGTTAGAGGCAGCCGTATTAATAGTAAGATCACAAACACTACCATTTTGCAGGAAAACTCTTTACTGCAAAGGACACTTCACCTCTTTGTAATGCAAGAGTCCCTGCCTTAAATTAGTACTCCAGCAGCTGAGTTGAAGAACGCAGAACTGAAGAATCAGTAACCAGATGAAAGAGCCTTGCATTTCTATAGCCTTTGTTTACATTTTGAATGTGCCCACTTGAACTCTCCTGGGTTGGGGAAATATAGCTGTGATTATGATTAATTTGATAATTACGGGAGATATAACTTATGGCAGCTGTTGTTTATGACTCAGTCATCATTGTTAAAGAAATCATGTCCCCCCCCCCATAGCAAATGTCTTCTTTGATCCTGCTCAAAGTTATAGAGAATCACAGGAGAGAGGGAAAAATAGAAGATTTGTACTCCCTCCCCCATGGAGATGGAAAAACTTTTGCACTTTCCTCCATGTGTGATGGAGGTGGGCAAGGTTATATGTCAAATTAGAAGAGGCTTGGGGTGGTATTCAGTATTTGTTCTACTCAGAGTAGATCCATTGAATTTAATGAGCATGACTAACTTAGGTTAAATAATTCAGTATTTAGTTGAATGCAACTCTGGGTCTCCACTTTTTACAAGAGCAGCAGTTCAGGCCAGTCTTAGCCCAGCCTCTTCAGAGTAGGGTGCCTTGCATAAATCCAGTCAGTTGCAGTCGTTTTCTGGAAATGGCACCTTTTATGTATTTAGGCATATTTAGTTTATGTATATTGAGTGGTAAAAAGAATATTTGCATAGTATCTCGTAGTGTCCCTGTATAACCTTTAGAAGACATCTGAAGGCAGCCCTGTATAGGGAAACTTTTAAACGTTTGATGTTCTATTATGTTTTCATATATTCTGAAAGCCACCCAGAGTGGCTTTTTCCTCAGAAAAAAATTGTGTTGGATTTTGTCAAAATCCTTAATGAAATCAAGATACACTATGTTCACAGCATTCCCCTGACCCACCAAGCATGTAATTCCATCCAAAAAAAGAAAGAAAGAAAGAAATGAGATTCATCTGACATGCTTATTTTTGAGAAACCCACAGACTCACAGACTGACGGTTGAATTATCTGTTCTAGGAGCCATTCTGGTTTTGGATGCAGCTCATCAGGTCTTGGAGATCTGAATTTATTTAAAATTGTTAGCTGTTCCCTTACCTCCTCTTTTCCTATCTTGGGCTACATCTCCATCCTTACATCATTTATTTTATTTTTTTAAAAAAATGTCCAGTAGCACCTCAGAGACCAACTAAGTTTGTTCTGGATATAAGCTTTCGTGTGCATGCACACTTCTTCAGATACACAAAAGCTTATACCCAGAACAAACTTAGTTGGTCTCTAAGGTGCTACTGAACTTTTTTTATTTATTTATTTTGACCGCGTCAGACCAACACGGCTACCTACCTGAATCTAGAATCATTTATTTTGTTATCTCCTGGTTGGACACTGCTTTCCTTTTGGGTGAAGATAGAAGCAAAGTAGGTGTTGAGTAGTTCTGCCTTCTCTCTGTCACCTAATAGAATTTCTCATGTTCCTCACGCAGAGGACCTACCACTTGTTTGTCCTTCCTCTTGCTTTGAACATTGCCTCTGGCTTATTCTGATCTTCATCCTACAACTGTTGGCTACTTGTGCATGCTCCTCTTTTATGATTCCCCATTTCTTACACATGCCCTTGTTAACTCCTCTGTATGCTCCTTATGCAGCCACATCGGTTTCCTTAGATGCCTCCCACTTTTCTTTCTTGTTGGAATTGTCTGCCTTTGGGCCTTCAACATTTCTCATTTAGAAGCTCCCATCCCTATTGGGCTCCCTTCTATTCATTCCAGACTATGGGACCTCACCCAGTAGCTCCTTAAGCTACCGGGGCCTCTATGCATACTTTCCACTTTGGATCCAGGACATGGGTGCGAGTCAAAATGCTGGGGGTGGAAGTGGCGGCAGTATTGGCAGCGGCATCAGCACTGCCCTTATCCGCTACTGGGCTCCGGCGGCCACAGCTTCCTCAAGGCTGCCTTTCACCACCAGACTGCAGCTCCACTCCCAGCTCAGGCCTGAGCATGAGGTGGACGTAGCAGAGAGAAGGAGGAGCAGGGGCAGTGGCTCACCTCTCCTCCACTGGGCTCCAGCACTTGAGGAACTGTGAAGGTCGTAGCTTCTTTGGTGCTAGCCCAGTGGGAGGGAGGGAAAGAGCTGCCATTGAACGGCCCCCACCACTGCCAAAGCGGCAGAGAGCACCCAGAGCCCCTTTGCCTCCTGCTCCCCCTGTGGCAGCAGCCACTCATGGCCCACTCCTCTCCATGTGCTGCCGCCACCTTCCTGCTGAGCTCACAGTTCCCAGGGGCCATGCGCTCTGCACACTCCAGTGGTGCCAGCAAGCCACAGTTATCCACTGGGGCTGGGCAAGGCGAAGCAAGGCAAAACGAAGGGCTGTCCTTGCTTCCTTGCTCTGCCAATCTGGCACATCAATGTTTTTCAGCTCCCTTCGTGCGCTTTGATTGGATGAGAGTCCGGCTTCTTCCAGCAGCCACCACAACTGCCCTCTTTCATTGCTAACCTTATTTAGACACTGAGAAGAGCAGAAAGTTGTGCTCCTCAGCGGTGGCTGCCCAAAGGAGGACACACAGATCCCAGGACATTCCTGGATCCAATCAGAGACCAGGCTGACTTCTTTAAATCTGGGACGCCCTGCTCACAAGAGAACAGTTGAGTGTTATGTTCTATGTATTCTGAGTTCTCCCTATGGCCTTCCTCCAGCTTATTCATTTCTATTTCTTCTTTAAAGGAAGTGCAATTAAGTGGAGGGATATTAGGTGGACCTAGGAGATCAGGGTTAAAATCACCAATCAGTCATGAAGTTCACAGTGTGACCCTGAGCCAGCTGGCTGTCTTCTCCCTGCTAGTTTTTATAGGCCAGTAGCGACAAGGGTCGAATACCAATGGAACACAAAACCCACAATTCCTCTTTGAACCAGCTTTCCATTTTTCATTGAACTGGGAAGCTTCATTGGAACTCAGATTACTTGCTGAGGAACAACACCGTGAAGACCTCAAAAGAACACCCTGCCAACCTTTAGTCTCCAAGTACAGTGGTACCGCGGGTTAAGTACTTAATTCGTTACAGAGGTCCATTCTTAACCTGAAACTGTTCTTAACCTGAAGCAGCACTTTAGCTAATGGGGCCTCCTGCTGCTGCCATGTGATTTCTGTTCTCATCCTGAAGCAAAGTTCTTGAGCCGAGGTACTATTTCTGGGTTAGCGGAGTCTGTAACCTGAAGTGTCTGTAACCTGAAGCGTATATAACCCGAGGTACCACTGTATAGCCTTTCCCTTACGTGCCTCCAGCAACAGGGACACCTTATTGTCTGCAAATCCAAGAGTGTTTGACCATGCAACAATTGTGCTGCTCCAAGAATGCTCATACTGAACCTCACGCAGTGGGGAAACAGTGAAGACTCAAGAAGGATCTTATATATTATCTCCCCCCTCAATAAATAGGAAATATTGGAACTTCAGTTTGTCTCTGTCAGTCACTCTGTCGATTTCATGACTTTACTGCCCTTTCCCTTCCCACATGCCACAACCAAATGTATTGTATGTTTCAAGTTGTACCACTGCATTTAAGCCTCCATTGTCACCTTCATGAGTCCCTCACATTGCTTTCCAACTCTAAGACGACAAAAGGAAATTCCCCACTTCCATAGGAATTGATCTATATTTGTTAATATACAGTAACTAGTCAGTTTCAGCTGTTAGCCCATGCAATGTGGGATTTCTGAAGTGTTTAGAAAAACAGATGTCTGCATACACTAACCATTTCTGTAAGGAAATGTAACATTCTGTATTGCACCTGCAACTGGAGCCTGTATTATTTTAACTATTTTCTCCCTTCCCTTAACTCTTGTACAAGGAAACATCCCTGAAAATCATGTCTTCATTGGTGACACATGTACAGTTGAGGGAAATGGTGCAGGTGTGATTGAGGAAGAGTGTTGGGGAAACTAGGAAGTTCCCTTCAGGGCACCAGTTTGCAGCTGGACTGCCTGGGGCACTCACAACTGCAAGAGAACTACTCAATAACAAGTATGCATTATTATTTTGATCTTACTATAAGTCACAGAGCTCAATGCTCTAAGGAGATAACTTAGTAATTATCTCAAATTGCTGAGTTTCACCATGTCAAATTGCATGAGTTTCACATGCAAAATCCCATGTACATTTTATCAGGCCATGAACACAATCAACATCAGAGTGAGAAAGTGTATATAAAATAAATCCTGTCATTCAGAGCCCTGGTGGGAAATTTTGAACATGCAGGTTTTCATGGATCAGATCACTGGCATTTTCCCTTTATCAAAATAATCTAGATTCATTAAATGAATGTTCTTGTAATGCAGTTTATAGAAGATGAGATACAAATCTGACTTTCAGCATCCCTGTTGGCCCCAAGATGGTAGGAACATTTCTGCTGCTGATCCTTCTATTCCTGTGGCTGCAATTGCCTCCAACTGAGAGCAAGGAACACTCTGCTAGATGCACCATGATGGAGCCTTTCCAGCTTCCATACCAGAATTATCAGAGAGGGGACCTAGTCATTGGAGGAATTGTTACCTATTTCGGCTTTGTATTTGAAGAAATGGATTTCCATGACCACCCAAACACAAAGCTTATAGATGAACTTCTGTAAGGAAAAAACTCTATCCTTCATAGTGTACCCTTGGTGAGCTCATGTATGTGACAATTACTCCAAACATACGATGGCATGCTCAGAACATGTTTCCCTGTCACTTTTATCAAGTAGGATGTTGAACATATATTTTCTTCTTTTTACATTGTGATCTGGTCATCTTCTTTGTTGCTTTATGCTGCTTCTTGGTGTTTCTATCTTCTGCCTGTTCTGCTTTCTCATCATCTGATCACATAGCTCTCACCACTCTCTCCCAACTTCATCCTCATCCTCGCTCTGTGTTTCCTTTCACACCATTAACATCTGTTTTCCTTTGCAACAAAGCTTGATCCTCACATTCACAATCACTATCCTTTAATCTGACAGTCACAGATGAATTTGACATATGAATAACATAGAATTTGGATTATATTCTCTGCTTTGCAATGTAAACCATATTGGGTAAAAAAACCAAGTATCCAAACTGAGTTATATGCAGAGTATTAATAAACCTGAGTTAGTCTGATCTATTAGTTCCTAATGGGTCTTCTTGGATTATGACTAACATTGACTACAGTATATTTTGTACAGACAGAATTTTATTTGAAGGAGGGAAGGATGGAGACTCCTATTCGATCTGATGTGCTCTGGTTTCTACTCCCCACCTACACCAAGCACTGATCTCATCTAGTAAGTGTCAATTGGTTGCTGAAAAGAAATGAAGTGGTAAGAGAAGGATGTAGCAACCAGGTACCCCCTCCCAGCAGTAGCAAAATAGCTGTTTGCTTTAGCCACCTGTGAGAACGCACAATTTTAGGCACCAGTAGTACGCCTGCAAATAAGAGATTAATTTACATATGTGAGTTTCAGGATGCTCTGCACAAAATTATACACGTTCTAGATGCAATATTCTTAAAGCTGACTGAATATTGTCCATGGGGTCAACTATCAACTGTTGACACACAAAATGGATATATAGTTTGTTTGTTAGCTTATTTGCTTTATTTAATCTTTTGGGATTTGCCAGAGAGAGCCAGGAAGTTACTAATGTGCTTAAGAGGGAGAGGAGGAGAATACCTCTGACACACAGTATAACTCTTTTATTAGTGACACGCTGAAGTACTACCAGAATACCCTCTCCCTGGTGTTTGCTGTGAAAGAAATAAACAAGAACCATAATATCGTACCGAATATGACCTTTGGGTTCCACGTCTATGATAGCTACTTAAATGCAAGGATGACTTATCAGAATACCCTGAAACTTCTGTCCATCACAGAAAGGATTGTCCCCAACTTCATATGTGAGAAGAAGAAAAATAAGATAGCTTTTATTGGGGGACTTGACTCTGACATCTCCCTCCACATGGCTACTGTCTTAAGCATCTACAAGATTCCACAGGTATAGTAAGTGTGGGGGCTGTGAAGCTTTTCTGCCTCTCATTCAGTAATTATCTTCTGGGTTCTCAATACTGTCTTTTGCTTTGGTTCATTTTTCTGAAAAAGTGAATTAAAAAAAACTGATACAAAAGCACCTGGGGGAGCTATGCAGTAGTGGTGGAAGTGGAGGGGCTTTGGTGCTTGCCTGACTTTGTCTCCCATGTGTCACTGGGAAGCAGCAGGGAGCTTGGAACTGGGCAAATGCAGCAGCAGGAGTCTTTCTCCTGCTGCCAGAAAACTGCACAAGGCCAGCTGCAAGAGGTCAGAGAAACCTGCTCCTCCTCCCCACCAACAACTGCTGGAGATATGCACAATGTTCTTGTGAGATCAACATGCATCCATAAATGGAGTCGAGAAATTCTCATGGATTTGTTCTTCAAGCAGATACTTGGGATGAACCATAACCGTTTGATCTAACTCTCCAATTCTTGTGGGGTTGATTTCTTCCTCCAGATTGCTTACTGTGTATTAGCTCCAGTGAGAAGCCCAGAGTTGCAGCCCCAGACATTCTACCGAACGGTGCCCAATGAGAAATACCAATATGCAGGAATTGTGATGCTACTTCTACATTTCCAATGGACATGGGTAGGAATTGTGGCATCCGATGATGAAAATGGAGAGACCTTTAGGCAAAGCTTAGTGCCATTGCTTTCCCAGCATGGAGTCTGTACAGCTTTCAGTGAAAAACTACCAGCCATATCTCAGGGTCTAGATCATTTTAGTTCCCTGGAACTCCTTCGGGCCAAGTCCTCTTTCCTGGTGGCCTCAGAAGTCAACATATTGGTTATGTTTGCAGAACTTCAGACTATAACAGTTGTTAAATGGTTGCAATATTTCTATTCATCAGCAGAAGATGTTGCAGGCACCGTGTGGATTTTGACAGCCCAGTGGGCTTTCTCTTCAGAAACAATGCAAAGGTATTATGATATACAAGTCTTTGATGGTGCCTTGTCTTTTGCAATTCACACAGAGGAAGTCCAGGGATTTAAAGACTTCCTTCAGACCCTGAACCCCAACTCTCCAAAGGGAGATGGGTTCCTCCAGGCTTTTTGGCAACAGGCATTCAACTGTTTGTTTTCTGCTTCCAATGAGAGCAATGAAAGCACAAAGACCTGCACTGGTCATGAGAGTCTGGAGAGCCTTCCTGGGCATATTTTTGAAATGACCATGACTGGCCAAAGTTACAGTATCTATAATGCAGTTTATGCCATTGCACATACTTTACATCAGATGCACTCATCCAGGTCAAAACACAGAATGATGGCAGACAGAGGTGAGCTCAATCCTCCAGAACTGCAACCTTGGCAGGTAAGATTTCCTGTTCAGAGTAAAGCTTTTCTTGGGGATAATCTAATGAGCGATGATACACAGTCCACAGAATGAATACACACAAACACATTCACACAAAAACAGAGACATAGACCTCTTACAGCTTTTACCTTTCCTCTACAACAATGCCCACATTCTTTTCAATCCTTAACTGTTTCCCCTTTCCTTCAAACTGAAGGAGCCACAATCAAGAGAGGACCTGTTCTTCCCTTCCATTTGCAGGAGTAGTTGAAGGAGTTATGGCACTCTGTACCCTTTCCCTGCCTCTCTGGGAACATGGGCTGTCAAGACGTGTGGAAGCATCTCTTGGTGGGAAAAAGTAAATAAACAAGCAAACAAAAAAAGGAGATCAGGGAAAACCCACCAGGAGCTGCTCACCATTTTGTTTTCCCTCTCTCCCTGCACACCCACCTTCCAGGAGGGGCAGTTCCAGGGCTTCCTGACATGGCACCATTTTGCCTTTGCACAGGGACCCCAGAGCTGAAACCTCAGGCAAGGGGCAGGCCAGATGTACTTGCTAGAAATACTTAGGTGCTCCAAATTTTGTAGGCTGCACAGTTTTTGACTACTTTCCATTGTGTGAAATATATGGATTGATACTTTCTCCTCTCTATAATCCACAAAAGCTCTCCTTTTTTAAACTTTGCCTTTGTTTTCTTCTGCCTAGCTGCACTCGTTCTTGAGGAGTATCTCTTTCAACAACAGTGCTGGTGACTTAGTGTCCTTTGATGAGAATGGGGAGTTAGCAGGTGGATTTGATATTATTAACTGGGTTACTTTTCCAAACCAAACCTTCTCCCGTGTGAAAGTAGGAAAGATAGTTCCACAAGATTCACAAAATGTAGACTTCAGCATGGATGAGGAAGCCATCACATGGCACAGATCTTTTAATCAGGTGGGACTATTGCTTTTTTTTAAAAAATGAGATACTTTTATTAAGAATAAAAATAATGTTAATGCAGATATTCTTTATCATTAATTAGCAAATTGTTTAAGTATGACCCATGTTATTTTACCATCACCCATGAGGTAAGAAGTAGATATTTTCTTCTTTAGAGTTCTGGTTTGAAAGTATATAATGGCGATATATTCCACTATTTTGCATATGGAATATTGTTGGCTCCCAACTCTCCTCCTCCCTGATCATTGGCCAGGCTGGTTTTCAGACTGAGAAGAGTTGCAGTTCATTACCATCTGGTGGACCAAAGGTTCCACATCCCTGATATATAGGATTATAACACATTTCAATGCTTTGCACATTTATGTACGAGTAAACAAACTGAACCAAGTGAGATTTACATCTCAGAAGACAAGGGGAGGCTACGTTACCCATTTGTTTTGAAAGAAGATTGATGGTCTTGTGGAGCTTCCAATGTTACCTTCTTTTTTAACTCCTTGTATTTCAAATTCTGGGGACGCGGGTGGTGCTGTGGGTTAAACCACAGAGCCTAGACTTGCCGGTCAGAAGGTCGGTGGTTTGAATCCCCGCGATGGGGTGAGCTCCCGTTGCTCGGTCCCTGCTCCTGCCAACCTAGCGGTTTGAAAGCACGTCAAAGTGCAAGTAGATAAATAGGTACCGCTCCAGCGGGAAGGTAAACGGCGTTTCCGTGCGCTGCTCTGGTTTGCCAGAAGCTGCTTAGTCCTGCTGGCCACATGACCCGGAAGCTGTATGCCGGCTCCCTTGGCCAGTAAAGCGAGATGAGCGCTGCAACCCCAGAGTTGGTCACGACTGGACCTAATGGTCAGGGGTCCCTTTACCTTTAGCTATTTCAAATTCTGTTGTCTTCCCTGTCCTCTCTCCACCCTCCATCTTTATGCAAATGAAAAATTCAATATTCCTTCTCATTCACTCCCAATATTTACACTGCAATATTTATTTTTGTACTATTTATTTATGTACACAAAGCCACTTCCGAGCTTGAGAGGAGGTGGGGTTGCGGGCCCACCCCCTCCCACGCACGCGGAGGCTGGCTCTCAGCCCCTGCGAGAGCAGGGGAATCCTCGGGCGCGTCACCGACCCGGCCAGCCAATCGACCGGCTGGGGAGGCGTGGCCTAGCACATTTAAGGCCGGTGCGCCCGGGGACTGCCCTCTCTTCCCCGTCCAGCTGCTCCGGCTTCCCATCCCACCCACCCTTAGGTTTAGCTAGCCTTGACCTTGCTATGGACTCCGGTTAATTGTTATGCAAATGAAGGGGGGAAGGAAGCGCCATCCCCTTCCCCCAAAGCGAAGGGTAGTCCGGTAAAGGACTCCGGGGGGTGTTGCCCTGTCCGAAGCCTATGGAGGTGTAGACCTAAGGCACGCCCCCGAGCGGTGACCCCGGGGGAGATCCTAGTTGATGTACATCAGCAGGACTCCCCCGGCTGGCGGTTAACCCGTCCCGGTCTCCATGCCGGGTAGTCGATAGGAACCAATGCCTAAGGCCAATACCTCTCAATTCCTGTAATCAATAAAGTTGTGGCCTTTTACGCCCATTAACCTTAAATAATGTGTCCTGTGTCTTCATTTCACAAGGGGGAGGGTACTTGCCACGCAATATACTTTTCTGGAATAATGTCAACCAGTCAAATTGATCTCTTCCCTTTAGTTTAAACTGTGTTGTTTACAAGGCACAAGAGAGCTACATTTTCTCCTCTTTTTATGGCTAGGTGCTGCCCCTTGCCTTGTGTAATGATCGCTGCCAGCCAGGCTACAGCAGAAAGAAGAAGGAGGGGTTGCCATTTTGTTGCTATGATTGTGCTTCGTGTCCACATGGGATGATTTCGAATCAGACGGGTAGGAGACATCATCTGCTATTATAAAAAAATATTCCTAATATCTATTTCAACTTTCCCCCTCTATCAGCAGTTCAGGACTCCTAAAGAGAAGAGCAGCTGAACTGATATCTGGAAGAAAAAAGAGAAAGTTGTGGAAACTAAATCCAGAACTTTTACAAAGGAGATCTCTGGAAATAGGTGTGGAACATGTCTAGTGTTCTCTGCCTGCTTCCCACATGCGACATTGGTAGGGGAGGGTGAAGATATTCCAAACCCTCCACCCCATAGTTTTAGGTGTGTGAGCCAGAAAAAAGCTTAAAACTGTCTCCTTATGGAGAAGAGTCCTCAGCCCAGCCTCTGAGCCCAAAGTGGCTGTGCTCAAGAAGCCTCCATCACCATGAATATCTCTCTGGGTGTGACCAACTTTAGCTAAGGGTGCAACCAAAGGCCATGTTTCTGATCATTAACTGCAGATGAAAGACAGAGTAGAACCTATTGTGGATTGTGCATAATGACAGATGATTGTACAAAGAGTTTTTAATATTCACTTATCTCTGACCCTTATTCCAACTAATTAATGTCTTATTTGTTGGAACTCATATATCACTCATTTGATTTTTTCCAGATATGGATTATTGTTTCCAATGCCAAGATGACCAATTTCCAAACAAGGACAGAGATCAATGCATCCCCAAACGCCAACATTTTCTTTCCTACGCAGAACCTTTAGGGTTCGTTTTAGCTTCCTCAGCTCTGGTCTTTTCTCTGGTCACAGCTTGGATACTTGGCATCTTCTCTAGGAATGGGGACACTCCCATTGTCAAAGCCAACAACCGGGACCTCACCTACACTCTGCTTCTTTCCCTCTTGCTCTGCTTCCTCTGCTCCTTGCTGTTCATTGGCCAGCCTCACCCAGTCAGCTGCTCTTTACGACAAACGGCCTTTGGCATCATCTTCTCCATTGCTGTGTCTTGTGTCTTGGCCAAAACCATCACGGTGGTTCTGGCTTTCATGGCCACCAAACCAGGATCCAGGATGAGGAAATGGGTGGGGAAATCTCTCACAAACTCTGTGCTTCTTGGTTGCTGCTCCGTTCAAACCAGCATTTGTGCTGCTTGGCTCTGTACGGCTCCTCCATTCCCAGATGTGGACATGAACTCTCTGGTGGAGGAAATCATTGTGGAATGCAACGAAGGTTCTGTCGCGATGTTTTATTCTGTCCTGGGTTATCTGGGATTCCTGGCCATGGTCAGCTTCACTATGGCTTTCCTGGCCAAGAGGTTGCCGGACAGTTTCAACGAAGCCAAGTTCATCACCTTCAGCATGTTGGTGTTCTGCAGCGTTTGGCTGTCCTTTGTTCCCTCTTACCTGAGCACCAAAGGAAAGCAGATGGTGGCTGTGGAGGTCTTCTGCATCTTGGCCTCCAGCGCAGGTTTGCTGGGTTGTATCTTTTCCCCCAAATTGTACATAATTGTTCTGAGGCCTGACTTGAACAGCAAAGACCACTTAATTCTGAGGAGCAAATAGGAATCAACTTGTGTTGATGGTTTTAATTATTGCATTGTTTGCTGGCATTTATTGGATGAAAACCAGAGAAAGTAATTCCTTGTATTTTTCAACTCTTATCCTTTTAACCTTTTTCATTCCCAACCTACATCTGTGATCAATAAAGCTGAGACCAATTTTTAACCCCATAAAGTAGTTCTGTCAATTTGTTATCCTATCAATACACTGATCTTCCACTCATAGGGGCTAAAGGTATATCCCTTCATGGGGAGAGATCATCTGTGATCATGTAACTTCTGCGGAGGCTATACTTTATATATTTAGGTAAAAGCTATATTGTATTTATTTATATGTAATCAGGAAAGGCTGCTGATCTCACAGTGTACTGTAGCTGCAAAAGCCTGTATAACGTGGCAGAACATAATGGACAGTTAAGATGCTGAATGACATTTGTTACCCGCTGGTCCTCCTCTGCCTACAAATGAGACCCAGATTCTCTGAGTTTATCTTCTCCATATAGAACAGATACAGAGTGGATGGACTGAAGAACATTTCAGCTGTCAGGAGAACCTACAAAACCCCGTGCGAAGGGCTTTACAAGTCCTGATGATGTTCTGATAGTTCAGGCTCGCAAAGCTGTGTTCATGAAGCTATGGAAACCCCAACAAGCAGCTCTTGGGGGGCATTGCATAGCTCCATATGTAGCACCGTGTGGCCCCAAAGATCAGCTGATAGCAGAAGCTTGCAGAGCACCATGTTTGCTGAGTTTCAGGCCCAATGAGCAGCTGATCATTCATGTGGGGAAAATAGGTTCTCTGATATCTCTGTGATCTCGGATGATGCAGAAGTATGCTGCCCCATCCCCAGGTCACCTCTCAGATCAAGTGGCCCATAAGATCACAAGATCAACCATGTTGTTTACAATAAAGCTTTAGGCCTCAAAAATTGATGGAGGTCAGTTTAGTTAAAAAAACCACAGCCTACAATTTTTACTCAGAGTCGCAAAATGATTTCATGCTCTTTATTCAGCTCATAGTGGTGAGGAGGAATGGAAGTTCCCTCACAGTATCTGGTTTATATACATTATTTACACAATGGGCTGCACGTGATTGGCTAATTCCGGACTTCTCCTGTAAGCCAATCAGGTTGTGGATTCACTTCTATCTGGAGCTGGATTGGGTGGCTCCTGCCGACCAATCATACTGCTGCATTGTTCTAGGACCAATCAGACTGCTGCATTTTGGATCCTATTGTTCTAGGACCAATCAGACTGCTGCATTTTGGATCCTATTGTTCTAGGACCAATCAGACTGCTGCATTCTGAATCCTATTGTTCTAGGACCAATCAGACTGCTGCAGTTTGGATCCTATTCAACTCAGTACATAACACCCCTCCCCTCTAAGTTCCAGTCCTGCCCGGGAGGTCGCATTCATATTCCTCGAGGTACACCGGCGGCCTACGTGTGCGTTCAGGTTCTGGCTCATGTTCCAAGGATGCTGGCTGTGATGGGGCTGTATGGTCTTGCGCAACCGGCTCGCTCAGTCGTGGTTCTGGTTCCGGTGTCCTTTCAGCCTCGCGGGTCCTCTCTTTAACACCTGATCCCACTGTGAATGGTTCACTTTGAGAGCCAGGTTACCTGCAATTGTTGCTGTCAAATTATCATGGAGGAGCTGAAGGGTGTACACAAATTCATTTGGGCAGCCAATTTTCAGAAGGACAGTCTGCAGAGTATTACGATTTACAGTGTTGAAAGCTTTAGTCAGGTCAATAAACATCATATACAGAGCTTGGTTTTGCTCTCTGCATTTTTCTTCAAGCGGTCAAGCAGTGAAAATCATGTCCACTGTCCCCCTAGAAGGTCAAAAACCATTTTGGGATTCAGGAATGGTCACCTTGGATATTGTTAGGAGACGGTCTGCTATGATCCCTGCAAGAATTTTCCCGTCAGCAGCTAATAAAGAGATACATTGATAGCAATCCTGCTTAATAGGATCTTGAAGGGCTTGAGTGTTCATTATGTACCTTGGTTTCCTTGGATTATTCTTTGTCTAGTTCCTCTCCTTGGACCTTACTGCCTTGGGTGACCCTGCTGGGAGTACAAGACTCCCGATAGCTTTGCTCAAAAGGGTCACAAGATAAGTTAAAATAAATTACAGGACAGAAAATTGAGGAAGATGGAAAGGATTTGCTGAAACAGTTAATTGAAGTGGAATACAAAAAGGGAGGTGTGAGGAAGTCGTGGAAATAAGTGAATGAAAGATAAGATACTGAAATAATGGATGTGTTTTAAATTGTGTTTGTTGTATTTTGTTAATTTAATGTCTTTAATGTCAGTGTTATGTAGTGTTTTTGTTTTTGTATTGTATTGTATTGTTTTGTTGAATTATTCTTTTTTCTCTTTTATACCCTTTAAACTGTTAATAAATATTATTATTTAAAAAAAAAGGTCACAGGAACATGCAAGTCCACTCACCATGACAAGGTGATGATCCAGCAAGTGAGTATTTGGCTATAACCTTTGAAAGAGTAAGGGTAAGTCAACACTGTTGCATTACATTCTGCATTAGTTTACCATTTTAATGATATATATATTTGCGTGGCAAGTCCCCCCCCAGTGGAAATAAAGGCACATGACACAATTATTAAGGTTAATGGGCTAAATAAGGCCTCAACTTTATTGGTTACAGGTGATGAGCGGTATGGGCTTAGGCATTGGTCCTAACCGACTATATCCGACTTCAGCCCGTCCTCTTGAAGTCCAGGAAGGGTTAACCACCAGTAGGGAGAGTCCTGCTGATGTACATCAACTAGGAACCCCCCCGGGTCACCGCTCAGGGCCATGCCTTGGGCCCTCACCTCCACAGGCTTCGGACAGGGCCACGCCCCCTTGAATCCATTATCAGACTACCCTTCAATATGCGGGGCAGGTGATGGCACTTCCTCCCCTCTTCCATCTACAGAACAATACCAGGGCCTAACCGCCAATACCAAGAAAGTTGTGACGATTTACTATAAGGTAGGCGAAAACCAAGTGGCTGGTGCCAATTTGCCAAGTGGAAAAATTCCTATTAGGCCCCTCAATGGCGACCAACCAAGGTCCATAGCAAGGTCAAGGAACGAAAACTTTAAAGGGTGGGAGGGTGGGAAACAGGAACAGCTGGTAGGTGGCAAAAGAGGGAGATCCCCAGCTGTGCCTGCCTTAAATAGGGCAGGCCATGCCCCCAAAGCCAGCTGATTGGCTGGCCAGGGGGTGACGCGGCCGGGGATTCCCCCGATGGCACGGGGAGGCCATGACACACTCAACCCCACCTCCCCTGCAGGGCGGAAGTGGCTTTATGGTATTAATATAAATAGTCCTGATGTTATGAGCCAGAGATACAGACATACTTTCCAAAATGTTTTCACAATATTGGCCATGAGTGTATGATGATTCCTACCACCCTTTTCCTTCCATGTAGTTCTGTGTTTATGAGATATGGGGGCAGATCTGATATCTCAAACCCACTTCTGCAGTGTATGATAACCTTCTTCTTATATGGTAAGCTTATACAGTGGTACCTCGGGTTAAGAACTTAATTCGTTCTGGAGGTCCGTTCTTAACCTGAAACTGTTCTTAACCTGAAGCACCACTTTAGCTAATGGGACCTCCAGCTGCCGCTGCGCCGCAGGAGCACGGTTTCTGTTCTCATTCTGAAGCAAACTTCTTAACCCGAGGTACTATTTCTGGGTTAGCGGAGTCTGTAACCTGAAGTGTATGTAACCCGAGGTACCACTGTACCAGTGTCCAGGTTTTTTTAAAAAAAGTTTGCAAGGCACCATAAAAAGTAACATCTCCATTCACTTTGTGTTTCAATATATCCATATATTTCTATGCTTGTGAATGTGAATTGATATACACCACGTTGCTCTCCATGCAGGCCACTGACACAACTCTACCAGCATATCCTGGCTTTGGCATTTGCTGTGAAAGAGATAAATGAAAATCCCCAAATCTTGCCCAATATCACTCTGGGTTTCCACATCTATAACACCTATTTCAGTGCATGGTTCACCTACCAAGCCTCCATAGAACTTCTCTATAGCCAAGAAAGACTCTTCCCCAACTACAAGTGTGATGTTCAGGAGACTCCAAAGGCAGTCCTTGGGGGGCCACCCTCTGATTTATGTCTCCACATGTCAACCATCCTGTCCATGTACAAGATGCCCAGAGTAAGAGGTCTGCATGGAAAATGGGTCATCATGAAAGCCATTTACAGTTGCCTTTGACTATGTCTCCTTGGGTTGCATGCTGGTAACTGAAGAACAAAATAACAAAGGAATGGCAAATAGTGGGTATGGGTTGGTATTTATCAACCAAAAATGTAGGTTGTGGAAAATATGTCTGCTTCAGTTCCACGCCTCCTTAAAAACCAGGTGGAAGAATTCCTCATTGGACACTTTACTCCTGTGCAGGACTGTAACAAAACGTCAGCTGCCTGTGGTAGCACAACTGTGTTTTTGCTATGCCTGTTGAAATATTACTTATATATTTCCCAAGATAACTTTAACATTCCAAATCAACAGAAATAAGTGATATTGGAATCCTTTTGAACAGACCCCCCTCTGTTAAACTCTATAACCACCATGGGTTATCTAGCGTGTGTGAGATAAAGGTCAACTTCAGGCAGAAGTTGAACAAATAAGAAAGATTTATTTTGCAGAATAAAGTTGGTAAGACAAAAGATGTATCAGGAGATAAAGTTCTTTCAGGAAACAGTTAACGTATTAATATTCAATTTAGTGGATTTTGTTATTGTTGTTGTTGTTGCTGTTGTTTAGCCATTTGGTCGTGTCCGCCTCTTCGTGACCCCCTGGACCAGAGCACGCCAGGCACTCCTGTCTTCCACTGCCAAACCCCAGTTTGGTCAAACTCATGCTGGTCGCTTCGAGAACACTGTCCCACCATCTCGTCCTCCATCGTCCCCTTCTCCTTGTGCCCTCCATTTCCCCAACATCAGGGTCTTTTCCAGGGAGTCTTCTCTTCTCATGAGGTGGCCAAAGTCTTGGAGCCTCGGCTTCAGGATCTGTCCTTCCAGTGAGCACTCAGGGCTGATTTCCTTCAGAATGGATAGGTTTGATCTTCTTGCAGTTCATGGGACTCTCAAGAGTCTCCTCCAGCACCAGAATTCAAAACATCAATTCTTCGGCGATCAGCCTTCTTCTTGTTCTTCTTTTTTTTTATTAAAAAAAATAATTTTTATTAAATTTCCATTTACCAAACCAACCATATCATATTAATTATTCCAAATTATACCAATACATATCACAAAGTCCAAATATTTTACCAAATTTTAAATTTTTTGTGGGGGTACTCATGTTTCGAGTTCGGTAGGATCCAATCATCTTATATTTATGCTGCTTTGATGTTCACAGTTCCATCTTCTCATCTCCTTGTCGTTATCCTTTTTCTTCTTAATAACCTCCGAGTTGTATCCACAAGCGAGTTGAAAGAAACAGCTTTGTTTATATTTCTGTGTGAACTTTGTAATGCTCTCCCATAATTCATCTCACATAGATCCAAAAGTCCTATTCAAGCGGCAGTCGCCATTTTAGTCAGTTCTGATGAAATACAGTCAGCGTCCCCTCCTTAATTTTCCCAGACCAGTTGCACCATAAATCAGTCTTTCCGGAAGGGTTATTGCCCTTTCAAATTTACGATCCAAACCTGATAACAGAATAGTGGCTCACCCTCCCTATGCCTGCAAATCCTGCAACAAGGACTGCCTCATAATGGCGGATCGCTTTAGTAACTACGCCATGAGAAAGCCTCCATTCTTTCCAGATCTTTCACAAAGTAAAACCTTTTATTAGTATTTTTTATTTCCACACAGTTTATTTTCCAGTCTCACTTGCTATCAGTCATTGTGACAGTTCTTCTAAGGTGTGTGTATGTGGGGTTGTTAGGTAAATCATATTGAAAAAGAAGAAAGTCCCCCCCCTTTCCGTTTCGTTCAACATACCGACATGGCTGTGATTCTTTGATGTAGTCCTCTGTTCATTCCGTCCCATCACTCTATCTTCTCAGTGGTAGATTTATTTAGCAGATAATACACTCCTGACCTCGCTCGAAACATGTGCATTTGCTTTCTCCAATTTTTTTTATCTTAAGTAATGCAGCTAGTTTCGCTCTTGAAAGCGGCGTCCGGGAGCTCCAGAGCTCACTCTAGGGCTTTCCGCCCAGTGCCCCCACCCCTCCTTCTTTCGAACTCGGGGGTGATTTATGGGCAACTGCGGGTGAGGCAGCATCTTCCCACCTCCTAGGAAGAAGAAGGGAGGCTGATATACTCCCCATAATCAGCCTCTAATTACCTCGTGCGAGCCGGATAGATGGAATTGTCGGCCATCTTCCAAGGCGCCCCTAGCGGCCCCCCGGCGATCAGCCTTCTTGATGGTCCAGTTCTCACTTCCATACACCACTACTGGGAAAACCATAGCTTTAACTATACAGACCTTTGTTGGCAAGGTGATGTCTATGTTACAGGCTTCAAAACAAGGTAGTGAATGTACAGCTTATTTAAAATGGCAGTTGCTTATTTTCAGCTTGATGTTACAACTGGTAAACAATCAGCTCATTTCCAGTTTCATTACTTCAGTTTCTTAAACCTAATTGAATAGGTGTTACAGTTTCAGACTTTGGTTCTTATACAGGGTAGTATTTCTGTCCGTTTCCCCACCTTCTATCAATCCCACTCCTGAGGTTCTCCAAATAGCACAACAGCCCCAGGGGATCACCCCAGCCCTCTTAATGGGTTTGGGTGTCTTGTCTTTCTAGGAGATCTCTCCCCTCCTGACTGGAAGGAGACCCAAGCAGATGGGATCCTGCAGAGGACTGAGGGGGCCCATGTGCAATGCAGCATGACGTCATGACTTCATGCACATGATGTCACACAACATCCTGATGTCATGCGTGTGATGCCATGAGGAGCTGGATGCCCCTTGAATATTGAGGGGGCTCAGCCCCCACAAAAAATACATTGGTGTGGACGAAACTGCCTCAGCCCCTAGGAGTGGTGTGAATGTTGGCAATCACAACATTATGGTAATGAGAAGGATGCCCAATATTGCAGAAGCAGATGATGCACCAATACAACCCAAGGCAAATTCTGAACGAACAGAAATAAACAAAAAGCTGAATCCCCCTGGTTATTATATAGAAACTTAGTTTTGAGTCTAACTGGTGTTTAGATATCATTTGTTATCATCTTTCCTCCCTTGATTTTAACAATGACCCTCTTCAGCTCATCTATGGCTCTTCTCCTGTGACGACTAATGACATTCAAACCCTTTTCACCCACTGGATATTCCCAGATGGGACTCAGCAATACGAGGGGATCCTCCAGTTACTGCTGCATTTCCGTTGGATGTGGATTGGTGTGCTTTTTGTCCATGGTGACCCTGGAGAGAGATTTGTACAAAATGTTCTCCCTATCTTTGCCCAGGAGGGTATCTGCTTTGATTTTATAGAAAGTTTCCCTAAGGCTACCCCTTCTGGTGAGTTTGAAGAAATGGTGGAAGAAGGTTCAAAAACAATGAACATTATTGTGCGTAGCACTGCCAATGTTGTAGTTGTGCGTGGTGAAATTCACACAATTATGGTAATGAGAATGATACCCAGACTTGCAGAAACGAATGATGTGTCAATGTAAGGAAATACAAAAGTCTGGATTATGACAGCCCAGATGGAGTTCACCTCATTTCCCTTTCAAAGAGGTTGGGACATCACATTCCTCCATGGGGCTCTATCCTTTGCAGTTCACTCTAAGGATCTTCCAGGATTCCAGAAATTTATTCAGATGAGAAAGCCTACCTTGGAAAAAGAAGATGGCTTTCTCAGGGTTTTCTGGGAAGAGGCATTTAATTGTGGTTTTCCCAACCCTGCTTCAGAGAAGAAAGATGACAAAATCTGCACTGGGGAGGAGAAAATTGAGAGCCTTCCTGGGTCTGTTTTTGAAACGAGCATGACAGCCCACAGGTACAGCATCTACAATGCAATCTATATTTTGACACATGCTTTGCACACCATGCAGTCCACCAAATTAAATTGCAGAGCAATGGCAGGTGGAGCAAGATGGAAACTTACAGATCAACAGCCGTGGCAGGTAATGTCGTCTTCCAGTTAATACAGATGTCTGTAATCAACTCTGGAGCTCAGCCAAAGGGGGGACTGTAGAGTGTGGTGGTTAAAGGGTTAATCTTCTTGTGTTTGAGGAAGGGACTCCTACGGGAAGTCAGTCAGGATGTCATGTCACAGTTCTTTGTTCTTTGTTCTGTGAAGTTGGTTTCGATTTCAGTCGGAGTTCTGCTTTGAGACAGAGAGGATGTCCGAATCTTCCAGTGGAGTGATTTACTGCTTGTAAATAATAAGGCTTCTTAGATTAGAAGACTCTTGTCTCTGGACTATTACTCCCTATTCTACTTCACGAGAGCAACGCCGCTGCAGCTCTGGTGTTCCTGCCTTAGGTGAAGTCTTTCCAGAAGATTGCACTGAGAGCACAGCAGTATTTTGTGCACAGGGGAAGCGCACTGGACAGGCAGAAGTTCAAGAGGGACTTTTCTTGAACACCTCTGTCAGTAGGGGAAATCCATTCCTCTTTTCTCTTGGGGAGGAAGTGACTATCCACTTGATGGTTAGGATAACATAATGGATGAAATTCTGCCATCAGAACTGAACCCATCAGTGGGTTCAGTTGTCCTTGGAATAGCAGAATATGGCTACAGATGGCTAGGTACAGGACATCATGCTATCGCTATTTGTACAAAGGTTTTCCTGGAAACATTCCAGGAAAGTGATGAACAGCTTATCTACACAGCTTATCCACCTATCTCAGGGGTCAGCAAGGTTTATTGGCCATGAGCTGGATCACTCCCATGGAGATGGTCTGTGGGCCGTAGTGGCACAGCGCGATGCCAGACATCTCGTCTGCACATGTCCATGGCACCAGAAATCGCTTCTGCGCATGCCCAGGTGCCGAAATTCATGCCTGCACAGATGTAATTTCTGGCACTGCTTGGTGAGTCCCCACACCGCACTGTTTTGGTTTAGCACAGCGCACGGGGGACTCGCCAAGTGGGCAGCTTGGTTTGGGGGCAGTTCGTGGGCTGGTAAAACAGTCTTCATGGGCCGCATCCAGCCCATGGGCCGCACATTGCCGACCCCTGACCTATCTGAAGGAACGTCCTGTCTAATATTTGTGGTCTATGTTCTCTGAAATTTAGGTCAAGACTTACTGTAATTCTTAAAAGAACCACATCTTTCCACCACAATAAACTACAGGGCTTTTTTCAGCCAGAACTCGCTGGATCTCAGTTCTCTCCCCTCTCAGGGGGGCGCCATTCCATTCCAAGGGAACGAAGGAGGTGTTTGTGGTGAGATCCAGCACCGCTTTTTCTAGAAAGCAGCACTGCTCATTAATTCCTTTTTCCTTTTTAGCTCCATCCATTTTTGAAGGAGAGACTCATTAAAAACAGAGAAAGAAAGACACTAGCATGCATCTTTTAAAGAGACCATGAACTATACCTCTTAAATGCTAAAGATAAGCACTCAATTTCTACCAATATTACTAATATTTAATCATTTTTTGCGTCTTCATTAATTGCTTTTCCCTTCTTCAATCTTAGCTCCACCATTTTCTGGGAAGAGTTTCATTTAATAATAGTGTTGGAGAAGAAGTTTCCTTTGACCAAAATGGGGAATTAGTAGCTGGATTTGATATAATAAATTGGGTCACATTCCCAAATCAGTCCTTTCTGAGAGTCAAAGTTGGAACAATGGACCCACAAGCTCCCCCAGAAAAGAGGTTAACCATTCATGATGATGGTATCATGTGGCCCAACTGGTTCAACCAGGTAAGAATTTATTCAAGGTTTTCATTAGTTTTTGCTCAGTGTCCCAAAACTGCTTCATTGCAACACAATGAACCATCAATTATCAGAATCAGACTCGATCTGTGAAGGAAATATCAGGCTGTAGCACTGATAAAAGGAAAGCTATCTTATTTCTAGGTCTAGTTGCAATATGGTCAAAAGCAGAAAGATTTAATCGTTCTAGGAACCCACTGGTGAAGAAGACCCCTGCAGCCAGCAGGATTGGACCCTCTACTCAATTTGACTGCACTCAGAAACTGCAGCTCCAAACTATTATTTTTAGTACCTGGCTCCGCAAAAGTAAATTTTAAGACACATGCAGATGATGAAGAAGGTAACTCTGCAAGCAAAGAGCACTGCAAGAATCCATCAAAAGCCAACAATTACAGCTGCAATCAAAGTTATTCAACCCCCATTGCAAATCAGCTTTATTATCAAAATTTACAGATTTTCACCTGTTTGCAAAGGAATTGAAATAGCTCAACTCAATGGATGTTTCCAGTAGTTTCCCCAAATTCAACTGAAAATGCAACTTCTACTGGCTTCTTCAGTCTCACGGTTATTCACCCCCTGAATAGAATCCATCACAACAGCACAAATACGACAGGTGTTGTCTCAAGCGCACCTGATGCAACTAATCAAGGGCTTCAGGTGTGCTAGAGCTGGAACACATGAAATACTTGAACTGGCAAGGGGTTTCTTGAGTGCCAAATGTTGCTGTTTCTGAGCCATACAGCAAGTCAGGTCCAAGAAGATAAGACAAGATAGAATCGCCCTTCACAAAAAAGATACAAGTATACAAAAAGAAAGCAAAGGCACTGAATGTTGCCAGAGAAACCATTGGAAGCATAGTTTGAAAGTTCCAAGTTAAAGAAACAGACTACCTGGACGGGGCAGAATTTCAATAATTTCTATTGTAACTGTGAGTCAAAAACACTTGAGCAATTTCTATATTCATTAAGCTTTCACCTGAACATTTTCTAATTTGATAAGAAATTGCCATGCTAATCTCTGAAAAAGTTCAAATACTTACCAATATGGTTTTCATAAAGGCAAAGGTACTGGAGTAATTGTAGGTGCTCCAATGCGACCATTAGTGCTGAATTTAAGATCATATTCAGATAAAACAAAAAGCCTCTAGCAAGCTATTGCTTAACTGTAATTTTTACTATTTGCAGATAAGTCCCAAACTATTTCCTTCTTTCATTTATGAACAGGCACAACCCACTTCTCTGTGTAATGAGAATTGTCATGTAGGTTATCGAAAGAACAAGAAAGAAGGAAAGCCATTCTGCTGCTATGATTGCCTTCCGTGTCCAGAAGGGAAGATCTCAAACAAGGAGGGTAAGGAATGCATCACAGGCTTTAATTTTACCTGTGCATGAGAAGCTCCTTTCTCTAGTGGGAAAACAGCATGGAAGTAGCCAATATATATTCTGGCATCTCTTTTTTGTTTTAATAAGATTTGTTTTTTCAATTTTCTTTTTCAGACATGGACAACTGTTTTGAATGCCCTGGAGATCAATATGCAAACAATGAACAGGACGGCTGCCTCCCCAAAGACAAAACATTCTTGTCTTATGGAGAACCATTGGGGATCAGTTTGGCCACGTTTGCCCTCTTCTTTTCCTGCATCACAGCTTTGGTGCTTCAAATATTCACAAAGCACAGAGATACTCCCATAGTTAAAGCCAACAACCGCAACCTCACTTATATTCTCCTCCTTTCCCTCCTGCTCTCCTTCCTTTGTGCTCTGCTCTTCATTGGCCAGCCTCAGGAAGTCACCTGCCTCCTTCGACAAACTGCTTTTGGCATGATCTTCTCAGTGGCAATTTCTTGCATATTGGCCAAAACCGCCATTGTGGTTCTGGCTTTCATGGCCACCAAGCCAGGGTCCCGAATGAGGAAGTGGGTTGGGAAGCCACTGGCCAGCTCCATTGTTTTTTCCTGCTCCCTTATTCAAGCCACAATCTGTAGCATATGGCTGGCAACTTCTCCTCCTTTCCCAGATGTTGACATGCACTCAATGACTGAAGAAATAATACTAGAATGTAATGAAGGCTCCACTCTCATGTTTTATTGTGTCCTGGGATTCATGGGTTGGCTGGCCATTGTGAGCTTCACGGTGGCTTTCCTAGCTAGAAAGTTGCCTGACAGTTTCAATGAAACCAAATTCATCACCTTCAGCATGTTGGTCTTTTGCAGTGTGTGGCTCTCTTTTGTTCCAACCTACTTGAGCACCAAGGGCAAATACATGGTGGCTGTGGAGATCTTCTCCATCTTGGCCTCCAGTTGTGGTTTACTGGGCTGCATCTTTTCCCCCAAATGCTATGTTATTTTACTGAGGCCTGAGCTGAACAGCAGGGAGCAGCTAATAAGAAGACAGTTTTAAATAATCCAGAAGTCTGAATCATGCTTGTAATTCTAGGTGTCTTTTATTCCTATTTTTTTTACATGTATGTAATTAGAAATTAGGCATACTCATTGTCATGGTATTGACAGAGTACGAAGGGGAGGAGGAGAGACGAGCAGACGAGGGGGGGGGGCAGGAAGAGCCAGTGCAGGAAAGGGGGGAAAGCCAGGAGGAGGAAAGGCTCTCAGATGCTGGAGCAGAGCCTCAACCCCGCACAGGAAGTTCTGGCATGGATAGCGATGCAGTGTCAGTTCCATCTGCTCAGGAATGGAGAGGGTTAAAGTGGAGGGGGCAGAGACATCAGTTGAGAATGCCGTGCCTCTTCTGCTGGAAAAGGGGTGGATGTAAATCACTCCGGGAATCTGACTCACAGGATTCGGACGTGTAATTATGTGTGCTGCTTGTACATATGTAAAAGAAAGGCTGTATCTATGTATCTCTGAGTGAGCAGAAGCACTTCTTGCGAAGAGTATTCTCAAGCCATCACACTCATGTCCCTAGAAATTAAAGAATCAACAAGTAAACAATAAAAAAGATCTGGAGCAACTTCAAGAACTCCTTTGGGAGAAACTGTGAGGACACAATTAGGGCAGTGGTGAATTGCTTACCGTAGATTCCGGCGTATTAGGCGACTGGGCGTATTAGACGACCCCCCCAAATTTGCAGCTGCAATTTGGGGGTTCGTCTTATAAGCCCAGTCGCCTAATACGCTGGGCAGTTCCATGCTGGGAGAAAGCCACTCGGTGCAGAGCAGAGCCCGCCGCCCGCTGCTGCTGCTTCCGAAGCAGCGGGGGGGGGGAGGGGGCTCTGCGCCAGGCGGCTTTCTCCCAGTGCGGAGCCCGCACCACAGAGAAGATAAATTCAGAGATTCTGGGTCTGAGGTGGCATTTCTAGGCGAATGAGCACCAATGGGAAATACATACCGAACAATTGTTTGGAAGTCCCACTTGGAAATGTGACAAAATCATTTTCTGAAGCAAGCGGGATGTGGCTGTGTATCTTCATGTGAATGATGACTGAAAGGATTAAAAATGTTCATTCATACTGTTCTGCCATGTTATACAGGCTTTTTCAGCAACATTCTGTGATCAACAGCTTTCCTTGATTACATATAAATAGGTATATGTATAATATAGTTTTCAACTACATATATAAAGTATAGACTTGGCAGAAGTTACATGTTTCACACTGACAATCTCTCTCCATGAAGGGATACACCTTTACTATATTAAACTGATTTCCCCACTAAAATTCCAACCATGTGCACCACAGTTATCTTTAGGATTGCTTCATAAAATAACGTTATCTTACGTTATATTGCTGCTATTCATAAGTATAGCGACTGACAGATCAGATGATTTCTGGATTATTCTATAACCATTCATTACACTGAACAATGGTGCTATAGATCCATGACAGCAGCCATCGCTTTCTCGATGCAATATAAGGCAGGTCATCCTCCTCAGACCATTACAGGATGTCTCTGGGCTATTCACAGATCCAGTCTGCAAAGTGTGCACTTATAGTCACAGGTACTAGGTGCAGTGGAGAGTAGTAGGGTAATTGGGACACTACTCTGAAAATTTCCATATTTCCTCCCCCAATCTACCTGCAGGACCTCAGCAAATCATGTGATGGTTCTGTCTATTACTGACTCTGGCTCCACCTCCTGTTGGTCTCCTTGCCTTCTCCTTCCCTAATAGTCCCCATGAGCAGCAGCTGCCACTAACTTGATGTTTCAAAGGCTACAAGACAAAAAGTTTCAAAACATGCCAAGAGAAAAGGAATTCAGACTCAACATATTCCTCCTAAATCCCCGCATGAGAACATTGCTCTATATTCAAAGCAAAAATACACAAGATACTTGAACTGTGCATTGCTGATGATTACTGTTTTAATCACGTATTCATTTAATGTTTTTACCACTGTTACATTCCATTGGTTTCATGTCTTATTTTGCATGGTTGCTGTATATAAAGTGCATTGTTAAACTATGGAAGTCACTCCCGCAGGGGGCAGTGATGGCCACCAGAATAGATGGCCATAAAAGAGCCCTAGACAAATTCACAGAGGAGAGGGCTATTGATGTCTCCTAGCCAGGATGGCTCAGCACTGATGCCACAGTTGGAGGCAGCCATGTTCCTGAATATGAGTTGCTGGAAACGGAAGGAGGGGAAAGTGTTCTTGTGCTTGAATCCTGCTTGCAGCTTCTCCTTTGGGGTATCTGGTTGGCCACTGTGAGAACAGGAGGCTGGACCAGATGGGCTATGGGCCTGATCCACCGGGCTCTTCCTGTGTTCTTATGTGTTACAGTGTTTAGATTTGGATTATTCTGCAGACCACTTTCAGCACAGATTCACTTGTGAAAAATGCTGTATAGAAATAGCCAATGACAAGCGAGGGATGAAAAAGATGAAAAGGATATGAATTGAGAAATGAAAGGAATTACTTGTCTAGTTTTCTTCCAATAAATGCCAGCAAACAATAAGCATCAACACAAGTTGATTCCTATTTGCTCCTCAGAATTAAGTGGTCTTTGCTGTTCAAGTCAGGCCTCAGAAGAATTATGTACAATTTGGGGGAAAAGATACAACCCAGCAAACCTGCGCTGGAGGCCAAGATACAAAAGACCTCAACAGCCACCATCTGCTTTCCTTTGGTGCTCAGATAAGAGGGAACAAAGGACAGCCAAACGCTGCAGAACACCAACATGCTGAAGGTGATGAACTTGGCTTCGTTGAAACTGTCCGGCAACCTCTTGGCCAGGAAAGCCATAGTGAAGCTGACCATGGCCAGGAATCCCAGATAACCCAGGACAGAATAAAACATCGTGACAGAACCTTCGTTGCATTCCACAATGATTTCCTCCACCAGAGAGTCCATGTCCACATCTGGGAATGGAGGAGCCGTACAGAGCCAAGCAGCACAAATGCTGGTTTGAACGGAGCAGCAACCAAGAAGCACAGAGTTTGTGAGAGATTTCCCCACCCATTTCCTCATCCTGGATCCTGGTTTGGTGGCCATGAAAGCCAGAACCACCGTGATGGTTTTGGCCAAGACACAAGACACAGCAATGGAGAAGATGATGCCAAAGGCCGTTTGTCGTAAAGAGCAGCTGACTGGGTGAGGCTGGCCAATGAACAGCAAGGAGCAGAGGAAGCAGAGCAAGAGGGAAAGAAGCAGAGTGTAGGTGAGGTCCCGGTTGTTGGCTTTGACAATGGGAGTGTCCCCATTCCTAGAGAAGACGCCAAGTATCCAAGCTGTGACCAGAGAAAAGACCAGAGCTGAGGAAGCTAAAACGAACCCTAAAGGTTCTGCGTAGGAAAGAAAATGTTGGCGTTTGGGGATGCATTGATCTCTGTCCTTGTTTGGAAATTGGTCATCTTGGCATTGGAAACAATAATCCATATCTGGAAAAAATGAAATGAGTTCCAACAAATAAGACATTAATTAGTTGGAAAAAGTATCAGAGATAAGAGCATATTAAAAACTGTTTGTACAATCTCATGCCATTATGCATAATCCACAATAGGCTCTATGTTTTGATGGGCCTAAGGTGCATGGGTTTTTCATCTACTCTGTCCTTCATCTGGAGTTAGTGATCAGGAACATGGCCTTTGGTTGTGCCCTTAGCTAAGTTGGTCACACCCAGAGAGATCTTCATGGTGATGGAGGATTCCTGAGAACAGCCACTTTGGGCTCAGAGGCTGGGCTGAGGACTGTTCTCCATAAGGAGACAGTTTTAAGCTTTTTTCTGGCTCACACACCTAAAACTATGGGGTGGAGGGTTTGGAATATCTTCACCCTCCCCTAACAATGTCGCATGTGGGAAGCAGGCAGAGAACACCAGACATGTTCCACACCTATTTCCAGAGATCTCCTTTGTAAAAGTTCTGGATTTAGTTTCTGCAACTTTCTCTTTTTTCTTCCAGATATCAGTTCAGCTGCTCTTCTCTTTAGGAGTCCTGAACTGCTAATAGAGGGAAAGAGTTGAAATAGATATTAGGAAGCTGTAATGGTTTTAGGGGTTGCTCGTGCGTAAGTTACCGCCACTCTAGGCTAGGTTGCCTGGTTAAACCTTTTCTGTCTAGACAGACATTCACTTCGTGGCTGTTCAGTCGCTAGCAGAATCCGTCAGTGGGCGTTTCTTGAACCTCTTCCAGCAAAGAAGTTATTTGACGCCAAGTCGCCGCCTACTCTCCCTGCGCGGAAGTCTTCTGTGCAGGGTGGGTGTGGGCAGCGGAGGACCCGTGCTCTCCTCGCTGGTCTCCTGCGAGGAGTCCTGGAGGCCCCTCTCCGCTTTCCCCATCGGCCCCCCTTTATCCCTGGTGTTACGCTGATTTCCTTCCCCAGCCGAAGAGCTGCCTCTCTCCCTGCTGGGCCCTTCTCCAGCATCGCTGTGGAGCCTTGCCTCCTCCTCTAGCTCCGATGGCAGTTCCCTGACAGAAGCATTATACAAAATAGCAGATGATGTCTCCTACCCTTTTGATTTGAAATCATCCCATGTGGACACGAAGCACAATCATAGCAACAAAATGGCAACCCCTCCTTCTTTTTCCTGCTGTAGCCTGGCTGGCAGCGATCATTACACAAGGCAAGGGGCAGCACCTAGCCATAAAAAGAGGAGAAAATGTAGCTCTCTTGTGCCTTGTGAACAACACAGCTTTAACCAAAGAGAAGAGATCAGCTGACTGATTAACGTTATTCCAGAAAAGTGTGTTGTATAAATAAACAAACTGTAATGTAAATATTGGGAGTGAATGAGAAGGGATACTGAATTTTTAATCTGCATAAAGATGGAGGAGTGAGAGAGGACAGGGAAGACAACAGACTTTGAAATGCAGGGAGGTGACAGAGAAGGTAAAATAGGAAGCACCACAAGACCATCAATCTTCTTTCAAAACTAATGGGTAACTTAGCGTCCCCTTGTCTTCTGAGCTGTAAATCTCACTTGGTTCTGCATGATTTACTCCTACATAAATGTGCAAAGCATCAAAATGTTAGTCTGAAATCCTATATATCAGGGATGTGGAACCTTTGGTCCACCAGATGGTCTTGGACTGCAACTCTCCTCAGTCTGAAAACCAGCCTGGCCAGTGATCAGGGAGGAGGAGAGTTGGAAGCCAACAATATTTCATATGCAAAATAGTGGGATATATTACATTATTTACTTTTAAACCAGAACACTAAAGGAGAAAAGATAGACTTCTCATCTCATATATGAGGGAAAATAGCGTGCTAGACAAGGGTTATACGTCAACAATTTGCTTATAAATGATAAAGAATGTCTACAGTAACCTTATTATTTGTATTCTTTATAACAATACCTCATTTTTAAAAATCCAGTGGTCCCACCTGATTAAACGATCTGTGCCATGTGATGGCTTCCTCATCCATGCCGAAGTCTACATTTTGTGATTCTTGTGGGACTATCTTTCCTACTTTCACTCGGGAGAAGGTTTGGTTTGGAAAAGTAACCCAGTTAATAATATCAAATCCACCTGCTAGCTCCCCCTTCTCATCAAACGACACTAAGTCACCAGCACTGTTGTTGAAGGAGATACTCCTCAAGAACGAGTGCAGCTAGGCAGAAGAAAACAACGGCAAAGTTTAAAAAGGAGAGCTTTTGTGGATTATAGAAACGATATTTTGTGGATTATAGAAAATATATTTCACACAATGGAAAGTAGTCAAAAACTGTGCAGTCTACAACTTTTGGAGCGCCTAAGTATTTCTAGCAAGTACAGCTGGCCTGCCCCTTGCCTGAGGGTTCAGCTCTGGGGCCCGTGTGCAAAGGCAAAATGGTGCAATGGTGCCCTGGAACTGCCCCTCCTGCAAGGTGGGTGTGCAGGGAGAAGGGGGCAAAGAAATGGAGAGCAGCTCACGGTGGGTTTTCCCTGCTCTGTTTATTTACTTTTCCCCAATAACATAAAGTGACCTTAACTTGCAGGAACATTATAATCAACGAACATCACTGGGAGCGAGTTAAAAAACTGACCAGGTAACCACGTTTGAAGATAGTCCTATATGTCCCTCTTTAGTGCAGAAACAAATGCACGTTCTAGAAAATAGTTGGTGTTGGTGGACAGAATGGGTGGCAGTCATGGGTAGAAACAAACCTTAGTATTTTCAAACATATTCTTAATTCTTGATAATTCCCCTTTCTCTTGCTCAACTTTGGAGAGATTTATTCTGAACAGGAAATCTCACCTGCCAAGGTTGCAGTTTTGGAGGATTGAGCTGACCTCTGCCTGCCATCATTCTGCTTTTCGGCATGGATGGGTGCATCTGATGTAAAGTATGTGCAATGGCATAAACAGCATTATAGATACTGTAACTTTGGCCAGTCATGGTCATTTCAAAAATATGCCCAGGAAGGCTCTCCAGACTCTCATGGCCAGTGCAGGTCTTTGTGTTTTCATTGCTCTCATTGGAAGCAGAAAATAAACAACTGAATGCCTGTTGCCAAAAAGCCTGGAGGAACCCATCTCCATTTGGAGAGTTGGGGTTCAGGGTCTGAAGGAAGTCTTTAAATCCCTGGACTTTCTCTGTGTGAATTGCAAAAGACAAGGCACCATCAAAGACTTGTATATCATAATACCTTTGCATTGTTTCTGAAGAGAAAGCCCACTGGGCTGTCAAAACCCACACGGTGCCTGTAGACTTCTCTGCAACATCTTCAGCTAATGAAAAGAAATATTGCATCCATTTCACAACTGTAATAGTCTCAGGTTCTGCACATAGAACCAGTATGTTGAATTCTGAGGCCATCAGAAAAGAGGACTTGGCCCGAACGCGTTCCAAGAAACTGAAATTATCTAGACCCTGAGATAAGGCTGGTAGTTTTTCACTGAAAGCTGTACAGACTCCATGCTGAGAAAGCATTGGCACTAAGGTTTGCATAAATGTCTCTCCATTTTCATCATCGGATGCCACAATTCCTACCCATGTCCATTGGAAATGTAGAAGTAGCATGACAATCCCTTCATATTGATATTTCTCATTGGGCACCGTTCGGTAGAATGTCTGGGGCTGCAACTCCGGGCTTCTCACTGGAGATAATACACAGTAAGCAATCTGGAGGAAGAAATCAATCCCACAAGAATTGGAGAGTTCTAGCATACGGTTATAAATAGAGGCACCATATTTTCATATACTTTGTGGCGATGTACACCACTAAGATCTGGACCTATACCCACAGGTTCTGTTGGGAAGAAACTTAACTGTGAAGGCATCGTCTGTTCAGAAACTCTTGTTCTTGCACATCATGGTATATTTCATGAGGGGGGAACCTATGGCTCTCCAGAACTTCTTGGTCTCCTTGACAAGTGAGCAAAAGTGGTCAGGGATAGTGGGCAAAATCAGGACAAGCAACTCCCTTGCTTAGTTAGAACCCTTGTGAGGAGACGCAACTAGGGATAGGAGAGGAATTCAGTTCAATTAACATTTTAATAATTTTAAAAATCTCCTGATTCAGAATTCCTGCAACAATTTGTGAGCCACAATACAGCTATCCTCTGACATTTGTACTTCTCTGAATTTTGCAATTGGCTTCTCCAACAAAAGCAAAGATTTATATTCAAATCACACTGGTCGCAAAAGTGCATACATTCGTGAAAATGAAATCCAAAAAATGAGAGAAATGGCCACTAATATGCTGACAATTTTTTGTGAAGCCTTTTAGAAGAAAAAAAGGACACATGCTTGTGGAACTGAAAAGGGTAAAAAGGAAAGAAATTCATTTATGGCTCACAATAGCATAATGTACATCTCCAGCAGTTGTTGGTGGGGAGGAGGAGCCAGTGGCGTAGCGTGGGGGGTGCAGGGGGGGCCGGCAGCACCGGGCGCAACATCTGGGGTTAGGGCAAATCCATGGGTTAGGGGGTGCAAATCCACGGGTTAGGGGGCGCAAATTACTTGCCTTGCCCCGGGTGCTGACAACCCACGCTACGCCACTGGGAGGAGCAGGTTTCTCTGACCTCTTGCAACTGGCCTTGTGCAGCTTCCTGGGAGCAGGAGGAAGACTCCTGCTGCTGCATTTGCCCTGTCCCAACCTCCTTGCTGCTTCCCAGTGACACATGGGAGACAAAGTCAGGCAAGCACCAAAGCCCCTCTCCTCCAACCACTACTGCATAGCTCCCCCAGATGCTTTTGTATCAGGTATATTTTTATCTTTCGCCCCCTTTTTCAGAAAAAATGAACCAAAGTAAAAGAAAGCATGGAGAACCCAGAAGATAATTATTGTACCAGAGGCAGAAGAGCTTGACAGCCCCCACACTTACTATACCTGTGGAATCTTGTAGATACTTAAGACACTAGCCATGTGGAGGGAGATGTCAGAGTCAAGGCCCCCAATAAAAGCTACCTTACTTTTCTTCTTCTCACATTTGAAGTTGGGGACAATCCTTTCTGTGATGGACAGAAGTTTCAGGGTGTTCTGATAAGTCATCCTTGCATTTAAGTAGCTGTCAGTGATGTGAAACCCAAAGGTCATATTTGGTACAATATTAGGGTTCTCATTTATTTCTTTCACAGCAAACACCAGAGAGAGGATATTCTGGTAGCACTTTGGTGTGTCACTAATAAAAGAGTTATACTGTGTGTCAGAGGTATTCTCCTCCTCTCCCTCTTAAGCACATTGATAACTTCCTGGCTCACATACATGTACATAAATTGCCACATCCTTCCCTTAACTCCTTATTTCCTTTCAGCAACCAATGGACACTCATTGGATGAGAAGTTGCCAAGTCAGAAATTCTGACTGGAGCCTCTCAGATAATCAGTGCTTGCTGTAGGTGGGGAGTAGAAATCAGAGCACATCAGGTGGAACAGGATTTATTCTTCCATGGTAACTGAGTTTCCCTCTTTCCCTCCTTCAAATAAAATTGTGGCTGTACAAAAAATACTGTAGCCAATGTTAGTCATACTAAGAGAAGGCCCATTAGGATTAATAGATCAGACTAAGTTAGATGTATTAATTTCAGTGGGTCTACTCTGCAAATCAGCCAGATAGATACTTCGTTTTGCAAAAACAAGTTTGCACCTGCTTTTTTTATTATCCAATATGGTTTACTTTGTATAGCAGCAGGTATAATCCAAAATCTATGATATTCATATGTCACATTCAACTGTGACTGTCAGATTAAAAGAGAGAGATTGTGAATATGAAAATTCTAGCTTTGCTGCAAAGGAAAACCAGAAATACAGAGGGAGGTTGAAGATGAAGTTGGGAGAAAGCGGTGAGAGCCATGGGAGCAGGTGATGAGAAAGCAGAACAGGCAGAAGATAGAGGCATCATGAAGCGGAATCAAGCAACAAAGAAGAAAGATGACCAGATCACAATGTAAAAAGGAGAGAAAAATATGTTTAACATCCCTCCTTGATAAAAGTCACAGGGAAACGTGTTCTGAGGGTACAATCGTATGATTGGTGTAATTGTAGCATACATGAGCTCACCAAGGGTACACTATGATGGATAGAGATTTTTACTTACAAAAGTTCATCTATGAGCTTTGCGTTTGGGTGCTCATGGAAATCTTTTTCTTCAAATACAAAGCCAAAATAATTAAAAATCCCTCCAATGACTAGGTCCCCTCTCTGATAATTCTGGTATGGAAGCTGGAAAGGCTCCATCATGGTGCATCTAGCAGAGTGTTCCTTGCTCTCAGTTGGAGGCAATTGTAGCCACAGGAAGAGAAGAATCTGCAGCAGAAATGTTTCCACCATCTTGGGGCCAACAGGGATGCTGAAAGTCACATTTTTATCTAATCCACCATAAACTGCATTGCAAGAACTTTCATTGAATGACTCTAGATTGTTTTGATAAAGGGAAATTGCCAATGACCTGATCCATGAAAACCTTCATGTTCAGAATTTCTCATCTGGGTTCTAAATAACTCAGGATTTATTTTATATAAACTTTCACACTCTGATATTGATTGTGTTCATGGCCTGATAAAATGTTCATGGGATTTTGCAAAATGGATGATGAAACCCAGCAATTTAAGATAATTACTAAGTTATATCCTTAGAGCATTGAGCTCTTTGACTTAAAATAAGATCAAAATAATAATGCATATTTGTTATTGAGTAGTTCTCTTGCAATTGCGAGTGCCTCAGGCAAGCAAGCAGTCCAGCTGCAAACTGGTGCCCTGAAGGGAGCTTCCTGGTTTCCCCAAAACTCTTCCTCAATCACACCTGCACCATTTCCCCCAACTGTACATGTGTCACCAATGAAGACATGATTTTCAGGGATGTTTCCTTGTACAAGAGTTAAGGGAAGGGAGAAAATAGTTAAAATATTACAGGCTCCAGTTGCAGGTGTGATACAGAGTCTTACATTTCCTTACAAAAATGGTTAGTGTATGCAGACATCTGTTTTTTCTATCCACTTCAGAAATCCTATATTGCATGGACTCATGAAGGTGACAATGGAGGCTTAAATGCAGTGGTACAACTTGAAACATACAATACATGTGGTTGTGGCATGTGGGAAGGGAAAGGGCAGTAAGGTCATGAAATTGACAGAGTGACTGACAGAGACAAACTGAAATTCCAATATTTCCTATTTATTGGGGCGGGGGGGGGGGTAAGATAATATATAAGATCCTTCTTGAGTTTTCACTGCTACCCCACAGTGTGAGGTTAGGTATGAGCGTTCTTGGAGCAGCACAATTGTTGCATGGTCAAACACTCTTGGATTTGCAGACAATAAGGTGTCCCCGTTGATGGAAGCACCTAAGGGAAAGGCTATGTGTGGAGACTAAAGCTTGGCAGGGTGTTATAAGTTCTCCTGAGGTCTTCCTGGTGTTGTTCCTAAGCAAGCAACCTGGGTTCCAATGAACCTTCCCAGTTCAATGAAAAATGGAAAGCTGTTTCAAAGAGGAATTGTGGGTTTTGAGTTCCATTTGTATTTGACTCGTCCCACTACTGGCTTATAAAAACTATAACAACTATAAAACTAGTAGGGAGAAGGCAGCCAGCTGGCTCAAGGTCACACTGTGAACTTCATGACTGATTGGTGATTTTAACCCTGATCTCCTAGGTCCACCTAATATCCCTCCGCTTAATTCCACTTCCTTTAGAGAAGAAATAGAAGAAATAGAAGTGAATAAGCTGGAGGAAGGCCATAGGGAGAACTCAGAATACATAGAACATAGCACTCAACTGTTCTCTTGTGAGCAGGGCATCCCAGATTTAAAGAAGTCAGCCTGGTCTCTGATTGGATCCAGGAATTTCCTGGGATCCGTGTGTCCTCCTTTGGACAGGCACCACTGAGAAAAAAGGACACATGTTTGTGGAACTGAAAAGGGTAAAAAGGAATGAAATCCATTTATGGATGCATAACCCCCTGAATGAAAATAATGTATTTCAGCTACCAGTCAGGACAACTTTTGTGAAGGAATTATACCCAAATGCAAATCCTCAAGTATGGAGAGAAGAAATCAGCAGTGGGCAAGGAGAGAAAAAGGTGAAAACAATATGGCAACTGAGCACCACAGTGCCAGCTGAACACATGAGCTCAAGCACTGTAGGTCTTCTGGATGATACTGAAGATGGTGGAAGTAAAGAAATGTGTTTTATTATCTTCACTGAGTGCTCTCAGGTCTTCTTTACATAAAGTATTAGCAGCATTTCCTGCTCTTCTTCCCATAAGAGCCTAGGGCATCTAACAATAGCCAAGTATAAAATCTACATAAGACAGTTATTAAAGCCAATATAATAGTAAAAATGCAGTTGAGCAGACAGCTGAAGGAGGATCTATTTTTCATGCCTAAAGTTTTGAGAGAACTTCATCTGAAGTCCTGCAGAGCTACTACTAGTCAGTATAGATAATACTGAGCTGGACGGACCAATAATCTGACCCCAGAACCAGGCAGCTTTCTGTGTTCCTGACATTTAGTAGTCACAAGCCTCTTGGACTGAACTTGTGTTTATGTCTAGTAACCATCAACAGATCCATAGAACCTTCGTAGATAGCACTGAGATAGAAAAATCAACATTCTGACTCTATATACCTGTGGAATCTTGTCGATGCTGAAGATACTAGCCATGTGGAGGGAGACGTCAGAGTCAAGTCCCCCAATAAAAGCGATCATATTTTTCTTCTTCTCACATTTGAAGTTGGGGACAATCCTTTCTGTGATGGACAGAAGTTTCAGGGTGTTCTGATAAGTCATCCTTGCATTTAAGTAGCTATCATAGACGTGGAACTCAAAGGTCATATAATGGTGCAATATTAGGGTTCTCGTTTATTTCTTTGACAACAAACACCAGGGAGAGAGTATTCTGGTAGTACTTCAGCATGTCACTAATAAAAGAGTTATACTATGTGTCAGAGGTATTCCTCTTCCTCTCCCTGTTAAGCACATAGGTAATTTCCTAGCTCACATGCATGTATATAAGTTGCCACATCCTTCCCTTAACTCCTCATTTCCTTTCAGCAGCCAATAGACACTCTTTGGATGAGAAGTTCCCAATTCAGAAATTCTCACTGGTGCCTCTCAGATAGTAAGGATTTGGTGTAGGTGGGGAGTAGAAACCAGAGCACATCAGATGGAACATGATTTATTCTTTCACGGTACCTTAGTCTCCATCCTTCCCTCCTTCTAATAAAATTATGGCTGTACCAAAAATACTATAGGCAATGTTAGTTATACTCAGAGAAGGCCCATTAGGATTAATAGATCAGACAAACTTAGGTGTTTTAATTTCAATGGGTCTACTCTGCGTAAAACTTGCGATACTTGGTATTATTACCCAATATGGTTTACATTGCATAGCAGCAGGTATAATCCAAAATCTATGATATTCATGTTTCACAGCATCTGTGACTGTCAGATTAAGTGATTCAGATTGTGAATGTGAGGGTCAAGCTTTACTGCAAAGGAAAACCAAATGTTAATGGAGTGAAAGGAAACCCAGAGGGAGGATGAGGATGAAGTTGGGAGAAAGCGGTGAGAGCCATTGGATCAGAAGACAAGAAAGCAGAACAGGCGGAAGATAGAAACCCCAAGAAGCGGAATAAAGCAACAAAGAAGAAGGTAACAAGATCACAATGTAAAGACAAGAAAATATATGTTTAACATTCCTACTTGAAAAAAGTCACATAGAAACGTGTTCTGAGGGTACCATCGTATGTTTGGTGTAATTGTAGCATACTTGAGCTCACCAAGGGTACACTATGAAGGATAGGATTTTACTTACAAAAGTTCATCTATGAGCTTTGTGTTTGGGTGCTCATGGAAATCCTTTTCTTCAAATAAAAAGCCGAAATAGGTAACAATTCCTCCAATGATTAGGTCCCCTCTCTGATAATTCTGGTATGGAAGCTGGAAAGGCTCCATCATGGTGCATCTAGCAGAGTGTCCCTTGCTCTCAGCTGGAGGCAACTGTAGCCACAGGAAGAGAAGAATCTGCAGCAGAAATGTTCCTACCATCTTGGGGCCAACAGGGATGCTGAAAGTCAGATTTGTATCTCATCTTCTATAAACTGCATTACAAGAACATTCATTTAATGACTCTAGATTATTTTTATAAAGGGAAAAAGCCAAAGTCCATGAAAACCTTCATGTTCAGAATTTCTCATCTGGGCTCTAAATGACACAGGATTTATTTTATATACACTTTCACACTCTGATATTGATTGTGTTCATGGCCTGATAAAATGTTCATGGGATTTTGCAAAATGGATGATGAAACCCAGCAATTTAAGATAATTACTAAGTTATATCCTTAGAGCACTGAGCTCTTTGACTTAAAATAAGATCAAAATAATAATGTATATTTGTTATTGATTAGTTCTCTTGCAATTGCGAGTGCCTCAGGGAAGCAAGCAGTCCAGCTGCAAACTGGTGCCCTGAAGGGAGCTTCCTAGTTTTCCCAACAATATTCCTCAAACACACGTGCACCATGTCCTGGGATCCATGCGTCCTCCTTTGGGCAGCCACTGCTCTTTCTCAGTGTCTAAATAAGGTTAGCAATGAAAGAAGGCAGTTGTGGTGGCTGCTGGGAGAAGCCGGACTCTCCTCCAATCAGAGCACGCGGAGGGAGCTGAAAAACATTGAGGTCAGAATCCTTGGCACAACCCTGGAAAAGTGTCAGCCTTCCTGCAGAAGGCTAGAACAGATACACACGCAACACCTGAGCCAAAATTCCACCTACTCTTGTAATCAATGAATTTGTAATCCAGATAATTGTTTGCCGGATTGTTTAGTTTATCACATCTTACTTTAGTCACTGCCTAAGGGACTAGGCAGTGACTAGGACTAGGCATGAGAGACGCGGGTGGAGCTGTGGTCTAAACCACAGAGCCTAGGACTTGCCGATCAGAAAGTCAGCAGTTCGAATCCCTGCAACGGGGTGAGCTGTCATAGCTCTGTCCCTGCTCCTGCCAACCTAGCAGTTCGAAAGCATGTCAAAGTGCAAGGAGATAAATAGGTACTGCTCTGGGTGGGAAGGTAAACGGCATTTCCGTGCGCTGCTCTGGTTTGCCAGAAGCGGCTTAGTCCTGCTGGCCACATGACCCGGAAGCTGTACGCCGGCTCCCTCGGCCAGTAAAGTGAGATGAGCGCCGCAACCCCAGAGTCAGTCACGACTGGACCTAATGGTCAGGGGTCCCTTTACCTTTACCTTTAGGGAGGGTGGAGCTGTAACTAGACCACAACTATCTGTCTCAAGAGACAATGAAGTTGTCCACTGGGGTTGAAGTTAAAAGACCTCCCAGCCATGCAAGCCCAAGCGGTGTCTATGGAGGTCCTGGATTACCCAGATGACAAGACCCCCTCCCACACACTTTAGCATCACTGATGTGGTCCAAAGAAAAGCAGAGCATTACTTTTGGCACTAGCTTGGGTGAAGGAGTTGCAGGAAGGAGGCATGCAAGGTGACATAAAACCATCTTAGGGACTCCACTCCAGCTTTGTGTAGGGTTTACTCCTTAGTCTTTTCTTCTCCAAAGATATTCCGCAAGACAGTGCAGATATAGGATCAGAGGTTTCCTTCTCCTAGATGGGCGACATTCCCAGTTTAACAAGCCCCATCTGCCCCTCACTTCCCTCTACAGCATGTGCAGAAACAGCCTTTTTGACCATTGGAGCCACTATTTGTCTCATCCGCTCAATCCACCAGAGCCTGTCTTTGCATGCAGGGTAAGCCCCTAACTCATCAGCGGTTTGAGACCCATCAGCTACCCTCACCTGGTTTAGCTGGCCAGTCGAAGCCATTCCCAGGGTGTGGCTGCTGTCAGATACTCACAGCTTCTAGGAGCCACAGGCAAGAGCTGACTGTAGGGTGGGGAACAAAGGTAGAACAACTACACCAGAAGGAGCATGACATGTCCCCCACCAGAGGTACTACCCCTCCCCCAATACAGTGGATTTCAGACGACTTCCCTATCATCATCATCGTCGTCATCGTCATCGTCATCACCCTACACATCTGCCTGGGTTGACTCAGCCACTCTGGGTTGCTACCAACATATATAAAAACATAATAAAACATCAAACATAAAAAGTTTCACTATGCAGGGCTGCCTTCAGATATTTTCTAAAGGTTATACAGGGACAGAGACATTAACTGAATCTTCTTTTAACCACTCAATAAATCATAAATCCATAAAAAGTGCAATTTCCAAAAAAACAACAACCCTGAATGCAACTGACTGAATTTATGCTACTCTGAAGAGGCTGGGTTAAGGCCTAACATCCTTTCGTTTCAAGACAGGGGGACTTGCATAACAAAGTTGAAAGAAATGAACTGGTATCTAAAATGAACACTGCAAGATGAGAGTATTTGTGATCATCTTCTTAGTGCTGCTATCCCAAGCTGAGCACAAGGTTCCTATCGTCCCATGTTCTATAGACTGAGTTCTGGGCACCACAGTTCAAGAAGGACACTGACAAACTGGAACGTGTCCAGAGGAGGGCAACCAAAATGGTCAAAGGCCTGGAAACGATGCCTTATGAGGAACGGCTAAGGGAGCTGGGCATGTTTAGCCTGGAGAAGAGGAGGTTAAGGGGTGATATGATAGCCATGTTCAAATATATAAAAGGATGTCACATAGAGGAGGGAGAAAGGTTGTTTTCTGCTGCTCCAGAGAAGCGGACACGGAGCAATGGATCCAAACTACAAGAAAGAAGATTCCACCTAAACATTAGGAAGAACTTCCTGACAGTAAGAGCTGTTCGACAGTGGAATTTGCTGCCAAGGAGTGTGGTGGAGTCTCCTTCTTTGGAGGTCTTTAAGCAGAGGCTTGACAACCATATGTCAGGAGTGCTCTGATGGTGTTTCCTGCTTGGCAGGGGGTTGGACTCGATGGCCCTTGTGGTCTCTTCCAACTCTATGATTCTATGATTCTATGAAAACCATTTCACAGAGAAGGTAAATTCAGAGAAGCTGATTTATGTAGCATTTGTAGGTGAATAATGCCAGTGGGAAATAAATGTTGCTCAATTGATTTGAAGCCCCAGTTTGAAATTCATTTTCTGAAAAAAAAAACCCTGGATGTGGCTGTGTATCTTCACGTGAATGATGTTTAAAAAATTTAAAAATGTTCATAATGTTCTACCATGTTATGCAGGCTTTTTCATCTACATTCTGTGATCAGCAGCCTTTTTTTATTACACATTAATAGATATATGTATAATATAGTTTTTACACAAATATGTAAAGTATAGTTTCGGCAGAAGTTACATGTTTCACACAGATGATGTCTCCCCATGAAGGGATATACCTTTAGCCCCTATGAGTGGAAGATCAGTGTATTGGCAGGATAACAAATTGACAGAACAACTTTATGGGGTTAAAAATTGGTCTCAGCTTTATTGATTACAGATGTAGGTTGGAGGCTATTTCTGGGAATGAAAAAGATGAAAAGGATGAGTGTTGAGAAATCCAAGGAATTACTTTCTCTGGTTTGCATCCAATAAATGCCAGCAAACAATGCAAAAATTAAAACCATCAACAAAAGGTGATTCCTATTTGCTCCTCAGAATTAAGTGGTCTTTGCTGTTCAAGTCAGGCCTCAGAAGAAGTATGTACAATTTGGGGGAAAAGATACAACCCAGCAAACCTGCGCTGGAGGCCAAGATGCAAAAGACCTCCACAGCCACCATCTGCTTTCCTTTGGTGCTCAGATAAGAGGGAACAAAGGACAGCCAAACGCTGCAGAACACCAACATGCTGAAGGTGATGAACTTGGCTTCGTTGAAACTGTCCGGCAACCTCTTGGCCAGGAAAGCCATAGTGAAGCTGACCATGGCCAGGAATCCCAGATAACCCAGGACAGAATAAAACATTGCGACAGAACCTTCGTTGCATTCCACGATGATTTCCTCCGCCAGAGAGTTCATGTCCACATCTGGGAATGGAGGAGCCGTACAGAGCCAAGCAGCACAAATGCTGGTTTGAACGGAGCAGCAAGCAAGAAGAACTGAGTTTGTGAGAGATTTCCCCACCCATTTCCTCATCTTGGATCCTGGTTTGGTGGCCATGAAAGCCAGAACCACCGTGATGGTTTTGGCCAAGACACAAGACACAGCAATGGAGAAGATGATGCCAAAAGCAGCTTGTCGTAAAGAGCAGCTGACTGGGTGAGGCTGGCCAATGAACAGCAAGGAGCAGAGGAAGCAGAGCAAGAGGGAAATAAGCAGAGTGTAGGTGAGGTCCCGGTTGTTGGCTTTGACAATGGGAGTGTCCCCATTCCTAGAGAAGACGCCAAGTATCAAAGCTGTGACCAGAGAAAAGACCAGAGCTAAGGAAGCTAAAACGAACCCTAAAGGTTCTGCGTAGGAAAGAAAATGTTGGCGTTTGGGGATGCATTGATCTCTGTCCTTGTTTGGAAATTGGTCATCTTGGCATTGGAAACAATAATCCATATCTGGAAAAAATGAAATGAGTGATAAATGAGTTCCAACAAATAAGACATTAATTAGTTGGAAAAAGTATCAGAGATAAGAGCATATTAAAAACTGTTTGTACAATCTCATGCCATTATGCATAATCCACAATAGGCTCTATGTTTTGATGGGCCTAAGGTGCATGGGTTTTTCATCTACTCTGTCCTTCATCTGGAGTTAGTGATCAGGAACATGGCCTTTGGTTGTGCCCTTAGCTAAGTTGGTCACACCCAGAGAGATCTTCATGGTGATGGAGGGTTCTTGAGCACAGCTACTTTGGGCTCAGAGGCTGGGCTGAGGACTGTTCTCCATAAGGAGACAGTTTTAAGCTTTTTTCTGGCTCACACACCTAAAACTATGGGGTGGAGGGTTTGGAATATCTTCACCCTCCCCTAACAATGTCGCATGTGGGAAGCAGGCAGAGAACACCAGACATGTTCCACACCTATTTCCAGAGATCTCCTTTGTAAAAGTTCTGGATTTAATTTCCCCAACTTTCTCTTTTTTCTTCCAGATATCAGTTCAGCTGCTCTTCTCTTTAGGAGTCCTGAACTGCTAATAGAGGGAAAGAGTTGAAATAGATATTAGGAAGCAGTATACAAAATAGCAGATGATGTCTCCTACCCGTTAGATTTGAAATCATCCCATGTGAACATGAAGCACAATCATAGCAACAAAATGGCAATCCCTCCTTCTTTTTCCTGCTGTAACCTGGCTGGCAGCGATCATTACACAAGGCAAGGGGCAGCACCTAGCCATAAAAAGAGGAGAAAATGTAGCTCTCTTGTGCCTTGTAAACAACACAGTTTTAACCAAAGAGAAGAGATCAGCTGACTGATTAGCATTATTCCAGAAAGGTGTTGTGTACATAAATAAACAGCAATGTAAATATTGAGAGTGAATGAGAAGGAATATTGAACTTTTCATTTGCTTATTAATGATAAAAATTTCTACATTAACCTTATAATTTGTATTCTTAATAACAATACCTCGTTTTTTAAAATCCAATGGTCCCACCTGATTAAAAGATCTGTGCCATGTGATGGCTCCCTCATCAATATTGAATTCTACATTTCGTGATCCTTGTGGAACTATCTTTCCTACTATCACACGGGAGAAGGTTTGGTTTGGAAAAGTAACCCAGTTAATAATATCAAATCCACCTGCTAACTCCCCATTCTCATCAAGGGACACTAAGTCACCAGCACTGTTGTTGAAGGAGATACTCCTCAAGAACGAGTGCAGCTAGAGAGAAGAAAACAAAGGCAAAGTTTAAAAAAGGAGAGCTTTTATGGATTATAGAAACAAGAAATATCCATCAATATATTTCACACAATTCAAAGTAGTCCAAAACTGTGCAGTCTACAACATTTAGAGCACCTAAGTATTTCTAGCAAGTACAGCTGGCCTGCCACTTGCGTGAGGGTTCAGCTCTGGGGTCCGTGTGCAAAGGCAAAATGGTGCCATATCAGGAAGCCCTGGAACTGCCACTCCTGGAAGGTGGGTGTGCAGGGAGAGAGGGAAAACAAAATGGTGAGCAGCTCATGGTGGGTTTTCCCTGATCTCCTTTTTTTGTTTGCTTGTTTATTTACTTTTCCCCATTCAAGAGATGCTTCTACACGTCTTGACAGCCCATGTTCCCAGAGAGGCAGGGAAAGGGTACAGAGTGCCATAACTCCTTCAACTACTCCTGCAAATGGAAGGGAAGAACAGGTCCTCTCTTGATTGTGGCTCCTTCAGCTTGAAGGAAAGGGGAAACAGTTAAGGATTGAAAAGAATGTGGGCATTGTTGTAGAGGAAAGGTAAAAGCTGTAAGAGGTTGTGTGTGTATATCTATGTCTCTGTGTTTGTGTGTATTCAACGTAAAGTGACCTTAACTTGCAGGCCCAATATAATCAATGAACATCACTGGAAGCGAGTTAAAAAACTGACCAGGTAACCACATTTGAAAACAGCCCTATATGTCCCTCTTTAGTGCAGAAACAAATGCAGGTTCTAGAAAATAGTTGGTGCTGGTGGACAAAATGGGTGGGCAGTCATGGGTAGAAACAAACCTTAGTATTTTCAAACATATTCTTAATTCTTGATAATGATCCTTTCTCAACTTTGCAAAGGTTTACTCTGAATAGGAAATCTCACCTGCCAAGGTTGCAGTTTTGGAGGATTGAGCTCACCTCTGTCTGCCATCATTCTGTGTTTTGATCTGGATGAGTGCATCTGATGTAAAGTATGGGCAATGGCATAAACCGCATTATAGATACTGTAACTTTGGCTAGTCATGGTCATTTCAAAAATATGCCCAGGAAGGCTCTCCAGGCTCTCATGGCCAGTGCAGGTCTTTGTGTTTTCATTGCTCTCATTGGAAGCAGAAAATAAACAGCTGAATGCCTGTTGCCAAAAAGCCTGGAGGAACCCATCTCCCTTTGGAGAGCTGGGGTTCAGGGTCTGAAGGAAGTCTTTAAATCCCTGGACTTTCTCTGTGTGAATTGCAAAAGACAAGGCACCATCAAAGGCTTGTATGTCGTTATACCTTTGCATTGTTTCTGAAGAGAAAGCCCACTGGGCTGTCAAAATCCACACGGTGCCTGCAACATCTTCTGCTGATGAATAGAAATATTGCAACCATTTCACAACTGTAATGGTCTGAGGTTCTGCACAGAGAACCACTATGTTAACTTCTGAGGCCATCAGGAAAGAGGACTTGGCCCGGAGGAGTTCCAGGGAACTAAAATGATCTAGACCCTGAGAAATGGCTGGTAGTTTTTCACTGAAAGCTGTACAGACTCCATGCTGGGAAAGCATTGGCACTAAGCTTTGCCTAAAGGTCTCTCCATTTTCATCATCAGATGCCACAATTCCTACCCAAGTCCATTGGAAATGTCGAAGTAGCATGACAATCCCTTCATATTGATATTTCTCATTGGGCACCGTTCGGTAGAATGTCTGGGGCTGCAACTCAGGGCTTCTCACTGGAGCTAATACACAGTAAGCAATCTAGAGGAAGAAATCAATCCCACAAGAATTGGAGAGTTCTAGCGTACAGTTTTAAATAAAGGCATCATATTTTCCTATACTTTGTGGTGATGTACACCACTAAAATAATTCAAGATCTGGACCTATACCCACTGGTTTTGTTAGTTGGGAAGAAAGAAGCACAGCTCAACTTGTCTGTTCAGAAACTCTTTTTGTACTTGGACATAATTATATATTTCATGAGGGGGAAACCTATGGCTCTCAAGAACTTGGACTCCTTGACCATTAAGCAAAAGTGGTCAGGGCTAGTGGACAAAATCAGGACAAGCATCTCCCTTGCTTAGTTCGAACCTTTGTGATGAGACGCAACTAGGCATAGGAAAGGAATTGAGTTCAGTGAACATTCACCTGATTCACAATTCCTGAAACAATTTGTGAGCCAAAATGCCGCAATCCACTGACATTTGTACTTCTCTGAATTTTGCAATTCACTTCTCCAAGCAAAAGCTAAGCTTTATTTTAAAATGAGACTGTTCGCAAAAGTGAATACATTAGTGAAAATGAAATCAAAAAATATATTACATTAGGAGAAATAGCTGGGAAATCTGTGGTTAACCAGAACTGCTTACAAAAACGAGAGAAATGGACACTGAGATGCTGATGATGTTTTGTGAAACCTTTTAGAACAAAAAAAGGACACATGCTTGTGGAACTGAAAAGGGTAAAAAGGAAAGAAATCCATTTATAGCTCACAATAGCAGAATGTGCATCTCCAGCAGTTGTTGGTGGGGAAGAGGAGCAAGGTTTCTCTGACCTCTTGCAACTGGCCTTGTGCAGCTTCCTGGGAGCAGGAGGAAGACCCCTGCTGCTGCATTTGACCTGTTCCAACCTCCCTGCTGCTTCCCAGTGACACATGGGAGACAAAGCCAGGCAAGCACCAAAGCCCCTCTCCTCCAACCACTACTGCAAAACTCCCCCAGATGCTTTTGTATCAGGTATATTTTTATTTTTCACCTCCTTTTTCAGAAAAATGAGCCAAAGTAAAAGAAAGCATGGACAACCCAGAAGATAATTATTGTACCAGAGGCAGAAGAGCTTCACAGCCCCCACACTTACTATACCTGTGGAATCTTGTAGATGCCTAAGACAGTAGCCATGTGGAGGGAGATGTCAGAGTCAAGTCCCCCAATAAAAGCTATCTTTTCTTTTTCCTTGTCACATATGAAATTGGGGACAATCCTTTCTGTGATGGACAGAAGTTTCAGGGTGTTCTGATAAGTCATCCTTGCATTTACGTAGCTATCATAGACGTGAAACCCAAAGGTCATATTCATTACGATATTAGGATTCTTGTTTATTTCTTTCACAGCAAACACCAGGGAGAGGATATTCTGGTAGTACTTTGGTGTGTCACTAATAAAAGAGTGATACTATTTGACAGAGGTATTCTCCTCCTCTCCCTGTTAAGCACATTGGTAACTTCCTAGCTCACATGCATGTACAAAAGTTGCCACATCCTTCCCTTAACTCCTTATTTCCTTTCAGCAACCAACGGACACTCATTGGATGAGAAGTTCCCAATTCAGAAATTCTGATTGGTGCCTTTCAGATAGTAAGGGTTTGGTGTAGGTGGGGAGTAGAGACCAGAGCACATCAGATGGAACATGATTTATTCTTTCACGGTACCTGAGTCTCCATCCTTCCCTCCTTCTAATAAAATTATGGCTGTACCAAAAATGCCGTAGCCAATGTTAGTTATACTCAGAGAAGGCCTATTAGGTTTAATAGATCAGACAAACTTAGATGTTTTAATTTCATTGAGTCTACTCTGCGTAAAACTCAGTTGCGATACTTGGTATTATAACCCAATATGGTTTACATTGCATAGCAGCAGGTATAATCCAAAATCTATGATATTCATATGTCACATTCAAATGTGACTGCCAGATTAAATGATAGTGATTGTGAAAGTGAGGATCAAGCTTGGATGCAAAGGAAAACCAGACGTTTATGGAGTGAAAGGAAACAGAGAGGGAGGATGAGGATGAAGTTGGGAGAGAGTGGTAAGAGCTATGGGATCAGGTGATGAGAAAGCAGAACAGGCAGAAGATAGAAACACCAAGAAGCAGAATAAAGCAACAAAGAAGGTGACCAGATCACAATGTAAAAAGAAGAAAGTATATGTTTAACACCCCTCCTTGATAAAAGTCAAATGGAACTGTATTCTGAGCATGCCATTGTATGTTTTGTGTAATTGCAGCCAACATGAGCTCACCAAGCGTGCACTATGAAGGATAGGATTTTACTTACAAGAGTTCATCTATAAGTTTTGTGTTTGGGTGCTCATGGAAATCTATTTCTTCAGATAAAAAGGCGAAATAGGTAACAATTCCTCCAATGACTAGGTCCCCTCTCTGATAATTCTGGTATGGAAGCTGGAAAGGCTCCATCATGGTGCATCTAGCAGAGCGTTCCTTGCTCTCAGTTGGAGGCAACTGCAGCCACAGGAAGAGAAGGATCTGCAGCAGGAATGTTCTGACCATCTTGGGGCCAACAGGGATGCCAAAAGTCAGATTTCCAACCCATCTGCCTTAAACTGCATTGCAAGAATTTTCAATAAATGCTTTTGCGTTATTTTGATAAAGGGAAATTGTCAAAGATCTGATCCATGAAAACCTGCATGTACAGAATTTCTTATCTGGGCTCTGAATAACACAGGATTTTTTTTTAATATACACTTTCACACACTGATATTGATTGTGTTCATGGCCTGATAAAATGTACATGGGATTTGGCAATATGGATGATGAAACACAGCAATTTGAGATAATTACCAGTTTGAAAGTTGTTGCCTTAGAGCATTGAGCTCTGTAACTTATAGTAAGATCAAAATAATAATGCATATTTGTTATTGAGTAGTTCTCTTGCAATTGCGAGTGCCCCAGGGAAGCAAGCAGTCCAGCTGCAAACTGGTGCCCTGAAGGGAACTTCCTAGTTTTCCCAACACTCTTCCTCAATCACACCTGCACCATTTCCCTCAACTGTATATGTGTCGCAATGAAGACATGATTTTCAGGGATGTTTCCTTGTACAATAGTTAAGGGAAGGGAGAAAATAGTTAAAATAATACAGGCTCCAGTTGCAGGTGCAATACAGAATTTTACATTTCCTTACAGAAATGGTTAGTGTATGCAGATATCTGTTTTTCTAAACACTTCAGAAATCCCACATTGCATGGGCTAACAGCTGAAACTGACTAGTTACTGTATATTAACAAATATAGATCAATTCCTATGGAAGTGGGGAATTTCCTTTTGTCATCTTAGAGTTGGAAAGCAATGCGAGGGACTCATGAAGGTGACAATGGAGGCTTAAAAGCAGTGGTACAACTTGAAACATACAATACATTTGGCTGTGGCATGTGGGAAGGGAAAGGGCAGTAAGGTCATGAAATCGACAGAGTGACTGACAGAGACAAACTGAAATTCCAATATTTCATATTTATTGAGGGGGGAGATAATATATAAGATCCTTCTTGAGTCTTCACTGTTTCCCCACAGCGTGAGGTTCAATATGAGCATTCTTGGAGCAGCACAATTGTTGCATGGTCAAACACTCTTGGATTTGCAGACAATAAGGTGTCCCTGTTGCTGGAGGCACGTAAGGGAAAGGCTATACAGTGGTACCTCGGGTTATATACGCTTCAGGTTACAGACACTGCAGGTTACAGACTCCGCTAACCCAGAAATAGTACCTCGGCTCAAGAACTTTGCTTCAGGATGAGAACAGAAATCACATGGCAGCAGCAGGAGGCCCCATTAGCTAAAGTGCTGCTTCAGGTTAAGAACAGTTTCAGGTTAAGAATGGACCTCTGTAACGAATTAAGTACTTAACCCGAGGTACCACTGTACTTGGAGACTAAAGGTTGGCAGGGTGTTCTTTTGAGGTCTTCACAGTGTTGTTCCTCAGCAAGTAATCTGAGTTCCACTGAAGCTTCCCAGTTCAATGAAAAATGGAAAGCTGGTTCAAAGAGGAATTGTGGGTTTTGTGTTCCATTGGTATTCGACCCTTGTCGCTACTGGCTTATAAAAACTAGCAGGGAGAAGACAGCCAGCTGGCTCAGGGTCACACTGTGAACTTCATGACTGATTGGTGATTTTAACTCTGATCTCCTAGGTCCACCTAATATCCCTCCACTTAATTCCACTTCCTTTAAAGAAGACATAGAAGTGAATAAGCTGGAGGAAGGCCATAGGGAGAACTCAGAATACATAGAACATAACACTCAACTGTTCTCTTGTGAGCAGGGCATCCCAGATTTAAAGAGGTCATCCTGGTCTCTGATTGGATCCAGGAATGTCCTGAGATCTGTGTGTCCTCCTTTGGGCAGCCACCGCTGAGGAGCACAACTTTCTGCTCTTCTCAGTGTCTAAATAAGGTTAGCAATGAAAGAAGGCAGTTGTGGTGGCTGCTGGGAGAAGCCGGACTCTCCTCCAATCAGAGCAAGCAGAGGGAACTGAAAAAAATTGATGTGCCAGATTGGCAGAGCAAGGAAGCAAGGACAGCCCTTCGTTTTGCCTTGCTTCGCCTTGCCCAGCCCCAGTGGATAACTGTGGCTTACTGGCACCACTGGAGTGTGCAGAGCGCATGGCCCCTGGGAACTGTGAGCTCAGCAGGAAGGTGGCGGCAGCACATGGAAAGGAGTGGGGCCATGACTGGCTGCTGCCAAAGGGGGAGCAGGAGGCAAAGGGGCGCTGGGTGCTCTCTGCCCCTCTGGCAGTGGTGGGGGCTGTTCAATGGCAGCTCTTTCCCTCCCTCCCACTGGGCTAGCACCAAAGAAGCTACGGCCTTCACAGTTCCTCAAGTGCTGGAGCCCAGTGGAGGAGAGGTGGGCCACTGCCCCTGCTCCTCCTTCTCCCTGATACTTCCACCTCATGCTCAGGCCTGAGCTGGGAGTGGAGCTGCAGTCTGGTGGTGAAAGGCAGCCTTGAGGAAGCCATGGCCGCCAGAGCCCAGTAGCGGATAAGGGCAGTGCTTCTGCCGCTGCCAATACTGCTGCCACTTCCACCCCCAGCATTTTGACTCACGCCCATGTCCTGGATCCAAAGTGGAAAGTATGCATAGAGGCCCCGGTAGCTTAAGGAGCTACTGGGTGAGGTCCCGTAGTCTGGAATGAATAGAAGGGAGCCCAATAGGGATGGGAGCTTCTAAATGAGAAGTGTTGAAGGCCCAAAGGCAGACAATTCCAGCAAGAATGAAAAGTGGGAGGCATCTAAGGAAACCAATGTGGCTGCATAAGGAGCTTACAGATGAGCTGAGAGTTAACAAGGGCATGTGTAAGAAATGGGGAATCATAAAAGAGGAGTGTACACAAGTAGCCAACAGTTGTAGGATGAAGATCAGAATAAGGAAGAGAAGTAATTTTTTAAAAAAGGGTTATTTGGCTATGTTCAAAGCAAGTGGAAGGATAAAAACATGAGAAATTCTATTAGGCGACAGAGAGAAGGCAGAACTACTCAAAGCCTACTTTGCTTCTATCTTCACCCCAAAGGAAAGCAGTGTCCAACCAGGAGATAACAAAATAAATGATTCTAGATTCAGATAGGTAGCTGTGTTGGTCTGACGCAGTCAAAATAAATAAAAAAAATTGTCCAGTAGCACCTTAGAGACCAACTAAGTTTGTTCTGGGTATAAGCTTTTGCGTATCTGAAGAAGTGTGCATGCACATGAAAGCTTATATCCAGAACAAACTTAGTTGGTCTCTAAGGTGCTACTGGACAATTTTTTTTAAAATTTAAAATAAATGATGTAAGGATGGAGATGTAGCCCAAGACAGGAAAAGAGGAGGTAAGGGAACATTTAACTATTTTAAATAAAGTCAGATCTCCAGGACCTGATGAGCTGCATCCAAAACCAGAAAGGGTCCTAGAACAGATAATTCAACCGTCAGTCTGTGAGCTCGTAAAAAGCATGCTGTGATTACCAAGACCCAGCGTGGGTATCTCAAAAATACTTTTTTTTTTGATGGAGTTACATGCTTGGTGGATCAGGGGAATGCTGTGGACATAGTGTATCTTGATTTCAGTGCCCCACAATTTTTTTCTGAGGAAAGACCCACTCTGGGTGGCTTCCAGCATATATGAAAACATAATAAAACATCAAACGTTAAAAAGTTTCCCTATACAGGGCTGCCTTCAGATGTCTTCTAAAGGTTATACAGGGACACTACGAGATATTATGCTAATCTTCTTTTTACCACTCAATATACATAAACTCAAAATACATAAAATGTGCCATTTCCAGAAAACAACTGCAACTGACTGGATTTATGCAAGGCACCCTATTCTGAAGAGGCTGGGCTAAGACTGGCCTGAACTGCTGCTCTTGTAAAAGGTGGAGACCAAGGGTTGCATTCAACTAAATCCTGAATTATTTAACCTAAGTTAGTCATGCTCATTAAATTCAATGGATCTACTCTGAGTAGGACGAATATTGAATACCACCCCAAGCCTCTTCTAATTTGACATATAACCTTGCCCACCTCCATCACACATGGGGGAAATTGCAAAAGTTTTTCCATTTCCATGGGGGAGGGAGTACAAATCTTCTATTTTTCCCTCTCTCCTGTGATTCTCTATAGCTTTGAGCAGGATCAAAGAAGACATTTGCTATGGGGGGGCATGATTTCTTTAACAATTATGAGTGAGTCATAAACAACAGCTGCCATAAGTTATGTCTCCTGTAATTATCAAATTAATCATAATCACAGCTATATTTCCCCAACCCAGGAGAGCTCAAGTGGGCACATTCAAAATGTAAACTAAGGCTATAGAAATGCAAGGCTCTTTCATCTGGTTACTGATTCTTCAGTTCTGCGTTCTTCAACTCAGCTGCTGGAGTACTAATTTAAGGCAGGGACTCTTGCATTACAAAGAGGTGAAGTGTCCTTTGCAGTAAAGAGGTTTCTTGCAAGATGGTAGCTTTTGTGATCTTACTATTAATACGGCTGCCTCTAACTACATGCAAGATTCCTTTGGTTCAGTGCCCCACCAGTGACCCTCTTCCCATTCTTCTCAAATATTATCAGCCAGGAGACCTCATGATTGCTGGCATCATGTCTCAGGTCTATACATTCGTAAACGAGATAACATTCAAAGAACGTCCCTCTGCTAAACTCTTTGAGGACCAGATGTAAGGAATTGTGTTTATTTAACCATATAATGCATCCATATTCAATGTATTCATATTTTGCTGTTGATGCAATCGGCTTTCCTTATAAGTAATTATTGTGCCTATGCATCTGATGTGCTTTTATCTGGGGCGGGGAAGTGGAGACCTGAGAGCTCGAGCCCATTTCTGCTAAGAGTGTCAACCACAGTCTTAAATTAATGTTCATGAAGCAAGTCCAGTTTACCACATTTCCAACTTTAATAGCAGCAATGGCAGATGTATTTATTTTTTCTTGTGCTTCAGAAAATTTGTCCAACCTGCTATAATTTGGATGCAATTTGTAGGCGTGCTCACCTCCTCTAAAGAACAAGCTCTGTCATATTTCAGAGTGATTCCTGCAGAGGTTCTCCTGCCTGAGCGGACTTGAGGTGGACACAATAGGAATTGTGGGGACAGGGTTGGAGGCTGAAAACAGATAATGCACTCTCAGGATAGACTAAAGTGGGGGAAATCTCAGCCTGCCAGAAATGGCCTTGGTGTCCCAAAGGTTGTGGTGGGTTGGGCAGATCACTCCACTGACTTGCAAAGGAGAAGGTGAGTGATGGAAATGGTAACCTAGATCCCCAGGATAAATGATGTGAATTAACTATTACCCTTCCAACGAGGACCCGTTATCAAGGGAAGAAGGGCTGGGCTTTTCTTCCTCTCCATCCAGTTTTTGGGGATATTGCCTCTTTTCCCCAGGAGAGGGACCTCTCCATTAACTGGCACAGGGAAAGGCAGCGTGGAAAGAGGATTATGTGATCCAAAGAAAGAGGGGTGTGGGGAAAATATCACCCTTGTGGGGTGTTCCTGCCCCCCGCTGAATGGGGATACAACTGTTTCTCCTTGGAAAAGAGAGATCTTTTCATAATGTGCATATGGTAAGAGGTAGTGGTTGAAGAGCAACAAATATTCACTTTAAGAAATAAAACAAGCATAGTTTTAAAAATAATAATGAACTGTGATTAATACCAGACCTGGCTGTCAAAACGGAAGAACAAATCCCCTCTTCAACTCAATCTCAGGCTGCTTCCCTTCTGATAAAAGTTGTTGCTTTAAGTTTCCAGGCACCTGAGTTCACTGAGGAACTATCAGATCCTGTTCAAGATGCCTTGCTAATATCATGCAAATTCAAGCATGTGAACACCTGAATCATCTGTGCTGATTTATCAGCATTTGTAGTCGTACTAGTAATCAAGCTTAGGTTGTTCAAACAGAGATGCTCCGACCTGCAGGCCATAGGGCTCTGGGGGCAGTGGATCAAGTGAGTAACGCACGGAATTTCAAAACCCCAACTTAGCATCTTATTGGGTGTGCTATATCTATTGTAGATCACCCTGAATTTGGAGTGAAAGGTGGTGTGAAGTATAATTGAAGCCTATTCTATGCATTCGAAATATTGCATAGGACTTGAGCAAGATAAGAATCAGAAGAAGCTTCTCTGGATTGAAATGATTGAAGTATTTCATCATTATTTCAATAAATAATCTGGTATTCTTATCTATATGTCCAGTTTTGTTTGTCAAGGGTACTCAAGCTCTAGTCTGTTCTCATCTGATGTATTTCTCTCTCATTAGATAGATAAGTAGAAATGTAGACAATGCCCTTTTCTGTAGAAGATGCAAAACGAACCCCTCATTGCAGGCTCATGACACAACTCTACCAGCACATTGTGGCTTTGGTGTTTGCTGTAAAGGAGATCAATGACAACCCACAGATCTTGCCCAATGTCACCCTGGGATTCCACATCTTGAACAGCCATTTCGTTGCAAGCTGGACCTATCATGGCTCCATGGAGCTGCTTTCTGGATGGGGCAGACTCATCCCCAACTATAAGTGTGGTGTTGAGAACAGTCCAGTAGCCGTCATTGGGGGACCGAATTCTGACATCTGTCTCCACATGGCAACGGTCCTGAGTATCTACAAGATGCCACAGGTAAGAGAGCCATTGGAGAAGCCATTCACGTTTCTCCTGCACTGCATTCCTTCATGCTACAGGTTGAGGGATTCACAGAGATGTGTGCATTGCGTGTGGCCATTTAGGATGCTGTTCACACTTCTATTGGATTCTATCCCTTGAGGCCCCAGGTTGATATTACAAAGTGTGAATGACCCACAATGAACAAAACTCATCCCTGCCCATAATACACCAGAATATGAGGAACAACCATTCTGTCTTGAATTCTGCATGATATGTTTGATTTCTCAGTGCGGGGAAGGCTAATTCTCTCCTCTCTAATATTTAAGCATCCCAGCACAGAACCCATGATTGAGGTTCACATGCAGTCCAGTCATCAAAAATCATCATTGCTTGATTGGGCTCAATGGCCTTTACAAATCCATTTTAATTTCCCCCCCTCCAAATTCTTCATGGTTCAATCCTATCATGATGTGGAAAGAGCTGTCCTATGGATAATTCAACAGAAACGTAACTATGCTCTTTATTCTGTGTTCAAGTGACTGATACTGTTTGCTTATATGTTCTGATGGTTACATTTACATGGGAAATTTAAGGGAGAAGTGACCCCTGCTGAAAATATAGGGGCAGCAAAGACCTTAGACTCTATGTAAAGGTAAAGGGACCCCTGACCATTAGGTCCAGTCGTGGCCAACTCTGGGGTTGCAGTGCTCATCTCGCTTTACTGGCCGAGGGAGCCAGCGTACAGCTTCTGGGTCATGTGGCCAGCATGACTCAGCTGCTTCTGGCGAACCAAAGCAGCACACGGAACTGCTGTTTACCTTCCCGCCAGAGTGGTACCTATTTATCTACTTGCACTTTGACGTGCTTTCAAACTGCTAGGTTGGCAGGAGCAGGGACCAAGCAACGGGAGCTCACCCCGTGGTTGGGATTCGAACCACCAACCTTCTGATCGGCAAGTCCTAGGCTCTGTGGTTTAACCCACAGCGTCACCCGCGTCCCTCTTAGACTCTATGTATGACTGAGGGGGAAAAAATGTATACAGTGGTACCTCTGGTTGCCAACTTAATTTGTTCTGGAGGTCTATTCTTAACCTGAAACCATTCTTAACTTGAGATACCACTTTAGCTAATGGGGCCACCTGCCTCCTCCACACCGCCAGCACACGATTTCTGTTCTCACCCTGGGGCAAAGTTCTTAACCCAAGGTACTACTTCCGGGTTAGCGGAGTCTGTAACCCGAAGTGTTTGTAAGCTGAGGTACCACTGTAAATTGAAGGAAATCTAGCCACTCCATATAGGGCCCCAATGTTCAACTTTTATGTATATTTATTTTTAAAAAGTTTTAAATTTTCTCTATGCAGTCTCAACTGTGTTCATTCACCATAAGAGGGTATATAAAAACACCAAAGTGGATGGAATTTGCAAGCATAATTTTTACAATCATTTTCAGTTCATCTATGGCTCTTCTCCCCTGACGAGTAGCAACATCCAAGAAGAGTTCCTTCACCGGATGTTCCCTGATGTGGCCCATCAGTATAATGGGATTCTCCAGCTACTGCTGCATTTCAGCTGGATGTGGATTGGAGTGGTGACTCTGAGCGATGACAACGGAGAGAGATTTGTACAAAACTTCCTTCCCATGTTTGCCAAAAGAGGTATCTGCTGTGATTATATAGAAGCATTTCCCAAACTAACCTTTTCGAATGAGTTTGTGGAAAGTGTGGAGGAAGGTTCTAAACTAATGACTGTCGTAATGGGCAGCACTGCCAATGTCGTGGTTGCGATTGGTGAAATTCAGACCATGATGGTACTGAGAGTAATGCCCAACTTGGCAGAAACAATGACTATGCCAGTGGACGTCAAGGCAAAAGTCTGGATTATGACTGCCCAGATGGATTTTACATCGTTTTCCTTTCAAAGAAATTGGGACATACATTTTCTCCATGGTGCCATTTCCTTTGCAGTTCATTCAGCTAATCTTCTAGGATTCCAGAAATTTCTTCAGGAGAGAAGCCCTGTCACAGAAAGGGAGGATGGCTTCATCAGAACTTTCTGGGAAGAGGCATTTCTTTGTTCTTTTGAAAAGAAAGACAATGATCTCTGCACTGGGACAGAGAAGCTTGAGACTCTTCCTGGGTCTGTCTTTGAAAGGAGCATGACTGCCCACAGCTACAGCATCTACAATGCAGTCTTGGCAGTGGCTCACGCTTTACAAAACATGCATTTCTCCAGATTCAAACACAGTGTAATGATGGATGAACTAAGAGGGAACAGGCTGGATCCACAGCCATGGCAGGTAATGTCCCTCTACTGCTAATATAGAATAGTTCGCCATCTTTCGGGGTGCAAAAATAGTTCCTTGACTGTTTAGAAAGCTCTTTTTCCTCTTGCTGTTTAGTTCTTTAGTCATGTCCGACTTTTCGTGACCCCCTGGACCAGAGCACGCCAGGCCCTCCTGTCTTCCACTGCCTCCCACAGTTTGGTCAAACTCATGTTGGTAGCTTCGAGAACACTGTCCAACCATCTCATCCTCTGTCATCCCCTTCTCCTTGTGCCCTCCAACTTTTGCAACACCAGGGTGTTTTCCAGGGAGTCTTCTCTTCTCGTGAGGTGGCCAAAGTCTTGGAGCCTCAGCTTCAGGATCTGTCCTTCCAGTGAGCACTCAGGGCTGATTTCCTTCAGAATGGATAGGTTGGATCTTCTTGCAGTCCTTGGGACTCTCAAGAGTCTCCTCCAGCACCATATTTTTTTCTTTTTCTTCTTACCCTCATCTTTCAGCATAGAAATGTGATAGGACTACTATATCTTTCATTTAAAAACACATGGGGCACATCTGCAACATTAAAGCACTCTTGTTTCACTTTAAGAGCCATGGCTTACACCAAAGAATCTTACAAACGATAGTTTCTTAATGGTCTCCTCACAACTCTCAACTCCTTTAAGCAACTTCCCTTTCCATAATTCTTTGGGGGAAACCATGACTGTAACAAGAGTTCTTTAAATATGTATGGTGTAGATGAGCAATTAGAATTACTGCGAACAGAATCCTTGAACTTGACCTTGTGCAGAGTTGAAATGCATGTTCTCCACCTCTGCTGCCTTCTGGGATATCTTCCAGAGAATAAAAGGCTAAAAAGGAAGCCCTGCACAGATCCAGAGTGGACTCTCTTAGGCGGATGGATGTTATTTTCTACGCTTCCTTCTGGCAACCCCTGAAACCAACCTGGTGCCAAACGTCCTGCTCTGCTTTTCTTTCGACCACATCAGCAAGACTGAGAGGGGAGCCTTGTCCTCTGGGCAGCCCAGGACTGTCCTGGCTTGCACCCCGGGGAGGTCACTTCAGTCTGCTAACACAGCGGGTTGACCTGGGGCCACACTCCATTGTTCTCGAGACAGACAGATGCCAACAAATGGAGGGAAATAATATCATCCTGCTATACATCTGTATCTTTTTAATGCCCTCATGGATTTCTTCCCTCTTCTCTTCACTAATTTAGCTCCACCACTTTCTGAGAGGCGTCTCATTTAACAATAGTGCCGGGGAAGAGGTTTCATTTAGCCAGAAGGGGGATTTGGTTACTGAACTGGATATCATCAACTGGATCACATTCCCAAATGACTCCTTTTTCAGAGTTAAGGTTGGAATGATGAACCCCCAGGCTCCCCCAAGCAAGAGACTCTCCATTCATGATGACACCATCACCTGGCCCATCAGATTCAACCAGGTAAGGTCCAGTTCAGAGTGTCTCCAGACATTTCCTCCACTATTCAGACTCTGAATAGTGTCCACTATTCAGACTCTGAAACAGCTATTCCAAGATGCAACTAGATTTGATTTAATTCACCTCTTGAAGAAGACGGGGAACCAACATTCAACTGAAAACAGCACAGGCAGTGGAAAGCTTATAATGGCAAAATGTGAAATAGAAAGAAGTTGGATAGGTGGGCTTATTAATAACTGAATTTAAAAAATGAAACAAAGTACAGAAGAACCTCATCACTGTTCTTCATTGTTACCCCAAACATTGCTGTAGCATAACATAACAATACCTTGTTTGGGCCTCTGAGATTCTCAGATAATGTTCAAAGGAGCCACAGCTAAAAAACTAACATGGTTAGGAAGTGATGAAGGAAATGGCATCACCCAAAGTCTGGAACATATAATTGTGAGAAGAAAGGAAGACACACAGAACCAGGAAACACTGGCAACTTGGATGAAGAGCAGAAACACCCAAGAACCTACGGGTGAGGTGTGAGCCAAAGTTCTGAAAGGCCCCATAAAAGTGGGTTCAGGGTGTTTGTGGCATGCTCAGTGTTCAGCAGGGAACATTCAGTATCAGACAGTGGGAGGGCAATTGCTGTGAAGCGAACAACAAAAGGACCAAGGGCAGCAGCTCCTTGGGATGTGAATGGTCATCCTGATCTGATTGGCACTTCAGACTTCCTGCCAGTGTGGGAAACGGGGGTAAATTTGGCCCCATCTGAGGAACAGGTATGGCATGTTTAAGTCAGAAATTACCATCTTCTTTCCTTTTTGGACAGGCACAACCCCTTTCTCTGTGCAATGAGAATTGCCAATTGGGCTACAGTCGGACCAAGAAGGAAGGAAAGTTGCCTTGCTGCTATGATTGCATCCCGTGCCCAGAAGGGAAGATTTCAGACCAGAAGGGTAGGAGGTGTTTTATTTATTTTTGGGGTATACTAGTTATAAGAATTGTCAAGAATGTTCCAGTACATGAAAATTAAAATAAGTAGGGACGGATGGAAAAAGAATTGTGTCCAATGATACCAGTAAGATGTACATGTTTTGGAGCATCGTCTCATATGCTCATGGAATGCAGAGGTAAGGATTTCAGCATAGCAGGAGATGATGGAAACAGGGAGAACTTATGATTGGTGATATCCAGGTGATGAACTTCTCTCCTTCCAATTGTAGTGAAGACCTGCATTGCTCTGGAATCCTAAGTAAATACAGCCCTCTTGTATATAGAAATAATTGGGCCAAATACCTATATATATTTTACCAGTACTGATCCAGCAGCCATCATTCAAGGCTTTCTGGCCATTTGCCTTGATTTCTTCCGGGCGCAAAAGGCTTCACAAGTATAGTATAGTATTTTGCTTTTCTTTTTTTCAGACATGGACGACTGTTTTGAATGCTCTGAAGATCAGTATCCAAACAGTGACAAGGATGGATGCCTTCCAAAAGATGAAACTTGCTTGTCTTATGGAGAACCGTTGGGGATCAGTCTGGCCACTTTTGCTCTCTGCTTTTCTTCCATCACAGCTGCAGTGCTTGGAATATTTGTGAAACACAAGGCGACTCCCATAGTCAAAGCCAACAACAGGAACCTCACCTACGCTCTCCTCCTCTCCCTCCTCCTCTCCTTCCTTTGTGCTCTGCTCTTCATTGGCCAACCTAACAAGCTGACATGCATCCTACGGCAAACTGCTTTTGGCATGATCTTCTCAGTTGCCATTTCGTGCATATTGTCCAAAACTACCATTGTGGTTCTGGCTTTCATGGCCACCAAGCCTGGCTCCAGCATGAGGAAGTGGCTGGGGAAACAATTGGCCAGCTCCATTGTTTTTTCCTGCTCCCTTATTCAAGCCACAATCTGTAGCATATGGCTGGCAACTTCTCCTCCTTTCCCAGACGTTGACATGCACTCAATGACTGAAGAAATAATACTAGAATGTAATGAAGGCTCCACTCTCATGTTTTATTGTGTCCTGGGATTCATGGGTTGGCTGGCCATTGTGAGCTTCACGGTGGCTTTCCTAGCTAGAAAGTTGCCTGACAGTTTCAATGAAGCCAAATTTATCACTTTCAGCATGTTGGTGTTTTGCAGTGTGTGGTTGTCCTTTGTTCCATCCTACTTGAGCACCAAGGGGAAATATATGGTGGCTGTGGAGATCTTCTCCATCTTGGCCTCCAGTTGTGGGTTACTGGGCTGCATCTTTACCCCCAAATGCTATGTTATTTTACTGAGGCCTCAGCTGAACAGCAGGGAGCAGTTAATTAGAATAAAGAATTAAGAACTGACAAGAGTGACTCACTGGTCCGGGCAATTCTTTGTCACTGGAAATTAGAGATACTTCTTTCCAGATCATTGTCAGTTGGATATGTATTAATTGAAAACATGAAGTTAATATAAACTGAGTCCCATATTTTCTGAAGTTTGGTCCTGGTTCATCATATCTCAATCAACCATGATTTATCCACACACGTGGCATCTCATTCGTTTCCACTACTCTCCATGTTCTTGACAGCAATGTGAAACTGTGAAACCCGAAGGGGCATTTTTTGAGGTTATTAACTGGCATATAATTTCGCAGCGCACCCTCAATTATCTACACACCCAATATTCCACATCACAATATAAAACCCCCTTTGCCTGCTGATAATAGTTCTTCAATAGTCCTGTTAGATTTACTTCAGTGGATTGGGAAGAGTGATAAGGGATGCAAACTCATCCATTGTATACAAACATTTTGACGCTGCCTTAACATATTGAAATTAATTCAGAAATTTTGCAAATATGCATGGGAACACATATATTTAACTCATAATAAATATCTTGCCATCCCAATCAGGAGAATCTTAGTGAGAATGGATTGTTTTGTGTTCACGTGTTCCCATTTGAGTTTGTGGGTTGTAGTAGCTAAATGTTGTTCTGTGTGATGGAAAGGCGCCATGTACGTCAATTCAGCTTAACATAAAGAGGACTGGATCTGGCTTTCACCCAGGCCCACCTGTTGCAGCCTCCTCTGACTACCCTGCCACCTTCACAATGGGGCAGGGGCTGCAGAGGAAGAGGGGGTGGCATTTTCTCTTTTGCCTCAGGTGGCAAAACAACCTGGGCCAGCCCTGATAAGGTATCATGCAAAAATGTGCCAGACCTTTGAAGAATGAATTGTTAAACAAAAGGAAAGAGTGAAATAAACGACCAGTTAATTCAAAGGGGACTTTTGGTTTACTTTTTCAAGACACAACACTTTCTTAGATACTCCCAGCAAAGATGCTTAGTGCATGCATACATTCTTTATTATGGTCCAAAGACCTGCGAAAACAGTTTCAAAAGTGGGCGGCTTTCAACAAATTAAAACACAATATGACATCAAATCTTAAAAACTTCCCCTGAAGAGGGCTTTCCTTAACAAACTTTATTTGGGCAATTTGATTCCATTCATATGTTGTCACTGATGTTTTCTAGAAATCATACTCTGTTTTTTACCAACATTAAACATTTGGATGAATGACAATATATAAAATCTCTTATACCACACAAGTCACTTGTGAGGAAGACATAAGAACTACTTCTTCACCATACAGCAAGAGTGAAACTGGTCTATCCCTCAGTTATACTGGTCTACAAATGTACAGTATGAGGTGATACTAATATTGTTTCATTCACATTAAACAATAGAGCCTGAAAACATTTTTGTCACCCACACCCCAAAGCTGGAGTACTACTTGACCATTCCAAAGAGTGTGCTACATGAACTTTTACAGAAGTCTTGTTGCATCTTTATAATTAAGTACAGCCACCCACCTTTTACACCTGTTTGCTATAATTTCTCCCATATGCATTCGCCACTAACCAGATCAATGGAAAATGCAAGGTACAGGGAACATTTCTTTACATATATTGGATTAGTCAATTGAGAAATTGATGCCATTTTGATTTCAAGATCTGTTTACTGAGGGCAGAAATTTGGTATGGATTCTATGATGTAAGACTTAGAGAGACAAAATCAGCCTCTAAGTCTGATCCAGCTCTGGAGTTGAGTGATATTTCATTTTAGTGGGCAGACATGTCTGCTCAGCTCAGTGAAAAACAAATCCCTGGAAAGAGGTTGGTTTATTCAGTTGAAACCTTGTGATAATCTGGATCGTTTTACATCTCCCTCAACTTCCATTCATCTTAGTGAACAAGAAGAGGGCCTAATTTCCCAGTATGAGAAGATAAATACATTTACCTACAGTAACTCAAGATGCGGGGAAGGCATTTAAAATGGACAGAATCCATACCCTAATTTTAAATAAAAACCCCAAAACCAAAAGCACCTCTTTGAATATTTCCCATAATCTGACTCATTAAACCACCCAGTGTCTCAAAACCTCTGTGCTGGGAAGAGATGATCATAATTCGCGTGGCATAGGTTTTATGCTCATATAGGATCAGGAACGGTTGGGAATTAGTTCACATAAAAGATGTTTTAGTTTTATACAATAAAATTGGCTGTTGAAATAAATCCTCAAAAATGAAGTCATGCCTCATTCTTTATGTGAGTACAAGGCCAACATGAGATGGGGTCAACTGAATTTGGGGAGGGAATGCATCAAACACTCATACCGCAATTCCAGTGGCATTTCTATTGCTGTCATATCTGATGAAATATGAGTAAGAGTCAAATAAAGAGATTGATCTGTATTTTAATTTATTTTTTCTTCCTTATCATTTGGTTTCTGCTATTCAGCTCAGGCCTTAGCACAATAATGTAGCATTTGGGGGAAAAGATGCAACCCAGTAATCCAGCACTGGAGGCCAAGATGGAGAAGATCTCCACAGCCACCATGTATTTCCCTTTCGTGCTCAAGTAGGTTGGCACAAAGGACAACCAAACACTGCAAAACACCAACATGCTGAAAGTGATAAATTTGGCTTCATTGAAACTGTCAGGGAGTTTCCTGGAAAAGAAAGCTACTATGAAGCTGGCGGTGGCCAGGGAGCCCATGTAGCCTAAGACAGAGTAAAACATGGAAGCTGAACCCTCGTTACATTCAAGTATGATTTCCCCAATCACTGAATGTGTGTCCTTATCTGGAAATGGTGGAGAAGTACTTAACCAAAGAGCACAAATGGCAGCTTGGATGAAGCAGCAGAAGAAGACAATCGAATTGGTCAGTCCTTTCCCCACCCATTTCCTTATGCTGGATCCTGGTTTGGTGGCCAAAAATGCCACAACCACAGTGACCGTCTTTGCCAACACAGTGGAAATGGCCAAAGAGAAGACAAGGCCAAAAGCCATTTGTCGGAGAAGACAGATCACCCTTCCAGGCTGTCCAATGAAAAGCAAGGAGCACAGGAAGCAAAGGAGAAGGGAGATGAGAAGGATGTAGGTGAGGATCCGGTTGTTGGCTTTGACTATGGGAGTATCCTTGTGCTTCAGGAAAATGCCAAGTACTAAAGTTGTGATGAGAGAGAGAGAAATAGCCAACACCACTAAGATGATCCCCAGATTTTCTTTGTAAGAGAGGAAGCTCACAATCCTGGGAACACATTGAGTTTGGTCCTTGTTGGCATATTGGTCCTCTGGACAATTGACGCATGCGTCTATGTCTGAAAAAGGGAAGAGGTGCTTAAGTATTTCAAAAGGCTGACCAACATCTATCTAAACACAAACAGCTATTTAAGCACGCCTTTATGCTAGGTAATGCCAGTCAAAGCAATCAGCCATAAGAAGGTTTGAGGATGTCTTTTTTGTGTTCCTGCAGTTCTTTGACAAAATCCAGGAGAAGTGAATCTCATAGAAAGTTTGTATAAAAAGTAGGCCACGGTAGAAGTTAAAACTCACCTTAGTTGCTCCCTCCACTTTTGCCTCAGGACCCACCAATTACTTCTAGAAAGTTGCACAGAACAGGATGAGGCCCTGAGGATGCAAAAGGTTTCTAACCCCATGTTTAGAGTGGGCAGTAACCAGGAGATGACCTTTTCAATACCTGGGAAATTGCTGGAAACCGAGGGGCACTTTATTCATTTTTCCATCTCAGATAGACTTCTAATCACCCATCCATCCATTCATCTACATTTAGTTATTACATTTACTACATTTATATCCACGGAACTACAAGTGGCATACTTGGTTTGCTCCACGTTATCCTCACAATGTCCCACAAGTTGTGTAGGCGGCAAAATTGTGATCGGTCTAATGTAGGGCTGCCATACCTCCGGGTTTTCCCTGGCACATCTGGGAATTGGGCTGCCAAATGGCATCCAGGTGGATTTTTGCTGAATCGGCAAAATATCTGGGAAAACCCAGATGTATGGCAAGTAGAGGGATTTTTTTTAAAAAAAAATCCTTTTAAAATCATGTAAAAGTCCAATAACTTTGACCCAAGAATATTTTTTTAAATAATGACAACTCAACAGCAAGATAATTGTTTCTGAAAATTCCTTTAGTATTAGACTGCTCTGCATTCACCAGCATTCTCCAAACAAAGGTAATAAATAACATGCATATATATATATATATCCCATAAATAAGGTCATGGGAATTTCTGCCTCCCACCTTTCTGACTAGAGATCATTCCTTCTGGACACGGAGCACAATCATAGCAGCAAAACTTCTCTCCTTCCTTCTTTTTTCTACTGAAGCCAGGGTTGCAGTTGTCATTGCACACAGAAAGGGGCAGCGCCTGTGCAAAATCATACAGATGAGCAACAAGAGATTAGCCCTTTTCAGTCCTTCACCTCAATGTGATTAGACTCATGTGAGGGACAGAGAGACTGAGGATGAACCAGTTGGCTCCTCAGTCGCCCATTTGTTAGCGATTCCCAACTTCATCTCTAGGTTTGATCAGTCTAAGACTCAGCATTAAAGCTGATCATCAGAAAGACAATGCCATCTCCAGACCCCCCCAAAATATGAAGTTGTAGAAATAAGATAAAGATATCTTGAAGATGAAAGCAAGGTCCATCTTTTTTCCTTCCAGAAATGACTGCATGATATTCTGTGACATTTTAGCAAAATATTTTATTTTCCAAAGCTTTGTAATTGGCTTATGTGAAATTTTTTCATAAAGAAACTAAATATCACAGATGGCCAAAAGGACTCCTTGCTTTAATTTAAGGTTTGAGGTCAATTTATGAGGTCAAGGATCATAAAGCATTCAATCTACAATAAGGCCCCTCAAGAACTGACGGAATAGTGAGCTGCCCAAAAGGGAACATTCCCCTTTCATATAGGCAAGAGTTTGCAGTTATAATTCACCTGATTAAAACATGGATGCCACACAATTTGCTCATCATTGATGGTTAACTCCTTGCCTGCAGGAACCTGAGGCTCCAGTCGTCCAACTTTCAATCTAGTCAGTGAGCCATTGGGGAAAGTGATCCAATTGGTAACATCAAAACCTTCAACCAGTTCTCCATGTTCATCAAAGTGCACCATATCTCCAGTGCTGCTGTTGAATACAAGGCTCTTCAGAAAGGGATGGACCTGGAATATTGAAATATTTACATGGAATTAATGATATGAATAACTGTTCTTAAAGCAGTATATATGGTGATGGAGTATTTCCACTTGTCTATTATTATTATTATTACTATTATCATTAACATGAAATTAATTACATAAAGAATGGTCTATAGAGGGGATACATTGACTGAAAATATCTAGCAAACCAGATCAGTAGTTGGGTTTCTATGGAGGGTATTTGGCAAGCTAGCATGACAGTGATTTTGAGTAAATGTGCACCAGGTCAGGCAGGCTAATTTCTGTGGCTCTTTCCATCAGACACGGCTGGAGCTCATTGGGACTGGTGAGGTGAAAAGCCAGGAGATCAGTGGTAGATGGAGGCAAAGCAAAGAAGTTCTGAGTTGTCGTTACCTGCCATGGTTGCACATTCAGAAAGGCAAATCTCTCTCCTCTTGCCAATCTGCTATGTTTGGAGCTGGATTTGTATATGGAGTTCAAAGCATGTGCCACAGCATAGACAGCTTTGTAGACATTGTAGCTGTGACCAGTCATGTGTTTTTCAAACACGACCCCAGGAAGGTTCTCCAGTTTCTCCTCCAAAGTGCAGGGTTCTTTCTGCGTAGCCTCCACCTCCTGTCCATGAGATGCTTTCAGGGAGCAGGTGAAAGTCTGTTCCCAGACGTCCTGGATGAAAACATCCTCTTTGTTCCAGAAGGGTCTTATCGTCTGAATGAACTTCTGGAACCTTAATGGCTGACTTGAGTGGACAGTGAAGGATAGAGTACCATGGAACATTTGTATTTCCCAGTCTTTCTGAATAGACACTGATGCAAAATCCCAGTGAGATGTAGCAACCCACACTTTACCCAGAGGTGGCCATCCCATTACAGGTACTATAAATGACAATACTCTCAAAACCTGAAAGGATGGAGGTTCCCCATAAACCACAAATACATTAGCTTTTGTCTCAAATGCAATTGCATAACTTTCCCGATGCTTTAAAAACAAGCGTATCATCTCATCCAGATAATTCCAATTTTCTAATCTTACTATGAAATCATAGCAGATGCCATGCTCAAAGAGTAGTGGTAAAATTGTCTGTAGAAACTGGTCCCCTTTGTCATTATCCACAGCACAAAGTGCAATCCATGTCCATTTGAAATGTTGAAGTAACTGCACAATTCCTATGTGCTGTTTGGCTTCATTTGGGACCATCTGGTATAAAAATGGGAATAGCATGTTTGCATCCTGTATCGCCAAAAAGGATCCATATGTGAGCTAAAATAGAATGCATGAGGTGTTTTCTTTTGTTTCTGAAGGATTGTGAGAGAATGTAAAACTACAGGTTTCACAGGTACTTCAGAGGCATAGCTTTCCCAATAAATGTCTGCATAGGTTTTAAAGAAGAAAACTTCAAGTAATGTGGAAAAATAGCCAGTAATCTGCTTCATTATTGATAATTTCTTAATGTTTCTCCTAATGTTTTAAAAATATGTAGTCCAGCCCTATAGCGCAGCAGAGAACAAGTATTTCCCTTCTTCTATGTAACAGCCATTAAGGTATTTTAGAGTACTATATTAACCTCCTTAGTCCCTTCCTCTCAGGACTAAAGTTACACAGTTCTGTCAGCCTTCCCTACATTATGTGCTTTCAGTTGTGTATTAGGTCTAGTAAAGAAAAAAAAGAAAGAAACCATAAAAACTCAAATCCTTTACGTCCTGGACACAATCATTCCATTCCACTTCAATTTACAGATACTCGAGTTTTCTGGACAATTGGCTATCAGCACTGCTTGGTTAATACCAATCCAAACAGCCCTCCTGAATAAAACTTTGCAGGAGCCTTGCCAAGACTGTGTTGAAATCAAGATAATATTTCCCATACACCCATGCTCCCGATTTACCTGTGGAATCTTGTGGGTTGCTGAAATGGTGGCCATATTGGCAGAGATTTCAGAGATGCATCCTCCAATGAGAGCTATCAGATTGTTCCACTTGTGACACTTGAAGTTGGGGACAAATCTATGCTGTGTGGAAAGCAGGTTGAGCGTGGCCTTGTAGGTCATCCTTGCAGTGTAGTAGCTATTGAGGATGCGGAACCCTAGAGAGAAGTTGGATAAGAATTTGGGATTCTCATTGATTTCTTTGACAGCAAATGCTAAGGCCAGGATGTGCTGGTAGTTCTTTGGCACGGAGCTGTAATAAAATTACAACAGAATGGACTGAAATGAGGAGGAGGAGGAGGAGGAGGAGGAAGAAGAAGAAGAAGAAGAAGAAGAAGAAGAAGAAGAAGAAGAAGAAGAAGAAGAAGAAGAAGAAGAATTGCTCCCTGCATTTAAGGGAGTTACTCTTTGTACCAATAAAAACAAGCAGTTGAAAGTCAATAGGTGTGGCCTTGCCAACACAGTGCCCATAGATGCTAGAAAGCCATAGAGAACATCACCTGAGGCCACAGAGCCTCTGATCCTTCCCTTGCTGACTGCTTACCTCACCATGAGATGTTGTGAGATGTATGCCTCCCAGAAGTACATATAACTAAATAGTGAAATGGGAAGAGCAAAGCTCTTTGCTCTGAATACTTTTCCAGGCTCTGAACTTCACCTGAGCAATTGAACAGAAAATGGAGCACTCAGAGGGCAGAAGTGGAGCAATCTGAGGGAAAAGCGCGGGGAGGAAGTGAGGAGAGACAGAAAAGAGCAGGAGTTGTGTTCCATAGAGAGGAATCAGAAGGTGCACATGGACATAAACTCACATCCCTCAAGGTTGAGAAGGAACGAGGTGTGGGCAGAACAGAAATAGTGGGCAGTGACAAGGCATGAGCCACCATGTGTAAATGCTGTAGAAGGCTTACTAAATAACAAAAAGAAGCACCGAACTGTTTATTTCAGTGGGCCTTGCAAAGAAAAACTTAATAGCATTACAACCAGTTAATAAGAGAAATGAATACTGTAAACCCACAATCTGTATTCAGCTTTACATGCCTGGCAAAACAATAAAATTTTAATCCAAAGAGAGTGGGTGTCTGGGAAAAAAGACTTTGGGAATCCCATCTGCCCTCGAACCCGATTTATTTTGACTATACACAACGTTGGCTTTTGGCGTGATTCCCGGAACATGACCCTCGTGTAAATTGGGGGCTTCCTGTCTCTGTCTCTCTGTCTACCCATCTCCACCCTTGCCCCTCATCTTGTCATGCTGAGGTTGAGTACCTCATACTCTTCCATAATACTGAAGAATGCTTAACCCCCCCTAAAATTTTATTGGGTTTCCATGAAGAAGAACATCAAAATATAAATCACGGTATTGCTTAATGATGCGTCTTCAGTCATTACAGTCTGACTATATTAGACTCAGTAAGAAGGGGAATAAATAATGTCTTACATAGGTTCATCAATCAGTATCTGTGAAGGCTGTTCCCTGAAAGACTGGATATTAGAGAAGTATATGACTTGCGAAACCATCTCACCAATTACAAGGTCTCCTGGCTGGTAAAATTCGTGAGCAATAGGAAGAGGATCATCATAAATGCTGCAGTTGATAGAATGTGCCTTACATATGGTGTGAAGCAGAAGTAACAGCAGAAACAGCACCAGCAGGGTCCTGCTCAGAAATCTCCCCCTCCCAGTGTAGATTCCCATGTTTCCACTACAGCCTTATATGCGGATGTTTTCAGTTTGGCTAAAGTACCCTTTGAATAGGGGGCTGTTAGGTAATCTATGCACCAGCGCTTTGGTCTTTGAGTTAAAAATGGTTCTTCATCTGTCAGTAGCCCCAGCCAGCAAATTTTCTTTTTCTTCACACATTATTCCCAGGGATGACTGGAGGTTGCTGGGATACAAATAATAACGTTATTATTACTTCTTTTTAAAAATCACCATCTGTAGCAGTTTAGTTATAGAATTTCACTGTTCCTTGGTTTGCAAAGAAAATAATTATACCCAGGACAGTAACCCAAGAGAACGTAAGGTACATTGTGGTGAGGCAGTGTCTCAGTTAAACAATATGCTAAACTATGTGCTAAACCATGCCTAGTCAAGGAAGTTCACATTTCACAAAAAGAATATTCCTTGAATTGATGACTGGATAGGAGCATATCCACACATGTAAAAGAGGAATGATGATACAAAAGACTGGCAAAACCCTGGCTGTGCCTAGATATAGCTCTGAACAATAGGAAGCTGTTATGCCTTTTAAAAGATGCTATTGTTTTTTAATCCAAACAGAATGTGTATATCTACTATGTAAGAGGATGGAAGCCAGCAATTTTGACAATGATGGAGATGATTCCTCAGTGTGTTCTTCGTATTTGCAGTTGCATCATGCCTGACCAAATTGCTAAAGCCTCCCCCCCCCTGAATTGTACGACTATGATTGTCTTCCTTGAGAGATAATAAGTAGGCAGCATTGCTTAGTCCTGAGCAAGAGTTAAGTTTTCCCAGAGATCATTCTTAGTTGGCAGAAAATGAAGGTCTGGGTTTAAACGTAGAGTCAAGTCCGAGAGTACGTGAGATTCAGTCCCGTCCCATCCTGTCCCCCACCCGGAAGATGGGTTCATCTCCTTCATCACTTGACTTCCCAGTATTGTTTGCCCCCATGTTGCTTTCAAAAACAAATTGATATTAGGGTTGCCATATTTCTAAAAGTAAGTTTACTTATGCAGTACAGTGGTACCTTGGTTTACAAACTTAATTCCGGAAGTCCGTTCTTAAACCAAAGCATTCTTAAACCAAGGCTTGCTTTCCCATAGCAACGGGGGACTCCATTTACAAATGGAACACACTCAACAGGAAGCGGAACATGTTCTGCTTCCAAGACAAAGTTCACAAACCAAAATACCTACTTCTGGGTTTGCAGCGTTCTTAATCCAAGTTGTTCATAAACTAAGCTGTTCTTAAACCAAAGTAACACTGTACTATCGTTCTGCAGTGTGCAAACCTAGCAATTAGGAACTGAGCCTAGCTCAAGTAGCTTACAGTCAGAATTGGACTTCTGTCTACATGTCTGGGAAAAGTAAAAACCAGGATGCCCCAAGCTTTTTTTTTTTGGAAAAAAATATTATACATTACAGTTGTACCTTGGTTCTCAAATGCCTTGGTACTGGTAAGTTTTGACTCCCAAACCCTCAAAAGCTGGAAGTAAGTGTTCAGGTTTTCGAATGTTCTTTGGAAGTCCAACGTCCGACATGGCTTCCGCAATTGAGTGCAGGAAGCTCCTGCAACTCCTGCAGCCAATTGGAAGCCACGCCTTGGTTTTCGAACGGTTCTGGGAGTCGAATGGACTCCCGGAATGGATTAAGTTTGACAACCAAGGTACCACAGTACTAAGCTGTTCTTAAACCAAGGTACCACAGTCCTATCATTCTGCAGCATGCATCATTAGCAACTTGAAAAAGACTAGCCCAAGTAGCTTACAGTCAGAATTTGACTTCTGTGTACATGTCTGGGAACACGCAAGAGGCTGATTTTCTGAGGTCACCGAAAATTCATATCTGTAATTCAGTCCAGTTGCCAATGGCTCTCTTAGCTTTTCAAGAATGGGCCTTTGCTGTGTTGGCTCCCCTACTGCGGAATACTCTTCCCAGAGACACTCTCCTGGCACCATCATTACATGTCTTTAAGCACCAGGCAAAAATATTCCTCTTTACCCAGGCCTTTGCCCATTAAATAATCTATTTCTTGTTAAAGCTGTGCAGAGGGGGGCTGTTATTATTGTACAGTGGTACCTTGGGTTAAGTACTTAATTCGTTCCGGAGGTCTGTTCTTAACCTGACACTGTTCTTAACCTGAAGCACCACTTTAGCTAATGGGGCCTCTTGCTGCTGCTGCACCGCCGCCGCACAATTTCTGTTCTCATCCTGAAGCAAAGTTCTTAACCTGAAGGACTATTTCTGGGTTAGTGGAGTCTGTAACCTGAAGCGTATGTAACCCGAGGTATCACTGTATTATTATACTGTCTGTTGAATGAATGAATGAATCTTTATTTGCGTCAGCCATCGGCCATAGCAATAAAGCAACAATACGATAGGCAAATAATAGAAATAAAAAGTCAATTATATAAAATACACTTTAGGCTTTTGAATCAATAGTCAAATAGCAGATCTTATTCTAATTGCCCCAGCTAAAAACCTTGCAGCCTTTGCTGTCACCTGCTCATCTTGATCTGCCAAGAGAAAGGACACTGTGGTAATGGCTGGGCGACCCAGAATGGACAATAAAAGAGGGGTGATAACCTCATTCCTCAAGTCTTTATACAGAGTGCAAGCCAGAAGGGCATGCGCCACTGATTCAGTACTGCCATCTCCACAGTGACATAAGCGTTTTTCGTGTGGAATCGGTTGGAATCGTCCCTCAAGTCCAGCTGAGGGCAATACATTCAATCTTGCGAGAATAAAAGCGCGTCTATATTTTAGAATTGCTAGATTATGCCAGAGTGTCGAAATGGGAAGGTGGAAAAGTGTCATGCCATGGGCAAAAATAAAGGCAGTGGAGGGGTGATGGCGGGCCAGAGTGGGGGGTCAGTGGCATGGTGGTGATTCAGAGTGTTCCAGAATGTCCATTCTGCAGGGCTCATCATACAACCCTCCAATGGTAGACAAGTCAGAGGGATAAGTGAGTGGAACCGTGGATGTGACTTTTACCTTTGTATAGTAGGCCAGTTCCTACAAGCACCCCTCTCTATTGTCCATTCAGACAAGGAAGAGCCGTGATCAGAACTCAAGTATATATCTAAGGCTATCTGATGCAGGTATCTAATGCTAGTAGGTCTGCTTAGCCCCACTGAGATTAATGCTCTCAACATAATCATGCTCATTTATGTGACTGGGTTTACTCTGAGTACAACTAGCAACGGATACAGCCTGTGAATCAGGGCCCATGGGGTCTGTGACCAGAGAGAGTCCTGTTTGGACCCTGGGGCTGTGTTTTCCTCACCCTTGACCTGATGCATTAAAGGGACAGAATTAAACATTTCATGGCACATGACTTTGGACTTGGGCACATAAATAGGAGTGGCCTAGTTGGATTGCAAGAAACAGTGAACTGCTTTGACAACCTTTCATAAAACTCTCTGATCTGCGTTAAATCAGCCCTCCAAAGTCCAGATCTGCCTTGGTCTGTGCACTAGTGTAAACCTGTATAACTGAATGCTGTTCTTGTCATTTGGAGCGAACTCTGCAGGGGCATCTCCCAACAGCAAATGCTGTGTCAAGACCCTGCAATTAGAGATAATTAATGGAGAGCCCTTCCAGCCATGGCATATGCTACATACAGGTGCAATTTTCACAGATCATCATTATTCTTGATTATTCAGTATTACAACTAACCTTAAAATAGCATTTGCTATACAGTTTTCTGTCCTGCATTGTAAACAGCGCTTTGACTTCTACGTGATATTAACTGTGACCTGTGTTTACCTGGACGCTGTGCTTTCCACCTTGTGCCAAGTCCCAAAAGGGCACCAAACCAAGACAAGGCTCTGCAATTAGCTGTAATTTTCAAAGAAGGAAGCCCAATTAAACTTGTCAGCCAGGATTCTAATTATGAAGCAAGCTTCGGGAAGCAGCTGACAATCAGGAAGAAAGAGAGAAACCTGCTCTTGTCTCTCATCTGCTGTCTGCCACACTTTAGTTTAATCATATCAACAAGCAAATATCTAGCTGGGACCCGAAACACTCAGGCAGAGCTGATCAACACACACAAACTGTCTCACTTAACAAGGCAAATATCCCATGTGAATCCCATCACAACGAAACGCTTAGAATTTGAACACTAGGTTTGGACTCATCCATGAACGTGGGTCTGTCTCTGAAAAGTATTGGGAAACTTCTTCTAGGCTGGGATGCTGCGGCCAGGCTGTTGCCCAGTGCCAGTGATCTGAAGAATGCGGCTCTGCCATTCAAGCTATTTTAGTGGCTGCCAGGACATTTGCACGCACAATTCAAAGTATCCATAAGCCCCGCTCCGTGCCCAGAAGCATTGTGGCCCATAGAGTGCAGCAAAATCCTGGGCAAGGTTTTCCCCAGTATCTTCTCTGTGTGATGGGCTAATGGGTGAAAAGCTGTCCCATAATCCCTTGCTGCAGAGGGGAGGGCAGGCCTATATAAGGCTGTTTCCCCTGGAGCTTTCGGAGCTTCCCACCTGCCCACCCTCAGTATAGAGCCTTCACTGGGCAATTTTGGGTCGTTGGTTGACAGGGCCAGAAAGGAATATTTTTTCTCCAAACGTGATTGGCACTTGGCTTTTTTTGGGGTGGGGTGGGCTTTCCCTCAGTGAAATTATGCCTTTCCTTTGATAGACGGAAGAACATTGTTTTCATGAGGATGGAAATGGCATTGGTCAGCATCAACATAGTATAGGGGGTCCCCCATGAGGGGCCTGAGGGGCGGATTGACCACGGCAAACCCAAGCATGGTTTCGGTATCTGCCTGGTTGGAACCTGCACCCTGGTCCCCAAGGGAGACCTTGCTTGCTTGGCCTGCACCACGGCAAGGTTCAACACTGGCCGACTCCCGTTTGGAGTGATCCAAACCTAGCGGATCCATTCCATCAACACGGGGCTTGTGGAATTATGAACTGATCCTGGGACCCAATGCCATGCCAACCCTTGCCCTGCCTGCTGCTGCCAACAAAGATTTGACCTGATTTTATCCCATTACTATTGTACAGTCTGGTTATTTTGCTGCTTTCCTGGGGCACATGATATTTAATGTTCTAAGCACCATAGGACAGGGAGTTTTGAAGGACCGCCTCCTCCTAGATCAACCTAGTTGCACAATCACACCCTTTTGACACCATGACTGCAAGGTGGTTTTAAGAAGTTAACACTCTGTGCTATGTGATCTTGAGTACACAACTGAAATATTATCCCATGCCTTTATCTAGGTCATCATCGCTGAACATCTGTGTTCCTTCCTCTTTGGGATGAGGCACAGCTTTACACACCATCACCTAGTAGGATCACCATCTTTTTCTTCTTCTGTGCCCCATGTTCTCTTCTTTTAGCTGTATCTTGACCTTCAAGTATTGCAGGTGACAATCTTCATGAAAAACTTCACCTCCTGATCTATATATATCACACACAACCCTTAATATCACAGAAGCAGAGGGGCCAACTCTACGAGTCTTAGGACACCTCATCCCCCACCCCAAATATACTGGGATGGAGCTGAGCTCCCCTCCCATCTTGAGGGGCCGGGCCTTGGCAGAACTACCAGTGGCAGGCCCCATTGGATCTTTCTGTGGCGGCAGCAGGTCCTGTTGGGTCTCACTGGGCCTACTCACAGTCTTGTACTCTGTCCTCGGTGTCTTCTAATTTAAAACCAGCACCAGCAAAAGTCAATATATCTCTATAAGTGCCCCATTTCCTTCCCATATTAATTTTCTTTAGGGCATTTGCTTTGATGGGGGAAAGCCATAACAATGTTTTTCTTTCCAAAAAATTCTTATATGTCACCCAAACACCATACAGACTCTTTCTTATTCTCTTGACCAGTGGTGCAGTGGTGAATTCTGAAGTTCAGGAGTTCATTGTGACAGCCCCAAAGGCACACCCCAAAGGGGCAAAACCCAGCCCCTTCCCTTCTCCCACTGAGGGGAAACATTGAAAACTCAGGAAGGATCGTATATATTGGAACTTAACCTTCAGTCACTCTGTCAGTTGCATGATCTTACTGTCCTTTCCCTTCCCAGATGCCAAAACCACATGGATTGTATGTTTCAAGTTGTACCACTGCATTTAAACCTCCACTGTCACCTGCTGGGCCCCTCACATTGCTGTCCAACTTTAAGATGATGGAAGGAAATTCCCCACTTCCATAGGCATTTATTTATATTTTTATATACTAGTCAGTCTCAGCTGTTAGCACATGCAATATGGGATTTCTGAAGTGTTTAGAAACAGATGTCTGCATACACTAACCATTTCTGTAAGGAAATGCAACACTCTGCATTGCACCTGCAACTGTATTATTTTAACTCTTTCCTCCCTTCCTTTAACTATTGTACAAGGAAACATCCCTGAAAATCATGTCTTCATTGGTGACACATGTACAGTTGGGGGAAATGGTGCAGGTGTGATTGAGGAAGAGTTTTGGGGAAACCAGGAAGCTCCCTTCAGGGCACCAGTTTGCAGCTGGACTGCTTGCTTGCCTGGGGCACTCGCAATTGCAAGAGCACTACTCAATAACAAATATGTATCATTATTTTGATCTTACTATAAGTCACAGAGCTCAATAACCAGTAATTATCTCAAATTGGTGGGTTTTATCATCCATCTTGCCAAACCCTGTGTACATTTTATCAAGTCATGAACACAATCAATGTCAGATTGTGAAAGTGTATATAAAATAAACCCTGTGTCATTCAGAGCCCCAGTGAAAAATTCTGAACATGCAGGTTTTCATAAATCAGATCATTGGCATTTTCCTTTTATCAAAATAATCCAGAGTCATTCAATGAGATTTCTTGTAATGCAGTTTATGGTAGATGAGATAGAAATCTGACTTTCGGCATCCCCGTCAGCCCCAAGATGGTCAGAACATTTCTGCTGCTGATCCTTCTCTTCCTGTGGCTACAGTTGCCTCCAACTGAGAGCAAGGAACACTCTGCTAGATGCACCATGATGGAGCCTTTCCAGCTTCCATACCAGAATTATCAGAGAGGGGACCTAGTCATTGGAGGAATTGTTTCTTATTTCGGCTTTGTATTTGAAGAAAAAGATTTCCATGAGCACCCAAACGCAAAGCTCATAGATGAACTCTTGTAAGTAAAAACCTATCCTTCATAGTGTACTCTTGGTGAGCTCATATATGCTACAATTAAACCAAACATACAACAGCATGCTCAAAACACATTTCCATGTGACTTTTATCAAGTAGGGATGTTAAACATATATTTTCTACTTTTTACATTGTGATCTTGTCAGCTTCTTCTTCGTTGCTTTATTCCACTTCTTGGGCTTTCTATCTTCTGCCTCTTCTGCTTTCTCACCACGTGCTCCCATGGCTCTCACCGCTTTCTCCCAACTTCATCCTCATCCTCCCTCTGTGTTCCCTTTCACACCATTAACATCCGGTTTTCCATTTTTTTTTTAATAAATGTTTATTGGGATTTTACAAAACATAGTAATCAAACAAATACATATATCAACACAGAAAACAAAAAATACACACTTAATAAAAAAAAGAAAAAGAAAAAGAACCCACTTTTAAATTTCAAGGTTCTATATCCCTCTTTCCTGACCTCCTCACATCTCCCTTTTTTGTGTTCCTCTTTATTCCGTCAAATTCAGCAAATTCTAACCCTCTTTCAAATCTCGTTTATAATTGTGTACTCCCACTTATTATGTCTCTAATTTCCCCTCTTTTTTAAATCCTTTTTTTCCCCAAACCTCTTTTAACCATATCCCAAATGCCGTGTTACCTTTTGCATCCCACATCATTTTAACATTCAAACAATTTACAATATTTTCCTTTGCAGCAAAGCTTGATCCTCACATTCACAATCACTATCATTTAATCTAACAGTCACAGATATATGTGACATATGGATATCATAGATTTTGGATTATACCTGCTGCTATGCAATGTAAACCATACTGGGTAATAAAAAGAGCAGCTGCAAACTGAGCTATTTGCAGAGTAGACCCATTGAAATTAATACAGCTAAGTTAGTCTGATCTACTAATCCTAATGGGCCTTCTCTGAGTATAACTAATATTGCCTACAGTATTTTTTGTACAGTCACAATTTTATTTGAGCTCAGTTACTGTGAAAGAATAGATCCTATTCCATCTGATGTGCTCTGGTCTCTACTCCCCACCTACACCATACACTTACTATCTGAGGGGCACCAGTCAGAATTTCTGACTTGGCAACTTCTCATCCAGTGAGTGTCCGTTGGTTGCTGAAAGGAAATAAAGTGGTAAGAGAAGGATGTGGCAACTTATACACGTGCATGTGAGCCAGGAAGTTAGCTATGTGCATAAGAGGGAGAGGAGGAGAATACCTCTGACACATAGTATAACTCTTTTATTAGTGAAACACCGAAGTACTACCAGAATACGCTTTCCCTGGTGTTTGCTGTCAAAGAAATAAACGAGAACCCTAATATCGTACCAAATATGACCTTTGGGTTCCACGTCACTGATAGCTACTTAAATGCAAGGATGACTTATCAGAACACCCTGAAACTTCTGTCCATCACAGAAAGGATTGTCCCCAACTTCATACGTGACAAGAAAGGACAAAAGATAGCTTTTATTGGGGGACTTGATTCTGACATCTCCCTCCACATAGCTACTATCTTAAGCATCTACAAGATTCCACAGGTATAGTAAGTGTGGGGGCTGTCAAGCTCTTCTGCCTCTGGTACAATAATTATCTTTTGGGTTCTCAAAGCTTTCTTTTATTTTGGTTCATTTTTCTGAAAAAGAGTGAGAGAAAAATATATAACTGATACAAAATCATGTGGGGGAGCTATGCAGTAGTGGTTGGAGAAGAGGGGCTTTGGTGCTTGCCTGACTTTGTCTCCCATGTGTCACTGGGAAGCAGCAGGGAGGTTGGAACTGGACAAACGCAGTAGCAGGAGTCTTCCTCCTGCTCCCAGGAAGCTGCACAAGGCCAGTTGCAAGAGGTCAGAGAAACCTGTTACTCCTCCCCACCAACAGCTGCTGGAGATATGCATAATGTTCTTGTGAGATCAACATGCATCCATAAAGGAGTTGAGAAATTCTCATGAGCTTTTTTCTTCAAGCAGATACTTGGGATGAACCATAGCCATTTGCTCTAACTCTCCAATTCTTGTGGGATTGATTTCTTCCTCCAGATTGCTTTCTGTGTATTAGCTCCAGTGAGAAGCCCGGAGTTGCAGCCCCAGACATTCTACCGAACGGTGCCCAATGAGAAATACCAATATGCAGGGATTGTCATGCTACTTCTACATTTCCAGTGGACATGGGTAGGAATTGTGGCATCCGATGATGAAAATGGAGAGACCTTTAGGCAAAGCTTAGTGCCAATGCTTTCCCAGCATGGAGTCTGTACGGCTTTCAATGAAAAACTACCAGCCGTATCTCAGGGCATTGTTGATATCAGTTTCTTGGAACTCATTCGGGCCAAGTCCTCTTTCCTGATGGCCTCAGAAGTTAACGTATTAGTTCTGTGTGCAGAACCTGAGACCATTACAGTTGTGAAATGGATGCAATATTTCTTTTCATTAGCTGAAGATGTTGCAGAGAAGTCTACAGGCACCGTGTGGATTTTGACAGCCCAGTGGGCTTTCTCTTCAGAAACAATGCAAAGGTATTACGATATACAAGTCTTTGATGGTGCCTTGTCTTTTGCAATTCACACAGAGAAAGTCCAGGGATTTAAAGACTTCCTTCAGACCCTGGACCCCAACTCTCCAAAGGGAGATGGGTTCCTCCAGGCTTTTTGGCAACAGGCATTCAACTGTTTATTTTCTGCTTCCATTGGGCACAAGGAAAACACAAAGACCTGCACTGGCCATGAGAGTCTGGAGAGCCTTCCTGGGCATATTTTTGAAATGACCATGACTGGCCAAAGTTACAGTATCTATAATGCGGTTTATGCCATTGCACATACTTTACATCAGATGCACTCATCCAGGTCAAAACGCAGAATGATGGCAGGCGGAGGTGAGCTCGATCCTCCAAAACTGCAACCTTGGCAGGTGAGATTTCCTATTCAGAATAAACCTTTGCTTGGGGCTAATCTAATGGGTGATTGCACACAGTTCACTGAATGAACACACACCCACCCTCTTCCAGCATTAACAATTCCCACATTCTTTTCTTTCTTTTTTCTTTTCTTTTTGAAATATTATATTGGTTTTTACAGACACAAGTTTATATCAACAACATTTATATACTCATTTCATGAGATTCTCTGCATCTCATTACTCCCTCCCTCCCTTTCATGGGTCCTTCTATTATTTTTTTTGGGGGGAAACTACATATCAATACATTCTGCCCAATTTCCATTTATCTAAATTAACAATGAACTTCTTTACTTTACAAGTGATTTGTAGAGTCCAGCTAATTTGCTTACAATAATCTCTTTGGCATATTTCCCCCATTCTTTTTAAAAGTCCTTTTCTTTTGGTTCCTAAGTCTCGCAGTTAATTTTGATATTAAGCATTTTGGCTTGCCATTCTTCCTTGGTCGGTATTGTTGTATCTTTCCATTTATGGGCTAATAACATCCTTGCAGCTGTTGTTGCATACATAAATAGTCTTTTCTGTTCTTTTGGGATCTCAGTACATATAATTCCTAATAAAAAAGCTTCTGGGTTTTTTAACAAAAGTTATTTTAAACATTTTTTCCTCAATTCATTATATACCATTTCTCTAATGATTTTGTTTTCTTACATGGCCACCACATATGGTAAAAGGTACTCACTTCTTATTTACATTTCCAGCAGGTATTTGAACTAATCCTAACTCTAACTGACTAGGAGTCAAACAGCACCAGGACATCATTTTCATATAGTTTTCTTTCGGTGTACAACAAGCTGTGAATTTTGGATCTCTTTCCAAAGCCTCTACCCAATCTGCCATTTGTATATCATGCCCTAAATCTTTTGCCCATTTAATCATAACTGAGTTAACCTGTTCATCCGTTGCATACCATTCTAGGAGCACCACATTCTTTTCAATACTTAACTGTTCTCCTTTTCCTTCAAGCTGAAGGAGCCACAATCAAGATAGGGCCTGTTCTTCCCTTCCAGTTGCAGGAATAGTTGCAGGAGTTATGGCAGTCTGTACCCTTTCCCTGCCTCTCTAGGAACATGGGCTGTCAAGACACGAGGAAGCATCTCCTGGTGCAGTTTCTCCCATAGAAATGTCACCTCTTTGTGGAACTTGACAGTGTCGTGGGAGGAGTTGCAGAATGACCTGCTGTCGTATGTGTTTCTGATTCTGATATAACAGGAGTGGTGAAGAAGGAGGCATGTTAACTTGGGCCCATAAGGTGTTAATTTCAGAAAGATGGTATTTAGGAAGAGCCTCCCCAGAACCTTCCCCGGGCATTATCTCACCATTTGACAGGGCACAAACCACTGATTTTTGTCTCTCAGCACCCCAGTTAAATTGCAGTATGAGTACTGGGAAAAAACAACAACACCCTGTATAGATGCTAATCACCATGCTCCTTTCCATATAAAAATGGTTCTGAAACTAGACTTGTTTCATTATCCACTTAATAAATGTGCTAAGTTGAGCAAGAAAAAGGGGAATTATCAAGAATTAAGAATATGTTTGAAAAAATTAAGGTTTGTTTCTACCCATGACTGCCCACCCATTTTGTCCACCAACACCAACTACTTTCTAGAACCTACATTTGTTTCTGCACTAAAGAGGAACATATAGGACTATCTTCAAATGTGGTTACCTGGTCAGTTTTTTTAACTCCCTTCCAGTGATGTTCATTGATTATAGTGGACCTGCAAGTTAAGGTCACTTTACTTTGGTTGGGAAAAGTAAATAAACAAATGGAGATCAGGGAAAACTCACCAGGAGCTGCTCTCCATTTCTTGACCCCTTTCTCCCTGCACACCCACCTTGCAGGCCAGCTGAACTTACAAGAAATACTTATGTGCTTCAAATGTTGTAGACTGCACAGTTTTTGGCTACTTTCCATTGTGTGAAATATATTGATGGATACTTCTCCTTTGTAAAATCCATAAAAGCTCTCCCTTTTAAACTTTGCCTTTGTTTTCTTCTCTCTAGCTGCACTCGTTCTTGAGGAGTATCTCCTTCAACAACAGTGTTGGTGACTTAGTGTCCTTTGATGAGAATGGGGAGTTAGCAGGTGGATTTGATATGATTAACTGGGTTACTTTTCCAAACCAAACCTTCTCCCGAGTGAAAGTAGGAAAGATAGTTCCACAAGAATCACAATATGTAGACTTCAGCATGAATAAGGAAGCCATCACATGGCACAGATCGTTTAATCAGGTGGGACCATTGGTTTTTATTTTTATTTTTATTATTTTTTTTGGACAATTGGTTTTTAAAAAATAAAGTATTGTTATTAAGAATACAAATTATAAGGTTAATTTAGACATTCTTTATCATAATAAGCAAATTGTTTAAGTATAACCCATGTCCAACAAGTTATTCTCCCATCATACATGAGGTAAGTAGTAGATCTTCTTTAGAGTTCTGTTTTGAAAGTATATAATGGTAATATATTCCACTATTTTGCATATGGAATATTGTTGGCTTCCAACTCTCCTCCTCCCAGATCACTGGCCAAGCTGGTTTTCAGACTGATGAGAGTTGCAGTCCAAGACCATCTGGTGGCCCAAAGGTTCCACATCCCTGATATATAGGAATTCGGTATAACATTTTAATGCTTTGCGCATGAATGTAGGAGTAAATCATGCTGAACCAAATGAGATTTACAGCTCAGAAGACAAAGGGAGGCTAAGCTACCCATTTGTTTTGAAAGAAGATTTATTGTCTTGTGGTGCTTCTCTGAGGTTAATGTATGTGCTTCCTATTTTACCTTCTTCATTAACTCCCTGTATTTCAAAGTCTGTTGTTTTCTCTGTCCTCTCTCCACCCTCCATCTTTGTGCAGATGAAAAATTCAATATCCTTTCTCATTCACTCCCAATATTTACATTACAGTTTATTTACACATACAACACACCTTTCTGGAATAATGTTAATCAGTCAGCTGATCTCTTCTCTTTGGTTAAAACTGTGTTGTTTACAAGGCACAAGAGAGCTACATTTTATCCTCTTTTTAAGAATAGGTGCTGCCCCTTGCCTTGTGTAATGATCACTGCCAGCCAGGCTACAGCAGGAAAAAGAAAGAAGGGTTGCCATTTTGTTGCTATGATTGTGCTTTGTGTCCACATGGGATGATTTCAAATCAAATGGGTAAGAGACATAATCTGCTAATTTGTAAAATGCTTCCTAATATATATTTCACCTCTTTCCTTCTATTAGCAGTTCAGTACTCCTAAAGAGTGTGGAATCGGGTGGCACTGTGGGTTAAACCACAGAGCCTAGGGCTTGCTGATCAGAAGGTCGGCGGTTCGAATCCCCACAATGGGGTGAGCTCCCGCTGCTCGGTCCGTGCTCCTGCCCACCTACCAGTTCGAAAGCACGTCAAAGTGCAAGTAGATCAATAGGTACTGCTCTGGCGGGAAGGTAAACAGAATTTACATGTGCTACTCTGGTTCGCCAGAAGCGGCTTAGTCATGCTAGCCACATGATCCGGAAGCTGTACTCCAGCTCCCTCGGCCAGTAAAGCGAGATGAGCACCACAACCCCAGAGTCATCCACGACTGGACCTCTTTACTTTTTACTCCTAAAGAGAGCAGCAGCTGCACTGATATCTGGAAGAAAGAACAGATAGTTGGGGAAACTAGATCCAGAACTTTTACAAGTGAAATCTGTAGAAATGGGTGTGGAATGTGTCTAGTGTAATGTGCCTGCTTCCTACATGCTACATCATTAGGATTGGATAGTTTTAAGTGTGTGAGCCAAAAATGGTCTCCTTACCCAGAACAGTCCTCAGCCCAGTCTCTGAGCTGAAAGTGGCTATTCTCAAGAACTCTCCATCACCACGAAGATCTCTCTGGGTGCTTTCCAGTGAGTCTGGTCTTACTATTTTGCACATTGTACCACTAAGGGCACAACCAAAGTCAATATTTCTGATCACTAATTCCAAATGAAGGACAGAGTAGATGAACAATCCATGCACCTTAGGCCCATCAAAATGTAGAGCCTATTGCGGATTATGCATAATGGCAGGAGATTGTGCAAACTGTTGTTAATATCCACTTATCTCTGATACTTTCCCCAACTAATTAATGTCTTATTTGTTGGAACTCATATACCACTCATTTCATTTTTATTTTTTTCAGATATGGATTATTGTTTCCAATGCCAAGATGACCAATTTCCAAACAAGGACAGAGATCAATGCATCCCCAAACGCCAACATTTTCTTTCCTACGCAGAACCTTTGGGGTTCGTTTTAGCTTCCTCAGCTCTGGTCTTTTCTCTGGTCACAGCTTGGATACTTGGCGTCTTCTCTAGGAATGGGGACACTCCCATTGTCAAAGCCAACAACCGGGACCTCACCTACACTCTGCTTCTTTCCCTCTTGCTCTGCTTCCTCTGCTCCTTGCTGTTCATTGGCCAGCCTCACCCAGTGAGCTGCTCTTTACGACAAGCTGCTTTTGGCATCATCTTCTCCATTGCTGTGTCTTGTGTCTTGGCCAAAACCATCACGGTGGTTCTGGCTTTCATGGCCACCAAACCAGGATCCAGGATGAGGAAATGGGTGGGGAAATCTCTCACAAACTCTGTGCTTCTTGGTTGCTGCTCCGTTCAAACCAGCATTTGTGCTGCTTGGCTCTGTACGGCTCCTCCATTCCCAGATGTGGACATGAACTCTCTGGCGGAGGAAATCATTGTGGAATGCAACGAAGGTTCTGTCGCAATGTTTTATTCTGTCCTGGGTTATCTGGGAGTCCTGGCCATGGTCAGCTTCACTATGGCTTTCCTGGCCAAGAGGTTGCCGGACAGTTTCAACGAAGCCAAGTTCATCACCTTCAGCATGTTGGTGTTCTGCAGCGTTTGGCTGTCCTTTGTTCCCTCTTATCTGAGCACCAAAGGAAAGCAGATGGTGGCTGTGGAGGTCTTTTGTATCTTGGCCTCCAGCGCAGGTTTGCTGGGTTGTATCTTTTCCCCCAAATTGTACATAATTCTTCTGAGGCCTGACTTGAACAGCAAAGACAATTTAATTCTGAGGAGCAAATAGGAATCCCCTTGCGTTGATGCTTATAATTTTTGCATTGTTTTCTTGCATTTATTGGAAGAAAACCAGACAAAGTAATTCATTTTATTTCTCAATTCATATCTTTTTCATCTTTTCCATCCCTCGCTTGTCATTGGCTATTTCTATACAGCATTTTTCACAAGTGAATCTGTGCTGAAAGTGGTCTGCAGAATAATCCAAATCTAAACACTGTAATACATAAGAACACGAAGAGCCTAGTGGATCAGGCCCATAGCCCTTCTGATCCAGCCTCCTGTTCTCACAGTGGCCAACCAGATGCCTCAAAGGGGAAGCTGCAAGCAGGATTCAAGTACAAGAACACTTTCCCCTCCTTCCGTTTCCAGCAACTCGTATTCAGGAACATGGCTGCCTCCAACTGTGGCATCAGTGCTGAGCCATCCTGGCTAGGAGACATCAATAGCCCTCTCCTCTGTGAATTCGTCTAGGGCTCTTTTATGGCCATCTATTCTGGTGGTCATCCCTACCCCCTGCGGGAGTGACTTCCATAGTTTAACTATGCACTTTATATACAACAACCATGCACAATAGGACCTGGAACCACTTGCAAAATTACACTAAACCATTAATCATCAACAATGCACAGTTCGTTTAACACAGAGAAACATTTAAGTCAGCATGCAGCTTGCAAATAGGTTAAGTCAGAATATCAGTTTTCCCCAATATATTGAATTTTGAATATATAATTCTTTTTGGAGCAATGTTCTCACATAGGGATTTAGGAGGAATATGTTGAGTCTCAATTCCTTATTTCTTGGCATGTTTTGAAACTTTTTGTCTTGTCCTTGAAATAGCAAGTTAGTGGCGGCTAATGCTCATGGGGACTTTTAGCGGTCAGGGATTGTGCTGAGACGGGTTGCATTCAGCCTCCTCCCCCCCCTGCCCAGGTTCCTGAATCTTCCCAGGAGCAGTGGGAGTAAGCAGAGTCCCTGGAGCCTGACATTAGGCAAGGAAAAGGCATGGAGACCAACCGAATGTGGAGCCAGAGTCTGTAATAGACAGAACCTGAGGTCCTGCGATTAGATTGGGGGAGGAAATATTGAAGTTTTCTGGGCAGTGCCCCAATAACCCTACTACTCTCCACTGTGACTATCAGTGCACACTTTGTAAACTGTGATGGATCTATAACACCATGGTTCATTTTGATGAATGGTTGTAGAAAAATCCAGAAATCATTTGATCTGTCAGTCTCTATACTTATGAATAACAGTAAGATAACATTCTTTTATGAAGCAGAGGGACGTGTGTTGGAATGCCTTTATCCCATAAGTTGAGCGAGAGATGACGAGAATGACTCGTTCAACAGAAATAGTATTGGCCTTATCCTGGCAGAAGCTTCCGGCCACAAATTTGAGAGATGTGCACCCAGGCCAACCTACAACTATAATCAATAAAGCTGAGACAAATTTGTAACCTCATAAAGCTGGCAATTTGTTATCCTGTCAATACACTGATCATAGGGAGCCTGCGGCACCTGGGTCTGCAATAGTTTATTATTATTTTGTATTACATTTTAGCTGTTGTACTTTCTTGTGAAGTGTCCAGGAAACATGTCTTATGGTGCAATATAAATGAAATACTACAAGTAGGTAGTCCTTCTGAAGTGTTTTTTTGGTTTTAATTTCATCCGGGAGAGGAAGATGCTTCTTTATGTATTCCCTATTTAAGAGGAAAAACAGCTCTCAAATCTCCTATTAGTCTCTTCTGTCACTTTAAAGAACAGCTACTTGTGGGAATTTCTGGCACTCTTCAGCTTCTCGTGATGTCAGCTGTGGGACAGATAAAGAGTGGCTGAGCTGATGGGGGTTTGTAGGCTCAATAGGATGTCAAGAGCACCTGTGCAAAGTGCTTTACAAGTGCTGGTGATGAGCTGATAGTTCATGCTTGCAAAGCAGTGTTCATGGAGCTATGGAAGTTCCAACCATCAGCAGGTTGGGGGTTTTGCCTCTCTCCATACATAGCACCATAGGTTCCTCTACAGATATCATCACATCATCAGCAAATGCCTTGAGTTTATATGCTCTCTGCCCCACTGCTGTCCCTTTGATTTCATCATCAGATCTAATTCTGCTAGCCAGAATCTTTAAAACCAATATAAAAGTGAATTAGTAACAGATTGGTTGCAATATTACCGGCTTAATGAAGTGTTTAAGTTGGATAAAAAGAAGGGTTTTTCAAATAAAACCTATGAACAGGTCAAATCAGTAATGATCCACTGGACCAAGGATCTTGGTTATAACATTGAATTAGCAGCATGGAAGAAACTATGGACAACAGGATTAAAATTTACAGTGTGTTACACTCTGAAGGAGAATTATATGAAAATGATGTATCGTTGGTATTTAACTTCTAGCAAATTAGCTATGATGTACAATTCAAAGTCTAAAACGTGCTGCAAATGTAAAGAAAAAGAGGGTACATTTATCATATGTGGTGGTCATGTAATATGATAAAAGACTTCTGGGAAATGATATCTAATGAACTGAAAAAATGTTGAAAATAACTTTTCCTAAGAAACTAGAAGCTTCTCTTTTAGGTATTATAGGACCAGAGGTCCCAAAGGACCAGACAAAACTATTTATGTATGTGACCATGGCCGCATGGACTCTGTTAGCCCAGAAATGGAAAGATGGTACAACTCTGACCAAAGAAGAGTGGAAGACAAAATTGATGAACTGTGCCAAAATGGCAAAGCTTTCAGGAAGAATCAGAAACCAGGAAGAGAAGGTCTTTAATAAAGAATGGGGAAAGTTTATAATATATTTGAAAAGCTATTGTAAACAATTACATACATTGGTAGTTTTGACAGAAAACTTGTAGTACAAAATCTGAACCATGGATTGACAAAGGATTGACAAAAATAGAGTTATGAAAGAGATGTAGAGGGGGAAATCATTACATTATGATCCACAATGGGGTGGAGGGAAGTCAAAAGGGATTATAGGTTTACGTATTTAATTAATTTAAGTAAAATAGAAATTGCAAAAATAAAAACTAATATAAATAAAGGAATTCGTCCAGTTCAACTCTAGTCACAAAAAAATCAGGATTGTTCTATGCTTAAAGAAGTATCCCTGCTCAAATTCTCATTATATCTCTTACATCAACATTTACAAAGCAATTTACTTAAGAAGATGATCTTCCTTTCTTCCTTTCTCTATTTCTACTCATTAGTTGCTCCCTGTTGTTCAGATCAGAGTATTACATTTCCTTACAGAAAAGGTTAGTGTAGTGCTGTGGACATAGTGTATCTTGATTTCAGTAAGGCTTTGGACAAAGTTGACTCTCTCCCCCCGCCCCCCCCATGATATTCTTCTGAGTGGAATGAGGGAACTGTTAGCTGGATTTGTAGCTGGTTGACAGACCGATCCCATTTTGTTGCAACCCGGGTAATGCCCCAGGCCAGTTGTGCTCAAAGACATTGCCACAAAATAAGTACTGATCCTCATCAGTGACAGTGATGGAAATAATTAAGCAATCCACCACTGCCCTAATTGTGTCCTCACAGTTTCTCCCAAAGGAATTCTTGGAGCTGCTCCAGATCTTTTTTATTGTTAACTTGTTAATTCTTGAATTATTTGTTTATTTGTTGATTCTTTAATTTCTAGCGACATGAGTATCCCTAATTTCTAATTACATACACGTAAATAAAATAGCAATAACAGACACCTAGAATTACGAGCATGATTCAGACTTTTGGATTATTTAAAACTGTCTTCTTATTAGCTGCTCCCTGCTGTTCAGCTCAGGCCTCAGTAAAATAACATAGCATTTGGGGGTAAAGATGCAGCCCAGTAACCCACAACTGGAGGCCAAGATGGAGAAGATCTCCACAGCCACCATGTATTTGCCCTTGGTGCTCAAGTAGGTTGGAACAAAGGAGAGCCACACACTGCAAAAGACCAACATGCTGAAGGTGATGAATTTGGCTTCATTGAAACTGTCAGGCAACTTTCTAGCTAGGAAAGCCACCGTGAAGCTGACAATGGCCAGCAAACCCATGAATCCCAGGACACAATAAAACATGAGAGTGGAACCTTCATTACATTCTAGTATTATTTCTTCAGTCATTGAGTGCATGTCAACGTCTGGGAAAGGAGGAGAAGTTGCCAGCCATGTGCTACAGATTGTGGCTTGAATAAGGGAGCAGGAAAAAACAATGGAGCTGGCCAGTGGCTTCCCGACCCACTTCCTCATTCGGGACCCTGGCTTGGTGGCCATGAAAGCCAGAACCACAATGGCAGTTTTGGCCAATATGCAAGAAATTGCCACTGAGAAGATCATGCCAAAAGCAGTTTGCCGAAGGAGGCAGGTGACTTCCTGAGGCTGGCCAATGAAGAGCAGAGCACAAAGGAAGGAGAGCAGGAGGAAAAGGAGGAGAATATAAGTGAGGTCGCGGTTGTTGGCTTTAACTATGGGAGTATCTCTGTGCTTTGTGAATATTTGAAGCACCAAAGCTGTGATGAAGGAAAAGAAGAGGGCCAACGTGGCCAAGCTGATCCCCAACGGTTCTCCATAAGACAAGAATGTTTTGTCTTTGGGGAGGCAGCCACCCTGTTCATTGTTTGCATATTGATCTCCAGGGCATTCTAAACAGTCATCCATGTCTGAAAAAGAAAATGGAAGAAACAAATCTTATTAAAACAAAAAAGAGATACCAAAATGTATATTTGCTACTTCTATACTGTTTTCCCACTAAAGAAATGAGCTTCACTGGGAAAATTAAAGCGTGTGATGTATTCCTTACCTTCCTTGTTTGAGATCTTCCCTTCTGGACACGGAAGGCAATCATAGCAGCAGAATGGCTTTCCTTCCTTCTTGTTCTTTCTATAACCTACATGACAATTCTCATTACACAGAGAAGTGGGTTGTGCCTGTTCATAAATGAAAGAAGGAAATAGTTTGGGACTTATCTTCAAATAGTAAAAATGACTGTAAAGCAATAGCTTTCTTTAGGTTTTTTGTTTTTTTTGAAGATGATCTTAAATCTTGCTCTAATTGTAGCATTGGAACTTCTATCATTACTCCAGTACATTTGCCTTTATGGAAACCATATTGGTAAGTATTTGAACTTCTTCAGAGATTAGCATGCCAATCTCTTATCAAAATAGAAAATGTTCAGTTGAAAGCTCATTGGGTCAGTATCTCATGAATATAGAAATTGCTCAAGTGCTTTTGACTTACAGTTGCAATAGAAATTATTGAAATTCTGCCCCGTCCAGGTAGTCTAACCACTGTTCCTTTAACTTTGAACTTGCGAACTATGCTTCCAATGGTTTCTCTGGCAACATTCAGTGCATTTCCTTTCTTTTTGTATACTTGTACCTTTTTTGTGAAGGGCGATGATCTCTTGTCTTACCTTCTTGGACCGTTCTCCTGACTTAGAAATATGGCTAACATACAGCAACATTTGACATTCAACAAACCCCTTGCGAGTTCATGTATTTCATGTATTAGATAGAGCTAGAAACAAGATAGCTTTCCTTTTATCAGTGCTACAGCCTGATATTTCCTTAACAGATTTAGTCTGATTCTGATAATTGATGAGTCAATGTGTTGCAATGAGGCAGTTTTGGGACACTGAGCAAAAAACTAGAGAAAATCCTGAATAAATTCTTACCTGGTTGAACCAGTTGGGCCACATGATACCATCATCATGAATGGTTAACCTCTTTTCTGGGGGAGCTTGTGGGTCCATTGTTCCAACTTTGACTCTCAGAAATGACTGATTTGGGAATGTGACCCAATTTATTATATCAATTCCAGCTACTAATTCCCCATTTTGGTCAAAGGAAACTTCTTCCCCAACACTATTATTAAATGAAATACTTCCCAAAAAGTGGTGGAGCTAAGTTTGAAGAAGAAAAAGGCAACTAATGAAGATGCCAAATATAATTAAATATTAGTAATATTCATACAAACAGAGTGCTTATCTTTAACATTTAAGACCTATAGTTTGTGGTCCATTTAAAAGTTGTATATTAGTGTTTTTCTTTCTCTCTTTTTAATGAATCTCTTCTTCAAAAATGGATGGAGCTAAAAAGGAAAAAGAAATTAATGAGCTGTGTTATTTTCTAGAAAAACAGGTGCTGGAACTCACCACAAACACCTTCCTTGTTCTTTGGAATGGCAATGGAGTCCCCTTGAGAGGGGAGAGAACTGAGTTCCAGTGAGTTCCGGCTGAAAAAGGCCCTGTAGTAATGTTCATTGTGAAGGTAAGATGTGGTTCTTCTGAGAATTACAGTTAGTCTTAGCCTAAATTTCATGGAACTTCACAAAAAATATTAGACAGGACGTTCTTTCAAACTGGTGGATAAGCTGTGTAGATAAGCTACTCATCACTTTCCAGGGATACTGGGCTGCCTTTGTACAAATTGTGATAGCATGATATTGTGTACCTAGCCATCTATAGCCATGTTTTGCTATTCCAAGGACAACTGAACCCACTTTAAAGTGATGGCAGCATTTCATCCATTATGTTATCCTAACCATTAGTGAACAGTCATTTCCTCCCTGATAGGAAAGAGGAACGAGTTTCCCCTACTGACAGAGGTATTCAAGAAAAGTCCCCCTTTTAGCTCAGCTCCAGAGTTGATTACAGACATCTGTATTAACTGGAAGACAACATTACCTGCCATGGCTGTTGATCTGTAAGTTTCCATCTTGCTCCACCTGCCATTGCTCTGCAATTTAATTTGGTGGACTGCATGGTGTGCAAAGCATGTGCCAAAATATAGATTGCATTGTAGATGCTGTAGCTGTGGGCTGTCATGCTCGTTTCAAAAACAGACCCAGGAAGGCTCTCAATATTCTCCTCCCCAGTGCAGATTTTGTCATCTTTCTTCTCTGAAGCAGGGTTGGGAAAACCACAATTAAATGCCTCTTCCCAGAAAACTTTGAGAAAACGGTCTTCTTTTTCCAAGGTAGGGTTTCTCATCTGAATAAATTTCTGGAATCCTGGAAGATCCTTAGAGTGAACTGCAAAGGATAGAGCCCCGTGGAGGAATGTGATGTCCCAACCTCTTTGAAAGGGAAATGAGGTGAAATCCATCTGGGCTGTCATAATCCAGACTTTTGTATTTCCTTGCATTGGCACATCATTTGTTTCTGCAAGTCTGGGTATCATTCTCATTACCATAATTGTATGAATTTCAGCATGCACAACTACAACATTGGCAGTGCTTCCCACAATAATGCTGATTGTTTTTGAACCTTCTTCCACCATTTCTTCAAACTCTCCAGAAGATGTAACCTCAGGGAAACTTTCTATGAAATCAAAGCAGATACCCTTCTGGGCAAACATGGGGAGAACATTTTGTACAAATCTCTCTCCAGTGTCACCAAGGAGAAAAAGCACACCAATCCACACCCAACGGAAATGCAGCAGTAACTGGAGGATCCCCTCGTATTGCTGAGTCCCATTTGGGAATATCCAGTGGGTGAAAAGGGCCTGAATGTCATCATTCGTCACAGGAGAAGAGCCATAGATGAGCTGAAGAGGGTCATTGTTAAAATCAAGGGAGGAAAGGTGATAACAAATGGTGATATCAAAACACCAGTTAGACTCAAAAGCAGATTTCAACATATTAACCAGGGGGATTCAGCTTTTTGTTTACAGTGGTACCTCGGGCTACAAACGCTTCCAGTCACAAACTCTGCTAACCTGGAAGAAGTACATCGGGTTGCAAGCTTTGCCCCGGGATGAGAATGGCAATCATGCGCCAGCAGTGCGCCTGCAGTGGGAGGCCCCATTAGCTAAAGTGCCCCTCAGGTTAAGAACAGTTTTGGGTTAAGAACGGACCTCGGGAACGATTTAAGTTCGTAACCCGAGGTACCACTGTATATCTCTTAATTTATAATCTGCAATTTTGGGAAATATTAAGGTATTAACGTATTTTCATCAAATAGAAGTATTATGCAGTTATGTTTACGGCAGAATTTGCTGTCTTTCATATGTAAAGGAGGATAAAGGAAATAACAGGTAAATGGCTACCAAGACAGCCAGTCAGCAAGGCGGTGGAGCACCCTGAGGAAAATATTTATAGCTAGAGAAAGGAGCCCCTGAGCTTAGATAGCATGGCATTGTGTAGAGTAGTGTAAGAGTTTTCAGTCAAGAGTTAACTGGAGGGCTAAGTTTGATGAAGGAGAAGTAGAGTTGTGAGGATACTTTATCTCCTGATACCTCTTTTGTCTTACCAACTTTATTCTGCGAAATAAATCTTCCTTATTTGTTCAACTTCTGCCTGAAGTTGACCATTACCTCACACACGCTAGATAACCCGTGGTGGTTATAGAGTTTTACAGAGGGGGGTCTGCTTCAGAAGGATTCAAATATCACTTATTTCTGTTGATTTGGAATGTTATAGTTATCTTGGGAAATATATAAGTGATCTTTCAGCAGGCATAGCAAACACACAGTTGTGCTACCACAGGCAGCAGACGTTTTGTTACAGTCCTGCACAGGAGTAAAGTGTCCAATGAGGAATTCTTCCACTTGAGATTTTCAGGAGGAGTGGAACTGAAGCAGACATATTTTCCACAACCTGCATTTTTGGTTGAAAAATACCAACCTATGCCCACTATTTGCCAATCCCTTGATATTTTGTTCTTCAGTTAGCAGAATGCAACCCAATGAGACTAGTCAGAAACAACTATAAATGGCTTTCATTGATGACCCATGTTCTATGCAGACCTCTTACTCTTGGCATCTTGTACATGGACAGGATGGTTGACATGTGGAGACATAAATCAGGTTTTGGTCCCCCAATCACAGCCTTTGGAGTCTCCTGAGCATCACACTTGTAGTTGGGGAGGAGTCTTTCTTGGCTAGAGAGAAGTTCCATGGAGGCTAGGTAGGTAAACCATGGACTGAAATAGTTGTTATAGATGTGGAAACCCAGAGAGATATTGGGCAATATTTTGGGATTTTCATTTATCTCTTTCACAGCAAATGCCAAAGCCAGGATATGCTGGTAGAGTTGTGTCATTGGTCTGTATGGAGAGTGACATAGTGCATAACAATTCACATTCACAAACATAGAAAGTGTATGGATATATTGAAACACAAACCTAGATGTTTTGCTACCCTGAACATCTAACTCCTGCCACGTCACAGGCGGCCTGGCCCTCATTGCTACTATTTCTGATCTACGGAGGAGGAGGAGAAAGTGTGGTACCAAAAGATTATAATAAAATCACCTCTAAGTTTGAATGAATTACCATTTGGCTTTGATTAAAGTCAAATATTAAATAAGAAATCCTTCGCTCACCATGGTAAATGAGCGGAAAGTCTTAACAACGTGAATGGGGATGTTACCTTTTTTGCTGCCTTGCAACCTTTTTTTAGAAAAACTGACCACTGGTATAAGCCTACCGTATAAGAAGAAAAAGGTTATCACACACTGCAGAAGTGGGTTTGTGTTTTCAGGTCTGCCCCCATCTCTCAGAACTTCGTGGAAGGAAAAAGGTGGTAGGAATCATCATACACCTGTGGCCAATATTGTGAAAACATTTTGGAAAATATGTATGGATCTCTGGCTCATAACATCAGTATTATTTAGATTAATACCATAATAATCAAGCCCTTCAAGATCCTATTAAGCTGAATTGCTATCGAGGCATCTCTTTATTAGCTGCGGCCGGCAAAATTCTTGCAAGGATCTTAGGAAACTGTCTCCTAACAATATCCAAGGCTACCCTTCCTGAATCCCAAAATGGTTTTTGACCTTCTAGGGGAACAGTGGACATGATTTTCACCACTTGACAGCTACAAGAAAAATTCAGAGAGCAAAACCAACCCCTGTATATGGCGTTTATTGACCTGACTAAGGCCTTTGACACTGTGAATCGTAATGCCCTAGGGACTGTCCTTCTGAAAATTGGCTGCCCAGATGAATTTGTGAACATCATTCATCTCCTCCATGATTATTTGACTGCAACAATTGCAGATAACCATGGCTCTCAAAGTGAACCATTCACAGTGGGATCAGGTGTTAAACAGGATTGCATTATTGCCCCAACTCTATTATTTCCATTGCCATTGATCCTACACGTACAATATCCAAAAAACCAAAGTGCTTCACCGACAAGAACAAAACAACCTCTATGTACCGTCACAAATCCAACTCAATGGTATAAGGTTGGAAAGTGTTGATCACTTCTCCTACCTGGGCAGTTATCTTTCCACAAGGGCTGAAATTGATGCCATAATCCTGCACTGTCTAAGGTCTGCAAGTGTGCTTTCTCCTGCAGGGTGTTTGAGGACTGGGACATTCGCACAGAGAACAAAATGCTTGTTTACAAAGCAATTGTACTACCAGCCTCACTTTATTCTTGTGAAACAGGGACCACTTATAAATGCCGTCTCCAATTCCTCGAAAGATTCCATCAACGGTGTCTCTGAAATTTTCTACACATCGCTTGGGAAGACAGGCAAACTAAGGTCAGTGTACCGGGTGAAGCAAAGATCACCAGTATCGAAGAAATGATTCTTCAAAAGCAACTTTGTTGGACAGGTCATTTTGCCTGATTATCGTCTTCCAAAGCAACTACTCTACTCCAAACTTTAATATGAAAAGCACCATGCTGGTGGTCAACAAAAGTGGTTTAAAAACTCCCTTAAGGCCAATCTAAAAAAAATGTAGTATAAACACAGACAAGTGGGAAATACTGGCTGGGAGAACAACTTTTACCAAAGGTGTAAAGGACTTTGAAGACACTTGAACTTAGGATGGAAGTGAGGAAGGCATATTTGGCAAACCCTCACTGGGACCAACTCCCGCCTGGAAATCTAGGTCCTCACTATGGAAGGACATGTGGATCCAGAATTGGTCTCCACAGTCACATACGGACTCACTGTTAAAACCATCTTCATGGAAGACAAATTTTACTCAGCTACAAGTGATCACCAAAGCAAGCAAATAGCCATACAAAAAGTTATGCACAGTAAACCATGATAAGGGTATTTCATAACTTTTCACCATTTATGTTAGCGTAGAAACTTTTTGCTGCAATTGGAGCTCTACAGTGGCATCCCATGGAATAAACCAAGTATTTTAAATCACCAGGTGTTTTAATGTGAAACCAAGATTGTTTCTAAAAATTGTGCTTTATTCCTTTGTTGCTTCTGACTAAAAGTTTAATCAGCTCCACAGATATTCTGTTGGATTCAGGTCAGGGCTATTCAGCACAGTTTTGGGCATTATATTCTGCATTAGATTATCTTTCTAATGATATACTGCAGAAGTTCATTCTAATGGTATACTGTTCTTATGAGCCGCCAAACCTTAGAAATACAGCTTTTCCTAAAGTTTTCCACAAATTTGGCCACTAGTGTAATGAGCATCACCTTCATCATATGTCAAATGCAGAAATATATTCATTACAGATATATAATACGGTATTAAAGCAGACACAGACCCACAGACACACAGACACACACAGACACACAGACACACACACTTCCTTACAGAATGTCATCAAAGAGTTCAGTTGTAGGAGGTTCATCGAAGGCTATGCTTGAAGTTATATAGATTTGAGACATAATGCCAGCAATAACAAGATCTCCAGACTGGAAATATTTGTGAAGAATAGGAAGAGGGTCACGGATGGAACACGGAGCAACAGCAGCCTTGCACTCATCTGGAGGAAGCAGCACTGACGCCAACATCATGGAAAGTACCATCCTGCACAGAGCATGGTAGGAGCAAGAGGAATTTTGTAGGGGACAATTCATCTCTTTGCACGTTGTCATCTGAGTGATACTGAGCAGCAAAGTCTCACTAGGTTGGTTACGAAAGCCAGATTTTTGCAGGAAAAAGAATTATTGATCAGTCTGACAGAGCCCTTGGTGTAAGGCCAAGCTCTGAACATCACAGGAGATATTAATAGTATCTCCCAGACTTGATTCATAGTTTTCATGCAGCTACTGGAACTCCCCAGAGAGTCAATGGAATAATCATGATTTCTTTCATGATTACAGGAGACTTAATCAGCTTCTTAGGGATTTAGGTTGGGGGAGCATGTTTATCACATCACAGCCAAAGTCTCAGCTGGTCCCCTTAGTAGGGAGAGCAATAAGAGTTTATGGAGAGTCAGAATAAAAGAGAAAACTACATAATAAGAAAATATAAAGTAAAAGAATAACTGCTTTTCAGCTTTCCATTACATTAATTAACACCATATGGACAGACCATAAATTACAGTAGAGAGCCAGTGTGATATAATGGTTAGAGTGTTGGACTAGGACATGGGAGACCAGGGTTCGAATCCCCACTTAGCCATGAAGCTCACTGGGTGACCTTGGGAAGATCACAGCCTCTTAGCCTAACCTCCCTCAGAGCATCGTTGTGAAGGTGAAATGGGAGGAGGAGAACCATGGTATATAAATGTAATAAATAGACAAATATACAGTAATCAAGTTTAGATTTAGAAATCTGTGAATTCAGTGATTTAGAATCTTTCTCTATGAGCTTTAAACACTCCTATAACAATCAGTTCTGACCAAGTTACAGTGGAACCTCTGGTTACGTAACATCCTCCTTGTGAACACTTCGGGTTACAAGCTCCGCTATCCCGGAAGTAGGTGCCCCTGGTAGTGAATTTTCCCCAGGATGTGAGATGAAGTCGCGTGCTGGCAGTGCATGCGCAGCGGGAGGCCCCATTAGCAAAAGTGTGCCTCGTTTTAAGAACGGTTTCAGGACAAGAATGGACCTCCGGAATGAATTAAGTTGGTAACGAGAGGAGCCACTGTATGTCTAAAGGCGGAATACTATAGTATTCTTCATGTCATGAATATTCTTAATTCTACTTTCTTGTGCTAAAAATTGTAGGTTGTGACATATGTGGGCCATAGGTGACATGGGGATGGGGCAGCATACCTCTCCATCATCCGATATCACAGAGACACCAGAGAACCCATTATCCCCACATGAATGATCAGCTGCTCCTTGGGCCTGAAACTCAGCAAACATGGTGCTCTGCAAGCTCCTGCTATCAGCTGATCTTTGGGGCCTCACAGTGTTACATATGGAGCTATGCAAGGCCCCCCAAGAGCTGGTTGTTGGGGTTTCCATAGCTTCATGAACACAAATTGCAAGCCTGAACTATCAGAACATCATCAGCACTTGTAAAGCACTTTGCACAGGCTTTTGTAGGTTCTCCTGAGAGCTGAAATGTTCTTCAGTCCAGCCACTCTATATCTTCCCTACATGGAGAAGATAAACTCAGAGAATCTTTTTAGGCAGAGGGGGACCAGTGGGTAACAAATGTCATTCAGCATCTGAATTGGCCATGATGTTCTGCCACGTTATACAGGCTTTTGCAGCTACAGTACACTGTGAGATCAGCAGCCTTTCCTGATTACATATAAATAAACACAATATAGCTTTTACCTAAATATATAAAGTACAGCCTCCGCAGAAGTTACATGTTTCACACAGATGATCTCTCCCCATGAAGGGATATACCTTTAGCCCCTATGAGTGGAAGATCAGTGTATTGATAGGATAACAAATTGACAGAACAACTTTATGGGGTTAAAAATTGGTCTCAGCTTTATTGATCACAGATGTAGGTTGGGAATGAAAAAGGTTAAAAGGATAAGAGTTGAAAAATACAAGGAATTACTTTCTCTGGTTTTAATCCAGTAAATGCAAGCAAACAATGCAATAATTAAAACCATCAACACAAGGTGATTCCTATCTGCTCCTCAGAATTAAGTGGTCTTTGCTGTTCAAGTCAGGCCTCAGAAGAATGATGTACAATTTGGGGGCAAAGATACAACCCAGCAAACCTGCGCTGGAGGCCAAGATGCAAAAGACCTCCACAGCCACCATCTGCTTTCCTTTGGTGCTCAGATAAGAGGGAACAAAGGACAGCCAAACACTGCAGAACACCAACATGCTGAAGGTGATGAACTTGGCTTCATTGAAACTGTCCGGCAACCTCTTGGCCAGGAAAGCCATAGTGAAGCTGACCATGGCCAGGAATCCCAGATAACCCAGGACAGAATAAAACATCGCGACAGAACCTTCGTTGCATTCCACAATGATTTCCTCCATCAGAGAGCTCATGTCCACATCTGGGAATGGAGGAGCCGTACAGAGCCAAGCAGCACAAATGCTGGTTTGAACGGAGCAGCAACCAAGAAGCACAGAGTTTGTGAGAGATTTCCCCACCCATTTCCTCATCCTGGATCCTGGTTTGGTGGCCATGAAAGCCAGAACCACCGTGATGGTTTTGGCCAAGACACAAGACACAGCAATGGAGAAGATGATGCCAAAAGCAGCTTGTCGTAAAGAGCAGCTCACTGGGTGAGGCTGGCCAATGAACAGCAAGGAGCAGAGGAAGCAGAGCAAGAGGGAAAGAAGCAGAGTGTAGGTGAGGTCCCGGTTGTTGGCTTTGACAATGGGAGTGTCCCCATTCCTAGAGAAGACGCCAAGTATCCAAGCTGTGACCAGAGAAAAGACCAGAGCTAAGGAAGCTAAAACGAACCCTAAAGGTTCTGCGTAGGAAAGAAAATGTTGGTGTTTCGGGATGCATTGATCTCTGTCCTTGTTTGGAAATTGGTCATCTTGGCATTGGAAACAATAATCCATATCTTTAAAAAAATAATAATAAAATGATATCGTTTTATCTGGGCTTCCGCCAGAGATCTGAAACCACAGCAAAGGTGAACTCTAAAGGTCAAGTGATTGTGGAACGTGCCAATCGCTCCCTGATGGCGCTTTTGGAAAAACAATTAGGAAATGGGGAGAGGTGCAGGACCCTAGGCAAATATCAGTGTAAATTAAACATTTTGATGCTATCAATTAACCATCTTGCTTTTAATTCAGATCAGCTTGCACCAGCAGACAGGCATTTCTGCTAATAGAGAGAAAGAGTTGAAATAGATATTAGGAATATTTTTTTATAATAGGAGATGATGTCTCCTACCTGTCTGATTCGAAATCATCCCATGTGAACATGAAGCACAATCATAGCAACAAAATGGCATCCCCTCCTTCATTTTCCTGCTGTAGCCTGGCTGGCAGTGATCATTACACAAGGCAAGGGGCAGCACCTATTCTTAAAAAGAGGAGAAAATGTAGCTCTCTTGTGCCTTGTAAACAACACAGTTTTAACCAAAGAGAAGAGATCAGCTGACTGGTTGACATGATTCCAGAAAGGTGTGTTGTATGCGTAAATATAGGGACACGGGTGGCGCTGTGGGTTAAACCACAGAGCCTAGGACTTGCCGATCAGAAGGTCGGTGATTCGAATCCCTGCGACAGGGTGAGCTCCCGTTGCTCGGTCCCTGCTCCTGCCAACCTAGCAGTTCGAAAGCAAGTGCAAGTAGATAAATAGGTACCGCTCCGGCGGGAAGGTAAACGGTGTTTCCATGCGCTGCTCTGGTTCACCAGAAGCGGCTTAGTCATGCTGGCCACATGACCCGGAAGCTGTACGCCGGCTCCCTCGGCCAGTAAAGCGAGATGAGTGCTGCAATCCCAGAGTCGGCCATGACTGGACCTAATGGTTGAGGGTCCCTTTACCTTTATGCGTAAATATATTGCAATGTGAATATTGGGAGTGAATGAGAAGGGATATTGAATTTTTCATCTTCATAAAGATGGAGGATGGAGAGAGGACAGGGGACTTTGAATTACAGGGAGTCAACAGAGAAGGTAAAATAGGAAGCACATATATTAGGCTCAGAGAAGCACCACAAAAAAAAATCTTCTTTCAAAACAAATGGGTAACTAAGCCTCCCCTTGTCTTCTGAGCTGTAAATCTCACTTGGTTCAGCATGATTTACTCCTACATTCATGTGCAAAGCATTAAAATGTTATACTGAAATCCTATATATCAGGGATGTGGAACCTTTGGTCCACCAGATGGTATTGGACTGTAACTCTCTTTAGTCTGAAAACCAGCCTGGTCAATGATCAGGGAGGAGGAGAGTTGGAAGCCAACAATATTTCATATGCAATACAGTGGAATATATCACCATTATATACTTTTAAAAGAGAATCCTAAAGAAGAAAATATTTACTTCTGACCTCATATTTGATGGTAAAATAACTTGTTGGAAATGGATTATCCTTAAACAATTGCTTATTAATGATAAAGAATGTCTACATTAACTTTATACGATACGATAATCTTTATTGTCATTGTCCCATACGTATTGCATTGTCCCATATGAATATCTAATTTTTTAAAAAACCATTGGTCCCACCTGATTAAAAAAGCTGTGCCATGTGATGGCTTCCTGATCCATGCTGAAGTCTACGTTTTGTGAATCTTGTGGAACTATCTTTCCTACTTTTACTCGGGAGAAGGTTTGGTTTGGAAAAGTAACCCAGTTAATAATATCAAATCCACCTGCTAACTCCCCATTCTCATCAAAGGACACTAAGTCACCAGCACTGTTGTTAAAGGAGATACTCCTCAAGAACGAGTACAGCTAGACAGAAGAAAACAAAGGCAAGGTTTTAAAAAGGAGAGCTTTTATGGATTATAGAAAGGAGAAAGTATCAATCCATATATTGCACACACTGGAAAGTAGTCCAAAACTGTGCAGTCTACAACATTTGGAGCACCTAAGTATTTCTAGCAAGTACATCTGGCCTGCCACTTGCATGAGGGTTCAGCTCTGGGGTCCGTGTGCAAAGGCAAAATGCTGCCATTTCAGGAAGCCCTGGAACTGCCCCTCCTGGAAGGTGGGTGTGCAGGGAGAGAGGGAAAACAAAATGGTGAGCAGCTCATGGTGGGTTTAGCCTGCTCTCTCTCTCACACACACACACTCTCTCTGTTTCTGTCTCTGTGTTTATTTACTTTTCCTCAGAAAGAGATGCATTCACATCTTGACAGCCCATGTTCCCAGAGAGGCAGGGAAAGGGTACAGAGTGCCATAACTCCTTCAACTACTTCTGCAAATGGAAGGGAAGTACAGGTCCTGTCTTGATTGTGGCTCCTTCAGTTTGAAGGAAAGGGGAAACAGTTAAGGATTGAAAAGAATGTGGGAATTGTTGTAGAGGAAAGGTAAAAGCTGTAAGCGGTTGTGTGTGTATATCTATGTCTCTGTGTTTGTGTGTATTCATTCTATGGACTGTGTGTCATCGCTCATTAGATTAGCCCCAAGCAATCTTTGTTCTGAACAGGAAATCTTACCTGCCAAGGTTGCAGTTTTGGAGGATCGAGCCCACCTCTGCCTGCCATCATTCTGCATTTTGACCTGGATGAGTGCATCTGATGTAAAGTATGTGCAATGGCATAAACCGCATTATAGATACTGTAACTTTGGCCAGTCATGGTCATTTCAAAAATATGCCCAGGAAGGCTCTCCAGACTCTCATGGCCAGTGCAGGTCTTTGTGCTCTCATTGCTCTCATTGGAAGCAGAAAACAAACAGTTGAATGCCTGTTGCCAAAAAGCCTGGAGGAACCCATCTCCATTTGGAGAGTTGGGGTTCAGGGTCTGAAGGAATTCTTTAAATCCCTGGACTTTCTCTGTGTGAATTGCAAAAGACAAGGCGCTATCAAAGACTTGTATATCGTAATACCTTTGAATTGTTTCTGAAGAGAAAGCCCACTGGGCTGTCAAAATCCACACAGTGCCTGTAGAATTCTCTGCAACATCTTCTGCTAATGAAAAGAAATATTGCATCCATTTCACAACTGCAATGGTCTGAGGTTCTGCACACAGAACCAATATGTTAACGTCTGAGGCCATTAGGAATGAGGACTTGGCCCGAATGCGTTCCAAGAAACTAAAATTATCTATACCCTGAGAAATGGCTGGTAGTTTTTCACTGAAAGCTGTACAGACTCCATGCTGGGAAAGCATTGGCACTAAGCTTTGCCTAAAGGTCTCTCCATTTTCATCATCGGATGCCACAATTCCTACCCATGTCCATTGGAAATGTTGCATTAGCATGACAATCCCTGCATATTGATATTTCTCATTGGGCACCGTTCGGTAGAATGTCTGGGACTGCAACTCCGGACTTCTCCCTGGAGCTAATACACAGTAAGCAATCTGGAGGAAGAAATCAACCCCACAAGAATTGGAGAGTTAGATCAAACGGTTATGGTTCATCCCAAGTATCTGCTCAAAGAGAAAAACTAATGAGAATTAGTCGACTCCATTTATGGATGCATGCTGATTTCACAAGAACATTATGCATATCTCCAGGTGCTGTTGGTTTGGAAGAGGAGCAGGGTTTCTCTGACCTCTTGCAACTGGCCTTGTGCAGTTTTCTGGGAGCAGGAGAAAGACTCCTGCTGCTGCATTTGTCCAGTTCCAACCTCCCTGCTGCTTCCCAGTGACAAATGGGAGACAAAGTCAGGCAAGTACCAAAGCCCCTCTCCTCCAACCACCACTGCAAAACTCCCCCAGATGTTTTTTATCAGTTTTTTTATTTCACTTTATCATAAGAATGAACCAAAGCAAAAGAAAGTATTGAAAACCAGGAAGATAACTATTGTACCAGAGGCAGAAGAGCTTGACAGCCCCCACACTTACTATACCTGTGGAATCTTGTAGATGCCTAAGACAGTAGCCATGTGGAGAGAGATGTCAAAGTCAAGTCCGCCAATAACAGCTATCTTTTGTTCTTTCTTGTCACATTTGAAGTTGGGGACAATCCTTTCTGTGATGGACAGAAGTTTCAAGGTGTTCTGATAAGTCATCCTTGCATTTACGTAGCTATCGTAGATGTGGAACCCCAAGCTCATATTTGGTAGGATATTAGGGTTCTTGTTTATTTCTTTGACAGCAAACACCAGGGAGAGAGTATTCTGGTAGTTCTTCAGTATTTCTCTAATAAAAGAGTTATACTTTGTGTCAGAGGTATTCTCATCCGCTCCCTCTTAAGCAAATAGGTAACTTTCTGGCTTTCTCTGGCAAATCCCAAAGGATTAAATAGAACAAATAAGCAAAAAACAGACAAGCAAACCATATATGCATTGTGACTCTTGACAGTTCATAGCTGAAACCCAGGAACAATATTCAGTCAGCTTTAAGAATATTGCATTTAAAAAGTGTTTAATTTTGTGCAGAACATTCATATCCTGAAAGACACATACTGTATGTAAATTAATCTCTTATCTGCAGGTTTACCACTGCTGCCTAAAATTATGGGCCCTCACAGGCGGCTAACAGGCGGCTAATCTCACAGGCGGCCATTCCTCCTGTGCTAATGTTGCAAAGGGGGACTCGATTGCCACATCCTTCTCTTAACTCCTTATTTCCTTTCAGCAACCAACAGACACTCACTGGATGAGAAGTTGCCAAGTCAGACATTTTGACTGGGGCCTCTCAGATAGTTAGAGTTTGGTGTAGGTGGTGTAGGTTCCACATCAGGTGGAACAGGATATATTCTTTCTTAGTAACGGAATTTCCATCTTTCCCTCCTTCAAATAAGATTGGAGTTGTACCAAAAATACTGTAGTCAATGTTATTCATACTCTGAGAAGACCTATTATGATTAATAGAGCAGACTAACTTAGGTGTATTAATTTCAGTGGGTCTACTCTGCAAATAAGCCAGATAGATACTACTTTGTTTTGCAAAAACAAGTTTGCAAGTTCTCTTTTTATTATCAAATTTGGTTTACATTGCAAAGCAGAGAATATAATCTAAAATCTATGATATTCACGTTTCACAGCATATGTGACTGTCAGATTAAGTGATTCAGATTGTGAATGTGAGGATCAAGCTTTACTGCAAAGGACAACCAAATGTTAATGGTGTGAAAGGAAACACAGAGGAAGGTTGAGGATGAAGTTGGGAGAAAGTGGTGAGAGCCATGGGATCAGGTGATGAGAAAGCAGAACAGGCAGAAGATAGAAACCTCAAGAAGCAGAATAAAGCAATGAAGAGGCCAAGATCACAATGTAAGGAGAAGAAAATATATATTTAACATTGCTACTGGGTAAAAAATCATGTGGAAACGTGTTCTGAGAATACCATTGTATGTTTGGTGTAATTGTAGCATACATGAGCTCACCAAGAGTACGCTATGAAGGATAGGGTTTTTTAACTTACAAAAGTTCATCTGTAAGCTTTGTGTTTGGGTGCTCATGGAAAACGATTTCTTCAAATACAAAGCCGAAATAAGAAACAATCCCTCCAATGATTAGGTCCCCTCTCTGATAATTCTGGTATGGAAGCTGGAAAGGCTCCATCATGGTGCATCTAGCAGAGTGTTCCTTGCTCTCAGTTGGAGGCAACTGTAGCCACAGGAAGAGAAGGATCAGCAGCAGAAATGTTCTGACCATCTTGGGGCTGCCGGGGATGCCGAAAGTCAGATTTCTATCTCATCTACCATAAACTGCATTACAAGAAATCTCATTGAATGACTCTGGATTATTTTGATAAAGGGAAAATGCCAAAGATCTGAAAACCTGCATGTTCAGAATGTCTCATGTGGGCTCTGAATGATACAGAATTTATTTTATATACACTTTCACATTCTGACATTGATTGTGTTCATGGCCTGAAAAAGTGTACAGGGGATTTGGGAAGATGAATGATCAATCCCAGCAATTTGAGATAATTACCAGTTCCAAAGTTATCTCCTTAGAGCATTGAGCTCTGTGACTTCTAGTAAGATGAAAATAATGATGCATATTTGTTATTGAGTAGTGCCCTGTTAATTGCGAGTGCATCCCAGTACAGCTTTCGCCACTCTGTTGTTGACTATGAGGGCCACTCCATTTCTTTTATGGGTTTCTTTCTTTTTTTAAAATAATTTTTATTAACTGGCCAATCACATCAAATTAAATCACATCACATAGATTCCAAATTACAAAGCCAAATTTTTAAATTTTGTTGGGGGAACCCATACTTCAAGATCCAAAGGGGGATTCAGATCATCTTCTTATTACTGCGTTAATGTCCAAATCAGTCCCAATCAGTCCAAACAAAATTCATAATTCTATTCAGTCTTATCTTGGTGTTTCCACATCATATCTTGTTCATATAATTTCTATTTTTCCTTTACGATCTCTTCTGTTAGTCTCCTTAAGCTGATAAGCAAAATAATAATCCTGTGTGGATTTCCCGTTCCGCCACTAAGTCCAGATGGTTTCCATATATCTCCTTCGTAGATAACATCGCTCTTTCCATCATAAATTTGGCATTTTTCGCTCTTGAGTCCCACCGAGACGTATGTAAACAACTCTATTTCTCTCTTTCTCCTCCCAGACCCAAGAGCTCCAACAATGCCTCCCAAAATGGCGACGGCATTTTTAACTGCGTCATTCCAAAACTCTTAGCTTTCCAGCTTCGTCTTGAAACATTGCTTTGGTTCGAAAGTTTATCTCCACACAGCCTTAAATCCACAGCTTAAGTCCTTAGTTCCTGACTCATTTGGGGAGGAGATTCTTGTTAAATCACATAATGAAGGACAGGTTGTTGTTTTTTCCCCTCCCCCCTCAAGTCATACCGTATCTTGACGTATCTTCTCATATTTTATTCTTGTCTTGTTATCAGAGATCTCTTCTGTCAGCAGTCTTTACTCCCCTTTTTCCTTGAAGCATGTGCAATTTGTCTCGTCCAAATTGTTTCTTTTGAAGATGCTTGCAACTAGAAGCGCGAATCAGGGACGGCGTCGAGGAGTGCCGAAATCCCACAGGAGGGCTTTGTGCCTAGTGCCCCCACCCCCACAAATTCGGGGGTGGTATAGGGCACAGCAGGCAAGGGCCGTCCCCCCCACCATCCTGGGGGGGGGGTTTAAGGAGGCTAATTACCCCCATCATAGCCTCCAAATTACCTCGTGTGGGTCGGAGAGATGTTATTGTCAGCCATCTTCCGATGCGCCACCTAGTGGCCCCCCCTTTTATGGGTTTCTTGCCCACAGTAGTAGATGTGATGGTCATCTGAACTGAATTCGCCTGGACACAACTAAATGACTAAACAACAAATTGCGAGTGCCCCAGGCAAGCAAGCAGTCCAGCTGCAAACTGCTGATCTGAAGGGAACTTCCTATTTTCCCCAACACTCTTCCTCAATCACACCTGCACTATTTCCCCCAGCTGTATATGTGTCAGCAATGAAGACATGATTTTCAGGATTTTGTACCACAGAGGTGGAGAGAGGAAATACATTTAAAATAATGCAGGATCCAGTTGCAGGTGCAATAAAGAGTGTTACATTTCCTTACAGAAATTGTTAGTGTAGTGCTGTATCTTTATTTCAGTAAGGCTTTGGACAAAGTCTCTCCCCCTCCCCCCCATCTTCTGAGTGGAATGAGGGCACTGTTAGGTGGATTTGTAGATGGTTGACGGATTCATCCCATTTTTTGTTGCAATCCAGGTAATGTGCCAAGCCAGTTTTGCTCAAAGGCATTGCCACAGAATCAGTACTGATCCACATCAGTGGCAGTGATGGAAATAATTAAGCAATTCACTACTGTCCTGATTGTATCCTCTCAGTTTCTCCCAAAGGAATTCTTGGTGCTGCTCCAGATCTTTTTTATTGTTTACTTGTTAATTCTTTAATTATTTGGTTACTTGTTGATTCCTTAATTTCTAGGGACATGAGTATCCCAGATTTCTAATTACATACACGTAATTAAAATAGCAATAACAGACACCCAGAATTGCAAGCATTATTCAGACTTCTGGATTATTTAAAACTGTCTCCTTATTAGCTGCTCCCTGCTGTTCAGCTCAGGCCTCAGTAAAATAACATAGCATTTGGGGGAAAAGATGCAGCCCAGTAACCCACAACTGGAGGCCAAGATGGAGAAGATCTCCACAGCCACCATGTATTTGCCCTTGGTGCTCAAGTAGGTTGGAACAAAGGAGAGCCACACACTGCAAAAGACCAACATGCTGAAGGTGATGAATTTGGCTTCATTGAAACTGTCAGGCAACTTTCTAGCTAGGAAAGCCACCGTGAAGCTGACTATGGCCAGCAAAGCCATGAATCCCAGGACACAATAAAACATAAGAGTGGAGCCTTCATTACATTCTAATATTATTTCTTCAGTCATTGAGTGCATGTCAACGTCTGGGAAAGGAGGAGAAGTTGCCAGCCATATGCTACAGATTGTGGCTTGAATAAGGGAGCAGGAAAGAACAATGGAGCTGGCCAATTGTTTCCCCAGCCACTTCCGCATGCTGGACCCTGGCTTGGTGGCCATGAAAGCTAGAACCACAATGGCAGTTTTGGCCAATATGCAAGAAATTGCCACTGAGAAGATCATGCCAAAAGCAGTTTGTCGAAGGAGGCAGGTGACTTCCTGAGGCTGGCCAATGAAGAGCAGAGCACAAAGGAAAGAGAGCAGGAGGGAAAGGAGGAGAATATAAGTGAGGTTGCGGTTGTTGGCTTTAACTATGGGAGTATCTCTGTGCTTTGTGAATATTTGAAGCACCAAAGCTGTGATGCAGGAAAAGAAGAGGGCAAACGCGGCCAAACTGATCCCCAATGGTTCTCCATAAGACAAGAATGTTTTGTCTTTGGGGAGGCAGCCGTCCTGTTCATTGTTTGCATATTGATCTCCAGGGCATTCAAAACAGTCATCCATGTCTGAAAATGAAAATGGAAAAAACAAATCTTATTAAAACAAAAAGGTCTTCTGTCCTCAAATTGTCATAATGCAGCTAAGAGATACCAGAATATATATTCCCTGCTTCCATACTGTTTTCCCATTAGAGAAATGAGCTTCTGATGCACAGGTAAAAAAACATGACAGGTGTGTGTGTGTGTGTGTGTGTGTGTGTGTGTGTGATGCATTCCTTACCCTCCTTGTTTGAGATCTTCCCTTCTGGACACGGAAGGCAATCATAGCAGCAGAATGGCTTTCCTTCCTTCTTGTTCTTTCTATAACCTACATGACAATTCTCATTACACAGAGAAGTGGGTTGTGCCTGTTCATAAATGAAAGAAGGAAATAGTTTGGGACTTATCTGCAAATAGTAAAAATGACAGTTAAGCAATAGATTGCTATAGGTTTTTTGTTTGCTCTAAAAATGATCTTAAACCCAGCTCTAATTGTAGCATTGGAACTTCTACCATTACTCCACTACCTTTGCCTTTATGAAAACCATATTTGTAAGTATTTGAACTTCTTCAGAGATTAGCAAGGCAATCTCTTATCATATTAGAAAATGTTCAGGTGAAAGCTTATTGGGTCACTATCTCATGAATATAGAAATCACTCAAGTATTTTTGACTTATAATTGCATGTGCAGGTAGTCTAACCACTGTTCCTTTAACTTTGAACTTGCGAACTATGCTTCCAATGGTTTCTCTGGCAACATTCAGTGCCTTTGCTTTCTTTTTGTATACTTGTATCTTTTTTGTGAAGGGGGATGATCTCTTCTCTTACGTTCTTACATTATTCTCTGGACTTAACCATATTTCTAACATACAGCAACATTTGACACTAAAGAAACCCCTTGCGAGATCAGGTATTTCATGTGTTCCAGCTCAAGCATACCTGAAGCCCTTGATTAGTTGCATCAGGTGCGCTTGAGACAACACCTGTCGTATTTGTGCTGTTGTGATGGATTCTATTCAGGGGTGAATAATAGTGAGACTGAAGAAGCCAGTAGAAGTTGCATTTTCAGTTGAATTTGGGGAAACAACTTGAAGCATCCATTGAGTTGAGCTATTTCAATTGCTTTTGGAAACAGCTGAAAGTCTGTAAATTTTGATAATAAGCCTGATTTGCAATGGGGGTTGAATAACTTTGATTGCAGCTGTAATCGTTGGCTTTTGATGGATTCTTGCAGTGCTGTTTGCTTGCAGAGTTACCTTCTTCTTGACCTGCATGTATCTTAAAATCTGCTTTTGCAGAGGCAGGTGCTAAAAATAATAGTTTATACCTGCGGTTTCTGTGAACATTCACTGTTAATCATTTAGCTCAGCAGCCAATGTAAAGGAATATGTTTTGTATGTTTACCATAATGCTGCAAACCAATGATAATGTTTAAATAATGGATTGACTGTGCCTGGAGTAATTGCGTGGTACAAATTAGGACCAAACAGAATTTGGTCAAATCCGAAACTGAATCTGGCTGATTCTGAAGGAAAGGCAGCCAGCATCTGCAAAGAGCAGCACAGAGCTCTTTGCAACAGAGCTTTCTAATAGCCCCACACTGCACTTTGGATATGTGTGTCTGCTCCAAGCAGGGGGACACATGAGTGCAGTCAAATTGAGCAGGATTGAGCCTGCTAATGAATAGAGGGTCCAATCCTGCTGTCTTCTTCACCAGTGGGTACCTAGAAAGATTAAATCTTTCTGCTTTTGACCATATTGTCTGAAAGAAGTTGATTTTGCCGCAGGTATTCCCTGGCCCAGCCCCAGAATGGTTTGGGGCCCTGTGCAGAATCCTGAGAATGAAGGAAGGAACAATAATAATATGAATATACTAATTAAAAGACATACTGGGCTTCCTCAAATTTCATTGACTAGTGACACTTTCTTTATAGCTGAGACACTTCTGCAAATAGACATAGAAACAAGATAGCTTTCCTTTTATCAGTGCTACAGCCTGATATTTCCTTCACAGATTAAGTCTGATTCTGATAATTGATGATTCAATGTGTTGCAATGAGGCAGTTTTGGGACACTGAGCAAAAAACTAATGAAAACCTTTAATAAATTCTTACCTGGTTGAACCAGTTGGGCCACATGATACCATCATCATGAATGGTTAACCTCTTTTCTGGGGGAGCTTGTGGGTCCATTGTTCCAACTTTGATTCTCAGAAAGGACTGATTTGGGAATGTGACCCAATTTATTATATCAAATCCAGCTACTAATTTCCCATTTTGGTCAAAGGAAACTTCTTCCCCAACACTATTATTAAATGAAACACTTCCCAGAAAGTGGTGGACCTAAGTTTGAAGAGGAAAAAAGCAAATGATGAAGATGCCAAATATAATTAAATATTAGAAATATTTGTACAAATAGAGTGCTTATCTTCAGCATTTAAGAGGTATAGTTCATGGTCTCTTTAAAAGATGCATGCTAGTGTCTTTCTTTCTCTGTTTTTAATGAGTCTCTTCTTCAAAAATGGATGGTGCTAAAAAGGAAAAAGGAATTAACGAGCAGTGCTGCTTTCTAGAAAAAGAGGTGCTGGATCTCACCCCAAACACCTCCCTCGTTCCCTTGGAATGGAATGGCGCCCCCCTGAGAGGGGAGAGAACTGAGTTCCAGCGAGTTCTGGCTGGAAAAAGACCTGCTCACGAGGATATACAAAAGAGTGTCATTGTAGAACACAATATTCATTTTAAATGTTTTCTGAAGGCTAATTTCAATTGTAGCAATGATCATTGTGGAGGTAAGATGTGGTTCTTTTAAGAATTAAAGTTAGTCTTGGCATAAATTTCATAGAACATAGACCAAAAATGTTAGACAGGATATTCCTTCATATAGGTGGATAAGCTGTGTAAATAAGCTGCTAATCACTTTCCATGGATACTGGGCTGCCTTTGTGCAAATTGTGATAGCATAATATTGTGTACCTAGCAATCTAGAGCCATATTTTGCTATTCCAAGGACAACTGAACCCACTTTAAAGTGATGGCAGCATTTCATCCATTATGTTATCCTAACCATTAGTGAACAGTCATTTCCTCCCTGATAGGAAAGAGGAACGAGTTTCCCCTACTGACAGAGGTATTCAAGAAAAGTCCCCTTTGGCTGAGCTCCAGAGTTGATTACAGACATCTGTATTAACTGGAAGACAACATTACCTGCCACGGCTGTTGATCTGTAAGTTTCCATCTTGCTCCACCTGCCATTGCTCCGCAGTTTAATTTGGTGGACTGCATGGTGTGCAAAGCATGTGTCAAAATATAGATTGCATTGTAGATGCTGTAGCTGTGGGCTGTCATGCTCGTTTCAAAAACAGACCCAGGAAGGCTCTCAATATTCTCCTCCCCAGTGCAGAGTTTGCCATCTTTCTTCTCTGAAGCAGAATCATTAAAACCACAATTAAATGCCTCTTCCCAGAAAACCCTGAGAAAGCCATCTTCTTTTTCCAAGGTAGGGTTTCTCATCTGAATAAATTTCTGGAATCCTGGAAGATCCTTAGAGTGAACTGCAAAGGATAGAGCCCCATGGAGGAATGTGATGTCCCAACCTCTTTGAAAGGGAAATGAGGTGAAGTCCATCTGGGCTGTCATAATCCAGACTTTTGTATTTCCTTGTATTGGCACATCATTCGTTTCTGCAAGTCTGGGTATTGCTCTCATTGCCATAATTGTTTGAATTTCACCATGCACAACTACAACATTGGCAGTGCTACGCACAATAATGCCGGTTGTTTTAAAACCTTCTTCCACGAATTCATCAAACTCACCAGAAGTGGTAACCTTAGGGAAACTTTCTATGAAATCAAAGCAGATGCCCTTCTGGGCAAACATGGGGAGAACATTTTGTACAAATCTCTCTCCAGTGTCATCTTGGAGAAAAAGCACACCAATCCACATCCAATGGAAATATAGCAGTAACTGGAGGATCCCCTCGTATTGCTGAGTCCCATCTGGGAACATCCAGTGGGTGAAAAGGGCTTGAATGTCATTAGTCGTCACAGGAAAAGAGCCATAGATGAGCTGAAGAGGGTCATTGTTAAAATCAAGGGGGGAAAGGTGATAACAAATGATGATATCAAAACCCCCAAACAAGATTTCAATGTATTAACCAGGGGGATTCAGCTTTTTGCTTACAGTGGTATCTCGGCTTTCAAACGCTTTGGGTTACAAACTCGGCTAACCTGGAAGTAGTGCCTCAGGTAATCAACTCCCCCCCCCCCCGGATGTAAGCTGACGTTGTTTGTCAGATGCTCGTGCGCAGTGGGAGGCCCCATTAGTGAATGCGCCCCTCATGTTAAGAACGGTTTTGGGTTAAGAATGGACCTCCAGAACAAATTAAGTTCGTAACCCGAGGTACCACTGTATTTCTGTTAATTTATAATCTGCTCTTTCAGGAACTACTTGGAGATTGATGTCTTTTCATCAAACAGAACAATTATGCAGTTATATTAATGGCAGAATTTGCTGTCTTTCATATCTAAAGGAGGATAAAGGAAATAATAGGTAAATGGCTACCAAGACAGCCAGTCAGCACGGGGGTGGAGCCTGTCACGAATTCTTCGCAGCGCTTTAGCAGAAATGCTCAGAGTTCCAGGTTCTTCAGTGCAGTATTATCTATTGTGAGCTATATAGATACAAATATTTACAGAAGCAGTTCATACAGTCAGACAGCGTACCTGGCTGCACCTTGAGGCAAATAGGAAAACTCTTTCTGACTTACACAGCATTCTGTGAATCCCGACAGAGCCACCCCGAGGAAAATGTCTATAGCTAGAGAAAGGAGCCCCTGAGCTTAGATACCACGACAGTGTGTGGAGTACTGTAAGAATTTTCAGGCAAAAGTTAACTGGAGGCCTAAGTTTGATGAAGGAGAAGTAGAGTTGTGAGGATACCAGGTGCACCAACTCCTAGGGACCGAGGAAGTTTCCTCCCCACCAATGTACTTTGGGGGGGGGGGGCCTGAGCCCTCTCAATATTCAAGGGGCATCCAGCTTCTCATGGCATCACATGTATGACATCGGGGTGTTGTGCGACATCATGCGCATGATGTCATGCTGCATTGCACATGGGCCCCCTCAATCCTCTGCAGGATCCCGTCTGCTTGGGTCTCCTTCCAGTTAGGAGGGGAGAGATCTCCTAGAAGGAGAAGACATCCAAAGACTTAAGAGGGCTGGGTGATCCCCTGAGGCTGCTGTGCTATTTGGAGAACCTCAGGAGTGGGATTGATAGAAGGTGGGGAAACTGACAGAAAGTACTACCTTGTGTAAGAACCTGAAACTGTAACCCCTATGCAATGAGATTTAAGAAACTGAAGTAATGAAAAGTGGAAATGAGCTGATTGTTTACCAGTTGTAACATCAAACTGAAAAGAAGCAACTGACGTTAAAAAGAAGATATATGTTTGTCACCTTGTTTTGAAGCCTGTAACATCAACTAAATTTAATGTAATAATTAATAAGTTAACTGTTTCTTGAAATAATTTTAACTCCTGATATGTCTTTTGTTTTTACTAACTTTATTCTGCAAAATAAATCTTTCTTATTTGTTCAACTTCTGCCTGAAGTTGACCTTTACCTCACACACGCTAGATAACCCATGGTGGTTATAGAGTTTTACAGAGGGGGATCTGCTTCAGTAGGATTCAAATATCACTTATTTCTGTTGATTTGGAATGTTAAAGTTATCATGGGGAATATATAAGTCTTTTTTCAGCCCAGCATAGCAAACACACAGTTGTGCTACCACAGGCAGCAGACATTTTGTTACAGTCCTGCACAGGAGTAAAGTGTCCAATGAGGAATTCTTCCACTTGGTTTTTAAGGAGGTGTGGAACTGAAGCAGACATATTTTCCACAACCTGCATTTTTGGTTGATAAATACCAACCCATACCCACTACTTGCCATTCCCTTGATATTTTGTTCTTCAGTTACCAGCATGCAACCCAAGGAGACTTAGTGAAGGGCAAGTGTAAATGGCTTTCATGATGACCCATGTTCCATGCAGACCTCTTACTCTGGGCATCTTGTACGTAGACAGGATGGTTGACATGTGGAGACATAAATCGGAGTTTGGCCCCCCAATGGCCACCTTTGGAGTCTCCTGAACATCACACTTGTAGTTGGGGAGGAGTCTTTCTTGGCTAGAGAGAAGTTCCATGGAAGCTTGGTAGGTCCAGCTTGCACTGAAATGGCTGTTATAGATGTGGAAACCCAGTGAGCTATTAGGCAAGATTTTGGGATCTTCATTTATCTCTTTCACAGCAAATGCCAAAGCCAGGATATGCTGGTAGAGTTGTGTCACTGGCCTGTATGGAGAGCAACATAGTGCATAACAGTTCACCTTCACCAAAATGTGTGGATATATTGAAACACGAACCTGGATTTTTTGCTTCCTTGAACATCTAACTCCTAGCATGGCTTTCAGTCCTGCTAAATACAATCATCCATGTCCAGATACATGCACATGAGGCCACATCTCACAGGGAGGTTCCTCCACCCCACCCCGCCTCACCCCTACCAATGCCTGGCCTCCTGGGGCTGCACAGTGGTGGTGTCTTCTGGCGATAAACTCTGATCTTAGGAGTTCTCACTAAACACCACTGTGGCAGCCATGGCAGCTCTACAATGGAAGCTGCAGGAATTCCCTGGCCCAAGGTAGCTGCTTCAGTTTGCCTCACAGCTGGGCTGCCCCCTTTGCTACTAGTTCTGTTCTATGGAGGAGGAGGAGGAGGAGGGGGAGGAGAAAAGTCTGGCTACCAAAAGCTTATAATAAAAAACACCTCTAACTCTGAATGAATTACCACTTGGCTTTGATTAAAGTCAAATATTAAATAAGAAATCCTTCGCTCACCATGGTAAATGAGTGGAAAGCCTTAACAAAGTGAATGGGGATGTTGCCTTTTATGCTGCTTTGCAAACCTTTTTTTTAAAAAAACTGAAGACCGGTATAATCCTACCATATAAGAAGAGAAAGGTTATCACACACTGCAGAAGTGGGTTTGAGATATCAGATCTGCCCCCATGTCTCTTAAACACCAGAACTACGTGGAAGGAAAAGAGTGGCAGTAATCATCATACACTAGTGGCCAATATTGTGAAAACATTTTGGAAAGTATGTCTGTATAACCTCAAAACAGTGCTAAATATCTGTAGATTACGAAAAGCTTGGCCTATCGCTCAAGAACCAAAAACCAAAGTGCTGCACCAACAAGCACAAAACAACCCTTCTGCTGTGCCACAAATCCTACTCAATGGTGTAAGGCTGGAAAGTGTTGATAACTTCTCTTACCTTTCCAGAAGGGCCAACATTGATACCGAAATCCAGCATCGCTTGAGCTCTGCGAGTGCAGCTTTCTCTTGGTTGAAGTGCAGACTGTCTGAGGACTGGGACATTTGCAGGGAAACCAAAATGCTTGTTTACAAAGCTGTCGTACTACCAACCTTACTGTATGCTTGTGAACCATGGACCACTTACAAACACCATCTCCAACTCCTCGAAAGATTCCCTTAAGGGTGTCTCTGGAAATTTTTGCACATCACTTTGGAAGACACACGAACTAATGCCAGTGTACAGGAAGAAGCAAAGATTACCAGTGTTGAAGCAATGATTCTTCATCATCAACTTCGTTGGACTGGTCATGTTGTTCAGATGCCTGACTATCGTTTTCCAAAGCAAATACTCTACTCCCAACTAAAGAATGGAAAGCGTAATGCTGGTGGTCAACAGAAGAGGTTTAAAGACTCTCTCAAGGAAAATCTTTAAAAATGTTGTTGAAACACCAACAATTGGGAAATACTGGCCTGCAAGCACTCCAATTGGAGAACAGCCATTAAGAAAGGTGCTATGGACTTTGAAGACACTCAAACTCAGGATGAAAGTGAGAAACACGCTAAAAGGAAGGCATGTTTGGCAAACCCTCACCGTGATCAACTCCCATCCGGAAATCTATGTCCTCACTGTGGAAGGCCATGAGAATACAGAATTGAACTCCACAGTCACATACGGATTCACTGTTAAGACCGTCTTCATGGAAGACAATCTTACTCAGCTACGAGTGATCACCAAAGCAAGCAAATAGCCAAATGAAAGAAGTTATGCACACAAAACCATGATAAAGGGTAGTTAATAACTTTTCACCATTTATGTTATTGTAGAAACTTTTTGCTGCAATTGCAGCACTGCAATGACATCCCATGGAATGAATGAAATATTTTAATTCACCAGGCGTTTTAATGTGAAACCAAGATTGTATGACTGTTTCTAAAATTTGTGCTTTATTCCTTGGTTGCTTCTGACTAAAAGTTTATTTAATCAGCTCCATAGATATTCTGTTGGAGTCAGGTCAGGGCTATTCAACACAGTTTGTGGCATTATATTCTGCATTAGATTATCTTTCTAATGATATACTGTAGAAGTTCATTCTATGTTATACTGTTCTTATGAGCCATCAAACCTTAGAAATACAGCTTTTCCTGAAGTTTTCCACAATTTTGACCACTTGTGTAATGAGCACCCCCTTCATCACATGTCAAATGCAGAAAAATATTCATTCCAGATATACAATACAGTTTTTTAAACACACACACACACACACACACACACTCACTCACACACTTCCTTACATAATGTCATCGAAGAGTTCAGGTGTAGGAGGTTCATTGAAGGCTATGCTTGAAGTTATATAGATTTGAGACATAATGCCAGCAATAACAACATCTCCAGACTGGAAATATTTATGAAGAATAGGAAGAGGGTCACTGATGGAACACGGAGCAACAGCAGCCTTGCACTCATCTGGAGGAAGCAGCACTGACGCCAACATCATGGAAAGTACCATCCTGCACAGAGTATTGTAGGAGCAAGAGGAAACTTGCACACAGTCTGAGGCAGCAGCAGAAATACCAAGATTGCAAATATTACCATGTTGCAGGGAATTTTTTAGGCGACAATTCATCTCTTTGCCCATTGTCATCTGAGTGATACTGAGCAGCAAAGTCTCACTGGGATGGTTGTGAAAGCCAGATGTTTGCAGGGAAAAGAATGAGTGATCAGTCTGACAGAGCCCTTGGTGTAAGGCCAAAGTCTGAACATCACAGGAGATATTAATAGTATCTTCAATTCTTGATTCATAGTTTTCATGCAGCTACTGGAACTCCCCAGAGAGTCAACGGAATGATCGTGATTACTTTGAAAATTACAGGAGAGTTAATCAGCTGTGCTGGGTTGTTGCTTCTTGGTGATGTGGAGTGGGGGGACATGATTATTACATCATAGCCAAAGTCTCAGCTGGTCTTCCTTAGTAGGGAGAGCAATAAGAGTTTATGGAGACTCAGCAAAAAAATCAGCCCATTGTATTAACAAAAAAATTCATTACATTAACTAACACCATATGGACAGACAATATTTCTCAGTTGAGAGCCAGTGAGATGTAATGGTTAGAGTGATGGACTAGGACATGGGAGACCCAATTTATTACAGTGGTACATCGGGTTAGAAACACTTCGGGTTACAGACTCCTCTAACCCAGAAGTAGTACCCCGGGTTAAGAACTTTTCCCCAGGATGAGAACAGAAATTGTGTGACGGCAGTGTGGTGGCAGTGGGAGGCCCCATTAGCCAAAGTGGTACCTCAGGTTAAGAACTGTTTCAGTTTAAGAACGGATGTCCAGAATGAATTAAGTTGGTAACCAGAGGTACCACTGTACATCCAATCCAGCTACTAATTCCCCATTTGTATCTGTCCTGCATGGTGAAGATAAATTCAAAGAATCTGGGTCTCATTTGTAGGCAGAGCAGGACCAGTGGGTAATAAATGCCATTCAATTGTTTTGAAGTCCAACTTGGAAATGTGGCAACTTCACATTGTGAAGCCAGGTGGATATGTACATACATGTGTATCCACAGACGCATGTGTATCCATACATGTACATACATGTGTATCTACAGCTGAATGATGACGGAAAGGATTAAAAATGCAACCTCTTAATTGTCCATAATGTTCTGCCATGTTATACAGGCTTTTGCAGCTACATTCTGAGATCAGCAGCCTTTCTTGATTACACACACACACACATATATATGTAACATTACAAATAAATAGATACAATATAGCTTTTACCTAAATATATAAAGTATAGCCTTGGCAGAAGTTACGTGTTTCACACCGATGTTGTGTCCCCATGAAGGGATATACCTTTGGCACCCTATGAATGGAAGATCAGTGTATTGACAGGATAACAAATTGCCAGAACAACCTTACGGAATTAAAAATTGGTCTCAGCTTTATTGATTACAGATGTATGTTGGAAATGAAAAAGGTTAAAAGGATAAGAGGTGAAAAATACAAGGAATTACTTTTTCTGCTTTTCATTCAATAAATGCCAGCAAACAATGCACTAATTAAAACCATCAACAAAAGGTGATTCCTATTTGCTCCTCAGAATTAAGTGGTCTTTGCTGTTCAAGTCAGGCCTCAGAAGAATGATGTACAATTTGGGGGAAAAGATACAACCCAGCAAACCTGCGCTGGAGGCCAAGATGCAAAAGACCTCCACAGCCACCATCTGCTTTCCTTTGGTGCTCAGATAAGAGGGAACAAAGGACAGCCAAACGCTGCAGAACACCAACATGCTGAAGGTGATGAACTTGGCTTCGTTGAAACTGTCCGGCAACCTCTTGGCCAGGAAAGCCATAGTGAAGCTGACCATGGCCAGGAATCCCAGATAACCCAGGACAGAATAAAACATCGCGACAGAACCTTCGTTGCATTCCACAATGATTTCCTCTATCAGAGAGTTCATGTCCACATCTGGGAATGGAGGAGCCGTACAGAGCCAAGCAGCACAAATGCTGGTTTGAACGGAGCAGCAAGCAAGAAGCACAGAGTTTGTGAGAGATTTCCCCACCCATTTCCTCATCCTGGATCCTGGTTTGGTGGCCATGAAAGCCAGAACTACCGTGATGGTTTTGGCCAAGACACAAGACACAGCAATGGAGAAGATGATGCCAAAAGCAGCTTGTCGTAAAGAGCAGCTCACTGGGTGAGGCTGGCCAATGAACAGCAAGGAGCAGAGGAAGCAGAGCAAGAGGGAAAGAAGCAGAGTGAAGGTGAGGTCCCGGTTGTTGGCTTTGACAATGGGAGTGTCCCCATTCCTAGAGAAGACGCCAAGTATCCAAGCTGTGACCAGAGAAAAGACCAGAGCTAAGGAAGCTAGAACGAACCCTAAAGGTTCTGCGTAGGAAAGAAAATGTTGGCGTTTGGGGATGCATTGATCTCTGTCCTTGTTTGGAAATTGGTCATCTTGGCATTGGAAACAATAATCCATATCTGAAAAAAATGAAAAGGAAATGAGTGATGTATGAGTTCCAACAAACAAGACATTAATTAGTTGTAAAAAGTATCAGAGATAAGAGGATATTAAAAACTGTTTGTACAATTCATGCCATTATGCATAATCCACAATAGGCTCTATGTTTTGATGGGCCTAAGGTGCATGGGTTTTTCATCTACTCTGTCCTTCATCTGGAGTTAGTGATCAGGAACATGGCCTTTGGTTGTGCCCTTAGTTGAGTTGGTCACACCCAGAGAGATCTTCATGGTGATGGAGGATTCTTGAGAACAGCCACTTTGGGCTCAGAGGCTGGGCTGAGAACTGTTCTGCGTAAGGAGCCAGTTTTATGCTTTTTTCTGGCTCACACGCCTAAAACTATCCCCTGCTAACAATGTCGCATGTGGGAAGAGGCAGATAACAGCAGACATATTCCACACCTATTTCCACAGATCTCACTTACAAAAGTTCTGGATTTAGTTTCCCCAACTATCTCTTTTTTCTTCCAGATATCAGTTCAGCTGCTCTTCTGTTTAGGAATACTGAACTGCTAATAGAGAGAAAGAGTTGAAATAGATAATAGGAAGCATTATACAAAATAGCAGGTGATGTCTCCTACCCATTTGATTTGAAATCATCCCATGTGGACACAAAGCACAACCATAGCAACAAAATGGCAATCCCTCCTTCTTTTTCCTGCTGTAGCCTGGCTGGCAGCGATCATTACACAAGGCAAGGGGCAGCACCTATCCATAAAAAGAGGAGAAAATGTAGCTCTCTTGTGCCTTGTGAACAACACAGTTTTAACAAAAGAGATGAGATCAGCTGACTGATTAACGTTATTCCAGAAAGGTGTGTTGTATAAATAAACAAACTGAAGGAATATTGAATTTTTAATCTTCATAAAGATGGATGACGGAGAGAGGCCAGGGAATTCAACATACTTTGAAATACAGGGAGTTGACAAAGAAGGCAAAATAGGAAGCACATACATTAGCTTCCAAGAAGCAGCACAAGAGAATAAATCTTCTTTCAAAACAAATGAGTAACTTAGCCTTCTCTTGTCTTCTGAGATGTAAATCTCACTTGGGTCAGCATGATTTACTCCTACATTCATGTGCAAAGCATTAAAATGTTATACTGAATTCCTATATATCAGGGATGTGGCCACTTCAGGAGAAGAGAAGACTCCCTGGAAAAGACCCTGGTGTTGGGAAAGATGGAGGGCACAAGGAGAAGGGGACGACAGAGGATGAGATGGTTGGATGGTGTTCTTGAAGCTACCAGCATGAGTTTGACCAAACTGCAGTAGGCAGTGGAAGACAGGAGTGCCTGGCGTGCTCTGGTCCAGGGGGTCATGAAGAGTCGGACACGACTAAACGACTAAGTGGTCGTACATTATGTACTTTTAAACCAGAACACTAAAGGAGAAAAGATAGACGTCTCATCTCATATATGAGGGAAAATAACGTGCTAGACAAGGGTTATACGTCAACAATTTGCTTATAAATGATAAAGAATGTCTACAGTAACCTTATTATTTGTATTCTTTATAACAATACCTCATTTTTAAAAATCCAATGGTCCCACCTGATTAAACGATCTGTGCCATGTGATGGCTTCCTCATCCATGCCGAAGTCTACATTTTGTGAATCTTGTGGAACTATCTTTCCTATTTTTACTCGGGAGAAGGTTTGGTTTGGAAAAGTAACCCAGTTAATAATATCAAATCCACCTGCTAACTCCCCCTTCTCATCAAACGACACTAAGTCACCAGCACTGTTGTTGAAGGAGATACTCCTCAAGAACGAGTGCAGCTAGACAGAAGAAAACAAAGGCATTTTTAAAAATTGTTTACAAAGGAGAAATATCTATCAATATATTTCACACATTGGTAAGTTGTCAAAAACTGTGCAGCCTACAACATTTGAAGTATTTCTAGCAAGTACATCTGGCCTGCCACTTGTGTGACGGTTCAGCTCTGGGGTCCGTGTGCAAAGGCAAAATGGTGCCATGTCAGGAAGCCCTGGAACGGCCCCTCCTGCAAGGTGGGTGTGCAGGGAGAGGGGGAAAACAAAATGGTGAGCAGCTCATGGTGGGTTTTCCCTGATCTCCTTTTTTTTGTTTGCTTGTTTGTTTACTTTTCCCCACCAAGAGATGCTTCCACATGTCTTGACAGCCCATGTTCCCAGAGAGGCAGGGAAAGGGTACAGAGTGCCATAACTCCTTCAACTACTCCTGCAAATGGAAGGGAAGAACAGGTCCTCTCTTGATTGTGGCTCCTTCAGCTTGAAGGAAAGGGGAAAGAGTTAAGGATTGAAAAGAATGTGGGGATTGTTGTAGAGGAAAGGTAAAAGCTGTAAGAGGTTGTGTGTGTAAATTATGTCTCTGTGTTTGTGTGTATTCATCCTATGGACTGTGTGTCATCGCCCATTAGATTAGCCCCAAGCAATCTTTGTTCTGAACAGGAAATCTTACCTGCCAAGGTTGCAATTTTGGAGGATCGAGCCCACCTCTGTCTGCCATCATTCTGCATTTTGACCTGGATGAGTGCATCTGATGTAAAGTATGTGCAATGGCATAAACCGCATTATAGATACTGTAACTTTGGCCAGTCATGGTCATTTCAAAAATATGCCCAGGAAGGCTCTCCAGACTCTCATGGCCAGTGCAGGTCTTTGTGTTTTCATTGCTCTCATTGGAAGCAGAAAATAAACAGCTGAATGCCCGTTGCCAAAAAGCCTGGAGGAATCCATCTCCATTTGGAGAATTGGGGTTCAGGGTCTGAAGGAAATCTTTAAATCCCTGGACTTTCTCTGTGTGAATTGCAAAAGACAAGGCACCATCAAAGACTTGTATATCGTAATACCTTTGCATTGTTTCCGAAGAGAAAGCCCACTGGGCTGTCAAAATCCACACAGTGCCTGTAGACTTCTCTGCAATATCTTCTGCTAATGAAAAGAAATATTGCATCCATTTCACAACAGTAATGGTCTCAGGTTCTGCACACAGAACTAATATGTTAACTTCTGAGGCCATCAGGAATGAGGACTTGGCCCGAATGAGTTCCAAGAAACTGATATCAACTATGCCCTGAGATACGGCTGGTAGTTTTTCATTGAAAGCTGAGCATACTCCATGCCGGGAAAGCATTGGCACTAAGCTTTGCATAAAGCTCTCTCCATTTTCATCATCGGATGCCACAATTCCTACCCATGTCCATTGGAAATGTAGAAGTAGCATCACAATCCCTGCATATTGATATTTCTCATTGGGCACCATTCGGTAGAATGTCTGGGGCTGCAACTCTGGGCTTCTCACTGGAGCTAATACACAGTAAGCAATCTGGAGGAAGAAATGAATCCCACAAGAATTGGAGAGTTAGAGCAAACGGTTATGGTTCATCCCAAGTATCTGCTTGAAGAACAAATCCATAAGAATTTCTCAACTCCTTTATGGATGCATGCTGAATTCACAAGAACATTACGCATATCTCCAGCAGTTGTTGGTGGGGAGGAGGAGCAGGGTTCTCTGACCTCTTGCAGCTGGTGTTGTGCAGCTTCCTGGCTGCAGGAGGAAGACTCCTGCTGCTGCATTTGCCCAGTTCCAACCTCCCTGCTGCTTCCCAGTGACACATGGGAGATGAAGTCAGGCAAGCACCAAAGCCCCTCTCCTTCAACCACTACTGCATAGCTCCCCCGTGTGCTTTTGTAATAGTTTTGTAAGTTTTTCCCCACCTCCTTGCTCAGAAAAATGAACCAAAGCAAAAGGAAGTATTGAAAACCAGGAAGATAAAGATTGTACCAGAGGCAGAAGAGCTTCACAGCCCCCACACTTACTATACCTGTGGAATCTTGTAGATGCCTAAGACAGTAGCCATGTGGAGGGAGATGTCAGAGTCAAGTCCCCCAATAACAGCTATCTTTTCTTTTTTCTTGTCACATATGAAGTTGGGGACAATCCTTTCTGTGATGGACAGAAGTTTCAGGGTGTTCTGATAAGTCATCCTTGCATTGATGTAGCTGTCATAGACGTGGAACCCAAAGGTCATATTCGGTATGATATTAGGGCTCTCGTTTATCTCTTTCACAGCAAACACCAGGGAGAGGGTATTCTGGTAGTACTTCAGTACTTCACTAAAAAAGAGTTATACTATGTGTCAGAGGTATTCTCCTCCTCTCCCTGCTATGCAAATTGGTAACTTCCTGGTTGTCTCTGGCAAATCCCAAAATATTAAACATATATGCATTGTGTCTCTTGACAGTATTCAGTCAGCTTTAAGAACATTGCATCTAAAATACGTTTAATTTTGTGCATAACATTCATATCCTGAAATACACATAAGTAAATTAATCTCTGATCTGCAGGTGTACCACTGGTGCCTAAAATTATGGGTCTTCACAGGTGGCTAAAACAAACAGCCATTCCTACTATGTTAATTTTGCGAAGGGGGACCTGGTTGCCACATCCTTCTCTTAATTCCTTATTTCCTTTAGGCAACCAACGGACACTCACTGGATGAGAAGTTGCCAAGTCAGACATTCTGACTGGTGCCTCTCAGATAGTAAGTGTATGGTGTAGGTGGGGAGTAGAAACCAGAGCACATTGGATGGAACAGGATATACTCTTTCACAGTTTCCACATTTCCCTCCTTCAGATAAAATTATGGCTGTACAACAAATACTTTAGCCAATGTTAATCATACTCAGAGAAGGCCCATTAGGATTAATAGATCAGTCTAACTTAGATGTATTAATTTCAATGGGTCTACTCTACATATAACTCACTTTCAATACTTTGTTTTGCAAAACCAAGTTTGCAACTGCTGTTTTTATTACCCAATATGGTTTACATTGCAAAGCAGAGAATATAACCCAAAATCTATGATATTCAGGTGTCACAGCTTCTGTGATGGTCAGATTAAATGATTGTGAATGTGAGGATCAAGGCTATCTGCAAAGGAAAACCAGACGTTAATGGTGTGAAAGGAAACACAGAGGGAGGATGAGGATGAAGTTGGGAGAAAGCGGTGAGAGCCATGGGATCAGATGATGAGAAAGCAGAACAGGCAGAAGATAGAGGCATCATGAAGTGGAATCAAGCAACAAAGAAGGTGACCAGATCACAATGTAAAGAGAAGAAAATAGATGTTTAACATTCCTACTCGAAGAAAGCCACATGGAGAATTGTTCTGAGGATGCCATTGTATGTTTGGTGTAATTGCAGCATACGTGAGCTCACCAAGAGTACACTATAAAGGATATGGTTTTTTACTTACAAGAGTTCATCTATGAGCTTTGCGTTTGGGTGCTCATGGAAATCTTTTTCTTCAAATACAAAGCCAAAATAATTAGCAATTCCTCCAATGACTAGGTCCCCTCTCTGATAATTCTGATATGGAAGCTGGAAAGGCTCCATCATGGTGCATCTAGCAGGGTGTCCCTTGCTCTCAGCTGGAGGCAACTGTAGCCACAGGAAGAGAAGAATCTGCAGCAGAAATGTTCCTACCATCTTGGGGCCAACAGGGATGCTGAAAGTCATATTTTTATCTAATGCACCATAAACTGCACTGCAAGAACTTTCAGTTAATGATTTGGGTTATTTTGATAAAGTGGAAAAGCCAAAGATAGGATCCATGAAGCCTTGCATGTTTAGAATTTTTCATCGGGACTCTAAATGACACAGGATTTATTTTTATATACACTTTCACACTCTGACATTGATTGTGTTCATGGCCTGATAGAATGTACATGGGATTTTGCAAGATGGATGATAAAACCCAGCAATTTGAGATAATTACTGGTTCCAAAGTTATCTCCTTAGAGCAATGAGCTCTGTGACTTCTAGTAAGATCAAAATAATAATGCATATTTATTACTGAGTAGTGCTCTTATAATTTCGAGTGCCCCAGGCAAGCAAGCAGTCTAGCTGCAAACTGGTGGCCTGAAGGGAGCTTCCTAGTTTTCCCAAAACTCTTCCTCAATCACATTTCCCCTAGCTGTACATGTGTCACCAATGAAGACATGATTTTCAGCATTTTAGACCCCAAGGATGCTACCTTGTACACCAGTTAAGGGGAGGGAGGAAATAGTTAAAATAATACAGATTCCAGTTGCAGGCGCAATACAGAGTGTTACATTTCCTTACAAAAGGCAGAAATGGTTAGTGTTGTGCTGTGGCCAGAGTGTACCTTGATTTCAGCAAAGCTTGTGAAGAAACTGGGAAAATGTGGGTTGAATGAGGGAACTGTTAGGTAGATTGGTAGCTGTTTGACTGACCGAACCCCTTATGTTGCAGACAGGGTCATGTCCTGGCCAGTTGTGCTCAAAAGCATTGCCACAGAATCAGTAATCAATTCACCACTGCCATAATTGTGTCCTCACAATTTCTCCCAAAGGAGCTCTTTGGGGTTGCTCCAAATCTTTTTTATTGTTTACTTGTTAATTCTTTTATTATTTGTTTACTTGTTGATTCTTTAATTTCTAGGGATATGAGTACTTGGACTACTGCAATGCGCTCTACGTGGGGCTACCTTTGAAGGTGACCCGGAAACTACAACTAATCCAGAACGCAGCAGCCAGACTGGTGACTGGGAGCGGCTGCCGAGACTATATAACACCGGTCTTGAAAGACCTACATTGGCTCCCAGTACGTTTCCGAGCACAATTCAAAGTGTTGGTGCTGACCTTGAAAGACCTAAACAGCCTTGGTCCAGTATACCTGAAGGAGCGTCTCCACCCCCACCGCAGAAACAGCTGCTTGCCTTCTATCACTGTGCCATTGAGAGCGTGCTCACTTATGGCTTATGTGTGTGGTACGGAAGCTGTACTACCCAGGACAGGATGGGGTTGTGCAGAGTTGTTAAGGCAGCAGAGAGCATTGTTGGCTGCCCACTCTCAACCTTAGAGCAGATTTATGCCACAAGGTGCCATAGGAAGGCACTGGACATAGTAAAAGATCCATCGCATCCTGGTCACTGTCTCTTCGAGCTCCTGCCGTCGGGACGGAGATACAGGACGATGAAGACAAGAACGAGCCGTCTTAAGAACAGCTTCTTCTCCAGAGCGATCTCGGCCCTGAATGGGAAGCCTGGACTTTGAAAGTCATCTAATCTTCCTTGCTGTACTATACTGTATTGTTTTAATTAGTGTTTTTATGGAGCAGTCAAGTAATTTCGTTGTCCCTGAGAGGGGGCAATGACAATAAAGATATTATTATTATTATTGTTCTACCCGGACACTGAGGTCCAGCACCGAGGGCCTTCTGGCGGTTCCCTCACTGCGAGAAGCCAAGTTACAGGGAACCAGGCAGAGGGCCTTCTCGGTAGTGGCGCCCTCCCTGTGGAGATGTCAAAGCGAACAACAACTACCAGACTTTTAGAAGACATCTGAAGGCAGCCCTGTTTAGGGAAGCTTTTAATGTTTGATGTATCACAGTATTTTAATATTCTTTTGGAAGCCGCCCAGAGTGGCTGGGGAAGCCCAGCCAGATGGGCAGGGTATAAATAATAAAAAATAATAATAATAATAATAATAATAATAATTATTATTATTATTATTATTATTATTATTATTATTATTATCCCAGATTTCTAATTACATACATGTAAATAAAAAAGCAATAACAGACACCTAGAATTACAAGCCTGATTCAGACTTCTGGATTATTTAAAACTGTCTTCTTATTAGCTGCTCCCTGCTGTTCAGCTCAGGCCTCAGTAAAATAACATAGCATTTGGGGGTAAAGATGCAGCCCAGTAACCCACAACTGGAGGCCAAGATGGAGAAGATCTCCACAGCCACCATGTATTTGCCCTTGGTGCTCAAGTAGGTTGGAACAAAAGAGAGCCACACACTGCAAAAGACCAACATGCTGAAGGTGATGAATTTCGCTTCATTGAAACTGTCAGGCAACTTTCTAGCTAGGAAAGCCACCGTGAAGCTCACAATGGCCAGTAAACCCATGAATCCCAGGACACAATAAAACATGATAGTGGAGCCTTCATTACATTCTAGTATTATTTCTTCAGTCATTGAGTGCATGTCAACGTCTGGGAAAGGAGGAGAAGTTGCCAGCCATATGCTACAGATTGTGGCTTGAATAAGGGAGCAGGAAAGAACAATGGAGCTGGCCAATTGTTTCCCCAGCCACTTCCGCATGCTGGACCCTGGCTTGGTGGCCATGAAAGCCAGAACCACAATGGCGGTTTTGGACAATATGCAAGAAATTGCCACTGAGAAGATCATGCCAAAAGCAGTTTGCCGAAGGAGGCAGGTGACTTCCTGAGGCTGGCCAATGAAGAGCAGAGCACAAAGGAAGGAGAGCAGGAGGAAAAGGAGGAGAATATAAGTGAGGTTGCGGTTGTTGGCTTTCACTATGGGAGTATCTCTGTGCTTTGTGAATATTTGAAGCACCAAAGCTGTGATGAAGGAAAAGAATAGGGCCAACATGGCCAAACTGATCCCCAACGGTTCTCCATAAGACAAGAATGTTTTGTCTTTGGGGAGGCAGCCATCCTGTTCATTGTTTGCATATTGATCTCCAGGGCATTCTAAACAGTTGTCCATGTCTGAAAAAGAAAAAGAAATAAAGAAATCTCAAGGAAACAAAAAGGTCTTCTGTCCCGAAATTGGCACAATGCATCTAAGAGATGCCAGAATATATATGTGCTACTTCCATACTGTTTTCCCACTAAAGAAAGGAGCTTCACTGGGAAAATTAAAGCGTGTGATGCATTCTTTACCCTCCTTGTTTGAGATCTTCCCTTCTGGACACGGAAGGCAATCGTAGCAGCAGAATGGCTTTCCTTCCTTCTTGTTCTTTCTATAACCTACATGACAATTCTCATTACACAGAGAAGTGGGTTGTGCCTGTTCATAAATGAAAGAAGGAAATCGTTTGGGACTTATCGTCAAATAGTAAAAATAACAGTTAAGCAATAGCTTCCTATAGGTTTTTTGTTTTATCTGAAGAGGATCTTAAATTCAGCGCTAATGGTAGCATTGGAACTTCTATCATTACTCCAGTACCTTTGCCTTTATGAAAACCATATTGGTAAGTATTTGAACTTCTTCAGAGATTAGCATGGCAATATCTTATCAAATTAGAAAATGTTCTGGTGAAAGCTTATTGGGTCAATATCTCATATAGAAATCGCTGAATTATTTTTGACTTATACTTGCAATAGAAATTATTGAAATTCTGTCCCATCCTGGTAGTCTAACCACTGTTCCTTTAACTTTGAACTTGCGAACTATGCTTCCAATGGTTTCTCTGGCAACATTCAGTGCCTTTGCTTTCTTTTTGTATACGTGTATCTTTTTTGTGAAGGGCGATGATCTCTTCTCTTATCTTCTTGGACCATTCTCCTGGCTTAGAAATATGGCTACCATACAGCAACATTTGACACTCAAGAAATCCCTTGCGAGTTCAAGTATTTCATGAGTTACAGCTGAAAGTCTGTAAATTTTGATAATAAACCTGATTTGCAATGGGGGTTGAATAACTTTGATTGCAGCTGTAATTGTTTGCTTTTTATGGATTCTTGCAGTGCTCTTTGCTTTCAGAGTTACCATATATTTTGCTCTATAAGACTCACTTTTTCCCTCCTAAAAAGTAAGGGGAAATGTGTGTGCATCTTATGGAGTGAATGCAGGCTGCGCAGCTATCCCAGAAGCCAGAACAGCAAGAGGGATCACTGCTTTCACTGCGCAGCGATCCCTCTTGTTGTTCTGGCTTCTGAGATTCAGAATATTTTTCCCCCCTTGTTTTCCTCCTCCAAAAACTAGGTGCGTCTTGTGGTCTGGTGCGTCTTATAGAGCGAAAAATACCTTCTTCATCACCTGCATGTGTCTTAAAATTTACTTTTGCAGAGCCAGGTGCTAAAAATAATACTTTGTACCTGCGGTTTCTGTGAACATTCACTGTTAATCATTTAGCTCAGCAGCCAATGTAAGGGAATGTGTTTTGTATGTTTACCATAATACTGCAAACCAATGAGAAGGTTTAAATAATGAATTGACTGTGCCTGGAGTAATTGTGGGGTACAAATTAGGGCTGTGGAACAGATTTGGTCAAATCCGAAACTGAATCTGGTTTGATTCTTAAGGAAAGTCAGGCAGCATCTGCAAAGAGCAGCACAGAGCTCTTTGCAACAGAGCTTTCTAATAGCCCCACACTGCACTTTGGATATGTGTGTCTGCTCCAAGCAGGGGGACACATGAGTGCAGTCAAATTGAGCAGGATTGAGCCTGCTAATGAGTAGAGGGTCCAATCCTGCTGTCTTCTTCACCAGGGGGTACCTAGAAAGATTAAATCTTTCTGCTTTTGACCATATTGTCTGAAAGAGGTTGATTTTGACCCAGGTATTCCCTGGCCCAGCCCCAGAATGGTTTGGGGGCCTGTGCAGAATCCTGAGAATGAAGGAAGAACAATAATAATATGTATATACTAATTAAAAGACATACTGGGCTTCCTCAAATTTCATTGACTAGTGACACTTTCTTTATAGCTGAGACACTTCTGCAAATAGACATAGAAACAAGATAGCTTTCCTTTTATCAGTGCTACAGCCTGATATTTCCTTCACAGATTGAGTCTGATTCTGATAATTGATGATTCAATGTGTTGCAATGAGGCAGTTTTGGGACACTGAGCAAAAAAACCAATGAAAACCTTTAATAAATTCTTACCTGGTTGAACCAGTTGGGCCACATGATACCATCATCATGAATGGTTAACCTCTTTTCTGGGGGAGCTTGTGGGTCCATTGTTCCAACTTTGGCTCTCAGAAATGACTGATTTGGGAATGTGACCCAATTTACTATATCAAATCCAGCTACTAATTCCCCATTTTGGTCAAAGGAAACTTCTTCCCCAACACTATTATTAAATGAAACTCTTCCCAGAAAGTGGTGGACCTAAGTTTGAAGAGGAAAAAAGCAAATGATGAAGATGCCAAAAATAATTAAATATTTGAAATATTTGTACAAATAGAGTGCTTATCTTTAGCATTTAAGAGGTATAGTTCATGGTCTCTTTAAAAAGATGCATGCTAGTGTCTTTCTTTCTCTGTTTTTAATGAGTCTCTTCTTCAAAAATGGATGGAGCTAAAAAGGAAAAAGGAATTAATGAGCAGTGCTGTTTTCTAGAAAAAGAGGTGCTGGATCTCACCCCAAACACCTCCCTCGTTCCCTTGGAATGGAATGGCGCCCCCCTGAGAGGGGAGAGAACTGAGATCCAGCGAGTTCTGGCTGAAAAAAGCCCTGTAGTAATGTTCATTGTGAAGGTAAGATGTGGTTCTTTTAAGAATTACAGTAAGTCTTGACCTAAATTTCATAGAACGTAGACCACAAATATTAGACAGGACGTTCCTTCAGATAGGTCAGGGTTCAGCAATGTGCTGCCCATGGGCTGGATGCAGCCCATGAAGACTGTTTTACCAGCCCACGAGCTGCCCCCAAACTGAGCTGCCCACTCGGCGAGTCCCTCGTGCGCTGTGCTAAACCAGAACAGCGTGGTGTGGGGATTCACCGAGCGGTGCCAGAAATCACATCTGTGCAAATGCAGTTGCCGAAAATCACTTCTGCGCAGGCATGATTTTAGGCATCTGGGCATGCACAGAAGCGATTTCTGGTGCCACTGACATGCGCAGACAAGATTTCCGGCATCGCGTTGTGCCACTACGGCCCACAGACCATCTCCGTCTGTGCCATCTCCGTGGGAGCCATTACCCATGGCCGATAAACCTTGCTGACCCCTGAGATAGGTGGATAAGCTGTGTAGATAAGCTGCTCATCACTTTCCTGGAATGTTTCCAGGAAAACAGTGCTGCCTTTGTACAAATAGCGATAGCATGATGTCCTGTACCTAGCCATCTGTAGCCATATTTTGCTACTCCAAGGACAACTGAATCCACTTTAAAGTGATGGCAGAATTTCATCCATTATGTTATCCTAACCATTAAGTGGATAATCACTTCCGCCCCAAGAGAAAAGAGGAATGGATTTCCCCTACTGACAGAGGTATTCAAGAAAACTCTCCCTTTTAGCTCAGCTCCAGAGTTGATTACAGACATCTGTATTAACTGGAAGACAACATTACCTGCCACGGCTGTTGATCTGTAAGTTTCCATCTTGCTCCACCTGCCAGTGCTCCACAGTTTAATTTGGTGAACTGCATGGTGTGCAAAGCATGTGCCAAAATATAGATTGCATTGTAGATGCTGTAGCTGTGGGCTGTCATGCTCGTTTCAAAAACAGACCCAGGAAGGCTCTCAATATTCTCCTCCCCAGTGCAGAGTTTGTCATCTTTCTTCTCTGAAGCAGAATCATGAAAACCACAATTAAATGCCTCTTCCCAGAAAACCCTGAGAAAACGACCTTCTTTTTCCAAGGTAGGGTTTCTCATCTGAATAAATTTCTGGAATCCTGGAAGATCCTTAGAGTGAACTGCAAAGGATAGAGCCCCATGGAGGAATGTGATGTCCCAACCTCTTTGAATGGGAAATGAGGTGAACTCCATCTGGGCTGTCATAATCCAGACTTTTGTATTTCCTTGCATTGACACATCATTCGTTTCCGCAAGTTTGGGTATCATTCTCATTAACATAATTGTATGAATTTCAGCATGTACAACCACAGCATTGGCAGTGCTATGCACAATAATGTTCATTGTTTTCGAACCTTCTTCCACCATTTCATCAAACTCACCAGAAGAGGTAGCCTTAGGGAAACTTTCTATAAAATCAAAGCAGATACCCTTCTGGGCAAACATGGGGAGAACATTTTGTACAAATCTCTCTCCACTGTCCTCATGGAGATGAAAAAGCACACCGATCCACACCCAACGGAAATGCAGCAGTAACTGGAGGATCCCCTCATATTGCTGAGCCCCATCTGGGAATATCCAGTGGGTGAAAAGAGCTTGAATGTCATTAGTCGTCGCAGGAGAAGAGCCATAGATGAGCTAAAGAGGGTCATTGATAAAATCAAGGGAGGAAAGATGATAACAAATGATGATATCTAAACACCAGTTAGACTCAAAACTAAGTTTCTATATAATAACCAGGGGGATTCAGCATTTTGTTTATTTCTGTTAGTTCTGAATTTGCCTTGGGTTGTATAGGTGCATCATCTGTTTCTGCAATACCATAATGTTGTGATTTTTAGCATTCACAATCACTTGGCTGTGCTTCCCATTTTCAATCCTTTCTGCCAAATTTCTTTGAACTCACTAGAAAAAGAGTTAGTTTATGGATTTTTTTCTATAAAATCAGACCCAGGAACATTTTATTTTTTTGTACAAATAGCCCTAAATTGTCACCCATCAGATAAACCACCGCGTTCCTCATCCTTGTGAAATTTAACTGTTGCTGAGCTCCAGGTGAGAACATGTGGTGGATAAAACCAGCTTGGATGTTATCATTTGTTACAGGGGAAGACCCATACATGAGCCAAATACGATATATTTGAAAAACAAGAGAGGAACATTTATACCATATGGTGATATGTGTGATGGCCTGGGACTTGGGCTCAGACTTGGAACCAGAAGAGTCTCAGTCAGCACCGGATCCTTTGCCTCAGGCGACATCTGAACCAAGTCTGGGGCCTGATCCTGAAGAGTCCCAGTCTGCACAGGTTCCTCTGCAACAAACCCCAGCTGGGCCAAGTCAGGGGCCTGAGTCTGCCCTGGCTCCAGATGCGGGGAGGACTTTGTTGCCTTCAGCTGGGCCATCGCTTACAGCTGCTCCACTACCGGTTGGGTCAGGGGAGGCTGAGGCGGCCCCTGGTCTAGTAACACACCGACGTCTCCCGAGCTGCAGAGACTGAGGTCTGAGAGAAGGAGAGACCTGAGTACTCGCAGGAGGAGTGCTTGCCTTTGCGCAAAACAGGGAGGTGAGTCATTGGGGGATCAGGACCAGCCATTGCCCTGACAAAGATAAAAGGCTGCTGGACCCCGCCCCAGGTTGCGGAAGCAACACTGCTGTGTGCCAGATCCTGCCTGAGATCCTGTACCTGTCCTTGTCTGGTTTCCTGCCTCGGGTCCTGCCTTGGCCCTGTCAGACTGACTCCTAGCAGAACCTTTGGATTCTGGTCCAGTCCTGGACCGAGTTTCAAGGGTTGCCCCTGGGCCCAGCACAATATGAAGCATCACTTCAATGCAAATCCAGATTTCAGTTTTAATTTGATCAACGTTCATTAATCTGAAAGTGTGACAGACAGCAGAGTCAGACCAGAGTCTGGGGGTGCAGTGCCCCGGAATTCCACCAGAGGGCTGGAGCATCTCTCTGATTGGCTACCACAACAGCCAGTCAGAAAGGGGGTGGAGCCAGCAGTTTGGGAGGGAAAATAAAAGGAGCCGTTTCTGGAAGAGAGGGATCAGATGGTTTAGCTGATAGTTTTATTGGAGAGAGAAGACTTGGTTCTGAGCTGTGCGTAACATCCACCCTGAGGAAAATGTCTATAGCAAGAGAAAGGAGCCTCTGGGTTTAGAAAACACCACAGTGTGTAGAGTATTGTAACATTAATATTATAGTTTTATTCATATTGGTAAGCAAAAATTATCCTGATGTGAATGCATGTTAAGATGGGATTATATAATTGTTAAAATCTGTTTTTGAGAGTAAAATGGAAGGGGGGGGGAGGGAAGAGGCTGGAGGTCCCAGTTTTCTCTACTAGGCTTGTGAAATAGACTTGACAAAGTACTGATAAAGCCAAAATAACACCTTCCTTGGTCGGAAAGGACTTTTTGTTTTGGAATTGATCCAAAGAGACTGCTTGGGTCTCTTTCCAGTCAGGAGGAGAGAGATCTCCTAGAAAGAGAAGACACCCAAACCCGTTAAGAGGGCTGGCATGATCCCCTGGGGCTGTTGTGCTATTTGGAGAACCTCAGGAGTGGGATTGATGGAAGGTGGGGAAACTGACAGAAATACTACCTTGGGTAAGAACCAAAGTCTGAAACTGTAACACCTATGCAATGAGGTTTAAGAAACTGAAGTAATGAAACTGGAAATGAGCCGATTGTTTAAACAACTGTAACAATAACAACTGAAAATAAGCAACTGCCATTTTAAATAAGCTGTACGTTCACTACCTTGTTTTGAAGCCTGTAACATCCACTAAATTGAATATTAATAAGTTAACTGTTTCCTGAAAGAACTTTATCTCCTGATACATCTTTTGTTTTACCAACTTTATTCTGCAAAATAAATCTTTCTTATTTGTTCAACTTCTGCCTGAAGTTGACCTTTACCTCACACACGCTAGATAACCCATGGTGGTTATAGAGTTTTACAGAGGGGGGTCTGCTTCAAAAGGATTCAAATATCACTTATTTCTGTTGATTTGGAATGTTAAAGTTATCTTAGGAAATATGAAAGTGATTTTTCAGCCCAGCATAGCAAACACACAGTTGTGCTACCACAGGCAGCTGACGTTTTGTTACAGTCCTGCACAGGAGTAAAGTGTCCAATGAGGAATTCTTCCACTTGGTTTTTAAGGAGGCGTGGAACGCATTTTCCACAACCTATATTTTTGGTTGATAAATACCAACCTATACCCACTATTTGCCATTCCTTTGTTATTTTGTTCTTCAGTTACCAGCATGCAACCCAAGGAGACATAGTCAAAGGCAACTGTAAATGGCTTTCATGATGACCCATGTTCCATGCAGACCTCTTACTCTGGGCATCTTGTACATGGACAGGATGGTTGACATGTGGAGACATAAATCAGAGGGTGGCCCCCCAAGGACTGCCTTTGGAGTCTCCTGAACATCACACTTGTAGTTGGGGAGGAGTCTTTCTTGGCTAGAGAGAAGTTCCATGGAGGCTTGGTAGATGCAGCTTGGACTGAAATGGCTGTTATAGATGTGGAAACCCAGAGACATATTGGGCAATATTTGGGGATTTTCATTTATCTCTTTTACAGCAAATGCCAAAGCCAGGATATGCTGGTAGAGTTGTGTCATTGGTCTGCATGGAGAGCAATGTATACATCAATTCACATTCACAAGCATAGAAATATATGGACATATTGAAACACAAAGTGAATGGAGATGTTACTTTTTATGGTGCCTTGCAAACTTTTTTTAAAAAAAGCCTGGACACTGGTACAGTAGCACCTCGGGTTACATACGCTTCAGGTTACAGACTCCGCTAACCCAGAAATAGTACCTCGGGTTAAGAACTTTGCTTCAGGATGAGAACAGAAATCGTGCTCCGGCGGCACGGTAGCATTAGGCCCCATTAGCTAAAGTGGTGCTTCAGGTTAAGAACAGTTTCAGGTTAAGAACGGACCTCCAGAACGAATTAAGTTCTTAACCCGAGGTACCACTGTATAAGCTTACCATATAAGAGGAAGGTTATCATACACTGCAAAAGTGGGTTTGAGATATCAGATCTGCCCCCATATCTCATAAACACAGAACTACGTGGAAGGAAAAGGGTGGTAGTAATCATCATACACTCATGGCCAATATTGTGAAAACATTTTGGAAAGTATGTCTGTATCTCTGGCTCATAACATCAGGACTATTTATATTAATACCATAAAGCCACTTCCGCCCTGCAGGGGAGGTGGGGTTGAGGTTGAATGGCCTCCCCGTGCCATCGGGGGAATCCCCGGCCACGTCACCCCCTGGCCAGCCAATCAGCTGGCTTTGGGGGCATGGCCTGCCCTATTTAAGGCAGGCACAGCTGGGGATCTCCCTCTTTGCCGCTCACCAGCTGCTCCGCCATCTCCAATTCCTTGAAAGATTCCATCAAAGGTGTCTCTGAAAAAAATTACACCTCACTTGGGAAGACAGGCGAACTAATGCCAGTGTACTGGAAGAAGCAAAGATCATAGAATCATAGAATCATAGAATCATAGAGTTGGAAGAGACCACAAGGGCCATCGAGTCCAACCCCCTGCCAAGCAGGAAACACCATCAGAGCACTCCTGACATATGGTTGTCAAGCCTCTGCTTAAAGACCTCCAAAGAAGGAGACTCCACCACACTCCTTGGCAGCAAATTCCACTGTCAAACAGCTCTTACTGTCAGGAAGTTCTTCACCAGATCACTGGTGTCAAAGCATTGGTTCTTCAACATAAATTTTGTTGGCCAGGTCATGTTGCCTGATTATTATCTTCCAAAGCAACTACTCTATTCCAAACTTTAAAATGGAAAGTGTCATGCTGGTGGTCAACAAAAAAGGTTTAAAGACTCCCTCAAGGCAAATCTAAAAAAAAATGTAGTATAAACACAGACAATTGGGAAACACTGGCCTGCGAGTGCTCTAGTTGGAGAACAGCCTTTACCAAAGGTGACATGGACTTTGAAGACACACAAACTCAGGACGAAAGTGAGAAACATGCTAAGAGGAAAGCATGTTTGGCAAACCCTCACCATGATTAACTCCTGCCTCGAAATCTATGTCCTCACTGTGGAAGGATGTGTGGATCCAGAATTGGCCTCCACAGTCACTTACGGACTCACAATCTTACTCAGCTACATGTGGTTGCCAAAGCAAGCAAACAGCGAAATAAAAAAGTTATGCACAGAAAACCATGATAAAGGGTATTTCATAACTTTTCACCATTTATGTTAGTTAGAAACTTTTTGCTGCAATTACAGTCCTACAATGGCATCCCTGGAGTAAACCAAAGATTTTAATTCACCAGGTGTTTTAATGAGAAACCAAGACTGTATGTTTCTAAAAATTGTGCTTTATTCCTTGGCTGCTTCTGACTAAAAAGTTTATTTAATCAGCTCCATAGCTTTTCTGTTGGATTCAGGTCAGGGCTAGTCAACACACTTTGTGGCATTATATTCTGCATTAGATTATCTTTCTAATGATATACTGTAGAAGTTCATTCTATATTTTACTGTTCTTATGAGCTGTCAAACCTTAGAAATACAGCTTTTCCTGAAGTTTTCCACAATTTTGACCACTTGTGTAATGAGCATAACCTCCATCATATGTGATATGCAGAAAGATATTTGTTACAGATATATGATATGGTTTTAAACACACACACACACACACACACACACACATTTCCTTACAGAATGGCATCGAAGAGTTCAGGTGTAGGAGGTTCATCGAAGGCTATTCTTGAAATTATATACATTTGAGACATAATACCGGCAATAACAACATCTCCAGACTGGAAATATTTGTGAAGAATAGGAAGAGGGTCACTGATGGAACAGGGAGCAACAGCAGCCTTGCACTCATCTGGAGGAAGCAGCACTGACGCCAACATCATGGAAAGTACCATTCTGCACAGAGTATTGGAGGAGCAAGAGGAAACTTGCACACAGTCTGAGGCAGCAGCACAAATACCAAGATTGCAAATATTACCATGTTGCAGGGAATTTTTTAGGCGACAATTAATCTCTTTGCCCATTGTCATCTGAGTGACAGAAAGCCAGATTTTTGCAGGGGAAAAAGCCAGATTTTTGCAGGGAAAAGAATGAGCGATCAGTCTGACAGAGCCCTTGGTATAAGGCCAAGCTCTGAACATCACAGGAGATATTAATAGTATCTGCAAGTCTTGATTCATAGTTTTCATGCAGCTACTGGAACTCCCCAGAGAGTCAAAGAAATGATTGTGATTACTTTGATAATTACAGGAGACTTCTCAGCTTCTCAGTGATTAAGGGGTGGGAAGAATGTTTATCACATCACAGCCAAAGTCTCAGCTGGTCCTCCTTAGTAGGGAGAACAATAAGAGTTTAAGGAGACTCAGAAAAAAAGAGAGAAAAAAAGTTACCCAAAAAATTACATAAGAAGAAAATATATTATAAAAGAATAACTGTTTTGCAGCAAAATATTCAAAGAGGTAAAAAGAACCTTTGCACAACATTTAAATCAAGTCTGTTACCCATTTTATCAACAACAAAAATCCAGTACATTAACTAACACCGTATGGACAGACCATAATTTTCAGCTGAGAGCCAGTTTGATGTAATGGTTAGAGTGTTGGACATGGGAGATCTGGGTTCGAATCCCCACTTAGCCATGAAGCTCACTGGGTGACCTTGGGAAGATCACAGCCTCTTAGCCTAACCTCCCTCAGAGCATTATTGTGAGGGTGAAATGGGAGAAGAAGAACCATGGTATATTAGAATCTTTCTCTATGAGTTTCAAAATGCTTAAAGCACCACTATAGCAATCAATTCTGACCAAGTTATGTCCAAAGGGGAAATGCTATAGTTTTCTTCATATCATGAATACTTTTAATTCTACTTTCTTGTGCTAAAAATTGTAGGCTGTGGTTTTTTTAACTAAACTGACCTCCGTCAATGTTTGAGGCCTAAAGCTTCATTGTGAACAACATGGTTGATCTTGTCATCTTGTGGGGCACTTGATCTGAGAGGTGACCTGGATCCTCATCTCCCACATCCCCCGTGGGCCATAGGTGACCTGGGGATGGGGCAGCATACCTCTCCATCATCCGAGATCACAGAGACGTCAGAGAACCCATTTTCCTTACATGAATGATCAGCTGCTCATTGGGCCTGAAACTCAGCAAACATGATGCTCTGCAAGCCCCTGCAATCAGCTGGTCTTTGGGGCCTCACAGTGCTACATATGGAGCTATGTAAGGTCCCCAAAGAGCTGGTTGTTGGGGTTTCCATAGCTTCATGAACACAGCTTTGCAAGCCTGAACTATCAGAACATCATCTATCAGAACAGAGAATCTGGGTCTCATTTGTAGGCAGAGGAGGACCAATGGGTAACAAATGTCATTCAGCATCTTAATTGTCGATAATGTTCTGCCATGTTATACAGGCTTTTGCAGCTATATTCTGAGATCAGCAGCCTTTCTTGATTACACATAAATAAATATAATATAGCTTTTACTTAAATATAGAATAGCCTCGGCAGAAGTCACGTGTTTCACACCGATGTTCTCTCCTCATGAAGGGATATACCTTTAGCACCCTATGAATGGAAGATCAGTGTATTGACAGGATAACAAATTGACAGAACAACTTAATGGAGTAAAAAATTGGTCACAGCTTTATTGGTTACAGATGTAGGTTGGAGGCTTTTTCTGGGAATGAAAAGGATAAGAGTTCAGAAATCCAAGAAATTACTTTTTCTGCTTTTCATTCAATAAATGCCAGCAAACAATGCAATAATTAAAACCATCAACAAAAGGTGATTCCTATTTGCTCCTCAGAATTAAGTGGTCTTTGCTGTTCAGGTCAGGCCTCAGAAGAAGCATGTACAATTTGGGGGAAAAGATACAACCCAGCAAACCTGCGCTGGAGGCCAAGATGCAAAAGACCTCCACAGCCACCATCTGCTTTCCTTTGGTGCTCAGATAAGAGGGAACAAAGGACAGCCAAACGCTGCAGAACACCAACATGCTGAAGGTGATGAACTTGGCTTCGTTGAAGCTGTCCGGCAACCTCTTGGCCAGGAAAGCCACAGTGAAGCTGACCATGGCCAGGAATCCCAGATAACCCAGGACAGAATAAAACATTGTGACAGAACCTTCGTTGCATTTCACAATGATTTCCTCCATCAGAGAGTCCATGTCCACATCTGGGAATGGAGGAGCCGTACAGAGCCAAGCAGCACAAATGCTTGTTTGAACAGAGCAGCAACCAAGAAGCACAGAGTTTGTGAGAGATTTCCCCACCCATTTCCTCATCCTGGATCCTGGTTTGGTGGCCATGAAAGCCAGAACCACCGTGATGGTTTTGGCCAAGACACAAGACACAGCAATGGAGAAGATGATGCCAAAAGCAGCTTGTCGTAAAGAGCAGCTCACTGGGTGAGGCTGGCTAATGAACAGCAAGGAGCAGAGGAAGCAGAGCAAGAGGGAAAGAAGCAGAGTGTGGGTGAGGTCCCGGTTGTTGGCTTTGACAATGGGAGTGTCCCCATTCCTAGAGAAGACGCCAAGTATCAAAGCTGTGACCAGAGAAAAGACCAGAGCTGAGGAAGCTAAAATGAACCCTAAAGGTTCTGCGTAGGAAAGAAAATGTTGGCGTTTGGGGATGCATTGATCTCTGTCCTTGTTTGGAAATTGGTCATCTTTGCATTGGAAACAATAATCCATATCTGGAAAAAATCAAATGAGTGATATATGAGTTCCAACAAATAAGACATTAATTAGTTGGAATAAGGGTCAGAGATAAGTGCATATTAAAAACTCTTTGTACAATCATCTGTCATTATGCATAATCCACAATAGGTTCTACTCTGTCTTTCATCTGCAGTTAACGATCAGAAACATGGCCTTTGGTTGTGCCCTTAGTTGAGTTGGTCACACCCAGAGAGATCTTCATGGTGATGGAGGGTTCTTGAGCACAGCTACTTTGGGCTCAGAGGCTGGGCTGAGGACTGTTCTCCATAAGGAGACAGTTTTAAGCTTTTTTCTGGCTCACACACCTAAAACTATGGGGTGGAGGGTTTGGAATATCTTCACCCTCTCCTAACAATGTAGCATGTGGGAAGCAGGCAGAGAACACTAGACATATCCCACACCTATTTCCAGAGATCTCCTTTGTAAAAGTTCTGGATTTAGTTTCCCCAACTGTCTCTTTTTTCTTCCAGATATCAGTGCTGCTGCTCTTCTCTTTAGGAGTCCTGAACTGCTGATAGAGGGGGAAAGTTGAAATAGATATTAGGAATTTTTTTTATAATAGGAGATGATGTCTCCTACCCGTTAGATTTGAAATCATCCTATGTGGACATGAAGCACAATCATAGCAACAAAATGGCAACCCCTCCTTCTTCTTTCTGCTGTAGCCTGGCTGGCAGCGATCATTACACAAGGCAAGGGGCAGCACCTAGCCATAAAAAGAGGAGAAAATGTAGCTCTCTTGTGCCTTGTAAACAACACAGTTTTAACCAAAGAGAAGAGATCAGCTGACTGATTAACATTATTCCAGAAAGGTGTGTTGTATGTGTAAATAAACTGTAATGTAAATATTGGGAGTGAATGAGAAGGAATATTGTATTGAATGGACAGAGGACAGGGAAGACAACAGACTTTGAAATACAGGGAGTTGACAGAGAAGATAAAATAGGAAGCACATATGTTAAACTCGGGACGCGGGTGGCGCTGTGGGTTAAACCACAGAGCCTAGGGCCAGTCCATTCGTGGCTGACTCTGGGGTTTCGGCGCTCATCTCGCTTTATAGGCCGAGGGAGCCGACGTACAGCTTCTGGGTCATGTGGCCAGCAGGACTAAGCCGCTGCTGGCAAACCAGAGCAGCGCACGGAAACGCTGTTTACCTTCCCACCGGAGTGGTACCTATTTGTCTACTTGCACTTTGATGTGCTTTCGAACTGCTAGGTTGGCAGGAGCAGGGACCAAGCAATGGGAGCTCACCCCATCGTGGGGATTCAAACCGCTGACCTTCTGATCGGCAAGCCCTAGGCTCTGTGGTTTAACCCACACCGCCACCTGTGTCCCAGACTTGGGTTATATTTAAACAATATTTTCTACATTTTCTACATTAACCTTATTATTTGTATTCTTAATAAAAATAACTCATTTTCAAAAACCATTGGTCCCACCTGATTAAAAGATCTGTGCCATGTGATCGCTTCCTCATCCATGCTGAAGTCTACATATTGTGAATCTTGTGGAACTATCTTTCCTACTTTCACTCGGGAGACGGTTTGGTTTGGAAAAATAACCCAGTTAATAATATCAAATCCACCTGCTAGCTCCCCATTCTCATCAAAGGACACTAAGTCACCAGCACTGTTGTTGAAGGAGATACTCCTCAAGAACGAGTGCAGCTAGGCAGAAGAAAACAAAGGCAAAGTTTAAAAAAGGAGAGCTTTTATGGATTATAGAAACAAGAAGTATCCATCAATGTATTTCACACAACGCAAAGAAGTCCAAAACGATGCAGTCTGCAAAATTTGGAGCACCTAAGTATTTCTAGCAAGTACAGCTGGCCTGCCACTTGCGTGAGGGTTCAGCTCTGGGGTCCGTGTGCAAAGGCAAAATGATGCCATGTCAGGAAGCCCTGGAACTGCCCCTCCTGGAAGGTGGGTGTGCAGGAAGAGAGGGAAAACAAAATGGTGAGCAGCTCATGGTGGGTTTTCCCTGCTCACCATTTCTTTGTTTACTTTTCCCCACCAATGTAAATTGACCTTAACTTGCAGGTCCACTATAATCAATGAACATCACTGGAAGGGAGTTAAAAAACTTGCCAGGTACCACGTTTGAAAATAGCCCCATATGTCCTCTTTAGTGCAGAAACAAATGCAGGTTCTAGATAATAGTTGGTGCTGGTGGACAGAATGGGTGGGCAATCATGGGTAGAAACAAACCTTAGTATTTTCAAACATATTCTTAATTCTTGATAATGATCCTTTCTCAACTTTGCAAAGGTTTACTCTGAATAGGAAATCTTACCTGCCAAGGCTGCAGTTCTGGAGGATCGAGCCCACCTCTGTCTGCCACCATTCTGTGTTTTGACCTGGATGAGTGCATCTGATGTAAAGTATGTGCAATGGCATAAACCGCATTATAGATACTGTAACTTTGGCTAGTCATGGTCATTTCAAAAATATGCCCAGGAAGGCTCTCCAGACTCTCATGGCCAGTGCAGGTCTTTGTGTTTGCCTTGTGCCCATTGGAAGCAGAAAATAAACAGCTGAATGCCCGTTGCCAAAAAGCCTGGAGGAACCCATCTCCATTTGGAGAGTTGGGGTTCAGGGTCTGAAGGAAGTCTTTAAATCCCTGGACTTTCTCTGTGTGAATTGCAAAAGACAAGGCACCATCAAAGACTTGTCTATCGTAAAACCCTTGCATTGCTTCTGAAGAGAAAGCCCACTGGGCTGTCAAAATCCACACGGTGCCTGTAGACTTCTCTGCAATGTCTTCAGGAACTGAATAGAAAGATTGCATCCATTTCACAACTGTAATGGTCTCAGGTTCTGCACACATAACTAATATGTGACCTTCTGAGGCCACCAGGAAAGAGGACTTAGCCCGAAGGAGTTCCAAGAAACTGCTATCAACTATGCCCCGAGATAAGGCTGGTAGTTTTTCATTGAAAGCTGAACAGATTCCATGCTGGGAAAGCATTGGCACCAAGCTTTGCCTAAAGGTCTCTCCATTTTCATCATCGGATGCCACAATTCCTACCCATGTCCATTGGAAATGTAGAAGTAGCATGACAATCCCTGCATATTGATATTTCTCATTGGGCACCGTTCGGTAGAATGTCTGGGGCTGCAACTCCTGGCTTCTCACTGGAGCTAATACACAGTAAGCAATCTGGAGGAAGAAATGAATCCCAGAAGAATTGGAGAGTTAGAGCAAATGGTTATGGTTCATCCCAAGTATCTGCTTGAAGAACAAATCCATAAGAATTTCTCAACTCCTTTATGGATGCATGTTGAATTCACAAGAACATTACGCATATCTCCAGCAGTTGTTGGTGGGGAGGAGGGGCAGGTTTCTCTGACCTCTTGCAACTGGTTTTGTGCAGCTTCCTGGGAGCAGGAGAAAGACTCCCGCTGCTGCATTTGTCCAGTTCCAACCTTCCTGCTGCTTCCCAGTGACACATAGGAGACAAAGTCTGGCAAGCACCAAAGCCCCTCTCCTCCAACCACTACTGCATAGCTCCCCCGTGATTTTATAATAGCTTTGTATTATTATTTTTTTACCTCCTTGCTCAGAAAAATGAACCAAACAAAAGGAAGTATTAAAAACCAGGAAGATAACTATTGTACCAGAGGCAGAAGAGCTTGACAGCCCCCACACTTGCTATACCTGTGGAATCTTGTAGATGCTTAAGATACTAGCCATGTGGAGGGAGATGTCAGAGTCAAGTCCCCCAATAAAAGCTATCTTACTTTTCTTCTTCTCACATTTGAAGTTGGGGACAATCCCTTCTGCCATGGACAAAAGTTTCAGCGTGTTCTGATAAGTCATCCTTTCTTTTGAGTAGTTCTCATATATGTGAAACCCAAAGGTCATATTCGGTACAATATTAGGGTTCTTATTTATTTCTTTCACAGCAAACACCAGGGAGAGGGTATTCTGGTAGTACTTTGGTATGTCACTAATAAAAGAGTTATACTATATGTCAGAGGTATTCTCCTCCACATAGGTAACTTCCTGGCTCACATGCATGTATATAATTTGCCACATCCTTCCCTTAACTCATTATTTCCTTTCAGCAACCAACGGACACCCATTGGATGAGAAGTTGCCAAGTCAAAAATTCTGACTGGTGCTCCTCAGATAGTAAGTATTTGGTGTAGGTGGGGAGTAGAGAACAGATAACATCAGATGGAACAGAACCTATTATTTCCACGGTAATGGAGTTTCCATCTCTCCCTCCTTTAAATAAAATTATGGCTGTACCAAAAATACTGTAGCCAATGTAAGTCATACTCTGAGAAGGCCTATTATGATTAATAGATCAGACTAAGTTAGTTGTATTCATTTCAGTGAGTCTACTCTACAAATAAGCCAGATAGATACTTTGTTTTGCAAAAACAAGTTTGCAACTGCTCTTTTTATTATCCAATATGGTTTACATTGCATAGCAGAGAATATAATCCAAAATCTATGATATTCACGTTTCACAGCATCTGTGACTGCCAGATTAAATTATTCTGATTGTGAATGTGAGGATCAAGCTTTGCTGCAAAGGAAAACTGGACATTAATGGTGTGAAAGGAAACACAGAGGAAGGTTGATGATGAAGTTGGGAGAAGGCGGTGAGAGCCATGGGATCAGGTGTTAAGAAAGCAGAACAGGTAGAAGATAGAAACCTCAAGAAGTGGAATCAAGCAATGAAGAAGCCAAGATCACAATGTAAAGAGAAGAAAATATATATTTAACATTCCTACTGGGGGAAAAATCATGTGGAAACGTGTTCTGAGAATGCCATTGTATGTTTGGTGTAATTGTAGCATACATGAGCTCACCAAGGGTACACAATGAAGGATAGAGTTTTTTTTACTTACAAAAGTTCATCTATAAGCTTTGTGTTTGGGCGCTCATGGAAATCGATTTCTTCAAATACAAAGTCAAAATAAGAAACAATTCCTCCAATGATTAGGTCCCCTCTCTGATAATTCTGGTATGGAAGCTGGAAAGGCTCCATCATGGTGCATCTAGCAGAGTGTTCCTTGCTCTCAGTTGGAGGCAACTGTAGCCACAGGAAGAGAAGGATCAGCAGCAGAAATGTTCTGACCATCTTGGGGCTGCCGGGGATGCCGAAAGTCAGATTTCTATCTCATCTACCATAAACTTCTTTCCAAGAACATTCATTTAATGACTCTAGGTTGTTTTGATAAAGGGAAAAAGCCAAAGCTCTGATCTATGAAAATCTGCATGTTCAGAATTTCTCATCAGGGGTCTGAATGACACAGGATTTATTTTATATACACTTTCACACTCTGACATTGATTGTGTTCATGGCCTGAAAAAGTGTACATGGGATTTGGCAAGATTGATGATAAAACCCAGCAGTTTGAGATAATTACTGGTTCCAAAGTTATCTCCTTAGAGGAATGAGCTCTGTGACTTACAGTAAGATGAAAATAATGATGCATATTTGTTATTGAGTAGTGCCCTGGTAATTGCGAGTGCATCCCAGTACAGCTTTCACCACTCTGTTGTTGACTATGAGGGCCACTCCATTTCTTTTACGGGTTTCTTGCCCACAGTAATAGATATGATGGTCATCTGAACTGAATTCGCCCGGACATGACTAAACGACTAAACAACAAATTGCGAGTGCCCCAGGCAAGCAAGCAGTCCAGCTGCAAACTGCTGATCTGAAGGGAACTTCCTTGATTTCCCAACACTCTTCCTCAATCACACCTGCACTATTTTCCCCAACTGTACATGTGTCACCAATGGAAACATGATTTTCAGGATTTTCAGGGATGTTTCCTGTGTACCAGTTAAAGGGAGGGAGGGAAGGATTCAGAAATCCTATATTACATAGGCTAACAGCAGAAACTGACTTGCTACTGTATATAAAAAATATAGATCAATGCATATGGAAGTGGAGAATTTCCTTTTGTGATCTTAGAGTTGAAGAGCAATGTGAAGGACCAAGCAGGTGACAATGGAGGCTTAAATGCAGTGGTACAACTTGAAACCTACAATACATGTGGTTGTGGCATGTGGGAAGGGAAAGGGCAGTAAGATCATGCAATTGACAGAGTGACTGAACGTTAAGTTCCAATATTTACCTTTTTATAGGGTGGGGTACATAATATATAAGATCCTTCTTGAGTTTTCACTGTTACCCCTCAGTGGGAGAATGGTCTCCCTGGGAAGGGGCTGGGTTTTGCCCCTTTGGGGTGTGTCTTTGGGGCTGTCACAATGAACTCCTGAACTTCAGAATTCACCACTGCACCTCTGGTTGAGAGAATAAGAAAGAGGCTGTATGGTGTTTGGGTGAGATATAAGAATTTTTTGGAAAGAAAAACATTGTTATGGCTTTCCCCCATCAAAGCAAATGCCCTAAAGAAAATTAATATGGAAAGGAAATGGGGCACTTATAGAGATATATTGACTTTTGCTGGTGCTGGTTTTAAATTAGAAGACACCGAGGACTGAGTACAAGACTGCGAGTAGGCCCAGTGAGACCCAACAGAACCTGCTGCCGCAGAAAGATCCAATGGGGCCTGCCGCTGGTAGTCCTGCCAAGGCCCAGCCCCTCAAGATGGTGGGGGGCTCAGCTCCATCCCAGTATATTTGGGGTAGGGGCTGAGGTGTCCTCAGACTCGTAGAGTTGGTCCCTATGCTTCTGTGATATTAAGGGTTGTGTGTGCTATATATAAATCAGGAGGTGAAGTTTTTCATGAAGATTGTCACCTGCAATACTTGAAGGTCAAGATACAGCTAAAAGAAGAGAACATGGGCACAGAAGAAGAAAAAGATGGTGATCTTGCAAGGAACACAGATGTTCAGCGATGGTGACCTAGATAAATTGCAGTTGTGTACTCAAGATCACATAGCACAGAGTGTTAACTTCTTAAAACCACCTTGCAATTATGGTGTCAAAAGGGTGGGATTGTGCAACTAGGTTGATCTAGGAGGAGGTGTTCCTTCAAAAATCCCTGTCCCATGCTGCTTAGACATTAAATATCATTGCCCAGGCAGGCCCATTATGTGGCCCATGAAAGTAGCAAAGCAACCAGACTGTACAATAGTGATGGGATAAAATCAGGACAAATCTTTGTTGGCAGCAGCAGGCAGGGCAAGGGTTGGCATGGCATTGGGTCCCAGGATCAGTTCATCATTCCACAAGCCCCGTGTTGATGGAATGGATCCACTGGGTTTGGATCACTCCAAACGGGAGTCGGCCAGTGTTGAACCTTGCCATGGTGCAGGCCAAGCAAGCAAGGTCTCCCTTGGGGACCAGGGTGCAGGTTCCAACCAGGCAGATACCGAAACCACGCTTGGGTTTGCCGTGGTCAATCCGCCCCTCGGGACCCTTATGGGGGACCCCCTATACTACGTTGATGCTGACCAATGCCATTTCCACCCTCATGCAAACAATGTTCTTCCGCCTATCAAAGGAAAGGCATAATTTCACTGAGGGGAAAGAAAGAAAAAAAAGGCGCCAATCATGTTTGGAGAAAAGAAAATCCCCTGTACATTTCCGAGCACAATTCAAAGTGTTGGTGCTGACCTTGAAAGCCCTAAATGGCCTCAAAGGTCCAACATACCTGAAGGAGTGTCTCCACCCCCATCGTTCTACCCAGACACTGAGGTCCAGCTCCGAGGGTTTTCTGGCGGTTGCCTCCCTGCGAGAAGCCAAGTTACAGGGAACCAGGCAGAGGGCCTTCTCGGTGGTGGTGCCTGCCCTGTGGAACACCCTCCCACCAGATGTCAAAGAGAAAAACAACTACCAGACTTTTAGAAGGCATCTGAAGGCAGCCCTGTTTAGGGAAGCTGTTAATGTTTAATAGGTTATTGTATTTTAGTGTTTTGTTGGAAGCCGCCCAGAGTGGCTGGGGAAACCCAGCCAGATGGGCAGGGTGGGTATGTATGTATGTATGTATGTATGTATGTATGTATAAATAAATTATTATTATTATTATTATTATTATTATTATTATTATTATTATTATTAACCTTGCCCTGTATTTTGCTGCACTCTATGGGCCACAATGCTTCTGGGCATGGAGCGGGGCTTATGGATACTTTGAATTGTGCATGCAAATGTCCTGGCAGCCAATAAAATAGCTTGAATGGCAGAGCCGCATTCTTCAGATCACTGGCACTGGGCAACAGCCTGGCCGCAGCATCCCAGCCTAGAAGAAGTTTCCCAATACTTTTCAGAGACAGACCCACGTTCATGGATGAGTCCAAACCTAGTGTTCAAATTCTAAGCATTTTGCTGTGATGGGATTCACATGGGATATTTGCCTTGTTAAGTGAGAGACAGTTTGTGTGTGTTGATCAGCTCTGCCTGAGTGTTTCGGGTCCCAGCTAGATATTTGCTTGTTGATATGATTAAACTAAAGTGTGGCAGACAGCTGATGAGAGACAAGAGCAGGTTTCTCTCTTTCTTCCTGATTGTCAGCTGCTTGCCGAAGTTTGCTTCGTAATTAGAATCCTGGCTGACAAGTTTAATTGGGCTTCCTTCTTTGAAAATTACAGCTAATTGCAGAGCCTTGTCTTGGTTTGCTGCCCATTTGGGACTTGGCACAAGGTGGAAAGCACAGCGTCCAGGTAAACACAGGTCACAGTTAATACCACGTAAAAGTCAAAGCGCTGTTTACAATGCAGGACAGAAAACTGTATAGCAAATGCTATTTTAAGGTTAGTTGTAATACTGAATAATCAGGAATAATGATGATCTGTGAAAATTGCAGCTGAATGTAGCATAGGCGACGGCTGGAAGGGCTCTCCGTCAATTATCTCTAATTGCAGGGTCTTGACACAGCATTCGCCGTTGGGAGATGCCCCTGGAGAGTTTGCTCCAAATGACAAGAACAGCAATCAGTTATACAGGTTTACACTAGTGCACAGACCAAGGCAGAACTGGACTTTGGAGGGCTGATTTAACACAGATCAGAAAGTTTTCTGAAAGGTTGCCAAAGCAGTTCACTGTTTCTTGCAATCCAGCTAGGCCACTCCTGTTTATGTGCCCAAGTCCAAAGTCATGTGCCATGAAATGCTTAATTCTGTCCCTTTAATGCATCAGGTCAAGGGTGAGGAAAACACAGCCCCAGGGTCCAAACAGGACTCTCTCTGGTCACAGACCCCATGGGCCCTGATTCACAGGCTGTATCCGTTGCTAGTTGTACTCAGAGTAAACCCAGTCACATAAATGAGCATGATTATGTTGAGAGCATTAATTTCAGTGGGGTTAAGCAGACCTACTAGCATTAGATACCTGCATCAGATAGCCTTAGTTATATACTTGAGTTCTGATCACGCCTCTTCCTTGTCTGGATGGACAATAGAGAGGGGTGCTTGTAGGAACTGGCCTACTATACAAAGGTAAAAGTCACATTGGAGGGTTGTATGATGAGCCCTCAGAATGGACACTCTGGAACACTCTGAATCACCACCATGCCACTGACCCCCACTCTGGCCCGCCATCACTCCTCCACTGCCTTTACTTTTGTCCATGGCATGACAATTTTCCACCTTCCCATTTCGACTCTCTGGCATAATCTAGCAATTCTAAAATATAGACGCACTTTTATTCTCGCAAGATTGAATGTATTGCCCTTGGCTGGACTTGAGGGACGATTCCAACCGATTCCACACGAAAAACGCTTATGTCCCTGTGGAGATGGCAGTACTGAATCGGTGGTGCATGTCCTTCTGGCTTGCACTCTGTATAAAGACTTGAGGAATGAGGTTATCACCCCTCTTTTATTGTCCATTCCAAGTCGCCCAGTCATTACCACAGTGTTCATTCTCTTGGCAGATCAAGATGAGCAGGTGACAGCAAAGGCTGCAAGGTTTTTAGCTGGGGCAATCAGAATAAGATCCACTATTTGACTATTGATTCAAAACCCTAAACTCTATTTTACATAATTGACTTTTTATTTCTATTCTTTGCATATCGTATTGTTGTTTTATTGCTATGGCCGATGGCTGACGCAAATAAAGATTCATTCATTCATTCATTCAACAGACAGTATAATAATACAGTGATACCTTGGGTTACATACGCTTCAGGTTACAGACTCCACTAACCCAGAAATAGTCCTTCAGGTTAAGAACTTTGCTTCAGGATGAGAACAGAAATCGTGCAGCGGTGGCGCAGCAGCAGCAAGAGGCCCCATTAGCTAAAGTGATGCTTCAGGTTAAGAACAGTTTCAGGTTAAGAACAGACCTCGGAACGAATTAAGTACTTAACCCGAGGTACCACTGTACAATAATAACAGCCCCCCTCTGCACAGCTTTAACAAGAAATAGATTATTTAATGGGCAAAGGCCTGGGTAAAGAGGAATATTTTTGCCTGGTGCTTAAAGACATGTAATGATGGTGCCAGGAGAGTGTCTCTGGGAAGAGTATTCCGCAGTAGGGGAGCCAACACAGCAAAGGCCCATTCTTGAAAAGCTAAGAGAGCCATTGGCAACTGGACTGAATTACAGATATGAATTTTCGGTGACCTCAGAAAATCAGCCTGTCCCTTGTTCCCAGACATGTACACAGAAGTCAAATTCTGACTGTAAGCTACTTGGGCTAGACTTTTTCAAGTTGCTAATGATGCATGCTGCAGAATGATAGGACTGTGGTACCTTGGTTTAAGAACAGCTTAGTATTGTGGTACCTTGGTTGTCAAACTTAATCCATTCCGGGAGTCCATTCAACTCCCAGAACCGTTCGAAAACCAAGGCGTGGCTTCCAATTGGCTGCAGGAGTTGCAGGAGCTTCCTGCACTCAATTGCGGAAGCCATGTCAGACGTTGGACTTCCAAAGAACATTCGAAAACCGCAACACTTACTTCCAGCTTTTGAGGGTTTGGGAGTCAAAACTTACGAGTACCAAGGCATTCGAGAACCAAGGTACAACTGTAATGTATAATATTTTTTTCCAAAAAAAAAAGCTTGGGGCATCCTGGTTTTTACTTTTCCCAGACATGTAGACAGAAGTCCAATTCTGACTGTAAGCTACTTGAATTAGGCTCAGTTCCTAATTGCTAGGTTTGCACACTGCAGAACGATAGTACAGTGTTACTTTGGTTTAAGAACAGCTTAGTTTATGAACAACTTGGATTAAGAACGCTGCAAACCCAGAAGTAGGTGTTTTGGTTTGTGAACTTTGCCTTGGAAGCAGAACATGTTCCACTTCCTGTTGAGTGTGTTCCATCTGTAAATTGAGTCTCCCACTGTATGGGAAAGCAAGCCTTGGTTTAAGAATGCTTTGGTTTAAGAACGGACTTCCAGAATGGATTAAGTTTGTAAACCAAGATACCACTGTACTGCATAAGTTAAAAAAAAAAAAAAAGCTCAACAACTTTTGGGGTGTCCTGGTTTTTACTTTGAGAAATATGGCACCCCTAATATCAATTTGTTATTGATAACAATATGGGGGCCAACAATACTGGGAAGGGATGTGATGAAGGAGATGAACCCATCTTCTGGGTGGGGGACAGGATGGGACGGGACTGAATCTCACGTACTCTCGGACTTGACTCTACGTTTGAACCCAGACCTTCATTTTCTGCCAACTAAAAATGATCTCTGGGAAAACATAATTCTTCCTCAGGACTAAGCAATGCTGCCTACTAATTATCTCTCAAGGAAGACAATCATAGTTGTCCAATTCAGGGGGGAGAGGCTTTAGCAATTTGGTCAGGCATGTTGCAACTGCAAATACGAAGAACACACTGAGGAATCATCTCCATCATTGTCAAAATTGCTGGCTTCCACCCTCTTACATAGTAGATATACACATTCTGTTTGGATCAAAAAACAATTGCATCTTTTAAAAGGCATAACAACTTGCTAATGTTCAAAGCGATGTCTAGGCGCAGCCAGGGTTCTGTCAGTCTTTTGTATCATCATTCCTCTTTTACATGTTTGGATATGATTCCATGCAGTCATCAATTTCAAGGAAAAGTGAAATTTATAACTAAACAGCTGCAGTTGGTTGTTTTAAAAAGAAGTAATAATAGCTGCAATGTTATTATTTGCATCCCAGCAACCTCCAGTCATTTCTGGGAATAATGTGTGAAGAAAAAGAAAATATGCTGGCTAACTCAAAGACCAAAGCGCTGGTGCATAGATTACTTAACAGCCCCCTATTCAAAGGACACTTTAGCCAAACTGATAACATCCGCATATAAGGCTGTAGTGGAAACATGGGAATCTACATTGGGAGGGGGAGATTTCTGAGCAGGATCCTGCTGGTGCTGTTTCTGCTGTTACTTCTGCTTCACACCATATGTAAGGCACATTCTATCAACTGCAGCATTTATGATGATCCTCTTCCTATTGCTCACAAATTTTACCAGCCAGGAGACCTTGTAATTGGTGAGATGGTTTCGCAAGTCATATACTTGTCTAATATCCAGTCTTTTATGGAACAGCCTTCACAGATATTGATTGATGAACCTATGTAAGACATTATTTATTCCCCTTCCTTCCAATCTAATATAGTAGACCACAGATAGGTAGCCGTGTTGGTCTGCCATAGTCAAAACAAAAAATTTTTTTTCCTTCCAGTAGCACCTTAAAGACCAACTAAGTTAGTTCTTGGTATGAGCTTTCGTGTGCATGCACACTTCTTCAGGTATCTGAAGAAGTGTGCATGCACACGAAAGCTCATACCAATAACTAACTTATTTTTTTATAGTAGACCACAATGATTGAAAATGCATCATTAAGCAGTAGTGTGATTTATATTTTGATGTACTTTTTCATGGAAACCCAATAAAATTGTAAATTGTAAAATTCAGTATTATGGAAGAGGTTTGAAGTACTCAACCTCAACATGAGAAGATGAGGGGCAAGGGTGGATATGGGTAGACAGAGAGACAGAGACAGCAAGACCCCAATTTACATGAGAGTCACGTTCCGGGAATCACGCTGAAAGCCAACATTGTGTATGGCCAAAACAAATTGGGTTCAATGGCAGATGGGACTCCCAAAGTCATTTTCCCCAGACACCCACCCCCTTTGGATTCAATTTTTATTGTTTTGCCAGCCATGTAAAGCTGAATACAGATTGTGGGCTTAATGTATTAATTTCTCTGATTACGGTAACTGTTTGTACTGCTACTATGTTTTCCTTTGCAAGCCCCACTAATATAAACAGTTCTGTGCTTCTTTTTATTATTTAGTAAGCCTTCTACAGAATTTCACATGGTGGATCATGCCTTGTCACTGTCCCGCTATTTCTGTTCTGTCCATACCTCGTTCCTTCTCAACCTTGAGGGATGTGAGTTTATGTCCATGTCCACCTTCTGACTCTTTCTCTGTACAGTGGTACCTCGGGTTAAGAACTTAATTCGTTTCGGAGGTCCGTTCTTAACCTGAAACTGTTCTTAACCTGAAGCACCACTTTAGCTAATGGGGCCTCTTGCTGCCGCCGCGCTGCCGGAGCGCAATTTCTGTTCTCATCCTGAAGCAAAGTTCTTCACCCAAGGTACTATTTCTCGGTTAGTGGAGTCTGTAACCTGAAGCGTCTGTAACCTGACGCATATGTAACCCAAGATACCACTGTATAACACAATTCTGGATCTTTTCTGTCTCTCCTCACGCTTGGAGTGCATCGCTTTCTCCCCTCACTATTCCCTCAGATTGCTCCACATCGCACCCCTGAGTGATCCTTTTTCTGTTCCATTGCTGAGTTGAAGAACAGAGCCTGGAAATTATTCAGAGCAATGAGCTTTGCTCTTCTCATTCCATTATTCAGTTATATGTAGTTCTGGGAGGCATAACCACCTACAACATTTCATGATGAAGTAAGCAGCCAGCAAGGGAAGGGATCAGAGGCTCTGTGGCCTCAGGTGATGTTCTCTATGGCTTTCTTGCACCTATGGGCACTGTGCTGGCAAGGCCACACCTATTGACGTTCAACTACTAGTTTTTATTGGTACCAAGAGTAACTCTGTGAACTGCAGGGAGCATTTCTTCTTCCTCTTCTTCTTTTTCCTCATTTCAGTCCATTCTGTTGTAATTTTATTACAGCTCCGTGCCAAAGAACTACCAGCACATCCTGGCCTTAGCATTTGCTGTCAAAGAAATCAATGAGAATCCCAAAGTCTTCTCCAACATCTCTCTAGGGTTCCGCGTCCTCAATAGCTACTACACTGCAAGGATGACCTACAAGGCCACGCTCAACCTGCTTTCCACACAGCATAGATTTGTCCCCAACTTCAAGTGTCACAAGTGGAACAATCTGATAGCTCTCATTGGAGGATGCATCTCTGAAATCTCTGCCAATATGGCCACCATTTCAGCAACCCACAAGATTCCACAGGTAAGTTGAGAGCATGGGTGCATGGGTCATACTATCTTGATTTTGATAAAGTTGTGAGAAGGTTTCTGCAAAGTTTTATTCAAAAGGGCAGTTTGGATTAGGATTAACCAAGCAGTGCTGAGAGCCAATTGTACAGAAAACTTGAGCATCTGTAAATTGAAGTGGAATGGTATGAATGTGTCTAGGACATAAAGGATTTGAGTTTTTATGGTTCCTTTTCCCCCATTTTTTACTAGACCTAATACACAAATGAAAACACATAATGTAAGGAATGGCTGACAGAACTGTGTAACTTTAGTCCAGAGAGGAAGAGACTAAGGAGGTTAATATAGTACTCTAAAATACCTTAATGGCTGTTACATAGAAGAAGGGAAATACTTGTTCTCTGCTGCTCTATAGGGCTGGACTACATATTTTTAAAACATTAGGAGAAACAATAAAAAATTATCACTAATGAATCAGATTACTTGCTCTTCTTCCACACTGTTTTCCCTTACTTGAAGTTTTCTTCTTTAAAACCTATGCAGACATTTACTGGGAAAGCTATGCCTCTTAAGTACCTGTGAAATCTATAGTTTGGCAATCTCTCATAATCCATCAAAAACAAAACTAAACACCTCATACATTTTATTTTAGCTCACATATGGATCCTTTTTGGCGATACAGGATGCAAATCTGCTATACCCATTTTTATACCAGATGGTCCCAAATGAAGCCAAACAGCACATAGGAATTGTGCGATTACTTCAACATTTCAAATGGATATGGATTGTAGTTTGTGCTGTGGATAATGACAAAGGGGACCAGTTTCTACAGACAATTTTACCACTACTCTTTGAGCATGGCATCTGCTATGATTTCATAGTAAGATTAGAAAAATGGAACTATCTGGATGAGATGATACGCTTGGCTTACCAGCACTGGGAAAGTTATGCAATTGCATTTGAGACAAAAGCTAATGTATTTGTGGTTTATGGGGAACCTCCATCCTTTCTGTTTTTGAGAGTATTGTCATTTATAGTACCTGTAATGGGATGGCCACCTCTGGGTAAAGTGTGGGTTGCTACATCTCACTGGGATTTTGCATCAGTGTCTATTCAGAAAGACTGGGAAATACAGATGTTCCATGGTACTCTATCCTTCACAGTCCACGCAAGTCAGCCATTAGGGTTCCAGAAGTTCATTCAGACGATAAGACCCTTCTGGAACAAAGAGGATGTTTTCATCCAGGACGTCTGGGAACAGACTTTCACCTGCTCCCTGAAAGCATCTAATGGACAGGAGGTGGAGGCTGAGCAGAAAGAACCCTGCACTTTGGAGGAGAAACTGGAGAACCTTCCTGGGATTTTGTATGAAAAACACATGACTGGCCACAGCTACAATGTCTATAATGCTGTCTATGCTGTGGCACATGCTTTGAACTCCATATACAAATCCAGCTCCAAACATAGCAGATTGGCAAGAGGAGAGAGATTTGCCTTTCTGGATGTGCAACCATGGCAGGTAATGACAACTCAGAACTTCTTTGCTTTGCCTCCATCTACCACTGATATCCTGGCTTTTCACCTCACCAGTCCCAATGAGCTCCAGCCGTGTCTGATGGAAAGAGCCACAGAAATTAGCCTGCCTGACCTTGTGCACATTTACTCAACATCACTGTCATGCTAGCTTGCCAAATACCCACAATAGGAACCCAACTACCGATCTGGTTTGCTAGACCTTTTCAATCAATGTATCCCCTCTATTGACCATTCTTTATGTAATTAATTTCATGTTAATGATGATGATGATGATGATGATGATGATGATAATAATAGACAAGTGGAAATAGTCCATCACCATATATACTGCTTTAAGCACAGTTATTCATATCATTACTTGCATGTAAATATTTCAATATTTCAGGTCCATCCCTTTCTGAGGAGCCTTGTATTCAACAGCAGCACTGGAGATATGGTGCACTTTGATGAACATGGAGAACTGGTTGAAGGTTTTGATGTTACCAATTGGATCACTTTCCCCAATGGCTCATTGACTAGATTGAAAGTTGGACGACTGGAGCCTCAGGCTCCTGCAGGCAACGAGTTAAACATCAATGATGAACAAATTGTGTGGCATCCAAGTTTTAATCAGGTGAATTATAACTGCAAACTCTTGCCTATATGAAAGGTGAATGTTCCCTTCTGGGCAGCTCACCATTCCGTCAGTTCTTGAGGTGCCGTATTGTAGATTGAATGCTTTATGATCCTTGTCCTCATAAATTGATCTCAAACCTTAAATAAAAGCACGGAGTCCTTTTGGCCATCTGTGATATTTAATTTCTTTGTGGAAAAATGTTGTCACGTAAGCCAGTTACAAAGCATTGGAAAGTAAAATATTTTATTTTGCTAAAATATCACAGAATATCATGTAGTGATTTCTGGAAGGAAAAAAGATGGACTGTGCTTTTATCTTCAACATATCTTTATCTTATTTCTACCACTTCATATTTTGTGGGGTCTGCAGATGACATTATCTTTTTCATGATCTGCTTTCAGGCTGAGTCTTAGACTGATCAAACCTAGAGATGAAGTTGGGAATCGGTAACAAATGGGCGACAGTGGAGCTGAGCCAACTGGTTCATCCTCAGTCTCTCTGTCCCTCACATGAGTCTAATCACATTGAGGTGAAGGACTGAAAAGGGCTAATCTATTGTTCCTCATCTATATGATTTTGCACAGGCGCTGCCCCTTTCTGTGTGCAATGACAACTGCAACCCTGGCTTCAGTAGGAAAAAGAAGGAAGGAGAGAAGTTTTGCTGCTATGATTGTGCTCCGTGTCCAGAAGGAATGATCTCTAGTCAGAAAGGTGGGAGGCAGGAATTCCCATGACCTAATTTATGGGATATATATATATATATATATATATATATATATATATGTGCTATTTATTACCTTTGTTTTGAGAATGCTGGTGAATGCAGGAGAGTCTAATACATTTTATTATTACTAATTTGTATGAAGTTTTCCATTTTAACAATCCAATCAAGTCACATTAGTTATTCCAGATTGTACAAATGCATATCATAAAGTCCAAATATTTTGCCAAATTATAAATTTTTTGTTGGGGTTTCCCATGCTTGGAGTTCAGTAGGGTCCAATCATCTCTTATTTCTCCTGCTTTTAGTGTACACCAGTCCCATCTTTCAATCTTCTTGTTGTTATCCATCTTCTTCTTTAATAGCCCTGAATTGTTTCCACAGGAGAGTTAAACTAAACAATATTATGCTTCTGTGTGAACTTTGCATGACTCTCCCTTTTTTAAATAGCTGGTAAGTCTTTTGTTTGCAATAAATCCTCACACGCTGGTATTTATGCCGGGTCCATCCAAAAGTCCTCCTCAGGTGGCAGACGCCATCTTTTCTCCGTTCTGATGAAATATAATTTAGGCGTTTGCTCATTAATTTTCCAGACCAGTTGCACCATACCTTAGCCTTTCCAGGGGAGGTTTGCCAAGTCAAACTTAAAATACAGACATAATAACAAAGTAATAGCTCTCCTCCCCCTATGACTATCAATCTCTGCAACATAGTCTGTCTCATTATGGCGGATCCCGATTAAATACTGCGTCACAAGAGAGCCTTTAGTCTTCTTTCCAAATATTTCAAAAAACAAAGGCTTTAGTTGATATTTTTATTTCCACACAGTTTATTTTCCAATCTCACTTGCTATAGGTTGTATTGATGGTTCTTCTGGGGGGGGGGTTGTTAGGTAGTATCGTAATAAGAAAAGAAAAAGTTTTATCCCCCCCACCTTTCCGTTCCGTTTCAACATACCAGTTAGATGTTATTCTCGGATGCTATCTTCTTTCCATTCCAATCCATCACTCTTAACGTCTCAGTGGCAGGCTTAATTAGCAGCTAACGTACCCTTTCTTCACTCAAAGCATGTGCAATAAATCTTATATCCAATCTTTTATCATATGAAACGCAACATGAGGTCTCTTGGAGACAGCGTCCGGGAGAACCGAGGTTGCTTGAGGGCTTTCCATCCAGTGCCCTCGCCCCCTTCTTCTTTTCTAACTCAGGGGTGGTTTATGTACAACCGCGGATGAGGCTGCATCTTCCCTTCCACCGGGAAGAAAAACGGGGGGCTGATTACTCCCATCTCAGCCCCTTAATTACCTCGTGTGAGCTGGAGGGATGGTATGGTTGGCCATCTTCCAAGGCGCCCCTAGCGGAGCCCCCGCAGAGGAGTCTAATACTAAAGGAATTTTCAGAAACAATTATGTTGTTGTTGAGTTGTTTTAAAAAAATTAATCAAAGTTATTGGGCTTTCATAGGATTTTTAAAGGTTTTTTTTTTAAAAAAAAACAACAACCCCCCTATTTGCCATATGTTCAGGTTTTCCCAGACATTTTGCCTATTCAGCAAAAATCTGCCTGGACGCCATTTGGCAGCCCAATTCCCAGATGTGTCAGGGAAAACCTGGACGTATGGCAGCCCTACATTAGGCGGAATACAATTTTGCTGCCTACACAACTCATGGGACATTGTGAGGATAAAGTGGAGGGAACTAAGTATGCCACTTGAAGTTCCTTGGATATAAATGTAGTAAATGTAAAGCTAGATGTAGATGGATGAAGGAATGAATGAAAGATTAGACACCTGTCTGAGATGGAAAAATGAGCAAAGTGCCCCTTGGTTGCCAGCAATTTCCCAAGCAATGAGGAGGTCCTCTCCTGGTTCCTGCCAACTCTAAAGCCAGGGTGAGAAACCTTTTGCATCCTCAGGGCCTCATCCTGTTCTGTGTAACCTTCTAGGAGTAGTTGGTGGGTCCTGAGGCAAAAGTGGAGGGAGCGACTAAGGTGAGTTTTAACTTGTACCGTCGGCTACTTTCTATACAAACTTTCCATGAGATTCACTTCTCCTGGATTTTGTCAAAGAACTGCAAGAACACAAAAAAAGACATCCTTAAATCTTCTTGTGGCTGATTGGTTTTGAATGGCATTACCTAGTGTAAAGGTGTACTTAAATAGCAGTTTGTGTTTAGATAGATGTTGGTTGACCTTTTGAAATACCTCTTCCCTTTTTCAGACAGAGACGCTTGCATCAATTGTCCAGAGGACCAATATCCCAACAAGGATCAAACTCAATGTGTTCCCAGGATTGTGAGCTTCCTCTCTTACAAAGAAAATCTGGGGATCATCTTAGTGGTGTTGGCTATTTCTCTCTCTCTTGTCACAACTTTAGTACTTGGCATTTTCCTGAAGCACAAGGATACTCCCTTAGTCAAAGCCAACAACCGGACCCTCACCTACATCCTTCTCATCTCCCTCCTCCTTTGCTTCCTGTGCTCCTTGCTTTTCATTGGACAGCCTGGAAGGGTGATCTGTCTTCTCCGACAAATGGCTTTTGGCCTTGTTTTCTCTTTGGCCATTTCCACTGTGTTGGCCAAGACGGTCACTGTGGTTGTGGCATTTATGGCCACCAAACCAGGATCCAGCATAAGGACATGGGTGGGGAAAGGACTGACCAATTCGATTGTCTTCTTCTGCTGCTTCATCCAAGCTGCCATTTGTGCTCTTTGGTTAAGTACTTCTCCACCATTTCCAGATAAGGACACACATTCAGTGATTGAGGAAATCATACTTGAATGTAACGAGGGTTCAGCTTCCATGTTTTACTCCGTCTTAGGCTACATGGGCTCTCTGGCCACCGCCAGCTTCATAGTAGCGTTCTTTTCCAGGAAACTCCCTGACAGTTTCAACGAAGCCAAATTTATCACTTTCAGCATGTTGGTGTTTTGCAGTGTTTGGTTGTCCTTTGTGCCAACCTACTTGAGCACGAAAGGGAAATACATGGTGGCTGTGGAGATCTTCTCCATCTTGGCCTCCAGTGCTGGATTACTGGGTTGCATCTTTTCCCCCAAATGCTACATTATTGTGCTAAGGCCTGAGCTGAATAGCAGAGACCAAATGATAAGGAAGAAAAAATAAATTAAAATACAGATCAATCTCTTTATTTGACTCTTACTCATATTTCATCAGATATGACAGCAATAGAAATGCCACTGGAATTGTGGTATGAGTGTTTGATGCATTCCCTCCCCAAATTCAGTTGACCCCATCTCATGTTGGCCTTGTACTCACATAAAGAATGAGGCATGACTTTTTTTTGAAGATTTATTTCAACAAACCATTTTATTGTATAAAACTAAAACATTTGTTATGTGAACTGATTCTCAACAGTGCCTGATCCTATAGGAGCATCATAGGAAAAGGTAAAGGCACCCCTGATCATTAGGTCCAGTCGTGGACGACTCTGGGGTTGCAGTGCTCATCTCGCTTTACTGGCCGTGGGAGCCGGCGTACAGCTTCCAGGTCATGTGGCCAGCATGACTAAACCGCTCTTAGAAAACCAGAGCAGCGCACGGAACGCTTCCTGCTGGAGTGGTACCTTTCTTTCTACTTGCACTTTAACGTACTTTCGAACTGCTAGGTTGGCAGGAGTTGGGACCGAACAACGGGAGCTCACCCCGTTGCGGAGATTCGAACCACTGAGCTTCTGATCAGCAAGACCTAGGCTCTGTGGTTTGGACCACAGCGCCACCCTATGCCTCCAATTTTGAGCAAGCTGAGGGGCAAAAACAAAATTAACTAGATTGACTGTGCCCCACAAATTATGATAATCTCTTCCCAGCTCAGAGGTTTTGAGACACTGAGTGGTTGAATGGGTCAGATTATTGGAAATATTGAAAGAGGTGCTTTTGCTTTTTAAAAAATGAGGGTATGGATTCTGTCCTTCTTAAATGCCTTTTCCCCATCTTGAGTTACTGTAGGTAAATGTATTTATGTTCTCATACTGGGAAATTAGGCCCTGTTCTTGTTCACTACGATGAATGCAAGTTGACGGAGATGTAAGGCAATCCAGATTATCACAAGGTTTCACCTGCATAAACCAACCTCTTTCTAGGGATTTGTTTTTGACTGACAAAGCTGAGCAAACATGTCTGCCCACTAAAATGAAATATCACTCAACTCCAGGGCTGGATCACACTTAGAGGCTGAATTTGTTTCTCTAACTCTTACATCATAGAATGCATGCAAAATTTCTGCCTTCAGTAAACAAATGTTAAACAAAATAAAGACATGTAATGATGGTGCCAGGAGAGCCTCTCTGGGAAGAGTATTTCGCAGTAGGGGAGCCACCACAGCAAAGGCCCATTCTTGCCATGCTATTCTGAACTCTTGGGGACAGGAGATGTAGAGAAGGGCCTCAGATCACAAGGGCCACCTTAAGGTTTTGGGGTCCTAATGCATTTAAGCCTTTGTAGGTAAAAACCAGCATGTTGAATTGGGCCTGGAAACTAACTGGCAGCCAGTGCAGTCAGGCCAGGATTGGTGTAATATGCTCAAACCGTCTTGTTCTGGTGAGCAACCTGGTCACTGAATTTTGCAGCAGCTGAAGTTTCTGAACTCCTTTTAGAGGCAGCCCCACCTATAACACATTGCAGTTATCCAATCTGGAGGATACCAGAGTGCAGGCCACAGAAGTCAGGCTCTCCCTGTCCAGAGAGGGGCATAGCTGAGTTACCAGCACAAGCTGACAGAGTGCATTCTGCACCACCAAGGACACCTGGGCCTCAGGTAATGGACAGTAATGGATCCGGGAGCACCCTTAAGTTATGTACCTGTTTCTTAACCCTGTGTCAGGGAACTGCCATCGGAGCCAGAGGGAGAGGGAGGGCTCCAGAGGGATTCTGGAGAGCGTCCCGGGAGGGAGAGAAGCAGCCCATCTTCTGGGGAAGGAAATCAGCGTAGCACCAGTGGAGAAGGGGGCAGATGGAGGAATCGGCGAGGTGGCTCCATGACTCCTCGCCGGGGACCAGCGGGGAGAGCGCAGGTCCTCCGCTGCCCACACCCTCCCTGCGCAGAAGACTTCCGCGCAGGGAGAGTAGGCGGCGACTAGGCGTCAAAGAGCTTCTTTGCTGGAAGAAGTTCAAGAAACGCCCGCTGACGGATTCTGCCAGCAATTGAGACAGCCACGTGGCTGTCCGGACAGAAAGGGTTCACTCAGGCAACCCAGCCAGGTGTGGTGCCAATTTACGCACGAGCAACCCCTAGAACCATTACACCCTGCTTTGGCAGTATCTCCCCCCCGCAATCATGGACCAGCTGTGATATGTGGGCTATTTTTTTAAAAAAATAAATTTTATTGAATGATTCTATGTTACAAAAGAAAACACATTCAAACCATACTACCACGAAATATAATTGAGAAATAAAAAATATATACATCAATATTTAGTTTGTTATTTCAAAAAAATTTTTTTTCCTTCCAGTAGCACCTTAAAGACCAACTAAGTTAGTTCTTGGTATGAGCTTTCGTGTGCATGCACACTTCTTCAGATACACACGAAATACACATGTGTCAGGGGCTCGGGAGCAGGAGCACAGGGGAGAGAGGAAATGGAGAGCGAGGGGGAGGAATCCGAGGGCAGCGTAGGGGAGTATGACAGTGACCTGAGAGATTCCATGAGCTTCTCCAGCGAATCAGAAGATTCCCAGAAGGGGGCGCCGATGGTCAGGGCAAGGGGGGTCCCAGGGGGGACGCACCAGAAACAAGGAGCCAGCGGGGAACCCCAAAGCAGCAGCAGGGGATCAGGACCAGTTTCCCCACCAGAGCGTAGTGGGGGGGAAGAGTCACATGTGTCAGGACCAGCGTCTCCTCCAGCGGGGAGAGAAGATGAGTCAGGGCTGACCACGCCTCCATCGGAGAGTGGGGGAATGGAGGGGAGGTCAGTTGCAGCTAGCCCCCCCCCCCGAAGGGGGAAGCAGTGACAGCAGCAGTGAAACGGTCAGGAGGAAAGTTGCTGGCTGGGCGCGCGCGCCAAGTTCAAATGTGCAGGCGCGGGGGACAGCAGGAGACCCGGATGGGGAACCAGCTCCTAAAGCCCGCCGGAGGGAGGGAGAAGGCTCAGGGGAATCAGCGTCAGAAGAGTCTAGAAAGGGCGAGACCCCGACGGGCAGGCGGACCCAGAGGAGGAAAGAGCAGAGGAAGAGGTGGAGCAAGGCGAGAGTCTTAAACTGGTGTATGGGGGGAGGAGATTCAGACGGAGCATCAGTGGTCTAAAGCTTGAGACGTAGGGCTGTGCGCTGCGGCTCTGGAAGTGAAACTGAACTTCAATAAAGACTTTTGTATTTAACAACAAAGCAGCGTTGGTCCTTTGTGATCTGGGACCTAGGGCAGCTCTGACAACATACATTCTTCAGATGCATGCACACGAAAGCTCATACCAAGAACTAACTTAGTTGGTCTTTAAGGTGCTACTGGAAGGAAATTTTTTTTTTTTTGTTTTGACTATGGCAGACCAACACGGCTACCTATCTGTAACTAGTTTGTTATTTGTTATTTACCGTCTTATTTCTTCCCAGACATTCCATACAAAAGACACATATGTACACCCACAGGGAAAATAAATGATAATAATGAAAATAATGAAAATAAATATTCCCCCCCTTTTATCTTACAAAATCTTTTCTTCAAATTTGACTTCTTGTCAAGTCCCTTCACATTTGACTTCTTGTCAAGTCCCGCTTCTTAAAAAAACATCTTTAGATGCGGCCATGATGGCCAACTATCGCCCAGTCTCAAATCTTCCATTCTTGGGCAAGGTGATTGAGCGGGCGGTTGCCGAACAACTCCAGGCACGCCTGGAAGAAGCGGACCATTTGGATCCCTTCCAGTCGGGATTCAGGCCTCATCATGGGACTGAAACTGCCTTGGTCGCACTGGTTGATGAACTCCGGCGGGCTAGGGACAAAGGTGAGAGCTGTTTCCTAGTTCTGCTGGATCTCTCAGCGGCGTTTGATACCATCGACCATAGCATCCTTCTGGACCGTCTTGAGGGGCTGGGAGCTGGGGGCACTGTCATACAGTGGTTCCGCTCCTTCCTCCTGGGCCGTGTTCAGAAAGTGGTGGTGGGGGATGAGTGTTCAGACCCGTGGGCTCTCACTTGTGGGGTGCCTCAGGGTTCTGTCCTCTCCCCCATGCTTTTCAACATTTACATGCAGCCGCTGGGAGAGATCATCAGGAGGTTTGGGCTGGGTGTTCATCAGTATGCGGATGATACCCAGCTCTACCTCTCTTTTAAATCAGAACCAGTGAGGGCGGTGAAGGTCCTGTGTGAGTGTCTGGAGGCAGTTGGAGGATGGATGGCGGCTAACAGATTGAGGTTGAATCCTGACAAGACAGAAGTACTGTTTTTGGGGGACAGAAGGCGGGCAGGTGTGGAGGATTCCCTGGTCCTGAATGGGGTAACTGTGCCCCTGAAGGACCAGGTGCGCAGCCTGGGAGTCATTTTGGACTCACAGCTGTCCATGGAGGCACAGGTCAAATCTGTGTCCAGGGCAGCTGTTTACCAGCTCCATCTGGTACGTAGGCTGAGACCCTCCCTGCCTGCGGACTGCCTTGCCAGAGTGGTGCATGCTCTGGTTATCTCCTGCTTGGACTACTGCAATGCACTCTACGTGGGGCTACCTTTGAAGGTGACTCGGAAACTACAACTAATCCAGAATGCGGCAGCTAGACTGGTGACTGGGGGCGGCCGCCGAGACCATATAACACCGGTCTTGAAAGACCTACATTGGCTCCCAGTACGTTTCCGAGCACAATTCAAAGTGTTGGTGCTGACCTTTAAAGCCCTAAACGGCCTCGGTCCAGTATACCTGAAGGAGCGTCTCCACCCCCATCATTCTGCCCGGACGCTGAGGTCCAGCGCTGAGGGCCTTCTGGCGGTTCCCTCATTGCGAGAAGCAAAGCTACAGGGAACCAGGCAGAGGGCCTTCTCGGTAGTGGCGCCCGCCCTGTGGAACGCCCTTCCAGCAGATGTCAAAGCGATAAACAACTACCTGACATTCAGAAGACATCTTAAGGCAGCCCTGTTCAGGGAAGTTTTTAACGTGTGATATTTTACTGTGTTTTTGGTTTCTATGAAAGCCGCCCAGAGTGGCCGGGGAGGCCCAGCCAGATGGGCGGGGTATAAATAATAAATTATTATTATTATTATTATTATTATTATTATTATTATTATTATTATTATTATTATATTTTGAAATATGGCAACCCTAATGTCAATTTGTTATTGATAGCAATATTGGGGCAAACAATACTGGGAAGTCAAGTGATGAAGGAGATGAACTCATCTTCAGGGTGGGGGACAGGATGGGACGGGACTGAATCTCACATACTCTCGGACTTGACTCTACGTTTAAACCCAGACCTTCATTTTCTGCCAACTAAGAATGATTTCTGGGTAAAGTTAACTCTTGCTCAGGACTAAGCAATGCTGCCTACTAATTATCTCTCAAGGAAGACAATAATAGTCGTACAATTCGGGGGGGGGGGGAGGCTTTAGCAATTTGGTCAGGCATGATGCAACTGCAAATACGAAGAACACACTGAGGAATCATCTCCATCATTGTCAAAATTGCTGGCTTCCATCCTCTTACATAGTAGATATACACATTCTGTTTGGATTAAAAAACAATAGCATCTTTTAAAAGGCATAACAGCTTCCTATTGTTCAGAGCTATATCTAGGCACAGCCAGGGTTCTGTCAGTCTTTTGTATCATCATTCCTCTTTTGCATGTGTGGATATGCTCCTATCCAGTCATCAATTCAAGGAATATTCTTTTTGTGAAATGTGAACTTCCTTGACTAGGCATGGTTTAGCACATGGTTTAGCACTTTGTTTAACTGAAACGCTGCCTCACCACAATGTATCTTATGTTCTCTTGGGTTACTGTCCTGGGTATAATTATTTTCTTTGCAAACCAAGGGAAAGTGAAGTTTATAACTAAACAGCTGCAGTTGGTTATTTTAAAAAAGAAGTAATAACTAACTTGTTGTTATTTGTATTCCTGCAACCTTCAGTCATCCATGGGGATAATATGTGATGAAAAAGAAAATATATTGGCTTACTTAAAAACCAAAGCACTAGTGCATATATTACCTAACAGCCCCCTATTCAAAGGGTACTTTAGCCAAACTGATAACATCCGCATATAAGGCTGTAGTGGAAACATGGGAATCTACATTGGGAGGGGGAGATTTCTGAGCAGGATCCTGCTGGTGCTGTTTCTGCTGTTACTTCTGCTTCACACCATATGTAAGGCACATTCTATCAACTGCAGCATTTATGATGATCCTCTTCCTATTGCTCACGAATTTTACCAGCCAGGAGACCTTGTAATTGGTGAGATGGTTTCGCAAGTCATATACTTCTCTAATATCCAGTCTTTCAGAGAACAGCCTTCACAGATACTGATTGATGAACCGATGTAAGGCATTGTTTATTCCCCTTCTTTCTGTGTATAATATAATCAGACCGAAATGACTGAAAATGCATCATTAAGCAATATTGTGATTTATATTTTGATGTACATTTTCATGGAAACCCAGTAACATTGTAATGGTGGGGTGAAGCATTCTTCAGTATTATGGAAGAGTATGAGGTACTCAACCTCAGCATGAGAAGATGAGGGGCAAGGGTGGAGATGGGTAGACAGAGAGACAGAGACAGGAAGCCCCCAATTTACACGAGGGTCACGTTCCGGGAATCACGCCAAAAGCCAACGTTGTGTATAGTCAAAATAAATCGGGTTCGAGGGCAGATGGGATTCCCAAAGTCTTTTTTCCCAGACACCCACTCTCTTTGGATTAAAATTTTATTGTTTTGCCAGGCATGTAAAGCTGAATACAGATTGTGGGTTTACAGTATTCATTTCTCTTATTAACTGGTTGTAATGCTATTAAGTTTTTCTTTGCAAGGCCCACTGAAATAAACAGTTCGGTGCTTCTTTTTGTTATTTAGTAAGCCTTCTACAGCATTTACACATGGTGGCTCATGCCTTGTCACTGCCCACTATTTCTGTTCTGCCCACACCTCGTTCCTTCTCAACCTTGAGGGATGTGAGTTTATGTCCATGTGCACCTTCTGATTCCTCTCTATGGAACACAACTCCTGCTCTTTTCTGTCTCTCCTCACTTCCTCCCCGCGCTTTTCCCTCAGATTGCTCCACTTCTGCCCTCTGAGTGCTCCATTTTCTGTTCAATTGCTCAGGTGAAGTTCAGAGCCTGGAAAAGTATTCAGAGCAAAGAGCTTTGCTCTTCCCATTTCACTATTTAGTTATATGTACTTCTGGGAGGCATACATCTCACAACATCTCATGGTGAGGTAAGCAGTCAGCAAGGGAAGGATCAGAGGCTCTGTGGCCTCAGGTGATGTTCTCTATGGCTTTCTAGCATCTATGGGCACTGTGTTGGCAAGGCCACACCTATTGACTTTCAACTGCTTGTTTTTATTGGTACAAAGAGTAACTCCCTTAAATGCAGGGAGCAATTCTTCTTCTTCTTCTTCTTCTTCTTCTTCTTCTTCTTCTTCTTCTTCTTCTTCTTCTTCTTCTTCTTCTTCTTCCTCCTCCTCCTCCTCCTCCTCCTCCTCCTCCTCCTCCTCCTCCTCATCCTCATTTCAGTCCATTGTGTTGTAATTTTATTACAGCTCCGTGCCAAAGAACTACCAGCACATCCTGGCCTTAGCATTTGCTGTCAAAGAAATCAATGAGAATCCCAAAGTCTTATCCAACATCTCTCTAGGGTTCCGCGTCCTCAATAGCTACTACACTGCAAGGATGACCTACAAGGCCACGCTCAACCTGCTTTCCACACAGCATAGATTTGTCCCCAACTTCAAGTGTCACAAGTGGAACAATCTGATAGCTCTCATTGGAGGATGCATCTCTGAAATCTCTGCCAATATGGCCACCATTTCAGCAACCCACAAGATTCCACAGGTAAATCGGGAGCATGGGTGTATGGGAAATATTATCTTGATTTCAACACAGTCTTGGCAAGGCTCCTGCAAAGTTTTATTCAGGAGGGCAGTTTGGATTGGTATTAACCAAGCAGTGCTGATAGCCAATTGTCCAGAAAACTCGAGTATCTGTAAATTGAAGTGGAATGGAATGACTGTGTCCAGGACGTAAAGGATTTGAGTTTTTATGGTTTCTTTCTTTTTTTTTTCTTTACTAGACCTAATACACAACTGAAAGCACATAATGTAGGGAAGGCTGACAGAACTGTGTAACTTTAGTCCTGAGAGGAAGGGACTAAGGAGGTTAATATAGTACTCTAAAATACCTTAATGGCTGTTACATAGAAGAAGGGAAATACTTGTTCTCTGCTGCGCTATAGGGCTGGACTACATATTTTTAAAACATTAGGAGAAACATTAAGAAATTATCAATAATGAAGCAGATTACTGGCTATTTTTCCACATTACTTGAAGTTTTCCTCTTTAAAACCTATGCAGACATTTATTGGGAAAACTATGCCTCTGAAGTATCTGTGAAACCTGTAGTTTTACATTCTCTCACAATCCTTCAGAAACAAAAGAAAACACCTCATGCATTCTATTTTAGCTCACATATGGATCCTTTTTGGCGATACAGGATGCAAACATGCTATTCCCATTTTTATACCAGATGGTCCCAAATGAAGCCAAACAGCACATAGGAATTGTGTGATTACTTCAGCATTTCAGATGGACATGGATTGTACTTTGTGCTGTGGATGATGACAAAGGGGACCAGTTTCTACAGACAATTTTACCACTACTCTTTGAGCATGGCATCTGCTATGATTTGATATTAAGATTAGAAAAATGGAATTATCTAGATGAGATGATACGCTTGTTTATAATGCACCAGGAAAGTTATGCAATTGTTTTTGAGACAAAAGCTAATGTATTTGTGGTTTATGGGGAGCCTCCATCCTTTCTGTTTCTGAGAGTATTGTCGTTTGTAGTACCATTATTGGGATGGCCACCTCTGGGTAAAGTGTGGGTTGCTACATCTCACTGGGATTTTGCATCAGTTTCTATTCAGAAAAACTGGGAAATACAGATGTTCCATGGTACTCTATCCTTCACTGTCCACTCAAGTCAGCCATTAGGGTTCCAGAAGTTCATTCAGACGATAATACCCTTCTGGAATAAAGAGGATATATTCATCCAGGATGTCTGGGAACAGACTTTCACCTGCTCCCTGAAAGCATCTAATGGACAGGAGGTGGAGGCTGAGCAGAAAGAACCCTGCACTTTGGAGGAGAAACTGGAGAACCTTCCTGGGATTTTGTATGAAAAACACATGACTGGTCACAGCTACAATGTCTATAATGCTGTCTATGCTGTGGCACATGCTTTGAACTCCATATACAAATCCAGCTCCAAACATAGCAGATTGGCAAGAGGAGAGAGATTTGCCTTTCTGAATGTGCAACCATGGCAGGTAATGACAACTCAGAACTTCTTTGCTTTGCCTTCAGCTGCCACTGATCTCCTGCTTTTTCACCTCACCAGTCCCAATGAGCTCCAGCCGTGTCTGATGGAAAGAGCCACAGGTATTAGCCTGCCTGACCTTGTGCACATTTACTCAACATCACTGTCATGCTAGCTTGCCAAATACCCACAATAGGAACCCAACTACCGATCTGGTTTGCTAGACCTTTTCAATCAATGTATCCCCTCTATTGACCATTCTTTATGTAATTAATTTCATGTTAATGATGATGATGATGATGATGATGATAATAATAATAATAATAATAATAATAATAATAATAATAGACAAGTGGAAATAGTCCATCACCATATATACTGCTTTAAGCACAGTTATTCATATCATTACTTGCATGTAAATATTTCAATATTTCAGGTCCATCCCTTTCTGAGGAGCCTTGTATTCAACAGCAGCACTGGAGATATGGTGCACTTTGATGAACATGGAGAACTGGTTGAAGGTTTTGATGTTACCAATTGGATCACTTTCCCCAATGGCTCACTGACTAGATTGAAAGTTGGACGACTGGAGCCTCAGGCTCCAGCAGGCAACGAGTTAAACATCAATGATGAGCAAATTGTGTGGCATCCAAGTTTTAATCAGGTGAATTATAATTGCAAACTCTTGACTTTATAAAAGGGGAATGTTCCCTTCTGGGCAGCTCACCATTCCGTCAGTTCTTGAGGTGCCGTATTGTAGATTGAATGCTTTATGATCCTTGTCCTTATAAATTGATCTCAAACCTTAAATAAAAGCACGGAGTCCTTTTGGCCATCTGTGATATTTAATTTCTTTGTGGAAAAATGTTGTCACATAAGCCAGTTACAAAGCATTGGAAAGTAAAATATTTTATTTTGCTAAAATGTCACAGAATATCATGTAGTCATTTCTGGAAGGAAAAAAGATGGACCTTGCTTTCATCTTCAAGATATCTTTATCTTATTTCTACCACTTCATATTTTGTGGGGTCTGGAGATGACATTATCTTTTTCATGATCCGCTTTCAGGCTGAGTCTTAGACTGATCAAACCTAGAGATGAAGTTGGGAATCGGTAACAAATGGGCGACAGTGGAGCTGAGCCAACTGGTTCATCCTCAGTCTCTCTGCCCCTCACACGAGTCTAATCACATGGAGGTGAAGGCCTGAAAAGGGCTAATCTATTGTTCCTCATGTATATGATTTTGCACAGGCGCTGCCCCTTTCTGTGTGCAATGACAACTGCAACCCTGGCTTCAGTAGGAAAAAGAAGGAAGGAGAGAAGTTTTGCTGCTATGATTGTGCTCCGTGTCCAGAAGGAATGATCTCTAGTCAGAAAGGTGGGAGGCAGGAATTCCCATGACCTTATTTATGGGATATATATATATATATATATATATATATATATATATATATATGCTATTTATTACCTTTGTTTTGAGAATGCTGGTGAATGCAGAGAAGTCTAATACATTTTATTATTACTAATTTGTATGAAGTTTTCCATTTTAACAATCCAATCAAGTCACATTAGTTATTCCAAATTATACAAATGCATATCGTAAAGTCCAAATATTTTGCCAAATTATAAAATTTTTGTTGGGGTTTCCCATGCTTGGAGTTCAGTAGGGTCCAATCATCTCTTATTTCTCCTGCTTTTAGTGTACACCAGTCCCATCTTTCAATCTTCTTGTTGTTATCCATCTTCTTCTTTAATAGCCCTGAATTGTTTCCACAGGCGAGTTAAACTAAACAATATTATGCTTCTGTGTGAACTTTGCATGACTCTCCCTTTTTTTTAATAGCTGGTAAGTCCTTTGTTTGCAATAAATCCTCACACGCTGGTATTTATGCCGGGTCCATCCAAAAGTCCTCCTCAGGTGGCAGACGCCATCTTTTCTCTGTTCTGATGAAATATAATCTAGGAGTTTGCTCATTAATTTTCCAGACCAGTTGCACCATACCTTAGCCTTTCCAGGGGAGGTTTGCCAAGTCAAACTTAAAATACAGACATAATAACAAAGTAATAGCTCTCCTCCCCCTATGACTATCAATCTCTGCAACATAGTCTGTCTCATTATGGCGGATCCCGATTAAATACTGCGTCACAAGAGAGCCTTTAGTCTTCTTTCCAAATATTTCAAAAAACAAAGGCTTTAGTTGATATTTTTATTTCCACACAGTTTATTTTCCAATCTCACTTGCTATAGGTTGTATTGATGGTTCTTCTGGGGGGGGGGGGGTTGTTAGGTAGTATCGTAATAAGAAAAGAAAAAGTTTTATCCCCCCCACCTTTACGTTCCGTTTCAACATACCGGCTTAGATGTTATTCTTGGATGCTATCTTCTTTCCATTCCAATCCATCACTCTTAACGTCTCAGTGGCAGGCTTAATTGGCAGCTAACGTACCCTTTCTTCACTCAAAGCATGTGCAATAAATCTTATATCCAATCTTTTATCATAAGAAATGCAATGTGAGGTCTCTTGGAGACAGCGTCCGGGAGAACCGAGGTTGCTTGAGGGCTTTCCATCCAGTGCCCTTGCCCCCTTCTTCTTTTCTAACTCAGGGGTGGTTTATGTACAACCGCGGATGAGGCTGCATCTTCCCTTCCACCGGGAAGAAAAACGGGAGGCTGATTACTCCCATCTCAGCCCCTTAATTACCTTGTGTGAGCTGGAGGGATGGTATTGTTGGCCATCTTCCAAGGCGCCCCTAGCGGAGCCCCCGCAGAGGAGTCTAATACTAAAGGATTTTTCAGAAACAATTATGTTGTTGTTGAGTTGTTTAAAAAAAAATAATCAAAGTTATTGGGCTTTTATAGGATTTTTAAAGGTTTTTTTAAAAAACAACAACCCCCCTATTTGCCATATGTTCAGGTTTTCCCAGACATTTTGCCTATTCAGCAAAAATCTGCCTGGACGCCATTTGGCAGCCCAATTCCCAGATGTGTCAGGGAAAACCTGGACGTATGGCAGACCTACATTAGGCGGAATACAATTTTGCTGCCTACACAACTCATGGGACATTGTGAGGATAAAGTGGAGGGAACGAAGTATGCCACTTGAAGTTCCTTGGATATAAATGTAGTAAATGTAAAGCTAGATGTAGATGGATGAAGGAATGAATGAAAGATTAGACACCTGTCTGAGATGGAAAAATGAGCAAAGTGCCCCTTGGTTGCCAGCAATTTCCCAGGCACTGAGAAGGTCCTCTCCTGGTTCCTGCCAACTCTAAAGCCAGGGTGAGAAACCTTTTGCATCCTCAGGGCCTCATCCTGTTCTGTGTAACCTTCTAGGAGTAGTTGGTGGGTCCTGAGGCAAAAGTGGAGGGAGCGACTAAGGTGAGTTTTAACTTGTACCGTCGGCTACTTTCTATACAAACTTTCCATGAGATTCCTTCTCCTGGATTTTGTCAAACTGCAAGAACACAAAAAAAGACATCCTTAAATCTTCTTGTGGCTGATTGGTTTTGAATGGCATTACCTAGTGTAAAGGTGTACTTAAATAGCAGTTTGTGTTTAGATAGATGTTGGTTGACCTTTTGAAATACCTCTTCCCTTTTTCAGACAGAGACGCTTGCATCAATTGTCCAGAGGACCAATATCCCAACAAGGACCAAACTCAATGTGTTCCCAGGATTGTGAGCTTCCTCTCTTACAAAGAAAATCTGGGGATCATCTTAGTGGTGTTGGCTATTTCTCTCTCTCTCATCACAACTTTAGTACTTGGCATTTTCCTGAAGCACAAGGATACTCCCATAGTCAAAGCCAACAACCGGACCCTCACCTACATCCTTCTCATCTCCCTCCTCCTTTGCTTCCTGTGCTCCTTGCTTTTCATTGGACAGCCTGGAAGGGTGATCTGTCTTCTCCGACAAATGGCTTTTGGCCTTGTTTTCTCTTTGGCCATTTCCACTGTGTTGGCCAAGACGGTCACTGTGGTTGTGGCATTTATGGCCACCAAACCAGGATCCAGCATAAGGAAATGGGTGGGGAAAGGACTGACTAATTCGATTGTCCTCTTCTGCTGCTTCATCCAAGCTGCCATTTGTGCTCTTTGGTTAAGTACTTCTCCACCGTTTCCAGATAAGGACACAGATTCAGTGATTGGGGAAATCATACTTAAATGTAACGAGGGTTCAGCTTCCATGTTTTACTCCGTCTTAGGCTACATGGGCTCTCTGGCCACCGCCAGCTTCATAGTAGCTTTCTTTTCCAGGAAACTCCCTGACAGTTTCAACGAAGCCAAATTTATCACTTTCAGCATGTTGGTGTTTTGCAGTGTTTGGTTGTCCTTTGTGCCAACCTACTTGAGCACGAAAGGGAAATACATGGTGGCTGTGGAGATCTTCTCCATCTTGGCCTCCAGTGCTGGATTACTGGGTTGTATCTTTTCCCCCAAATGCTACATTATTGTGCTAAGGCCTGAGCTGAACAGCAGGGAACAAATGATAAGGAAGAAAAAATAAAATAATGCAGATCAATCTCTTTATTTAACTCTTACACATATTTCATTGGATACGACGGCAATAGAAATGTCATTGGAATTGTGGTATGAGTGTTTGATGCATTCCCTCCCCAAATTCAGTTGACCCCATCTCATGTTGGCCTTGTACTCACATAAAGAATGAGGCATGACTTTTTTTTGAAGATTTATTTCAACAAACCAATTTATTGTATAAAACTAAAACATTTGTTATGTGAACTGATTCTCAACAGTGCCTGATCCTGTAGCAGCATCATAGGAAAAGGTAAAGGCACCCCTGATCATTAGGTCCAGTCGTGGACGACTCTGGGGTTGCAGTGCTCATCTTGCTTTACTGGCCGAGGGAGCCGGCGTACAGCTTCCAGGTCATGTGGCCAGCATGACTAAACTGCTCTTAGAAAACCAGAGCAGCGCACGGAACGCTTCCTGCTAGAGTGGTACCTTTCTTTCTACTTGCACTTTAACGTACTTTCGAACTGCTAGGTTGGCAGGAGTTGGGACCGAACAACGGGAGCTCACCCCGTTGCGGAGATTCGAACCACCGAGCTTCTGATCAGCAAGACCTAGGCTCTGTGGTTTGGACCACAGTGCCACCCTATGCCTCCAATTTTGAGCAAGCTGAGGGGCAAAAACAAAATTAACTAGATTGACTGTGCCCCACAAATTATGATAATCTCTTCCCAGCTCAGAGGTTTTGAGACACTGAGTGGTTGAATGGGTCAGATTATTGGAAATATTCAAAGAGGTGCTTTTGCTTTTTAAAAAATGAGGGTATGGATTCTGTCCTTCTTAAATGCCTTTCCCCCATCTTGAGTTACTGTAGGTAAATGTATTTATGTTCTCATACTGGGAAATTAGGCCCTGTTCTTGTTCACTACGATGAATGCAAGTTGACGGAGATGTAAGGCAATCCAGATTATCACAAGGTTTCACCTGAATAAACCAACCTCTTTCTAGGGATTTGTTTTTGACTGACAAAGCTGAGCAAACATGTCTGCCCACTAAAATGAAATATCACTCAACTCCAGGGCTGGATCACACTTAGAGGCTGAATTTGTTTCTCTAACTCTTACATCATAGAATGCATGCAAAATTTCTGCCTTCAGTAAACAAATGTTAAACAAAATAAAGACATGTAATGATGGTGTCAGGAGAGCCTCTCTGGGAAGAGTATTTCGCAGTAGGGGAGCCACCACAGCAAAGGCCCATTCTTGCCATGCTATTCTGAACTCTTGGGGACAGGAGATGTAGAGAAGGGCCTCAGATCACAAGGGCCACCTTAAGGTTTTGGGGTCCTAATGCATTTAAGGCTTTGTAGGTAAAAACCAGCATGTTGAATTGGGCCTGGAAACTAACTGGCAGCCAGTGCAGTCAGGCCAGGATTGGTATAATATGCTGAAACCGTCTTGTTCTGGTGAGCAACCTGGTCATTGAATTTTGCAGCAGCTGAAGTTTCTGAACTCCTTTTAGAGGCAGCCCCACCTATAACACATTGCAGTTATCCAATCTGGAGGTTACCAGAATGCAGGCCACAGAAGTCAGGCTCTCCCTGTCCAGAGAGGGGCATAGCTGAGTTACCAGCACAAGCTGACAAAGTGCATTCTGCACCACCAAGGACACCTGGGCCTCAGGTAATGGACAGTAATGGATCCGGGAGCACCCCTAAGTTACGTACCCGTTTCTTAACCCTATGTCAGGGAACTGCCATCGGAGCCAGAGGGAGAGGGAGGGCTCCAGAGGGATTCTGGAGAGCGTCCCGGGAGGGAGAGAAGCAGCCCATCTTCTGGGGAAGGAAATCAGCGTAGCACCAGTGGAGAAGGGGGGCAGATGGGGGAATCGGCGAGGTGGCTCCATGACTCCTCGCCGGAGACCAGCAGGGAGAGCACAGGTCCTCTGCTGCCCACACCCTCCCTGCGCAGAAGGCTTCCGCGCAGGGAGAGTAGGCGGCTGTCAGGGAATCAGGAGCAGGAGCACTGGGGAGAGAGGATTGGGAGAGCGAAGGGGAAGAATCCGAGGGCAGCGTAGGGGAGTATGACAGTGGCCCGAGAGATTCCATGAGCTTCTCCAGCGAATCAGAAGATTCCCAGAAGGGGGCGCCGATGGTCAGGGCAAGGGGGGTCCCAGGGGGGACGCACCAGAAACAAGGAGCCAGAGGGGAACCCCAAAGCAGCAGTGGAGGATCAGGACCAGTTTCCCCACCAGAGCGTAGTGGGGGGGAGGAGTCACATGTGTCAGGAGCAGTGTCTCCTCCAGAGAGGGAGTCAGGGCTGACCACGCCTCCAACGGAGGGGAGGTCAGTTGCAGCTAGCCCCCCCGATGGGGGAAGCAGTGACAGCAGCAGTGGAACGGTCAGGAGGAAAGTTGCTGGCTGGGCGCGCGCGCCAAGTTCAAATGTGCAGGCGCGCGGAACAGCAGGAGACCCGGATGGGGAACCAGCTCCTAAAGCCCGCCGGAGGGAGGGAGAAGGCTCAGGGGAATCAGCGGGAGAAGAGGCTAGAAAGGGCGGAACCCCGGCGGGCAGGCGGACCCAGAGGAGGAAGGAGCAGCGGAGAAGGTGGAGCAAGGCTAGACTCTTAAATTGGTGTCAAGGGGGAGGAGACTCAGACGGAGCATCAGTGGTCTGACACTTTAGACGTGGGGCTGCGCGCTGCGGCTCTGGAAGTGAAACTGAACTTCAATAAAGGCTTTTATACTTAACAACGAAGCAGCGTTGGTCCTTTGTGAGCTGGGACCTAGGGTAGCCCTGACAGTATGCTCCGTCTCTCATAAAAACCTCGCAGCGTGAGTTGGTGCAGCGAGGGGCAAGACTTGGTGTTTTGCGAGCTCACGAAGATAGGCAAAGATGACTACAGAGAGCCAGGTGAAAGAACTGCAAGAAGCAGTCACGACGCTTTACGCGGAAGTAGCAGCATCCAGGAAAAGAGAAGAAGAAGCAGTAGCGCTCTGCCGGGATCTGCAAGCCAGGTGGGACCGTTGGGGGAAAGAGGGGCTGCCAGGACCCAAACCGGAGGGAGTTGGCCTCGGGAAGAGGGGGGGCAGCCTGGTGGCGCACTTTGATGGGAACCTGCAGCAATACCCTAACTTCAGAGCTGACGTGGTTTACGCGCTCAATTTGCTTCGGAAAGACTTTAGAGATGAGGAAGAGAAGGTGGGCTTCATAATCACTCATTTGCATGGGGAAGCAAAAGCGTGGCTGCGGAATTTGTGGCGCGAAAAAGACCCTGCCCTCAAAGATTCCGATGCATTTATCAAAGCTATGGACGCTTGCTTTAAATCTACGGTAGATGTAGATATTGCTCGGAGGGAAATGCATGGACTACAGCAAGGGAAAGCGACGGTGAGGCAGTATCACTCGCGCTTTTTTGCCTTACTGAACGTGCTGGGCTGGGAGAAGGACTCCACTGCTGTCAGAGACCTGTTCTGGGAGGGGCTAAGTGGAGAGGTGAAAGATGAACTGGCAAGAGGAGAAAGACCCCAAAATACCCAAGAAGTTGCCCAAAGAGCGTTGGCAATTGGTGTGCGCCTGGAAGGACGTAAGGGAAGCACCCCAGCCAGGACAACCCCTTTCTTTCCCAGAGAGGCGGGGCGGGCGCTGTCCATGCCTCCTTTGGGAAGGGGAGAAGAGCCGATGGAGATTGGTGGTGCAAGGGCTCAGACTGCCAGCAGAGCCCAAACACCGGGAGCAGTCAAGGGGAAGGCTCCTAGAGGGACCAGGAAGTGTTACATCTGCGACAGTGCACAGCACATGGCCAAAGAGTGTCCCCAGAGGCTCCAGAAGCACACTGCAGCCTCAGCAACAGTAAAGGGAACAGGTGAGCAGCTGAAACAGCTGCAGGGGGAAGAAGAAGCCTGGTTGGAAACAGAGCCACTGGGGCCCAACCAGGCAAGTCAGTGAAGCAGTCCCCAGAGATTTTACAGCCCACAGACCCCCTCCCACCCAAACCAGTGGTGCAACTCACCGCATCGCTCCAGTTGCCCAATGGGCACACCATGCAAGTACCAATAACCATTGACTCTGGGAGCAACGCAGACTTTATTGGAGTGGACTTTATCAAGCAACATCGCATAGCACTCATGCCAGCCACGATGCCCCTAAACGTCGTCACGGTCGATGGCAGGAAGCTACTGGGAGGAGAGGTGGTACAGCAAACACCACCGATGGTGATGCAAATTGGAAACCACCGCGAAGTCATCAGCTTCAACGTCACCCACCTGTCGGACACGCCCATAGTGTTGGGTATGAGTTGGCTGGATAGGCACAGCCCGGCATTGGCATGGTACCAGCGGCAGTTGACCTTCTGTTCCTCCTACTGCGCAGAACACTGCATCCAGACCCGCCAGGAGGAGGAGGGGCAAGAGGATGAACCGCAGCTACACCTAGGCATGGTGCAAGCGGTACCCAACAAGTACAAGGAGTTTTTGGAGGTCTTCTGCGAGAGGGAAGCGGATAAGCTGCCTCCCCACAGGCCTTACGACTGCAAGATTGACCTCCTGCCGGGAGCGACGCTGCCGACTGGGAAACTGTATTCCATGTCTGAAGATGAACTGCAAGAACTCAGGGAGTTCATAGATCACAACTTGAAGCGGGGGTTCATCCAAGAATCTAAAGCAGTGGGGGGCAGTCCCGTGTTTTTCGTGAAGAAGAAGGACACGCCCCAACGGAGACTCATAGTTGATTTTAGGACCATAAATTCCAAAACAAAGCCCGCAGCATTCCCCATGCCCAAGATCGACGACCTGCTCGCGACGGTGAGGAAGGGACGGATCTTCACCAAGTTGGATCTACGAGGAGCGTACAACCTTATACGCATGCGGGAGGGCGATGAGTGGAAGACAGCCATGTTTACACCTTTAGGCACCTATGAATATCGCGTAATGCCTTTTGGTCTGCAAAATGGCTCCCATACCTTCCAAGCTTTCATGCATCACGTGTTAGCGGGACTCCTCTACAAGAAGTGCGTCTGCTTCCTGGACGATATCCTGATCTTCTCGGAATCGCAGGAGGCTCACGAGAGGGACGTCAAGGAGGTCCTGCAGAGGCTACGGGAGCACAGACTTTACGCCAAATTAGAGAAGTGCCAGTTCGACATGACGGAGGTGGATTTTCTGGGCTACAAGCTGTCCGACAAGGGACTCGCCATGGACAGCGCCAAGGTCCGCGCGGTGTTGGACTGGAAGAGCCCGCGCAATCGGAAGGAGGTCCAGAGGTTCGTCGGCTTCGCCAACTTTTATCGCAAGTTCATCAAAGGGTTCGCGAAGGAGACGGCGGCCATCACGGACACCCTCAGCTCCAAGAAGAAGAAGTTCACCTGGACGGACCAGGCGGAGCAGTCCTTTCGGAGACTCAAGCGTCTCTTCGCGTCCGAAGAACAGCTGCTACATGTAAACCCCAGTAGACCAATGAGGGTTGAGACGGACGCCTCAGACAGAGCAGTGGGGGCCGTCCTGTTGCAGCAAGATCCGCAAGGGGAATGGAGGCCGTGCGCATTCTACTCCAGGAAACTCAGCAAGGCGGAACAGAACTACACCATCTGGGACAGGGAGTTGCTGGCCATTCATGCAGCTTTCAGGGCGTGGCGGCACTTCCTCGTTGGAGCCAGACACACAGTGCAAGTCCGCACGGACCATAAGAACCTGGAGTACTGGCGCACGGCGCGGTTCCTGAACCAGAGACACATCCGCTGGGCGGAGTTCTTTGCGGATTTCGATTTCCGGACAGAATACATCCCGGGAGACAACAACGTCATGGCGGATGCACTATCCAGGAAGCCGCAGTATCTCGAGGAAGCGGCGCCGGTGGCGGCCAAGCACATTTTCGCACCGAAAGCGTGGGCGTGCGCTTCAGCTGCCGTGGACCTGGACGCGGTGCGTCGAGCGCTGCAGACGGATTCGTTCGCACAATCCAAGATGGAGGAGGTGCGAAGAGGCACAGCGAAGGACGACGAGTTCCAGATACGAGACGGACTGCTCATCCGCAAAGGGGCTCTCTACGTGCCCGGAGACGACCTCCGCGCGAAAGTCTTGCAGCAGCTACACGACGCGCCCAGCGCTGGGCACTTCGGCAAGGACAAAACGGCGGAATTAGTAACCAGAGACTTTTGGTGGCCCAAGGTGAGGGGAGAAGTCGCGGATTACGTCTCCAGGTGTGACACCTGCCAAAGGGCCAAGCCAGTACACAGGAAGCCAGCGGGTCTACTAGAACCCCTACAGACGCCGCTCGAACCGTGGGAGAGAGTGGCCCTGGACTTTGTCACAGATCTGCCCAGCTCGCGAGGCAAAACAGCGGTGCTCGTGGTCGTAGACATGTTCACCAAGATGGCACACTTTATTCCGTGCGCGAAGGTGGCCACAGCGGAACAGACCGCCAAGCTGTTCATAGACCACGTGTTCAAAGCTCACGGCTTGCCGCGGTCCATCCTGTCCGACCGGGGTCGCCAATTCGTCTCGAGCTTCTGGCAGAAGCTGCTGGGCATCCTGAACGTCAAGATCAACTTAGCGTCGGCACGACACCCGCAGACCAACGGACAAGCGGAGAGGGTCAACGCCATCATGCAGCAGTACCTGCGATGCTACGCCAATCAACAACCCTCGACCTGGGTGGACTACCTACCGCTGGCCGAGTTTGCCTACAACAACACGAAGCACGGGTCTACGGGAGTGACACCGTTCTTCGCCAATAATGGGCGGCATCCCAGAACTTTCCCAGGGTTAGAGACGAAGGGGGAGGGGGAGCCAAGGGGAGCAGAGCACTTAGCAGCAGAGTTACAGGAGGTCCACGAGCAACTCCGCAGGCAATTGGAACTGGCGAAACACGCCTACAAAATGCAGGCAGACAAGCACAGGAGGGTCGGGGAGGACATCCAGGTGGGGGACTGGGTCTGGTTAGCAGCCCAGGCAGTGCCGGCCAGGACGCTAGCTAAGAGGAAGCTCAAGCACAAGCAGCTGGGACCTTACCAGGTCGCGGCGCAAATCAATCCAGTGGCCTTCCGGTTGACACTCCCGGAGGGCTCCAGAATGCACCCAGTCTTTCATAGGTCAGTGCTCACACCCTACAGGGAACCCCACAGGTTTCAGGCGACAGGGAACGCGCCAGACACACTTAGTGAATCTCCGAAGAGGGAGGGGTCACGGAGGGCGACGCCACTCAACGAGGTCACGGAGATTTTGGACTCGAGGTGGGGGGAAGAGGGGGTGGAATACCTCCTCGCCAGGGAAGGTACCCCAGCCAGTGCCAACAGGTGGGTACCGTGCTATGCCGTGGAGGAGCACTATCTTAAAGACGAGTTCCATGCACTCTTCCCACACAGACCTATGCCGGCAGAGTATTTCGACGACTGGCTCTTCACGCCCACACTGTCAGCCAGTACGTTCCAGGGTTTTTCATCAGCTGAAGAGACGACGCCAGACACTAGCTCCTCGGAGGGGTCTCTCTCGGGGTTTGCCACAGACCGCTCCTATTGGTGGGACACTCAACCGGAGGTGGGGTGGCGCAGGGAGCTGCTGCGGGGACCTTTGCAAGCTGTCTCACCAGAGGTACCCGGGGGAGGGGAGGACATGGACGTGTTGGGGGAGGATCCTGGATTCGAGCACATCAGCAGAGAGATGGAAGCAGAGGAAATCGACGTCGACGAGCCCGTTGCGGTTGGGCCGGATCCAGTGGACCGGCTACACACCAGGGGGGAAGAATGGTATCCCGCACTCACACCCACTGGACTGGAGCACCCGGAACCCACACCCGAAGAGGGGGAGGGGGGAAGGGGGGGCTTCGAGGGGGGGATGGATGTCAGGGAATCAGGAGCAGGAGCACTGGGGAGAGAGGATTGGGAGAGCGAAGGGGAAGAATCCGAGGGCAGCGTAGGGGAGTATGACAGTGGCCCGAGAGATTCCATGAGCTTCTCCAGCGAATCAGAAGATTCCCAGAAGGGGGCGCCGATGGTCAGGGCAAGGGGGGTCCCAGGGGGGACGCACCAGAAACAAGGAGCCAGAGGGGAACCCCAAAGCAGCAGTGGAGGATCAGGACCAGTTTCCCCACCAGAGCGTAGTGGGGGGGAGGAGTCACATGTGTCAGGAGCAGTGTCTCCTCCAGAGAGGGAGTCAGGGCTGACCACGCCTCCAACGGAGGGGAGGTCAGTTGCAGCTAGCCCCCCCGATGGGGGAAGCAGTGACAGCAGCAGTGGAACGGTCAGGAGGAAAGTTGCTGGCTGGGCGCGCGCGCCAAGTTCAAATGTGCAGGCGCGCGGAACAGCAGGAGACCCGGATGGGGAACCAGCTCCTAAAGCCCGCCGGAGGGAGGGAGAAGGCTCAGGGGAATCAGCGGGAGAAGAGGCTAGAAAGGGCGGAACCCCGGCGGGCAGGCGGACCCAGAGGAGGAAGGAGCAGCGGAGAAGGTGGAGCAAGGCTAGACTCTTAAATTGGTGTCAAGGGGGAGGAGACTCAGACGGAGCATCAGTGGTCTGACACTTTAGACGTGGGGCTGCGCGCTGCGGCTCTGGAAGTGAAACTGAACTTCAATAAAGGCTTTTATACTTAACAACGAAGCAGCGTTGGTCCTTTGTGAGCTGGGACCTAGGGTAGCCCTGACAGCGGCGACTAGGCGTCAAAGAGCTTCTTTGCTGGAAGAAGTTCAAGAAACGCCCACTGACGGATTCTGCCAGCGATTGAGACAGCCACGGGCGAGAGGCTGTCCGGACAGAAAGGGTTCACTCAGGCAACCCAGCCAGGTGTGGCGCTGATTTATGCACGAGCAACCCCTAGAACCATTACAGCAATCCGTCAGTCACTGACGTTGCTTGTGCACAACCCCGGAGAGGCAGCACGATGAGCCAAACAGGGACAGCCGGAGAGACGGAGCAACCAGCTGCGGTGCGGAGTCTGGTCGAGAGGAACCGAGACTTGGAGACGCATGTAGCTATCCTGACGGCGTGGCTGGACGAAAGACGGGCTCAGGATGCACAAGTCAGAACCACCCCCATCGCAAGGAAGGTACTGGGGCTGGTACACAAGTTTGGTGTAAGCCCCAAGACTACAATGCTTTCCGAACGGAAGTGCAGTACGCTTTGGAACTGCAGAAAGATGAGTTTGCTGATGACGGGGAGAGGGTGGCTTACATTGTGGGGCATCTGCAGGATGGGGCGCGCGAATGGATCAGGCCCCTAATGGCGACGCAAAATGCTGCCTTGAAGGACCTTAAGAAATTCTTCCAGGGAATGGACGCGATGTTCTCCAGCGAGGTGGAGCAAAGTGTGACACGGCGGGAACTGATGGGGTGCAAGCAGGGGGGCCAGTCCGTCAGAAACTACTGGTCACGTTTTGCGATGTTAGTCCACTGGCTTGGGTGGGATCTGGACTCTGAACTGATACAAATGTTGTTTGAGGCGGGTCTCTCCGCCGAAGTGAAAGACGAGTTGTCCCGAGCGCCCCGGCCACGGTCGATGGATGAGCTCACAAAGGCTGTGCTGGCGATCAGCGTACGCCAGGAAGCGCGAGCTCAGGAGAAGCGGGAAATGAGAGGGGAACGTTTTCATGACAACCGCATTCCTGAGATACTGCGGGAGCCTTCCCAGGCGGCGGAGCCGATGGAAATTGATGGTGCGCGCGCGCGCGAGGTTTCAAACTCCAGTGAAGGTTGTTAAAGGGAGGGAAAGGAGTGGAAAACTACCAAGAAGTGTTTCCTCTGTCAACGACCAGGACATTTTGCTAAGGTCTGCCCTCAACGAAAAGCCTGGCAAGGGATGGTGGGGGCTGCAGGCCACGACGAGAAAGGGGAGGAAGGGCAGGCGCAGGAAAACAACAACGCCTGGCTGCCAACCAGCAGGGGCAGCAGCCAGGCCAGCAACCAATAGAAGTGCCCCAGCCTGACCCCCCCCCAAGGCAGCTATAGCCATAGAAGTGGTGCTAGAACTCCCAAATGGGCACCCCGTCAAAGTTAAGGGACTGCTGGATTCGGGCAGCTCGTGTAATTTCTTCAGCAGAGACTTCGCTCTGGAGCACCAACTCCACCTGTTGCCTCTAGATTTTCCCTTGCTGGTGACCACCATCGATGGCAGGGAACTTCGGGGGGGGGGAGTGACACACCAGACCCCGCCAATGCGAATGAGGGTTTCCAGGCACACGGAGACCATTGCCTTTCACGTAGCCATACTGGCAGGACCCCCAATAATATTAGGGATGAGCTGGCTGGCACTGCATGATCCAGTAGTGTCATGGCATCAGCGGTCAGTCACCTTTGGGTCAGCTTACTGCTTAGGACACTGTCTGGGAGGGGAGAACCCAAGAATGACGGTGGCCAGGGTGGCTGGGCTGGCTTTGGAACAAAAAGGGGAGGTGCCACCACAATATGCTGACCTGAAGTAGGTCTTCAGCAAGAGGGAGGCAGATAGACTACCCCCCACAGGCCCTTTGACTGCCAAATCAACCTACTCCCAGGGGCTCAGTTGCCGGTGGGTAAGCTGTATGCCATGTCCGACCGGGAGATGCAGGAGTTGCGGCAGTTTATTGACAAGATCCTGAAGAGGGGGTTCATAAGGGAATCAAAGGCGGTGGGGGGCAGTCCTGTGTTCTTTGTGGACAAAAAAGAGACTAATCAGCCCAGATTAGTCGTGGATTACCGGGCCTTGAACCTGGTGTCAGAACCCGTGACCTTCCCAATGCCCAGGATTGGTGACATTTTAACACAGGTGAGGCAGGGGAAGATTTTTACCAAGCTGGACCTCAGGGGAGCATACAATTTGATTAGGATAAGGGAGGGGGATGAATGGAAAACAACCATGTTCACCCCCCTGGGGGCTTTTGAGTACTTAGTCATGCCATTTGGATTACAATCGGGGTCCGCCTGCTTTCAAGCATTCATGCACCACGTGTTGGGGCCCCTGCTGTACAAGAATTGCGTAGCCTTTTTGGATGACGTCTTAATCTATTTGGACAATGAGAAGCAACACGTCAGAGACGTCAGGGAAGTGCTACAGAGATTGCAGAAGCATCAGTTGTGGGTCAAGCTGGAAAAAATGCCAATTTCACGCCAGAGAGGTCGAGTTTCTGGGGTACAAGTTGTCAGACAAGGGCCTGGCTATGGACCCAGGCAAGGTGAAGGCAGTGCTGGAATGGAAAGCCCCCAAAACCCGGAAGGATGTGCAGAGGTTCTTAGGGTTCAGCAACTTCTACAGGAAGTTCATAAAGAACTTCGCTCACTTGACAGCGCCCATCACAGATTGTCTTAGTAGTAAAAAGAAGTTCGCGTGGACAGAAAGTGCCCAGCAATCCTTTGAAAGGCTGAAGAAGGCGTTCGCTTCGGAAGAGCAGCTCCTGCACGTTGATCTGGAGAAGCCCATGAGACTGGAGACGGACGCGTCCAACCGAGCCGTTGGAGCGGTCCTTTTGCAGCCCGGGGCCAAGCAGGGCTGGAGGCCGTGTGCTTTTTTCTCAAGGAAGCTGAGCAAGTCAGAGCAAAACTACACAGTGTATGACCGAGAACTGTTTGCGATCTATGCGGCGTTTTGGCAATGGAGACATCTGTTGATAGGGACGCGGCACAAGATCCAGGTTTGTACTGACCACAAGAACTTGGAATACTGGCGGACCGCGCGAGTGCTCAACCAGAGACAGATTCGATGGGCCCAGGAGTTTGCCAAGTTTTCCTTCGAGATCAGATATGTGCCGGGAGAGGAAAACATAAGAGCAGATGCTCTCTCCTGGAAACCGGAGTACATGGAAGGAGAGGGACCACCAGAGATCCGACACGTGTTTCCCGAGGACCGGTGGGTGTGTGTGGGAGCGTTGGTTGAGAAACGAGAACTGGCCGGGCTTACTAGAGACGACGCGTTCGCTCAAGCGAAAATCAGGGAACTCCAGGACGGAAGGGAAGACCATGGAGGGTTTGAGGAAAAAGAAGGGCTACTGTACTATAAGGGGGCACTGTATGTACCGGGGGAAACCTTGAGGGGGAAGGTACTCAAACAACTCCACGACAACCCAACAGCTGGGCACTTTGAACAGCACAAGACCATGCTGCTCGTCACCAGGCAGTTCTGGTGGCCAAAGGTGAGGGAAGACGTATGGGAATATGTACGAGGGTGTGAACGATGCCAGAGGGCAAAGGGGTAGAGGGCTGCCCCCGCAGGGTTACTGGAACCCTTACCTACACCGGGAAAGCCCTGGGAGGTGGTGTCCATTGATTTTATGACAGATTTGCCCAAGTCAAGGGGGAAGACAGCAGTCATGGTAGTAGTCGATCTACTGACAAAAATGTGCCATTTCATAGGTTGCTCACACGCGGTAACGGCAGAGGAGACAGCCAGGTTGTTTGTGGATCACATTTTCAGACTGCATGGGGATCCCTTGAGGGTAATCTCGGATCGCGGGAAACAATTTACTTCCAGGTTCTGGAGGAAGCTCATGAGCTTGCTACAGGTTGAGGTGAGCTTCTCGACGGCGAGGCACCCAGAAACCAACGGACAAGCAGAAAGAGCGAACAGTATACTCCAGCAATACCTACGCTGCTACGTCAGCGAGAGACAGAACGATTGGGCAGAGAAACTAGCTTTGGCTGAATTTGCGTACAATAACGCTGAACATGTGTCCACGGGAATGAGCCCGTTCATGGCCAATTATGGGTGTCACCCCAGGGCCTTCCCGGGGAGGGGGGGAGGAAGGATGGAGGCCTTGCACCAGCAACTCAAGATGAACTTGGAGCGGGCCAAGGAAGTTTACAAGAGGCAGGCGGACAAACACCGTTGGGAGAGGGAGGCCATACGGGTGGGAGACCGGGTGTGGTTGTCAACCCAAGGGTTACCCCTAAAGGGAGGGTGCAAGAAGTTGCAGCCGAGGTGGCCTTTTGAGGTAACACAGCAGGTGAACCCAGTGGCATTCAAACTCAAGTTGCCTGACAGCATGAAGATACATCCGGTGTTCCATAGGTAGAATAAATATAACAGAAATGGAACAAAAAACCCCTCATTTATTATTTATAGAACTTAATGTATTGATTTTACAACTGAAGTATTTTTATGCTGTTGCTATCTCTCTCTTTGTATTAGATGTTTTTAAAAAAGAATCAGCTCAGGCATTGGCACAATCATGTAGCATATGTGGGGAAAATTGCCAAAAATAAAACACAGAACTGCCGAGATTGTGAAATCCACATGGACCCAGTTCATGTGCATATCTATGAAAACCAAAAACATAAATAAAATAGCGGGCTCTTCTAGCATTTATGTATTTCTTCGTATCATTTGTTCTTTGTTGTTCAGCTCAGGCCTCAGCAGAATGATGTAGCATTTAGGGGAAAAGATGCAACTCAGTAACCCTGCACTGGAAGACAAGATGGAGAAGATCTCCACAGCCACCATGTGTTTTCCTCTTGTGCTCAGGTAAGTTGGAACAAAGGACAGCCAAACGCTGCAGAAGACCAACATGCTGAAGGTGATGAATTTGGCTTCATTAAAGCTGTCTGGCAACTTCCTGGCTAAGAAGGCTACAGTGAAGCTGACAATGGCCAGGAAGCCCATATAGCCTAAGACACAGTATAGCATTGTGGCCGACCCTTCGTTACACAACAGAACAATTTCTTCTGCCATTGAGTCCATGTCCACATCTGGTTTTGGTGGAGAGGTTGCTAGCCAGACAGTGCAGATGCCTACTTGAATGCTGGAGGAGAAGAGGACTATGGAATAAGCCAACTTTTGTCCCAACCATTTCCTCATCCTGGATCCTGGTTTGGTGGCCATGAATGCCAAGACCACAGATATGGTTTTGGCCAAGATGCTAGACAGGGCCACTGAGAAGATGGTGCCAAAAGCAGTTTGTCGGAGAAGGCAGGTTGCCTCATTGGGCATTCCAATGAACAGCAAGGAGCAGAGGAAGCACAAGAGGAGAGAGACGAGGAGAATGTAGGTGAGGCTCCTATTATTGGCTTTAACTATGGCAGTGTCCCGGTGTTTAATGAAGATGCCAAGCACCAAAGCTGTGATCAGAGAGAACAGAAGTGCAGAGGAAGTTGAAACGATTGTCAAAATGTCATCAAATGCTAGGAAATTTGGCATTTTGGGGATGCATTGATCCTTGGCTTTGTTTGGATACTGATCTTCTGGACATCTGCGACAAGTTTCTTTGTCTAAAAAAAAAAGTGAATGAAAAACACTGTTCTAGGGCTTAAGCACAGCCTTCCCAGGAGTCTGCCTGAGTATTTTTCACAAGGGAAAAGGCCAACCTTTTCTGGCCAAGATGCTTCAAAAACAAATTCCATCCATCATATATACAAATTACCTACCTTCCCCCAGCCAAGTTCTATCCAGCTCTTTTTAATGTGCCCACTGATAGATGACACTGGGAAATATAACATGGCAACAGTCTTAGTGGCCTCTTGAGTGGTGGAGGCTGATGAGTGGGAGAGTGGTGCCTGGAGGGCTGAAGCTGCTGAGAGAGCAGGTGACTGAGCTGCAGAAGCTGGCGAGCGAGTGGCTGGTGGAGGACATGGGAGTATGTGACAGAGCAGTGGAGGATGGGGAGAGGGTGGGGAGGTGGGAGAGCTCCAGACCTAACCACTCTCTGTAGGGAAGTAGAGAAAATAGCCTTCATCACTCATCATAAAGGTAAAGGTAAAGGGACCCCTGACCATTAGGTCCAGTTGTGACTGACTCTGGGGTTGCTGGGCTCATCTCGCTTTATCGGCCGAGGGAGCCGGCGTACAGCTTCCGGGTCATGTGGCCAGCAGGACTAAGCCGCTTCTGGCGGACCAGAGCAGCGCATGGAAACACCGTTTACCTTCCCGCCGGAGTGGTACCTATTTATCTACTTGCACCTTGATGTGCTTTTGAACTGCTAGGTTGGCAGGAGCAGGGACCAAGCAACGGGAGCTCACCCCATCGCGAGGATTCAAACCGCCAACCTTCTGATCGGCAAGTCCTAGGCTCTGTGGTTTAACCCACAGCGCCACCCGCATCCCATCACTCATCATAGGTATCCGCTAAAATATTTCTGAAACAAAAAGAAAGATGGAGGGAGGGAAACACTGCAATTTTTTTGGATATCAGCTCAGTCTTCTCTAATTGAGAGAACTTGAGCTTATGCTCAGTCAATTGTGTATTTTGCCTCAGCAATTCAACAGTTTTGATCACATGGCATAATTGTCTTCTTTAATGATATTTCTATCTCTGATTGACTAAACCTTATATATATATATTGCTCTTTGGCAATCCTGAAATAGATTGGCTTAATTAAAGACACCCATTCATTAACTAACTTTAGAAACCGAGACTCTTTCCCAAGCCCTGAATACAGAGGGGGAGAATTAACTACCCCACAACCATGACAGCTGTTTCTAGGATAATCTAAGAGGCTGCTTTAACCATGGACGAAAAGGTTTGCTACATCAAATGTTTTCTTAAGATTTTACCCAGAGCAGAGCAAATGTGTTGTGATGTATGAATGTGTGAGAGTTATTACATACGTGTGTCAGGACCATTAAAAGTCCTGAGGTTTCCTAGAAAGCACTGAATAACAAACTCCTCTTCTTCATTTTTAAAGGTTACCTACACTGGGAAGACACAGATTCCTGTTACATTCATTTTTAAGCCACTGCATATTCCCAGAAAAGTTGTTGCTTATTCAAAATCACGCAGATTCCTGAGTGCTGCCTCTTCATTTGGGGGAATGTGTACAAATGCCTACCTTAAAACCCTTTCTCAGTTAACTGAGGTGCAATTACTAGTAATGGAAGGTATTCTATGTCTTATAGATCACAAATCCAGCCATTATGGCATCAAAATCATCTGGGAACTTGTTTATGTTAACATGAATCACTTGTCATTCCAGCAATCTTTTCCTTACTTGATTAAGAGAAAGGAAGTGCAAACATACAGTATATATACGAGCAGCGAGAATGAATAGAAAATGCCATTATTTCATAAAACTTACAAAGCTAATTAAAAGAAGCTTGCAAAAGAACTGGTCGCAGTTTACTGCAGTCAATTGTATTGCTCGGTTCATCTTAACATGACATGCCCTACCCTTCTCATTTGAGAACATCCCATCTGGACACGGAGCACAATCGTAGCAGCAAAATTTCTTCCCCTCCTTCTTTTTCTTCCCATTGCCAGGGTGGCATTCATCATTACATTCCGAAAGGGGTGGTACCTGTCCAAAAAAGTATACGAAAGTTTAGTATTAAAATACATTCAGAGAATTCATCTTATATCAGATGATCCTTCGGTAAAAAGTTCTGCCAGTGACATTGTGTCTGTGTTCACCATACATTTAAAGCACACATAAAATTCACCCACCCCCCAAAATCCTGAGAACTGTAGTTTTTTAAAGGTGCTGGGAATTGTAGCTCTGTGAGGAGTAAACTACAGTTCTTTGGGAGAGTTATGCAGCTGGATGTAACTGGAGGCAATTGTAATATATTCCTCCCAATGAATAGCCCCCCTGTGCACTAGGTTCATGTTAAGTTGTGGGTGAACATATCAGAAGACACAGCAATTCTTCAAACAGCTCTTTTTTATTCACAGGCCAGAACAGAACTGAACTGAAGGGTTCAGCCAGCCTGCTTATATAGAGCTCCACTAGAACACAACACCACAGAGCCTAGGACTTGCCGAATGGAAGGTCGGCAGTTCGAATCCCCGCGACGGGGTGAGCTCCCGTTGCTCAGTCCCAGCTCCTGCCAACCTAGCAGTTCGAAAGCACGTCAAAGTGCAAGTAGATAAATAGGTACCGCTCCGGCGGGAAGGTAAATGGCCTTTCCGTGCGCTGCTCTGGTTTGCCAGAAGCGACTTAGTCATGCTGGCCACATGACCCAGAAGCTGTACACCGGCTCCCTCGGCCAGTAAAGCGAGATGAGCGCCACAACCCCAGAGTCAGTCACAACTGGATCTAATGGTCAGGGGTCCCCTTTACCCTTTAGAATGCAACAGTAACCATTTTCTGTAACTATCCAATTACTTTCAATCCCTTATTTGCATATGTGGACCTGAGTGAAAACTATCTACAGTATCCCCCTGCTGGCCTAGGGTGAGAACTTCAGTACATAACAGTTCAGGCCTGCTCTCATTAATGAATGAGCCTTGGTTGCTCCTATGGATGATGTCTACCAGGAGGGAAACAGGGTGAGTATACATTTTGAGGGCTGCTAGAAGCTTTCTTTTTTATCTGAGGATTTTCTGATTAAATCTTAATTGTGTATTTGCTCCTTCTTCACACATAGATCCTGTTGCTATGCCAGAGGTGGATTTGGGGATATGCAATGGGTTTGGTCACACTGGGTGAGGCTCCTGGGAGGCACCGCAGGGGGTGCTGAAACTGTGGTGCAGAATGGAAGATAAAAGGTGGGGACACTGAATTTTAGTGTCACACAGGTGCTGCTGAAATTTGAGACCCCTAGGCCCACCACTGGTCATGTATCAATATATTCTGCTACAATAGTGATTTGTGATTTATACTTTAACTCGTGCATCTTATGTGCTTATTTTACTGTAAATCACTTAGATACAGCAGCTTAACGAAGTAGATAATGGGAATTTGTCTCCATGGGAATGCCCAACCTCCACATATTTCATTATTTTCAGCACACTCTTATTTGTCAACACAATGTGGTCTTCCACTGAATGTCAAAGCTGTGCATTGCATGAATGAATTCTTCATCCCTCCTTAACATCTCTTAACCCTCCCACTTCACTGCATGGCAATGAATGTTGATACTTGAAACCTGAGCCAAGCCTCTGTGCCATTCCAAGGGACTGTCCTCATCAATGGTCAGTTCTTTGCCTGGAGGGTTGTGAGGGTCCAGCATCCCCACTTTCATCCTGATGTAGGAATTGTTAGGGAAAGTGATCACATTTGTAACATCAAATCCAGCTGCTAATTCCCCATGTTCATTGAGTGCAATTAAATCTCCAGCACTGTTGTTGAAGGAGATCTGGTGAAGGAATGAGTGGAGCTTGGAAAAAAAGAGAAAGATAAAAAACATTGAAATATTAAAGTGGGGCTTAGTGTGGGGATGGAGAAGCTGTTGTCCTCCAGATGTTTTCAGACAGCAACTCCCATCAATGTTCACCAATATCTGGAGGCCCAGAAGTCGAATGAACTTGAATTCCACTGTGAACTGAACAGGAACTAACTCATCTTATAAAGGGACAAATGTGAAGTGGAATCTGTTATTTTTGGACACATATTACTCAAAGTAACACTACTTCCTATTAAAAATAAATTTTAGAATCTATCGTTCTACAGGAGGAAGGAACTCAGCCCATCCGGTTCCACTTCTGCCCATATTTGAAAGGGATTTTTAAAAAATCTGTGCAGAAATTAAGTGTATTTTTTAAATGCCTTTTGACATATGCAATTTTTTTGGTCCTCTTCCAGATGGAATGGGATGTCCAGAAATAAAAACAGTGATGACTCTTTCTGATTTATAATAAAATATAATAAATATAATAAAATATCTGATGGACAGAATGTAAACAGGTGAAGCTTTCCTCTTTATTCTATTTCCATATAAGAAACCTCTCAACATGTTGATTTCCTGCCCTGACACACAACTGTTGAATGCACCATAACCTCGCTTCCTCCCTTCTATGCAAGTCTCAAGCCTAGGCTGAAATCCTGCACTCACCTAGACCATTGTACTGTAAGTTAACTAAATGGGTACCTGGTCTTTAGCTCCTGCACAATGGAAGGCATGCTTACACCTCTTTCCAAGTTTTCCCATTTGCCACGGGTAGAGGAGTATTCCTTAATATCTCCCCACCACCACTTGCTGTAGCATTTTCAAAAAATATCTCTTCTGTATGCCACACCACTGGGCACAACCCAGGGCACAACAACTTGTCTGTAAGGAAGCACTACCTGCCAGGGCTCCACGTTCCAAGAAGACAGCCCGTCCCAAGCCTCCGTTCTTCTGTTGTTGGCTCTCACTAAGTACCAGGCATGCAAGGCATGTGCTAGAGCATGGACAGCATTATAGATACTGTAGCTGTGGCCGGTCATGCGCATTTCAAAGAACGGTGTAGCAAGGCTCTCCAGCATCTCCTCTTCTGTGCATGCACTTCTGAAGAACTTAGAAATTCCCGAGTCTGAAGCAGAACAACGGAATGATTCTGCCCAGAAATCGCTGATGAAACCATCTCCATCTGCCCAGGAAGGGTTTACATTCCGAAGAAAGTCATAGAAATCGTGAATCTCCTTTGTGTGAATTGTGAAAGAGAGAGTGCCATGGAACATTCGGGTCGAAAGGCCAGTCACCATTTGAACTCTGAAGAACTTGAAATCAATTTGGGCTGTCGTGATCCACACTTTTGCGGCAGAGAGTTTATACAAAGGATATTTTAGTTGATAGGCATGGATCATTACTACAGTATTTGCCAACCATGTAACTGGTGCACTTTCTCCAGATACAATAACAGCATTGGCTTTGCTCGCCAGAAAACCTGGGAGATTTCCGACTCGCTTTAAGAACATTTGATACAGACCTTTGGAGTAGCGAGCATTTGTTGGAACTATGTCTGTGAATTCAGAACAGATCCCACTCTTGGAGAGCATTGACTCTATGACCTCCAAGAAATGTTCTCCACCTTCATCATCCTGGGCAATGAGACCGACCCATTTCCATCCAAAATGCAAAAGCAGTTGGACGATTCCTCTGTACTGAAAATCTTCACTAGGAACCATTCGATAAAAGGAAGAGGACTTGGTTTGGTAATTGACTGCTGGTTGAAAAGAGCCATATGAAATCTGAAAAACAAAAGCCAGGCAGTACATACAGAGTGGAAACAGGAGCTCATACTGATTTCATTTATCTAAATATTTCCATACAGTGCAATTTTATATACCCACAATTTGCTTATTTTTAGGCTGCTGTTTCCTTTTACAAACCTGCACAAAATAAACATATGGTATCTTTTCCTTGAGCTAATCAGTCCTATTACTTTTCTATGTGTATAATGCACATTTTTGGGACTTCTTCCATCTTGTTCGTATAGTTGCATACCCATATTATTTTATTTTGATCATTTCTACCTCACTTTTAAGTAAAAAATGCTTCCAGAGTGGGCTTACATACAGTCAACTAAAACAAGAGATTCCATGATGCAAGTCCACGTCATTCAGACCATATTAATTTCCTTTCTCATTACACCACTTCCATAACTATGAATCCTACTAGAAAGAGAGTATCAAGGGAAGTCCCCATTTCTCTGCTTCTCAGATCCTACCTGTGGAATCTTGAAAAGACCTAAGATGTCTGCCATGCGTGAAGATGTATCAGAGCTGAATCCACCTATGACTCCTATTACATTTTCCTGGGTGCCACATTTGTAGTTGGGGATGAAGTGATGTGATTTGAAGAGTAGGTCCATAGTGGTGCGGTAGGTCATCTTTGAATCAGTATAGCTGTCGTAGATGTGGAACCCGAGGGTGACATTGGGCAAGATCCTGGGATTATCATTGATCTCATCAACAGCAAACACCAGGGCAAGGATGTGCTGGTAGAACTTGGTCACCAGGCTGCAAATAAAGTGACTTTCACAGGATAATGATGCATTGCACAAAATATCTCATCACAGTATTCACCTCCTCACAGTACTCTTCTTCAGTATTCAGCTACCTGACTATAAGAAGATGATAGAACCAGAAAAGTTATTCACCAGTTAAGTCCTGTTGGGAAGAAGGAGAATGTGTTGGGGCTAACTTTTGCTGCATTGCATTCTTGGAAGCTGCTTTCTTCTGATTCCCTCTATTTCACCATTGTCTGTACAAGAGGAAGGGGAACTTGTGGCCATTGAGATGACACTGGGCTCCCAATTCTCGTCAGCCACAGCCACCGTGATTAATGAACAGGGAGGACGGGGCTGGAGTCCAGCAGCAGAATAAAAACTACAGGCTCCCTAGCCCTGGTCTGTTCTATCAGGTGCTCAAAAAGTTTTAAAGAGGATCATTTCCCAACTCTACTGACATCACCTTGCCCTGTATTAGGAAGTTTCTGCACGTAAGGCATGGGGTGCTCTACTAGTGAACTGTTTGCTGCCATGATTCAGACTTTTCTTTAGCCATTTCTGTTTTCATGATACAAATGGATCGTTCAAAGGAGCCACTTGATATCCTAGGCTGGTGTTTGGCAGCAGTTTCTGTTTGTTCTGTTATGTTCAAGTTTTCTCTGGAAATAGGTAGTCAATGGGGACAAAGTATGGACTGGCATTTTTCACTCTGCTCATTTCTCCCTCTCTCTCCCTGCACTTTCTAACAAGTACAGAATAGTAGAAATGCTGCAGAGCCTCTCTCCCCACACCAGTGTGGCTCAAGTTTACCTTAATGGAGTGAGAAAGGACAGGGCTGTGGGGAGGTTGGGGCTATATGGAAACCCTCTTTCTCCCACAATTTTGTCCTTACCAGCACCCTATCTCACTCCAGCCCTGTGCATTCAAGGATGCAGCCATTCAATTCCCTTTTTTTCCTGAATTTCTGCCATCTCTCTGTCTGTCTGTCTGTCTCTCTCTCACACAAATTTCTGTCTCACTCTCTTTTCTTTCAATTTCCTCCCCTTTGACACCCATCTACAATTAGCTGAAAGGTTACAAATTGCCTACTCCTGAAATACAGAACTTTATAGGTTCAATGTGCTTGAATGTGTACAATTTTCATAAAATAAGAATGCATATATATAAAAATACATACATATAAGAGATAAGAATAATTGGATCATCAAAGGATAATGTTTCCAAATGCCCAACTGACCATAAAGGCACAGTTTAAACTCATTGATGTTTGAGAATTTCATTTTCTTCTCAACCAGTGGTTCTTATCCACCCACCCACCATTTTTGAAAAATTCTAATATCTTTTCAAAGCGGTATGACCTGCAGTTGTTCATGCATATATAAAGACTAAACACCACTAAAATAAAATGACAGGCAGTTTTCTTACGTTGGGGTGCTGGCTATCGAGACCCGAGAAGGGTGCATGTTGAATACAATTTCAGGGGAAAAGTAATGCATAAGAGATGCCATCCCACCAATGAGGAGATCACTTGTCTCATACCAGTCATGTGGAACATGTACTAGATTACTTCCGACACACTTACTGGTATGTACTTTGAACACCATGTTTGGGAGCAGCAGGAGCAGGAGCAGGAGCAGCACCAACATCTGGATGGAAAACTTCCTTCTGCAAACGAGGCTCCTGTGTTTCTCAGGTCAAAACATCATTCTGACCACCAGCCTGATTTCAGTATTACGTCTTGGATGGAAACAGACTCTACAAGTGCACTTCATCATCTACATTGTCAAGGGACAAGATCTGCAGAATATACTATATACAATGAAAGAAGGAAACTGACAGAGCCCCCTCTTAAGCCTAATCTTGGCTGCATCAGAAGCAACACAGTACTTATAACCATTCCAGGCTTGCTTGTTGATGTTTCCCCCTCTGTAGCTTCCAAGAAAGCTGCTGGAGCTTTGGGTCAATTACAGTGATTCATATAATGACAGGGGAGATAATTACGTCTCCAATTTGTTGACTCAATGGTAGTTGAACTTCCAGAGCAATCATCCTTTCCCCGTAATAGTTTGTCTGCTTCTTTATATTGAATAATAGAATCATAGAGTTGGAAGGGACCTCAAAGGCCATATAGTCCACCCCAGCCTCTGCAGGGAATCCACTGCTATACAATTCCTTATACTTAGGTGGGCATTCATCCTCTGCTTACAATGACCTAAGAAAGGAAAGTCTACCCCCCTCTGAGGAAGGCCATTGCCCCAGTAGTTTTTGTCATCAGAAATCTCTTCCTGATGTGCCACATTTAGCAGATGGATCTGGTTGATTCTGGTGTTACATAATGTCAGATGATGAAGCTACAGAGAAATCCCAGTTAATCCATTAGTATATGATTCTACAAATCATCAAAGAAGTGGTGGCCTAGAAATGGCCTAGAAATGTCAGTGCCACAATACACCTTGGACAGAGCAACCCTAAATATAGAAACCAGCATAATTCAAGATGACATAAAATATCCCTATTCCATTCTGGAGCTTCTGGGAGGGGCGACTGCCAACTAAACTGATAAATGAGTGTAAGCCTAAATTTTCATGACCAGGCCCTAGGTACTATGACCCAACTGAGTGGGATTTGAAACAGATGTAAGTCTCTCTTTGCCCTGCCATGTTCGCCTCGCCCCCAGAACACTAATGGGGTTTATTTGTTTATTTCATTTTATTTACACCAGCATGAATTAATTTACTTTAAATTATCCAGGATGAGCTCTGGATGAATCAGGATGAGGAACTTGCACTGGCATATTTCCAGCTGAGCAATCATGGTCAACTTTTCAGATCAGCCTCAGCACCTGAGAACTGGTATCACGGTCCAGGTTACAGGCAGTCAGAGTCCCAACTTGGTATGTCGGGACCGGTGTAGAGGTTGGGAAGCAGGAATCAGCAGTCCATGGTCAGCAGTCCAGGGGTTAGGAAGCCAAGAGCCCACGAATCAGGAAACCAGGAGTCAGGAAGCCGAAGCACAGCTAGGTGGGTAGCGTGTTGCTGTGGCAAAGAGCCAGATGGAAATGCTGGTCTTATATACCCCTCTCAGCCCTTGCCACCAGGTGCTACAAGTCTTCTGTCAAGCCTCATCTGTGCGGCCATGCCTTGCCCTTCCAGGCCAAACTCGGGAAGGCCCCAATCCTGTGAGGCCCTACCAGTCACAGGGCCCGGCTCCTGCACACACTCCTGACAACTGGTAAGTGGCCAATATATATCCTATTTCTAAGACAGTTTGTGTTTGGTCATTATTTTTAATTTTTTCAATGTGTGTGTGCACACACACACATGTGTGAACACTTGCAAATGTCAATATGGTAACAGAAAGTGTGAATCATTGGACTTTCAGAAAAATTGACCAAGGAAGCTCCGGCTTTAGCTGGAAAGAGAGATGAGGATGATTTAATAGAGGCATTGTATCTTTATTGCATATTGAAGGGCACATCACTCAACAGTGGCAACCACCGGATTCACACTTACAACTCAGGAATAATGTTCCCCATTTTAACCATTATATATGGAGAGGGGAGAGGGATATCTGATGTGGGAGGGGATAAATGTATGTGTACTTTATCTCATTTATTTCTTTTTAACTATTAGATGTTCTTTGTTGTTCAGCTCAGGTCTCACCACAATGATGTAGCATTTAGGGGTAAAGATGCAGCCCAGTAACCCAGCACTGGAAGCCAGTATGGAGAAGATCTCCACCACCACCATGTCTTTTCCTCTTGTGCTCAGGTAAGTTGGAATGAAGGTCAGCCAAACACTGCAGAAGACCAACATGCTGAAGGTGATGAACTTGGCTTCATTAAAGCTGTCAGGTAACTTCCTGGCTACGAAAGCTACAGTGAAACAAACAATGGCCAGGAAGCCCATAAACCCCAAGACGCAGTAGAACATAGTGACTGACCCTTCATTACATAAGAGCACAATTTGATCCATCATTGCGTGTGTATCTCTATCTGGAAAGGGGGGAAACATCGCCAGCCAGAGAGCGCAAATCCCCACTTGGATGTTTGAGCAGGACAGAATGATGGAATAAGTCGATCGTTTCCCCACCCATTTCCTCATCCTAGATCCTGGTTTGGTGGCCATGAAGGCTAAAAGCACAGATGCAGTTTTGGCCAGGATACTAGAGATGGACACACAGAAGATGATACCAAAAGCAGTTTGTCGGAGAAGGCAAGTCACCTCATTAGGTTTTCCAATGAACATCAAGGAGCAGAGGAAGCAGAAGAGGAGGGAGATGAGGAGAATGTAGGTGAGACTTCTGTTGTTGGCTTTGACTATGGCAGTGTCCCGGTGCTTAATGAAGATGCCGAGCACCGCAGCTGTGAGCAGAGACAACAATAGTGCAGAGGAAGTTGAAACAATGGCCAAAGTGTCACCAAATGCCAGGAAGTTTGGCATCTTAGGAATGCATTGATCCTGGCCTCTGTTTGGATATTGGTCTTCCGGGCAACTGACACATGTTTCTTCATCTGAAAAAGAATGCATGATAATGTAAGAACCAGAATGGTTCATGCTCAAGAACAGATGCCTACTTGGAGTGTTTCAAATTCTTCTGCCCAAAGTGCATCAAGTAGAAACATCATGGAACATATCTGGTTTGAAATATAGTTTTCTCCTGGTGTTCAACAAAGTTAGTCTTAAAATAAAAAGCACTGTTCAGTAAAATGACACAACCATTCTGGCAGTAGTTCAAAATTGTAGGAGTCAACAAAAAAAGGTGTATTGGGACTGTCACAATGAACTTTCCCCAAACTGCCTCATTTTCATTAAAAAAAAGTCTGATTCATCTCCTGATGTTTTATTTCATGGCCATCTAGTCTGACTTCCATAGTTTTAATAAGATGTACAAAACACACTTTGCTTTCAAAGTATCTGAAAATTATTTTTTTATTATCCTTAATAAAGAAAAATTTAAGTAGACATATGGAAATAACTGAAGGATGTGCTGTATGCCCCAGTCTCACATTATGGTCGGGAAGGAAGTGATTTTGCAACCAGCATTTATTTAGGGAAGTCTGACTAAGGGTCGTTTTTGCTGCACAGAAAGGGAGATCACAGGATGCAAATAGAAATAACATCAGATTCAAAACGCATAGAACATAGACTAAATATGAATTGGAGATAAAAATCAAAAACTTGTTGATAATGAATCTAATTTCTAATAATATTTTAATTCAAAATGAGTCTTAATTTTATGATGAAATAGTAAGGCTTAAGACAAGCATTGGGAACAGTATGCCTGGGGTTGAAATGTGATTCCCCATCCCTTTCTTGACCTTGGGACTCTGTCCAGGCCATGCTCCTTCCCCCAGTCCTTTTGTGTGGCTGGAATGTGTTGTCGAACTGTGATGCTGCCTCTTTCTCGTGTAGCTGGCCAATTGCCAGGTGCCTGGGCATAGTTTGTGTGCAAACATATGCATTTAATATGGCCTGAAATTAACCCACGGTGCGTAGATCATAACCATTTGACTACTGTCTCTGCCCCTACCCAACAGTAGTCTGTTTTCTTAGAAGGTTGAATTTGGGCTGAAGAAGTTTCTCCTCCCAAGCCTTAAAATATTACAAGCCCACCTTTTGATTTCGAGAAGCAAAGTATTTCTTCTTCTTGTTTCATTTTGGGGGGGTGGGGAGGAACGAAATATTATGGGTTGTTTTCAATGTAGTGCTAAGAAGATCATTCTATCAGTGCAAGCATGACTTCTTGTCTAACAGAATCAGTTGGATCTCCAGATCAGTTTTGGGGAGAGTTCAGGGGCAAATGGGGAAAGAAGAGGGGGAAAGTCTCCTTGCACTTGTGGAAATCATTGCTTCCACTACCACAATGATTTAGTTGAATATGACTCTCTGCTATATCCCATAGTATCCCTATACTTCCTTTTCTTGTCAATGCATTATGTTCTTCCTGTTCTTGTACACACAACAAGTTCCCATCTTTCTTCCGATGGGTATGGCAATCAGTTCATATTCCTATACTCCTACCTACATTGTGGAGCTCAAAATCTTTCCCCAAAACTCTCAGTGTATGCACGATGTTGCAAGCCTAACTCACCCACAGAAAACTAAGACCCCTAGAGACGGATTAAATTGGTAGGCCTTCCCTGTCATATCAATGTGAGGGCTATGAAGGGTAAAACTAGCCATCATCTCTGATGCAGGGATGGTTGACTGGAAAGGACTGATAAGGAAGACCAAACCTCCACTTCATTGTTCTGACAGGGACTGGTACTAGAAGGTGGGAATTTCTTCCGGAGGCGGCGCGACCGGTAATGGCTGCCTTCTCCGAGTAAGGAGAAGGGAGCTCCGCTGTAAACGGGTCGTCCGCTACGGCGAAGCGGAGACCCATTCAGGAAAACCACAGGTGGCAGAAGCCTGTGGTCTCGGGACCCGGCGGGCGCCAGAAGCAGCCCCCAAAACGTTGAAGGGACCCCGTAAGGGGCTCCGGATCGCGGAGGGGGTAGCGGCGCTGTGGGTCGTTGCGCAAACAGCGAAGTGAAGCCGCATTGCTGTTGCCGGTCAGCGCTGTCCTTTCTTCCTGCAACTTTTCTGAACTTTGGAAACTACAACCCGTGAGTAAATTTGGACATTGAAAACTTTCTGAAACTTTTGTCAACTTTCTGAAACTTTTTGAGAACTTTATGAAACTTTTAAAACTTTTTTTAAAAAGTTGAAATCTGGCTGAAAACGGAGTGAGGATAAGCAGGAAGCCCATCTCCCGCTATACTGAACTTTAAGCAAAGAGCAGGAGGAGTGGAGACAAAAAGTTATGCGTTAACTAAATGCTGGCACCCTGTTAAAGCAGTTTTCTGAGTGAAAGACTTTGAGCTATTGACTTTTGCTGGTTATATTCGGGGTGCACTGATATCCTTCTTCTGTGGCACCAGTGGATTATAAAATAAATAAGAATCTCTGGTGCTGGAGCTGCCTGGATGAGCACCAGTTTGCAACTTTGGATACATTGAATTCAGATTTTGAAACATTCTGAGTTGGAACTGGATACTTTGAAACTGTTGCAGTCAAGGCACTGTAAGAAACACTGTTTTGCTTTAAGTTTTACTCTGCTAAAAATAATACATTGTGGAGGCGATAGACATGGATTTAAATTTATAAGTTTAACTTGGATTTGATCTTTTCCCTGAAGACGTATTAAGCTCCCTCTAGAGGATTTTGGACTTACAGCAGTGACTTTGTTTTACTTTCCCTTTCCCGGCCTCTGTTTGACTATTGCATCTGGGACTCTGCTTTCTCATGGGAACAACTTGGATTGACCTTGGATTACAGATAACTTTGGAATGAGTGGCGCAAGGAGAAGAGGAAGGACTAAACAAACAACTCTAACTTTATCTGCAGCCTCACAGCGTAGATCTTCTGTGCCGGCCTTGCCTTCCACTTTGCCTCCAGACATAGAGGCGGCCTCCCTAATACAGGCAGGGGAGGGTGAGACAGAGGAGCTGCACCTGGGAGATATGGCTTCAGGGACAAGTAGCTCTGTCTTGGAGAAAATTTTGGAGAAACTGGAGGCTCTGGACAAGAAGGCTGATTTGCATACAGCTAAAATTGAACAGAACACAGAAAGCTTGAATAAGCTGACTGGACAAGTTGCACAGAATGCCCAGTCTATTGGAGAATTAAAGGAGGCTGTAGGTGAAAATCGTAAACTGGCTGAAGATACTAGTCAAAGACTGGAAGAACTTGAGAAAGAAGTAAGACCACTCAGCAAACAAGTTGGAGAACATCAGATTTACTTTTTGATGACAGAACTGCGAAACAGGGAGACCAACTTGAGGATACGGTCAATACCAGAGGTGGAAGAAGATAATTTTATTGAATTTCTAACTAAGGAATTTGCCAAGTTTTGGAAGTTAGAGGAAAAAGACTTTAAAATTGTATCTGCTTTCAGGCTTGGCAGAGTCAGAAGGACAGAGAAGCCCAGAGATTGTTTGATAACACTGAGATCAAAGGAGGAAAGGGACAAGATTTTGGGCCTGCACTACGAAAAGTCACTAGACATTTTGGGCAAGAGAATTGAAATCTACAAGGACATTCCTAAGCAGTTGCTGGACCTTAGATCTAACTACACGGAATTGGCAAGACTGTTGAGAAGCAACGCAATTATCTTCAGGTGGGAGTTTCCACAAGGATTATCCTTTACCTACAGAGGGAGAAAGATCAAAATCAAAACGGTGGAAGATAGAGACAAGTTTTTGGGAGCACACGGAGAAGACCTCCACAAAGGACTTGGATTGCCAGCGCCAGAACTTCCAGGGGAGCCCGCCCCCTCGGATCCTCAAGGACCGGAGAACAAGGTACCACCCCAGAAAGAATAACCAGATCTATCCAGGATGTCTCTGCAGCTTTTGAGTTGGAACATAAATGGCTGTAACAGTCCCGAAAAAAGGTCTAAAATTTTTCATATTCTAAAAAAGGAACAATTGGACATTATATGCTTACAAGAAACACATGTGATTAGGCTCCATAGAAAGGTGTTAATAAATAAAAGGCTTGGTCAAGAATTTATATCATCGGATACAGTTAAAAAGAGAGGTGTAGTGATCTATGCAAAAGAGAGCCTTTCACCAAAATTTCTCTTTAAAGATGAAAGTGGAAGAATCCTCGCAATAGAAGTACAGTATCAAGGAGAAAAAATTTTGATATTAGGAATTTATGCTCCAAATGAAGGAAAATCGGATTTTTATAAGAAGTTGCACGAGATCATGCTGGATTATCTGGATTATAACAACGTCATCATGATGGGGGACATGAACGGGGTCGTATCAACAAATATGGATAAGTCACAGAACCAGAACATTACTAAAGAGGGAAGACTACCTAAGACCTTTTTTGAAATGACTGACAATATGGACTGGGTTGACATCTGGAGAGTTAGAAACCCCCTGGGAAGAGAAGGAACATTCTTTTCTGAAGCTCAACTGACTTGGACACGAATCGACCAAATATGGATAACTAGAAGTCTGGCACCTAAGGTGAGGAAGGTGGAAATCTGCCCTAAAACATGCTCCGACCATAACGCCTTGAGAATGGATATGACATTGATCCCAATCGGCTCCTTTAGATGGAAGATGAATGATGGCCTGTTTAGAGATCAAAGAATTGTAAAGAAGGCCCAAAAAACCTTAAAGGACTATTTTGAGATTAATTTGAACACTACGGTGGAAAAAAGAACTATCTGGGATGCAAGTAAAGCTGTGATGAGAGGGTTCTTGATTCAACAGAATTCCTTAAAGAAAAGACTGCAAAATGAAAAGAAAGATAAAATTCTGGAAAGTATCAAAGAGTTGGAGAAGAAGTTAAGATCTAACCCGAAGTCCCAACCGATTCTGAGAGAAATTAAACTTTATCAGGCGCAATATTCCAAGCTGATAAATCAGGAAATAGAATGGAAGATTAAAACAATGAAACAAAAAACTTTTGAATCGGCAAATAAATGTGGGAAACTGCTAGCTTGGCAGTTGAAAAGGAGACAAAGATTAAATACAGTAACAAACTTAGAGGTTGAAGGAAGGAACATTCAGAACCCGGGAGAGATTAGAAAGTGCTTCCAGAGGTATTTTAAAAAGTTATATACTCAAGGGCCACAAGATGAAATAGAGATTACACAATTTTTGGAGAGAAATGGATTAGCAAAGCTGTCAGAAGAAAATAGAACAATTTTAAATGGCAAAATAACACGACAAGAGATTGAACAGGCCATCCTGAGTCTGAAACAGGGCAAATCACCAGGGCCAGATGGACTGACCTCTAACTACTACAAGACATTGAAGGATTATTTGATACAACCTTTGTTGGAGGTCAGTAATGAAATAATGGAGGGGAAGAAGGCGCCTGAATCGTGGAAAGAAGCATTTATCACATTGATTCCAAAGTTAGAAACTGAAAAGACACAACTCAAGAATTACCGTCCCATCTCCCTTTTAAATGTGGATTACAAAATATTTGCAGATGTTTTGGCACGAAGATTTAAGAAAGTTTTAAGTGAGATAATCCATAAAGACCAGGCAGGCTTTCTCCCGGGCAGACATATGTTTACTAACACAAGGAACATCATAGACATATTGGAACTTTTACAAACAAACATAAACACTAAAGCAGTTTTAATTTTTATAGACGCGGAGAAAGCCTTTGACAACATTTCTTGGAAATTTATGAAGGGGAATTTAAAAGAAATGGGAGTGGGACGGGGGTTTGAGAACGGGATTGAGGCAATATATTCAGAACAAAAGGCTAAACTGATAGTTAACAATGTGGTTACAGAAGAGTTTAAAATTGAAAAAGGTACACGACAAGGCTGCCCGATTTCCCCATTACTGTTTATTTCGGTTCTGGAAGTGCTCCTGAATATGATTAGGGGGGACCGGTTGGTGGAAGGGATTCAGGTCGGAGCGAAACAATATAAACTTAAAGCTTTTGCAGATGACCTAGTTCTGACATTACAGGAGCCGGAGTCTAGTTTGAAAAGAGTACTACAACTGATTCAAAACTTTGGTCGAGTGGCAGGATTTAAGTTAAATAAGCAAAAAACTAAAGTTTTGGGGAAAAACGTGACAGATATTGAGTTGGAACAGCTTCAGAAAGAGACAGAACTAAATGTGGTTAAAAAAGTTAAATACCTAGGGGTAAACATAACAGCAAAAAATCTGAGTTTATTTAAAGATAATTATGAAAAATGTTGGTCAGAGATTAAGAGAGACTTGGATAGTTGGTCAAGACTAAAACTTTCTTTGTTAGGCCGAATAGCTGCCATCAAGATGAATGTATTGCCAAAAATGTTATTTTTGTTTCAGACACTGCAGATTGTAGACAAGACAGAGTGCTTCCGGAAGTGGCAGAAAGATATTTCTAAATTTGTCTGGCAGGGCAAAAAGCCCAGAATTAAATTTAAAATATTAACAGATGCGAAAGAAAGAGGGGGCTTTGCCCTGCCAGATTTAAAGTTGTATTATGAAGCTGCAGCTTTCTGCTGGTTAAAAGATTGGTTACTTCTTGAAGATACGGATGTCTTGGATTTGGAAGGTTTTAATAATGCGTTTGGATGGCATGCATATTTATGGTATGATAAAGCTAAGATAAATAAGGCCTTCAAGAACCATATTGTCAGAAAATCAGTCTTTAATGTCTGGACAAAATATAAAGACTTACTGGAGAATAAAACTCCGAGGTGGCTGTCACCCCTGGAGGCTAAGGCTCGGAAAAGAGCCAATATGGAGGCCAACTGGCCAAAATATTGGGAGATAATAGAAAAGGATGGTGACAACTGGAAATTGCAGAGTTTAGAAAAGATGAGAGACAAAGTGCGAGACTGGTTACACTATGCTCAGATTAAAGAAGTGTTTAAAAATGACAAAAAGCTAGGATTCCAAGTGGAAAAGTCAAAGTTAGAAACTGAACTGTTAGAACCTAAGACTAAGGTACTTTCAAGAATGTATAACTTGCTGCTGAAATGGAACACACATGACGAAATGGTAAAATCAACAATGATAAAATGGGCGCAGGATATTGGGTATAATATTATGTTTGAAGATTGGGAAAGGTTGTGGACCTCTGGGCTGAACTTCACTGCATGTAATGCGTTGAAGGAAAATGTGATGAAAATGATGTATAGATGGTACATGACCCCTGCTAAACTGGCTAAAATATACCATTCGTCTGATAGCAAATGTTGGAAATGTAAGGAAAATGAAGGAACATTTTTTCACCTCTGGTGGACCTGCCCTAGAGTGAAGGCCTTTTGGGAGAAGATATATAATGAATTAAAAAAGGTGTTTAAATACACCTTCACTAAGAAATCAGAGGCCTTTCTCCTGGGTATTGTCGGCCAGAGTGTGTTAAAAGAGGACAGAACATTCTTTTTGTACGCAACAACAGCAGCAAGAATATTAATTGCCAAGAATTGGAAAACTCAGGAGCTACCCACTGTGGAAGAATGGCAGATGCAACTGATGGACTATATGCAATTAGCCGAGATGACCGGCAGAATTCGAGACCAGGGAGAAGAAAGGATGGAAGAAGACTGGAGGAAATTTAAGATTTATTTACAAAAATATTGTAATTTGGCTGAGTGCTGAATTGGATGCCAGTGCAGACAATTGTCTACCATTAAATTAGATTTAAGGTTGAATTATATGTCAAACCAAATTAAGATTATTAATTAAGATGAATTAAATGATAATTTGTTTGAAACTAATTTAATAATGATGTAAGTGTATGCGGGAGGTGTGGGGGAGTCCCATGTAACAATTGAGAGATGTTAAATGGACAATGATAAGTGCTTATCTAATATATGTTTTATTTGAAAACTTTAATAAATATATTATAAAAAAAAAAAAAAAAAATAGAAGGTGGGAATTTCTTTTTACGTTCAGGTTAAACCATTGTAGATGCCTCCAAAAATGTTTACAAAATAGCTGCTCATTGGAAACCCCAGAAATCTCTCAAGCTCTTCATGACTTCAAACATCATCTTTAATCTTTCTTCCACAATTACAGCTACTCAAAGTTCCATTAATGCGTTCAAGATCACGAGTCCAATGCCTGCGCTATCAGAGGTATCTGAGAACTTAATGTATCATTCACTGAGCTGTTGATATATTCCTTGGTATGATTAAAACAAAATATCAATTAGATTGTTGTGTCTATGTAAAAATGGGGATCCATGCATAATGCCATGATTTAAAAATGGCCACTATGTTAATGAGAATGAACTTGCAAAAGAGTTGCCCACATTTTACTTCGATAAAATGGATCACTTGACCTTTTACAACATAGCGTATCCTACCCTTCTCATTTGAGATCATCCCAGCAGGACAAGGAGCACAAGCATAGCAGCAAAAGGTCTTCCCCTCCTTCTTTTTCTTCCCATAACCAGGGCGGCAGATGTCATTACATACTGAAAGTGGTGGCACCTGCCCAAATATATAGGAACGGTTTAGCTTGAATTCATCTTTTTTCATATTCTATCAGATAATCAACCAGCAAACAGGAGGGCAAGTGATACAGAATGCAAAAGCTGTAAGTACACAGGTATGCAATAAGTAGTAGGAATATCTGCTCTGTTAAGTATCATACAAAGACAGATTCGAATTTGCATACTTAGCCTCATCAATGAAACAAATAGTTTAACATTCAATCTAGCATCACTAACTAGAGATTTCCCTCAGGGATTTCACACAGTCACAAAACAGTCAGTATTATGAATTATCTGAAAGCCATGGACTCTCTTTGGTTAAAGATGTGCTGACTTAACGCCTCTAAATATTGCATTTTTCATCATAATGGTTTGTTTAAGAATCAGTTATGTGTGTATAGGAAAAAGTAGTTCATAAAATGATGCTTTGCCTTCAATGAAATACTCAACCTCCATATATCAATTTATCCTCTAATAAAACATTTTATCCTATTTGTATTACAGTGATACCTTGGTTTACAATTGGTTTACAACCATAATCCGTTGCGGAGGTCTGGTTGTAAACCAAAACAGGTTGTAACCCAAGGCGCACTTTCACCAATGCGGCCTCCAAAAAAATTGGTTGTAATCCAAGAAAAGGGACACACACTTCAAGGTTTGACGTGGTTGTAATCCAAAACGGTTGCAAACCAAGGTGCCACTGTATTATCATTACTGTTATAATTTGCCTGCCTTTCACTATGAGGTCCCAATGAATTTCACATTTGACTATTTATTATGCTAAGAGAGGCATTTAGTGTTTTGGTTATGTCCATTCCCCTCGCATATTGCTGAATGACCACCAGTGTTGACACACACCTGTTATCCTCACCTGAGTCAAGCCTCGGTGCCATTCAATTCTGTCCTCATCAATGGTGAGCTCTTTGCCAGGAGGATCCAGCCTCCCTACTTGGACTCTGACATACGATTTATTTGGGAACGTGACCAAGTTTGTAATGTCAAATCCGGCTGCTAATTCTCCATGCTCATCCAGTGCAATTGCATCTCCAGCAGTGTTGTTGAATGAGATCTTGTGAAGGATTGAGTGGAGCTGGGTGGAAAGAGAACGAGGACCTGAAGGTCATTTTCCTATATGGTTACAAGTCATTACAATTCATCATGGATAATAATTTACTTGCAGAAGCAGCAAAGCAGTAACAAATCATGAAAGGGTATAAAATTCAACTGTGGCGGAGAAATAAGTCTGGAAAATCATGGTTATATGGGATCAGTATTTGGAAGAAGACTTAAGAAAACTGAGAAAATAAAAGCTTGATAGAAATATCCTGTAGATCAGGTGGTTGGTCACACCATGGATATTGGGTCCAGGAAATTGTCCAGAACCTATATAATGACAGTTGACATTGGAGATGAGGAAACATTACCTGCCAGGGCTCCACATTCTGAGGAACCATTCTGTTGCTGGACTCCCTTGCACTGCGTTTCAGTCCAGCTGACTGCAAGATATGTAAGGCATGGGCCAAAGCATAGGCGGCGTTATAAATGCTGTAGCTGTGGCCAGTCATGCTCATTTCAAAATAAGGGGCAGGAAGGCTCTCTAGCATCTCCTCTCCAGTACATCTACCGTAGATGAATGCAGACACAGCTGATGAGTTGGATAATGAACAACTGAATGCTTGCTCCCAGAAAACTTTGATAAATCCGTCTTCATTTGCCCAGGAAGGATTTACAAGCTGAAGAAACTTTTGGAAGTCTTCTATTTCCTTTGAATGAATTGTGAAGGAGATAGCACCATGGAACATGTGTCTGTCTAAATCAGTAATTGCCTGAATGGGGTATAATGTGAAATCTATTTGGGCTGTTGTAATCCACACTTTTGCTGTAGAGAGCCTCTTATTTCGTGGAATTAGTATTTGACTTATCTTGATTACCCCTATAACTGCTCCCAACCATGTAATAGAGCCACTTTCTCCATATATAACAACTGCATTGGCATTGCTTTGCATGAATACTGGCAAAGTATTTTGTTTGTGGTGGAGCATCTCCTGTATGCTGTCAGAGATGAGCAGGTGCGTTTGAGCTCTTTCTGTGAATGCTGAACACATTCCATTCTGCAAAAGCATTTCCTCCATGGTCTGTAGGAATCGGTCTCCACCTTCATTATCTATAGCATAGAGCCCAACCCATTTCCACTTGAAGTGCAGAAGTAACTGAATAATTCCTCGGTATTGCAGGGCTTCACTGGGTACCATGCGGTAAAAGGAAGGGAACTTGACTTGATTCTTCACTGCTGGCTCAAATGAGCCATATGAAATCTTTTTAAAAAAAAGAGTTGGAAGAGGAGCTAATTATTTCCCCAAATTTCAAATTAGTGGGAGTCTATACAGGCAGTGGAATTCTATACAGCAATGGAACAGACTTCCACAAGAGGTGGTGGGCTCTCCTTCCTTGGAGGGTTTTAAGCAAAGGTTGGGTGGCCATCTGTCATGGATGCTTCAGCTGAGATTCCTGCATCTTAGGGGGTTGGACTGGATGACGCTTGGGGTCCCTTCCAACTCTAAGATTATATGATTCTATGCCCAGTTTCCTTCTGTTTGGACAGGTTCCTCCACCTTTTACTCACACTAAGAAAACTACACAGCCCTCTTAATGTAGGCACTCATGACACTCTTGACAATTTTGGTCAACATACACTCTAAATGAGATGTATATTGAAACCCGTTCCTCTCATTCTGAGGTAACTTCTTTTAAAGAGAATATTCCTGTTGTTGGGGGGTTGGGGTTGGGGGGAGCATCAGCTTATAGACACTATGAGCCACCCTCTTTGAAGTAATTTACAAGTGGTTTGACTACAATCTGCTTTCCAGTAGACTTCAAAGGAATGAGTGTATGCGGAGGAAAGGCAGAGAGAAGGGGGGTTCTTCTGGCTTTGGGGTTCTAGGGTTCTTGACATGGTGCTGCTGTAATTCCCAAGGTGAACAGCCCCTCTCCTTCTATCACACCTCAAACAATTCTCCTCTCTACAAACGAAATACAAATCATTTTAAACCTACACACCTCTCATGCACATCATTAGATAGTAATGAATGCAAATTTCAATTCATTCTCCTTCCTGTCACACAGTTCTATCTTTACACTTCATCAAATTACTGCTGGAAAGAGTAGAAAAGTGAATTATGGGGGAGGTGAGAGGAAAGCCTCTGAGCTCCAGTACTCAGATCCTACCTGTGGAATCTTGTAAAGACCCAAGATATCTGCTATGCAGGAAGAGGTATCAGAACTAAGTCCTCCAATTACTCCTATTACATTTTCCTGGGTGCCACATTTGTAGTTAGGGACAAACCAGTGTGATTTAAAGAGCAGGTCCAAAGTGGTGCGGTAAGTCCTCCTTGAATCAGTATAGCTGTCGTAGATGTGGAACCCGAGGGTGACATTGGGCAAGATCCTGGGATTCTCATTGATCTCATCAACAGCAAACACCAGGGCAAGGATGTGCTGGTAGAACTTGGTCACCATGCTGCAGATAAAGGGACTTGCTATTTCATGGTGGAATCAAGGCTTGTGCTTCAAAAGATTATCTCATAGTTACAACAACCTATATCTCTCCCCCCCCCCCCGCCCGTCAAGGAGCTCAAAATCCCTTCTCCAGTTAATCCCTACAACAGCCCTGGGATGTAGATTAGGCTGAGAGGCAGGCACTGGCCCAAGGTCACCCAGTGGAGATTCAAACCTTGGTCTCCCATGTCCCAGTCAGACACTCACCACTACACCACACTGGCTCTGGGTTGCTTTAGACTTGTGCTTCCACCACAATTTCTGTGCAATAAGCTAGCCTAGCTTGGATGCACTAAGTCCCTGCCAATGAGTGAAGTAAGAACTGAGGGCCTCACACACATCCCTATCACATCTCCCCTATTCAGGAAAGCCAGTTGTGGAGCCTGCAGCAGCTTCTCTCCTGCGGGGCTGAGACTTTCTGAGACTGTCTTCTTTCTTCTCCATGATATGTGATATTTTCGTTCCCCTTCCTGTACTTTGGGCAGGTATAGAAGAATAAGAAGGCTGAAAAGCATTTAACAGGGTAGGATGGACTGTCCTGAGATGTATTTAGTGGGTGAAGGAGACAGAAGGGATTGTGGCAGGAAAGGACAGTCCCCTTCTTCCTCCCTCCCTCCACTGACTTTTCCTTCCCTTCTCTCCCACTCCCACACATACCAGTCACTCATTCTGAAACCTCCCAGTCACTGCCCAATCTTATGCATGTTTACTCATACGTAAGTCCCGCTATTTACAACATAGCTTATGCTCAGATAATGTATATAGAATTGCAGCCGTACTCTTGAGGGCTGGGAGTCATTCTCTTGCTATGTCTCTTCTATCAAATTTCATTTTGCTGCAGAGAATATTTAATAGATGGACTATTGGTTTGACTCAATTTAAGGCAGTTTTCTATTATCCTCTTTCTTGAAACGTACATGAGATGTGGCCCTCAGACTCCAATTTGTCATCTCTCCAAAATTATGTTGACAAATATGTTTGAACGGGTGAAAATATTGGTGCAGTGGAAAGCTTCCTCACAGTCCCCTTCTAAAATGGGCAGACTGAGCCAGAACAGAGGACAAATAGATAATATAAGGCTAATATTTCCAACTGTTCAGTTACCAGTACAAGCACAGCCTAATTATACATATTTTGGAGAATGTCCTTGTCTCAATCTTTAATATTTCTTTTAAAAACCAAGTTAAAAAAGCAATTATTCATGCAGATATACAGACCTTCTAAATTAAAAATGAAAACTTTTGCTTACACTGGGGACTTAATCAGGGAGTGTTGAGAAGGGTATTGGTTGAAGGAAACTATGGAGAACACAGGATTTGACAGCTGAGACACTATCCCACTGATGAGGAAATCACCCGACTGGTGCCACTCATGTAGAACATCTTCGGGATTATTTCTGGTGCACTTAACAGCATGCACATAGCACACCATGTTCGGAAGCAGCAGAATCAGAAGCAGCAGCATCCCAATGCATGTACAAATTCCTCTCTCTCTCTACGTATAAAACAAGCCACTGCCCTGATTGAAAAATGGTTTAGATTGCTGAAGACTCTGGGAATATAATTCTCACAGGGACTTACTACCTTTGCCTAACCATTAAGCTCAGCAGTTTTTCAGAAGTGTGTCTAATTGACAACACAATATTCAGACTTGCCCGATACATGTGGGTGGGTGGAGGAATTATCCAAATGATAGGGACCTGCCTCTCTCTTTCCCCTAATCTTAGCTGTCTGTGGAACATTGGGTTTCCTTATCATCATTTCAGTCTTTTTATCAATACCTTTTCGTACTCACTTCCAGAAGGCTACTGGCACTCTGGGCAGATTATAGACATTTTGATAATTGCAGAGTAGATAATGATTTCTGCAGTGTTTTTGGATACTGTTATGCATCAACAGGAGCAAAACTCCTGCCAGAAAAATATTTGTCAGATCATGGAATTTTACCTAAACGATCACCTAGTCCAACTCTGCCACACGGTCCTGCAAAACTGGCTATCCATCATCTGCTTAGAAACTTTTAATGAAGGGGGTTCTACTAGCATGCAAGACCACCTGTCCCCTTATGAAACAGCTCACACTATTCCAAAGATTTGCTCTCTAAGGTCTCAGAACTTCACAATTCAGCAGATCTCCCTGACCCGTTCTAGCTGCACCAGCATGACAGAGAAGGGGAATTTAGGGCAAGCTACAGTGACTCCCAATATCGAATCTATGAGGAAGCAGAGCATGCTTGGGATAAAAATGTCAGTGCTACAATTCGTCTTCCCCTCCCCTTAGGACAAAACATTAAACATCAATATAAAAATACTAATTCTTAATGATGAATACCCTATGTGAGAAAAATAATAATAAAATAATTCATTTTTAATCACTTATTTGCAAAAATTAATGCTTTCTCTGCTAATCCAATCCCCTGCATTCTTTGCCCCCTGCAATATTGAATGAACAACCTATGCTGTGCAGTACTTCTTCATGGGTTTTGGGAACAGGGAGACTATTCCAAATTATGTCCAGATGTATGGAGAATGGGCTTGGACCCAATGCTGGCCCTACTAGACCTATTTTAGATGGTGAATATGATCAACGTAGGTTCCTTATCTTCAATGGAGTCACTCCGAATCGAGCAACCCATAGGGAATGCATCTGCCCTTTAGATGCCACACATATTTGCAGGGTTTTCTGGGCTTCTTGATGTATATGGGAAACTTTCCACCAGCACTGTTTCACTAGGACCATAAATGAAAATGAATAAAGGTCTCATCAGGGTTAGGAAGGGTGTTGCGTACAGAAAAATCCCTCAGTTTCTGAGTGTCACAATGGGCTCAATGAAAGCCAATAGGCTGAAGCCAAAAACTGAGAAGACAGATGTAGCTGTGGTTTGCTTGTTCCTATGCCCAGGAATGAGATAGGCAGCCTGTTCTGGAAGAGATCTCACTCCTTCTGAAGGACTGGGTTTCTACTCCAGAGGTACTATGTGATTCGATCTTGTCTTGGCAAGTCTGCATTTGGCTGCATGGTGTAATAATTTACGGAATTTAGCTTCTGCTGAAAAAAATCAACAGACACACAGACATAAATTGCATGTTTCCTTTTTTTTTAAAATGATTTTTTATTAAAAGTTTTTATAACAACAACAAAACATATAACAAATACATAAACAGACAAAAACAAAAACAAAAACAAAAGAAAAGAAAAAAACATGTACCATTTCGAATCTTAATTTCTTATACCTTTCTTCCCCGACTTCCTCATGCCTCCCTTTTCTGTATTCCAAATCCTTATCAATTGCTCAGCAAATCTTCCCTTATTTTAATTTAAATTTAATCTAGTCTTCCTTATTCTCCTTGTCTTAACCCTTACTAATAGTAACCATTTACTTTCCAATCCAACATCATTCTAACTTTCATTAATTTTGTAATATTTCTTTAAATAGTCCTTGAACTTTTTCCATTCTTCTTGCGCTGCTTCTCTTCCCTGGTTTCGGATTCTGCTCGTCATTTCTGCCAGGCCCATGTAGTCTATCACCTTCATCTGCCATTCTTCCAGTGTGGGTAGTTCTTGTGTCTTCCAGTACTTCGCAATAAGTATTCTAGCTGCTGTTGTAGCGTACAAAAAGAAAGTTATGTCTGTCTTTAACACCCCCTGTCCGACAATACCCAAGAGCTCTTCTCTTGGGCTCTTGCATAAATTGCATGTTTCCAGGGGAATGAAGAACCCACCATGTTTTCATTATCATCTGGTGGGATTTTATTTCCTATGCTTCGGAATTTCATGAGTGGTCACCATCCATGTCAGCTTGGGGAATATGGATGTCGTAATGTCAATAAAGAAAAGAGAGACTAGAGCGGGTGTCCTGGGAAGCCCTGGGAGAGTTATGTGGGTGGGGGGCAGAAACCGAAGGAGACAGCTAGGCAGCCCCTCCACCTGAGGCAATTCCCTAAGCCTGCCTAATGAAAAAACAAGGCCTCAGCAGAAAAGCATCAAAAACCAAAAGTAGCTGTTTCATAAGGCCAAAACATAACACAAAAATCCTGAATATAATTTGATTCCTTCACATCCTCCTGCCTTGATTTATACTTCTTTCATAAACCTAGGTAGAATAACAACAACATAAAGGAAACCACAAATACAATATGATTAAGTACTTTTTGCTGTTAACTCAGGTATTGCAACAATCAGGTAGGATTTGGGGCCAAGGAGCCGTGTTTTTTGTCCTAGAACCATTATTCTCTGCCAAACACTGCAAAAGACCAGCATGGTAAAGCTGATGGATCTGACTCCATTAAAAGCATGATCTGAACCACTGGCAGAGGAAGAGGGGGGCAGTGGGAGCGCACATCCACAGCACCATGATCCTGATGGGGTCCCTTCGTGTCTGCCCCCCTGTGCTGCGTGCCACACCCCCGCAGGCAGCGTACCATGCTCCCAGGGCGCATGCCACACCCCCAGGAGCCGTGCCATGCCCCAGGACGTGCGCCATGCCCCCACCTGCTCTTCGCCCCCAGTGCCAGAGCATGAAGCTCCGCCACTGATCTTAATGGCAGCTTCCTGCACCTATTTCCATTAACATGTTCTGAAGAGGAACGTTCCATAAAATATTTATTTACATATTCATTATTTTTTGAAAGTAGCTTACAAAGATTCTCAGAGTAAGAACCTCAATCAGCCTGGTATCAGGAAAACAAGTAATGAGAGACCCAGATGGTACCAGCAGTAATTTGATGGCCTTTCATGCACTCATCTCTGGCCTTGTTTAGTGTCCTTGTTGAGGACCTAGCAATGGCATCTGAGGCAAGGCGTTAGGGCTGAATAACTGGATCTCAGTTTATGATGGAAGAGCTGGTATGCCCTGAAGAAAAAGTGTGTGTTGAACAGCTCATGATGGATGTAATTCTTTCCTTGGTAGGCAGCAGGCAGGTCGGTATCAAAACTGTAACATTAGCAAACACTTAATAAAATAAACAAAACAAGCATATACATTTTGGGTGAAAATTCCAGCCTACTAAACCATTTTAGATTTTGCTAGGGAAATATAATCAAATGTTAAATTTTTACTTTCTTTTTAGCTGCTCCTTATTGTTCAGTTCAGGTCTCAAGATAATTATATAACATTTAGGGGAAAAGATACAGCTCAGTATCCCAGCACTGGAGGCCAGGATGGAGAAGATCTCCACAGCCACCAGGTTTTCCCCTTTGGTGCTTAGATAGGTTGGAACAAAAGACACCCAAACACTGCAAAACACCAACATGCTGAAAGTGATGAATTTGGCTTCGTTGAAAACGTCCGGCAGCTTCCGAGCAAAGAAAGCCACAATGAAGCTGGCAAGAGCCAGCAGCCCCATGTAACCAAGAACATAGTAGAACATGTTGGCCGAGCCTTCATTGCATTCCACGATGATTTCGTCCGGCAGAGAGTGCATGTCCCGATCTGGGAAAGGAGGGTCGCTACATAGCCAGACTATACAAATACTTGCTTGGATAAAAGAGCAGCCAAGAACGATAGAGATGGAAAATCTTTGCCCCACCCATTTCCTCATCTTGGATCCTGGCTTGGTGGCCACGAAAGCCAGAACCACAGTGAGGGTTTTGGCCAAGACCGAAGAAACGGCTACTGAGAAAATGATCCCGAAAGCAGTTTGTCTTAGAGTGCAGGTCCATGTCTGAGGCTGGCCAATGAAAAGCAAAGAGCAGAGGAAGCTGAGCAGGAGGGAGACGAGCAGTGTGTAGGTGAGATTCCGGTTGTTGGCTTTGACAATGGGAGTGTTCCGGTTTTTGATGATGATTCCAAGCACCAAGGCTGTGGTTGCAGAAAGAGCCAGAGCCAAAACAGCCAAGCTGATGCCAAAAGCTTCTCCATAAGACAGGAAGTTTTCTCTTTTGGGAAGGCATTGGGTTTTCTCTTTGTTAGGATACTGATCTTCTCGGCAGAGTAAGCAATCACTGATATCTTGAAGGGGGAATAAATAAATCAGGCTTCCAGATACAGAGTTTTGGGTCTTGCTGAGGTACAATTATTTATAGTAAAGGATCAGGAAACTTTGAATGTTATTGTACTACGTTTCAATTCAATTTACAGTATACAAAATACAAAACATTATCTTTTCCAGGAAACTTTTAGACTATTAACCTGTTTTGTCTTTAGCGTAAGGTAAGTTATTTTTTGAGGTTTCTTTCCAGTGGTTAATTAAATCAGACTTAACATCCAGTAGCTAAAGTCTGATACACACTGTTTAGATGATAAGCTCCATAAACCTCAAAGGGTTTATCTGTATTTACACATGCATATGATTAAAGTTTTGGTGTGTCTCTCACATTCTTTTTGCTGTGTTTGCAGCACTCAAGTGACCACTCTGGGCACAAGCTTGGGCTCCTCAGACAGGTAAACCCTTTCAAGGAATCTGGATGGAGAAATATTATTTACCAAAACTATGTTTTGCAGTAGAAGGGGACCTAAGAAAGGAAGTTTCCTTGAACAATATAGAAAGCATTTCCTAGAAAGCAAAGCAAAAGGTTGCCCAGAAAGACAGCTTAACATCAACAGAAGACTAATGCTGTTGGTATAATCTAGTCAACACACCTGTATGGTTATAAAAAGCACATTACTCTTGAACTGACAGTGCTAAATCTTTGGTGATTAAGTAAGCTGTGGTAGCAATCCCTGAAGTTTATGGGCATGGGCGTAAGCAGAATAGATGTTTATTAGGTAAAGGTAAAGGACCCCTGACCATTAGGTCAAGTCGTGACCGACTCTGGGGTTGCGGCACTCATCTCACTTTATTGGCCGAGGGAGCCGGCGCACAGCTTCCAGGTCATGTGGCCAGCATGACTAAGCCGCTTCTGGCGAACCAGAGCAGCGCACGGAAACGCTGATTACCTTCCCGCCGAAGCGATACCTATTTATCTACTTGCACTGGCATGCTTTCGAACTGCTAGGTTGGCAGGAGCAGGGACTGAGCAACGGGAGCTCGCCCCGTGCAGAGATTCGAACCGCCGACCTTCTGATCAGCAAGTCCTAGGCTATGTGGTTTAACCCCCCGTGCCACCCGTGTCCCTAAGATGTTTATTAGCTGTTCATAAATCAGGGTGTTTGTCAGCTCCTTCTTGCACAGCAACCACAACAGAGCATTATGCTTTCTGAGATGTACATATCTCCCTTTTGACATAGCCAACTCCATCACAGGTATTCAGAACATGTTGTTTCCTACCTGTCTGGTTTGAAATCTTCCCTTCTGGACACGGAGCACAATCATAGCAACAAAATGGTTCCCCTTCTTTCCTTTGTCTGCTGTAACCTGGATGGCAGGGGTCATTGCACAAGGCCAGGGGAACCACCTAACCAAGAAAAAGAAGGCATTGCATGTATTCTGCTGTGCTCTCAGTTGTTCTTTGACTTTTCATCAACAGGGGGCTCTACTGAAATAAGGCATAAGGCGTTTGTTTCAGATGCAAATTAGTGGTGCCAATCACCAAGATCTGTGCATATTAAAGCCAAGAAATAAATGTCCTGAACTTCTGCTAAACGTAAAGGTAAAGGGACCCCTGACCATTAGGTCCAGTCTCAGACGACTCTGGGGTTGCGGCGCTCATCTCGCTTTATTGGCCGAGGGAGCTGGCGTACAGCTTCCGGGTCATGTGGCCAGCATGACTAAGCCACTTCTGGCGAACCAGAGCAGCGCACGGAAACACCGTTTACCTTCCCGCAGGAGCGTTACCTATTTATCTACTTGCACTTTGATGTGCTTTCAAACTGCTAGGTTGGCAGGAGCAGGGACCGAGCAATGGGAGCTCATCCCATCATGGGGATTCGAACCGGCAACCTTCTGATCGGCAAGTCCTAGGCTCTGTGGTTTAACCCACAGCGCCACCCATGTCCCTGAACTTCTGCTAGTGAGTGGATAAATGAAAGAAGGTGCGCAAGCCCATGGATCCCTTGATATATGTTTCCCTTGATATATGTTTCCTTTAGAATATTTTTGTCAAGATGAGAAACTGCAGGGTGTTGAATCCTGGGAACCAGAATCACTACAGTGACACGTTCACAAACTCATCTAACAGGTTGTAAATGATTATAAAACAAATCCGACAAATATCTCCCAATGGACAACAGAAGTTGCAATTGGGTGCTACCTGGTTAAAACTTTGGTGCCATGTAATGATCTTCTCATTAATGCAGAAATCTTTGCCCAGTGGAGCTTGGGGATCCATTTCCCCAACTTTCACTCTTAAGAAGGACTTATTGGGGAAAGTCACCCAGTTGATGATATCAAATCCACCTTCTAGCTCATGGTTCTCATTAAAAAACACAGTGTCCCCAGCGCTGTTGTTAAAGAAGATATTCTCCAGGAAAGGTTGAAGCTACAGAGGAACAGGAGATTAGGTGGGAACAGAGAACACACAACAAAGATTCTGTTTTCTCATGCTGGGATAAACTCACAGTATTTCTTGAAACTTCTCTGGCTAGTGAAGGGAAATTCCTTAGCCATGTGGTTTTTACTTGTTTCTCAAGGAGAACATCAGTAATGGCAAGTTGTTGCCACCATAACCCCATTTTCTTTCCTTCCTGGGACTTTGGAAAGGGAACAGCAGAGACACCTTCACAAAGCTACTGTCTTGATGAATCTACCAAAGAAGACAGTACGACCACCAGTTTCACAAATTACTTTAAAAAAGAAGTTTATGAAGTTTAAACTGACACTCTCACATTCCCACAGACAGACATACACTTCCATTTATCTCATAGCTTCATGTATGAGAGACCGAGAAAGTGCTGCCACAGGCTGAGGGAGATCATAGAACACAAAAAGACCGTAAACAGGATGCATATATTTGGGAGAAGAAAAGGCCAAGGAGTAGACCCTACACAAATCCAGGGTAGAGTCAATAAGATGGTTGGGTGGCACCTTGAATGTCTCCTTCCAGAATTTTGTGCAGCCAAGTTGGTGCCATATTGCTCTGCTTTCCTTTGGAAATCAGTATCAGTGAGGTCAAGGGTGGGTCTTGTTGATGGAGCAGCCCAGGACCTCCAGACACACTGCCCAGGCTTGCACCCTGTGGAGGTCATTGTGATGCTGCTAATGCCATAGTTTGACTTAACACTGGAGGCATAATAATAATAATAATAATAATAATAATAATAATAATAATAATTTATTTATACCCCGCTAGCCCCAGCCAAGGCGGCTAACAAGCAATAATAAAAACAAGTTGAATGATTACAACTTAAAACAAAATTAAAATACAACATTAAAATATTGAAACATTAAAATATTAAAATGCCTCATTAAAATGCCTCATCGCAGGAGGAGAAGGAAAAGAAGAAAGAAAGAGAGGGAGGGAATCAAATTGGCTCCAAGCCAAAGGCCAGGCAGAACAACTCTGTCTTACAGGACCTGCGGAAAGAGATCAGATCCTGCCGGGCCCTGGTCTCATGAGGCAGAGCGTTCCACCAGGTCGGAGCCAGAGTTGAAAAGGCCCTGGCTCTGGTTGAGGCTAATCTGACTTCCTTAGGGCCTGGGACCTCTAGGGTGTTGCTATTTATGGACCTTGAGGCTCTCCGTGAGGCATACCGGGAGAGGCGGTCCTGTAGGTACGAGGGTCCTAGGCCATGAAGGGCTTTAAAGGTCAAAAGCAGCACCTTAAATCTGACCCTGTACTTCACCGGGAGCCAGTGCAGCTTGAAAAACACTAGGTGAATATGCTCCCATGGCAGAGACCCCGTGAGGAGCCTCACTGCAGCATTCTGCACCCACTGGAGTTTCTGGGACAGCTTCAAGGGCAGCACCGCGTAGAGCGAATTACAGTGGTCAAGCCTGGAGGTGACCGTCGCATGGATCACTCCAATGTTTCCCAACACAGATGGATTTCAACAATTGCCAGAGGAACCTTTATGCTAGTTGACAATTTAAAAGCACTAGCAGAAGACAGAGAATTAGTCTGGCATTTCCTGGCTGCTGCCTATAATGGGGGGGGGGGACTCCAGTCATGGAATGATAGCCTATTCAGTTGAGAATTGATCTGTTTTCCATGCTAGACCTTACCTGAAAATGTTGTGGCGCATGAGATCCCACATAGTTTCCAAGAATCCCCTGTCCATTTTTTGTTCTGGATACACACATGGCATGCAAAGCATGTGCCACAGCATAGACAGCATTGTAGATGCTGTAGCTTTGGCTGGTCATTTGCATTTCAAAAAAAATCCCAGGAAGACTCTCCAGTTTCTCTTCACCTGTGCAGCTTTGGTCCAAATCCACATCTAGAAACTCACAACCAAATGCTTGTTCCCAGAAGAGCCTGAGAAAGTCATCAGCATCAGAGTGAGGATGGAGGTTCAAGAGAAAATTGTGGAAGCCCTCAGCCTCATTGGAATGGATGGCAAAGGATAAGGCACCATGGAAGCTTTGAATATCTAGATCTCTGTGAAATGTTTCCGTAGAGAAATCCCAATCAGCGGTGAAAACCCACACCTTATTTATAGGCCTCAAACTGAGCATCCCACCTACCATTAGCAACCACTGCAGACATGTCCTGGTGTTAGTGTCTGCAGTTACAACAAATACAACCACATTTGTTTCGCTTAGGGACCTGGCCTTATTCTGAAAGTCATTAAACATCTGAGAAGGATCAAGAAAGTCATTGGGGTTTGGCATTCTTTCAGTGACAGCTATACACATGTCATTTAGGGACAGCTGGTGTGTCAACTTTTTCACAAATGTTTCACCTTGATCATCATCTGTGACAAGGATTCCAACCCACTTCCACTGGAAAAACAGAAGAAGCTGGACAATCCCAGTGTATTGATGTCCTTCACTGGGGGCCATTTGGTATAAGGAAGAAATGTGGTCTTTGTCACTCACCACTGGATTAAATGAAGAATAGGTGACCTAGAGAAGAGAAGAGGGTTCTTTTAAATCACCAGGTATCTTTGAATAATCAAACATATTGTTAAGTACATCAGGCTGCACAACAGGAGAGATAGAGACCTGGGCTATTCCCGTAGTTCATTTGACAGGTCAGAACCACCTTTGCAACTGGGGTATGGTAAGGACTCCAAGATCTCCTGCAATGATTTTGCCCTGAGATTATATATTAAGTCTGAATCATATGCAATAGCTGTGGAATCTTAATTCCATCCACACTCTTCTTACCTGGAGAATCTTATAAAGGCCCAAGATGGAGGCCATGTGGAAAGAAGTCTCAGGGCCAAGGCCGCCAATGACAGCAATCAGGTTCTTCTCAACTCCACACTTGTAGTTGGGGACAGTCCTCTTCTGGCGAAACAGAAGATTCAAAGTATTCTGATAAGCCATCCTTGCATTGAGGTAGCTGTCATAGATCTGGAACCCCAAAGTGATATTGGGTAAAATATTGGGGTTCTGATTGACCTCCTTCACGGCAAAGACTAAGGAAAGGACATGCTGGTAGTATTTGGGTACTGTGCTGAAACAAGAGAAAGATGATGAATGTGATGGACTCACCTGCTGTTGCTGAAGTATCTGGTGCAGCATAATCCACACTAGACAGGTATACTTAGTCTAAGAGGAGAAAAGTACCCTAAAGGTAGTCAAAAACAAAGAGAACTTACCGTAAATTGTTGCAGCATGACTATGTCAAGGTTGCCATTGGAAACAAATATCAAGTTCCACCGAAAACAGAATGGGAAGCAAAAATGCATAAACACATAGCTATATATTTTCCACAAGTTATTTAGGAGTGAAGGAGGTCAAGTTTTAAATGGAACTAACAATAGGATATTCAGCATGAAATCCAAAACATTTATGTGAGGTGCAATATTCTCAATTTAGTATTTTGTTAACTCTCATTTTGAATATGTGTGTTGCTTCTTTTATGAAACTCAGTAATATTTCTAACACATATATATGCTTTCCTAAGAAGCCATGCCCCTAAACGTTTCAATTGCCACTTTTAAGAATATGCTTCTATTTGAAACTGTGATGAGCACCAGGTAAGAATTCAAAAGTAGAACACAGGATAAATCAAATACATTATTCTCATGGAAAGGTTGGCATTGAAGGTCTTGGAAGGTCTTGAATCTGGCATGGAGACAGCAGGTGGGGGAATGTCCTCTATCTCAACAGACAAGAATTTGGGGACATTTTATGAGTCTGAATTTTTGAAGATGTTGGAAATTCAAAAGAAGATGTTTCTTCACACAGCACATAGTTAAACTATGGAGGTGGTGATGGTAATGGACCCGGATGGCTTCAAAAGTGGATTAGAGATATTTATGGCGGAGAAGGTTGTCAGTGAATGCTAAGCACAGTGGCATTTCCATTCTCACAAGAAAAATAATAATACAAATTTCAAGGATGTCTGTGTTTCAGAAGGTTTGGATTACATAGGGTTGCCTTTAAAAGGTAATTGAATCCATTTTCTTCCCCCCTTTCTTCTTGCAGCCAGTCCAGGGTGTGGTTCTTCTTGTCATTTACTCTGACTGTATCTACTCCCCCCCACTCCCTTCTGCCCCACAAGTCCTATTCGGCACCCTCCACCACTGTGGAGATGGCTTTCTGAACATCCCTGTTGCCCCTGTTACCTGGCTGTGATGCCCCTGTTACCTGGCTGTGATTATTATAACGTAGGGCTCCCCCCTCACTTCAGAGATATAAAGAAATCATGTTCTTACACATATTCCTCAACAAGCATTTCCTGTGGGTTCTCCTTGAAGCTTAGTGGCTTGAAGGATGGTGCTTGCAGCTGTGAAGTGATACAACCGATGATGAAGTGTCCTGGCTGATAATACTGGTGTTGGATGTGAATGGGGTCAGTCACACAATACAAGGCAGCAGGTACCAAAAACAGAGGGAACACTATGAGTAACGGCAACAAGAACAACACTAACATTTTGTGATGAAAACCTTCTTCTCTTTAACTCTGAATCACCATGTTCGATCTAGGCTCATTACCACCATCCACTGTCAGACTATTTTAGCACCCATTGCTGCCCCAGCTCTGGTCTCTAGGTAGAACAGTTCTCATTGGCACTGGGGTTGCATTTTATAAGGATTCTGAATTTTCTTTATGGTCTTTGGACTTCAAAATGCCACATGGATATTGCCAAAGGAAGAGTGAATCACAGTGAATTGAGATAATTGTGTGTTTCACAGTCCCTGGAGCATTGCACTCTTCATGGCACCATCTGCAGAGAACAAAACATGTTTTCTCCCTCTTGACAAGAATCTTCTCTGTTCCATTGTGGATCAGTCAAAACTTTTAGGCTCAGGAAGTTCTGGATGGGTGTAGAAATAGCAATGGGTTAACTGGCCCATGAAGTGGAAGCACTGATGCTCAATGATGTTCCAGAAGAAGATGTGATCCACTGTACAGAAAAATGTTTTCAATGTGCAAGGGAATGTCATGGAATTCTACTCAATATTGATCCAGAGTAGAACTCCAATGTATTGTTAGCAGAGTAAAAACTTAAACACATTGCAGGATTCCCCAAAAATGGACCAGAGGCAATTAATATTTCATCCAGCAGAGCTTTACTGCTACTGAAGGCAAATGAGCATAATGGTCACAAATCCAATACATTCAGGATTCCCACAGTCCATAAGAATTCCAGTTACAGCAGACTTAATTTAAATTTACAATAAATTATAATAAGACTAAACCTCACCCCTATATACAGAACACTGCACCTGAAGAGATAGAAAGAGAAAGTGAAACCCAGGCTCCTTCTTGCCTCTTATTATAGTCAGCATGACATTGACAGAAGAGATAACAGAAGAAGTCTAAGCCAAATGTACTCAGCTTCTCTGAAGGAATAACCCAAACATCACAAACCTTCTGCTTGCTTCTTTCACACAGAGAAGCTCCCGGAAACCTCTTGAATTAATTAGAGTAGGAAATATCTCTACACATCAAATCAATGCTTTCCGTACCAAGAAATGCAATCTGACAGTCAGGTCCAGATAAAGTAGTCTTGAATAGCAAGGGAGTAAGAGCTCTCTCCCAAGTACCTAGGATAGCCAGCCCCACTTAGGGAGCACAATACTGTATTAGGGCACAATGCGGAGCATCTTCTTTCCTGCTCCCAAACCCAACTCCCAAGGGCCATCCAGTCTAACCACCAGTGGTTAATACTAATACTAATACTAATACTAATACTAATACTAATACTAATACTAATACTAATAATTTACTTCTACCCCACCCATCTGGCTGGGTCTCCCCAGCCACTCATGGAAGCTCCCAACAGAATATTAAAAACGCGATAAAACATCAAACATTAAAAACTTCCCTAAGCAGGGTTGCCGTCAGATGTCTTCTAAAAGTCAAATAGTCATTTATTTCCTTGACATCTGATGGAAGGGCGTTCCACAGGGCGGGGGCCACTACCGAGAAGGCCCTCTGCCTGGTTAATGATATGGGAGCAGCATCTTACATAAATATTATTAGAAATCACTTGTCATTATGTAGATAAAGATAGGAATCACAGTACCACATGTGTCAATCATTATGGGGGGGGGGGGTGAGGCACATGAACCACACTCAAAATGGAGATAGAAAAGTCTGCTTTGGGAATGCTACATTTTAAAGAACTTCAATATCCCTTTAAAAATACCTGCACAGGCAACCTCCCAGAAAAGACCAATAAGGACAGAATATGCTAAGTGCTGTTGGAATGCAAACAGACATGTTGCGAGGAGTGGAATGAAAACAGGATAAAAGAGGGAGTGGAAGGGTATCCTGTACTTTCAGGAGGTGTGTTTTTTTCCCCCCTAAGAAAAAGAGAGATTATAACAGAAATGGAATGAAGTGAATGACGGCTGAAAGCATATAAGCTAAAACAGAAAGGAAAACAGAAGTATTCTGCATACTTCTAATTGATACTATCTTTGAAGAGAAGCCACCCTCGGTCATAGGACTCAGCTTCTGATATGGAGGTGGGCATAGAGACCCAGGTGGCCCATGGATCATCCCATAGTTTGGCATCCTATAAATTGCATGAGGAGACCACTTAGTTCTTTGCCAGATTTGAACCTGTAAAGTCTCCTTCATATTGTTGTGATGCTGGGCTTGATCATTTTAGTACAATGCACATAACTCTGCCATGTACAGAAACCAAACTTTTCTTTTTCAGATATGGACGACTGCTTTCCATGTCCACAAGATCATTACCCAAACCTAGAACAGGATTCGTGCATTCCAAAATGCATCAGTTTCTTGTCTTATACAGAGCCTTTGGGGATCAGTCTCAGTCTGGCCACTTTGGCTCTTTCGTTTTCCTTCATCACAGCTTTGATGCTTTGCATCTTCATTAAGCACCGGGACACTCCCATAGTCAAAGCCAACAACTAATGCTCTGGTTGTGTGATTCAGCAGGATGGTGGATCTATCGGTATGCTCGGTAGATGCACATCTTGATCATTCTCCAGACTGCAAATCTAGTGAATTGACTACATGTTACTGGTGCCTGCTACTATGGGTTATATACAACATCAGTCATACTCAGAGTAGACCCATTGAATTCATGGACCTAAATTAGTTATTCCATTAATGTAAATGGGTCTGCTCTAAGCATTACTAACTTTGAATACAATTATGTGCGTTTCTTGCTAATATGTTCAACTCTTATCTAACCCTACTGCTTACTCAATGGCCACTGAAGTTTTCACCTGGATTTCCAAAAGTATTTCTTTCTTTAAAAAACTTCTGAATATGAGACCTTTTATGTAGACTTTGCAAACAAGTCATTTGTGGTTGATTAGTCTTATCCCAGGCTCACTTGTTTTCTGGGGGGCTTTTCAGTTGCTCTTGGTTATTACAAGCTGATGCCTCTCTTGCTGTCCACGTGATGAAGACCACAGAAGACCTGCTGAGATCAGATAAACATGTTGTGCTCATTGTCTCACAGAATCTGTGATTCTAAATAGGCAATTATTGTTCTTCCTAATTATCAAATTAAACATGATGACTTCTACTTTCCCACAAAGTCCCAAGGGAGCTTCAGTACTAATCCCCAGCAAAACCATGCACAGAAGAAGGAAGTATGCTGTTAATAAACCTTGTATCATTCCATGCTGGGGCTAGAGACAGTCAGGGCTCTTGTCAGTTTACTCATTGATACTTTATCTTGTGCAGTTTGAGCTGTGCATCGACCTACTGTGTCTCCATTCAAGCCATGCTTAAAGATAAAGAGTATGAATGGGTGTGGAGAAGAATTTTTTTCTTGCAAGTTAGTGGTATCTGTAGTATTAGTACTAGTGTTTTTGCCTCAGGTAGTGTGCAAGATTCCAGATGTCAAATGTGGCACCAGTGACCCTCTTCCTATTCTTCATAAGTTCCACCATCCAGGAGATCTCACCATTGCTGGCATCGTGTCTATGATGTACATGTTTTCCAAACCAATAACGTTCATGGAATGTCCCTCAATGGACCTCTTTGATGGAACTTTGTAAGATTTTGGAACTTTCCATTATACGGATCACCAACGTGGCACCTGGGCGGTATGCATGCACCCCTAGAGATCTTCCCTGGTGCCCACAGGGTTCCCCCCTTGCTCCACTGAAATTAATCTTGAAAGATGTCTTGTATTATAGCCAATAGAATAGGTTGCACTGTGTGTTTGGTATGTGTTTCAAGTTTGCAAATGGGACTAAGGCTCTCCAAAACTTGGTTTGCCTGATATATTAAATAGCCTGTCCTATGAATCCCATGGAGGTTTGTGGGCTTTCCATGAGTATCTGGTTGGCCACTATGTGACTGAGCTCTGGAAAAGATGGATCTTAGGTTAGAGCCCCTACAAACTGGGATTACCATCAAAGGAGTGATTCAACTAACGGGGTTGCAGGGACCTCCAGTGGTGATCTGAACTTCCACTTGCCTCTGATTATCTTGGACACAAAATATTGAAATAATTTGCATTCAACACACTAAATTTGCCTTAAAAATAGTTTGCTATCCAACAACCAGCTTCTACAGATAATAAATAGCCACAGTCCAAAATGATCATTCATATTTGGAAGCACAATTATTTTAAAAGGGTGGATGCTACCCTTACTAGTAAACTAGCTAAATTATTGAGTCATAAAACTCATATTATTTTCCAAGGAGAAGCAGCTCAGATGAAACATTAGCCCATGTTCTCTCATGATGTTAAACCCCTCCCCCAATAAAAATAAGGACATGAATTCCTAATTAATCTCCCCAGAACTTCCTCTATTCTGGGGAAACTCAGCTATATTTTATATTTTGATTGTAATGGCAACCTCCAACCCTAAGATCACAGAAAAATTATATACAGATGTAGAAATAGAACTTCTAAATGGTTTACAAGGAAATAAGATAGAGCAAAGTTCACTATTGTAGCCATCAAAACTAGGCCACTGTTCTTAAATGGAAGGTGAGGTATGGTTAAAAATGGTCCATTTTTAATTATTTCTGATAGTTCAGGGATTCTGCTCACTCTCATTTTATAAGGTGCAATTGGTGTGCATGCATACATTTTTAGAAATGAGACAATGTCAAATTCTGGATGTGCCAGTGCCATTCTGAAAACCAACGCTAAGAAATTCAAATCTCCTAAATATGTGAAAAAACTTCCTACGAGAAATTTGCACCCTAGTACTTACCAACTTCTCTCAAAATAGTATTGGGTGACTGAGCCCATGTGACAAAAGGTCAACTGCATGAAAACGTTTCTTCATTCTTGGGATGGAAACAATTTGTGAATCCTCCAATTCTGAAGGAAACGCACTGTGACACAACATAAAACTCTCGTTTCAGGTTCATGTTACAGATCTACCAGCATGTCCTGGCACTGATATTTGCTGTAGAGGAGATCAATGAAAATCCCAAGATTTTGCCTAATCTCACCCTCAGCTTCCATATCTACAATAGCTATTTCAATCCGAGATGGACCTATCAGGCCGCACTGGAGGTCTTCTCCACCCAGGGCAGATTCATCCCTAACTACAAATGTGATAATGTCAACAGTCCAGTAGCTGTCATTGGAGGGCCCACCTCTGTAGTGTGCCTCCACATGGTGGACACCCTGTGCATCTACAAGATTCCACAGGTAATACCTGTGTGTGGAGCTGAAGAGTTTATGAGAGCATCAGCCACATCCCTTGGTTTCAGATACTGATATGTACATTGAAGATAGGAATGATTCCAAAATACCATATTTAACAGTGGAGGATTTGACAGGTTGTCCCTTTAAATGTATTAAGGCTTGAGCCTTTATTGAGAGAATACAGTGGTTGGGGGCATTTGGGGGGTTGTTGAAGAAGAAGAAGAGTTTGGATTTGATATCCCGCTTTATCACTACCCAAAGGAGTCTCAAAGCGGCTAACATTCTCCTTTCCCTTCCTCTCCCACAACAAACACTCTGTGAGGTGAGTGAGGCTGAGAGACTTCAGAGAAGCGTGACTGGCCCAAGGTCACCCAGCAGCTGCATGTGAAGGAGCGGAGACACGAACCTGGTTCACCAGATTACGAGTACACCGCTCTTAACCACTACACCACACTGGCTCTCATAGGAATTGATAGATAGGAATTGATTCCAAATTCCAAATAGATATTCCAAATAGATAGGAATTGATATTCCAAATAGATAGGAAAATATTGCGCTAGCATACCAGTATCTAGTCTTTTCTGCAAGATCTGCCATTAGATCCCAATGTACTTTCTGTCCACCTCGCTATAAGACCTGCTATAGGATTAGCCAAAGTGGTGTTTTCCACTTATGAAAAACATGTAGGTTATGGGTGATAGCCAATTAAGTCAGACAAAGGCTCACCTCTGTGTATTACTTATGCTATATGTCAGAAACATTTAACATACCATCGGCAACTAATCAAAGGCAGCTCCAAAAAAGATACCTTTAACATGATCTGGTCTCCCTTTTTCTCTTTTATTGAAGAAGAACAGGATATTTTAAAGCCACCATCATCACAGAGGTTTCTGTGGAGGGGATATATTCCTTGGAATGGAATGGTATTGTAACTGTATTGTAACTTTTGAATAATTTGTTTTTTTAAAAAAAGAAAGAAACATTTACGGTAAGTTAACTAAGATCAGTTATTTTTAAATTCAGAAGGCCGTGTTTCCTTAAAACGAACACATTCATTAGATCAGGGTCAGCCAAAATGTTTACCCTCTAAAAATTGTGGACTACAATTCTCACAGTCTCTGACCATTGGCCATATTGGTTAGGGCTTAAGGGAACTGGAGTCCAAAACACCTCCTGAGCAGCAAGGCATCTACTCCTGAATTACACTGATATCATGTGAGATATGCCAGTGAAACTGACTGAATTCTCCACTGTGCTGTTCCATGAGGGCATCTATTTTGTCCTCCATTCTGGAGAAGCTGCCATATATGTTTCCTCTGGTGCAATTGTGTTTTCTATATCATTTTCCTAACCTTAATTTTCCCCCATATTATTTAGTTCATCTATGGCGTTGCTCCAGTGATAAATAAGAAAAGTCAGACTGTCCTCTACCACCAGATGTTTCCGGATGTGGATCATCAGTATAAAGGGATTCTTCAGTTACTGCTTCATTTCAGGTGGACGTGGATTGGGGTGGTATCTGCACATGATGACAACGGAGAAAAATTCATACATACAGTGGTTCCCATGTTTGCTCAGAGAGACATCTGCTTTGATTTCATGATATCAATGCCTCAATTTACTCACTCTAGTGACTTTGATAAGAAAATTGATGAGTTGATTAAAACATGCAATGTTATCCGGAATAGCACTGTTAATGCAATGATCGTTCATGGTGAAATCGATACCATGGTAGGTTTGAGAATGTTGCCTGTTTATACTGACTGGGGGAGATCAACAAATGACAAAGGTAAAATCTGGATTATGACATCCCAGATGGGTTTCACATCAGCTTCCTTTCAAAGAAATTGGGACATAGATTTCCTTCATGGTTCTATCGCCATTGCCGTTCACTCTAAGGAGGTAATGGGATTCCAGAAATTTCTTCAGATGATAATACCTTCTTCAGGAAACCAATATGACTTTATCAGAGAGTTTTGGGGAGACGCATTTGAATGTTCTTTCCTCAATCCCATGACAGACATGGACAATGGAAAAATCTGCACTGGAAGGGAGAAACTGGAGACTCTGCCTGCCTCTGTTTTTGAAATGAGCATGACAGGCCACAGCTACAGTGTTTACACTGCTGTCTTTGCTGTGGCACATGCATTGCATGCCATGCATTCATCGAGGTTCAAGCACAGAGCATTGGTGGATGAAGGAAGAATGAAGATTCTGAGTCAACAGCTGTGGAAGGTAATGTTCTGAGCACGCTAAGAATGTAGGAACATAAGAGCATAGAATTATAGAGTTTGTAGAGACCTGAAGAGTCATCTAGTCTAACACCCAGGAATCTCAGCTAAAGCATCTATGACAGATGGCCATCCAACCTCTGCTTAAAAATCTCCAAGGAAGGAGAGTCCACAACTTCCCAAGGAAGACCATTCCACAATTGAACAGCCCTTGCTGTCAGAAAGTTCTTCCTGATATTTAGTCAGAATCTCCTTTAATGTAACTTGAAGTCATTTGTTCAGGTCCTACCCTCCAGAAAAGGAGAAAACAACCTTGCTCCATTTTCCGTTAGACAGCCGTTAAGATACTTGAAGATGGCCATCAGTCTCCTCTTTTCCAGGCTAAACATCCCCAACTCTCTCAATCTGGGGCAACTCCCTCAATCAGGCAGGAGAAAGCAAGCTTGCTGCATCTTCCATGTGAGAGTCCTTCAAATATTTGAAGATGGCTATCATATCTGCTCCCAGTCTGTTTTCCAGGCTAGACATGTCTAGCTCCTTCAACCGTTCCTCATAAGGGTTGGTTTAGAGACCACTGATCAATCTGTTCCTGTCTCTTCCTTCTGCTGATGGGCGGAGGGCAGGAATCATTCTATGCATGTCTAGTTGACAAATTTTTTGTTTCTAAATCTTAATGTAAATTTGAATGTGGATGGATCCAGCTTTAGTCATTCTTAGGGCAAACTTTTCGTTAGATAGATTCATTGAAATCCCCATGATTTCCTCATGAATTGCTATTTCTTTCCTTGCCAATTTAGCTCAACCACTTTGTAAGAAGCATCTCATTTAATACTAGTGCTGGAGGGAAAGTATCTTTCAATGAAAATGGTGAGATGGAGGCTGGATTTGATATTATGAATTGGCTCACATTCCCAAACCAGTCTTTCTGCAGAGTCAAAGTTGGAAGCATAGACCCCATGGCTCCTCAAGAAGAAGTGCTCACTATTTCTGAGGAAGCCATTGTGTGGCCCAACAGGTTTAACCAGGTAAGGTCCATTCATGTATTGGGGGCTATCCATTAGTCCCACCTTCAATTTTTCACCGTTCAGATACTGGCATAGCTCTGCTCATCTATAGCTTTAGTGTACACATGTGGACATGGGTGCAGAGGTTTCTTTGCTGTGTCAGTTGGGTGATTTCACCCATCCAAAACCTTCTTTTCATCAAATAAAATATTCTCCTTGGAAAACTTTAACATTTAAAGAATTTGTAGACATTTGTCCTAAAAGGTTGTAATCAAGGATTAAATTGAACATACTTTTAAATGTAGAAGTATAAAAACAAAGAAAGAATAAAAATAGGCTTAAAAGAATAAGCAAACTATAACCAAGCAAAAACAACCAATTTCATCGGCGGGACAGGAAATTATAGTAACCTGCATTTCAATGTGTTCCAAAATATGAGATGGTGCATAGAGTTCCCATTTTTTATCATATGGACAAGTGTTACCAGTAGCAGAAAAGGTTCTATGAAGCCTCTGCATTCTAAATTCCAGATGTATTGCTATTTTGGAAACCTAACATAAACTCAACGCATTTCCACATGGATACCAGTATAACGAGATGAGATATAAATGTTGGAGTTCCATAATGTTTACACATTTAATAAAGAGTCAAAGGTGTTTGCATTGAAGATCTGATTTTATTAAACTGCCTCAACCTCAGCTCCAAAGTGAGTGTTAACCACCTGGCATGAGGCAATAGATACACGACCCCCATCATATCCCATAGGAATAATCCAACCACACTCTGAGTGCTATAAGAATTGTTCCAGTTATTGCTGATTCCTCATGACCCTCACATTGAAATATGTGCTTAGAGAAGACTGGCCAAATCTCCAACCCCAAAGATGGTTCGCCTTTCATGGGTTAGGGGGTAACACTGCAGAATTTCACCATCTAGTAAACATCCTCCTCTTTCATCTGTGGACAGGCACAGCCTCTTTCTCTTTGTAATGACAACTGCCCCTTGGGTTATCGTAAGGCAAAGAAGGAAGGGATGCCATTTTGCTGCTATGATTGCCTTCCATGTCCAGAAGGGAAGATTTCTAACCAAACAGGTAAGGAAGTCATGTCCAGAGTCTATGGACACTAATGGGGTCACTAACCATCAATTGGAAAGGTTATGAAGAATTTAAGGATGGTTAGAATCAAAGAGTTAGAAGGGCCATCCAGTCTAATCACCTGTGGTCAACAACAACAACAACAACAACAACAACAACAACAACAACAACATAATAATAATGTTTGTTTCTTTGTTTCTACCCCAGCCACTTTGGGCGGCTCCCAATAGAATATTAAAAACACAATAAAACATCAAACATTAAAAACTTCCCTATCAGGCTTGCCTTCAGGTGTCTTCTAAAAGTCAAATGGTCATTTATTTCCTTGACATCTGAGGGGAGGGCGTTCCACAGGGCGGGCGCCACAATCGAGAAGGCCCTCTGCCTGGTTAATGATATGGGAGCAGCATCTTACATAAATATTATTAGGAATCACTTGTCATTATGTAGATAAAGATAGGAATCACAGTACCACATGTGTCAATCATTATGTAGTGGGGGGGAGGGGATTTAACGACACACAAAATGGAGATAGAAAGGTCTGCTTTGGGAATGCTACATTTTTCAGAACTTCAATATCCCTTTAAAAATACCCGCACAGGCAAACTCCCAGAAAAGACCAATAAGGACAGAATATGCTAAGTGCTGTTGGAATGCAAACAGACATGTTGCGAGGAGTGGAATGAAAACAGGATAAAAGAGGGAGTGGAAGGGTATCCTGTACTTTCAGGAGGTGGTTTTTTCCCCTTAAGAAAGAGAGAGATGATAACAGAAATGGAATGAAGAGAATGACGGCTGAAAGATTATAAGCTAAAACAGAAAGGAAAACAGAAATATTCTGCATACTTCTAACTGATACTATCTTTGAAGAGAAGCCACCCTCGGTCATAGGACACAGCTTCTAAAATGGAGGTGGGCATAGAGACCCAGGTGGCCCATGGATCATCCCATAGTTTGGCATCCTATAAATTGCATGAGGAGACCACTTAGCTCTTTGCCAGATTTGAACCTGTAAAGTCTCATTCATATTGTTGTAATGCTGGGCTTGATAATTTTACTGCAATGCACATAATGCTGCTATGTACAGAAACCAAACTTTTCTTTTTCAGATATGGACGACTGCTTTCCATGTCCACAAGATCATTATCCAAACCTTGAACAGGATTCGTGCATTCCAAAATGCATCAGTTTCTTGTCTTATACAGAGCCTTTGGGGATCAGTCTGGCCACTTTGGCTCTTTCGTTTTCCTTCATCACAGCTTTGGTGCTTTGCATCTTCATTAAGCACTGGGACACTCCCATAGTCAAAGCCAACAACCGGAGCCTCACCTTCTCCCTCCTTATTTCCATCTCCCTCTCCTTCCTTTGCTCACTGCTCTTCATCGGCCAGCCTGACAAGGTGACCTGTCTCCTTCGACAAACTGCTTTTGGCATCATCTTTTCAGTGGCAGTTTCTTGTGTGCTGGCCAAGACAACCATCGTGGTTCTTGCTTTCACGGTCACCAAACCCACGAGGAAATGGGTGGGGAAAAGACAGACTCTCTCCATTGTTTGTTCCTGCTCTTTTATTCAAGCCACTCTTTGTGGTGTGTGGCTGACAACTTCTCCCCCATTCCCAGATTTAGACATGCACTCAATGACTAAAGAAATCCTTCTGGAATGTAATGATGGCTCAGTCACCATGTTCTACTGTGTCTTAGGCTACATGGGTGTACTAGCTATTGTCAGCTTCACTGTAGCTTTCTTAGCCAGGAAGTTGCCTGACAGTTTTAATGAAGCCAAATTCATCACCTTCAGCATGCTGGTCTTTTGTAGTGTTTGGCTGTCCTTTGTTCCCACCTATCTGAGCACAAAAGGGAAATACATGGTGGCTGTGGAGATCTTCTCCATCTTAGCTTCCAGTGCTGGCTTACTGGGGTGTATATTCTTCCCAAAATGCTACATTATTGTGCTTAGGCCTGAACTGAACAGCAAGCAGCAGCTGAGAAGAAGAAAGAATTGACACATCTAATATTCTGTGGCCCTCATCCCTTGGTCAGGAGGAAACAGAGGAACTTCACATAGCTGCAAGAAACATGTTTGAGTGCATTTATTTGGGAGTTATCACATCACATTTTAACTTTAAAGGATGTCTGCATTGCTGTTGCATGAGTTGTGGCCACATTGAAAATGTATTGTGCTAAATAGATGAGTATTTAACAAGGAGACCTCTGTGGCAAGAGAATAAAATTGAGCAAACTGCAGTGCTGAAAGATCTTCTGTCATTTTAATACAGTAATTATTTTCTCCCCCATATGTTTGCATTTGTTGAACTCCACAATCAGGAATAAATGTATATACACACTGAAGTGTTCTCTCTCTCTCTGCTTCTATGATACAAACTGATTGGGTCTGTGATATTCTTTCTAGGGAGAGTGGGGAATTTGATTTGGTTTACGTTGAAAGCCCAGTGCACCTAATTTGCACTTTGCTGAAGTCTCAGGTAGTGTCAGAGGCTAGAAGTGCCTTTCACCAACTGTAATTGGTTCAATAACTTATAATGGTAATGGCACCCACCTGAGAGGTGCCGGAACTGAGTTCCAGCTGTAAAAAAAATCCCTGGTTGTGAGAATAAAACATGGGGAAGGTACACAGAACACATATGCTGCCTGGAATTCCTGGGAGGAAAGTTGGGCTACCAAAGTAACAAGTATATAAATCGGTCAGGTGCTTGGATGACTTTTTCAATATTATAGTTAACTGCATGACTGTGGACCTGGATAGCTCAGTTGGTTAGAGTGTGGCACTGATGATGCCAAGGTTGCAGGTTTGATCCCTGTATGTGACAGCTGCATATTCCTGCCTTGCAGGGGGTTGGACTTGATGATCCTCAGAGTCCCCTCCAACTCTACAGTTCTATGATTCTATGGTTCACATTTTGATTTTGAAGTATTATAGGTATAAAAAAGTGAGTCAGGTGGTAGCTTTTAATGCCACATAAAAATACAGATCTTGTAAATCATGTTTTCCTTTTATGCTATTTCCCTCTCCTTAAGGTCTCATTTTTAAGGTGTTTTTCTTTTTCTCAGTCTTTTGAAACCTATACAAGTATAGGCTTCTGCATCTCTAGCTGTGAGAGTGAGCAGGACGTAACAGAACTGAGATGTGCTAGAGAACAAATCTGTCCATTTAGCATCCATATCACAAGCAGTCTGGAGATTACAGCCACTGCACTGAAATTTGTCTGTGAGCTCCATTGCACATGTGTATCTATTGTCTCTATTGGTTTTCATTTCTTCTCAGAAGTTGCACATTCCCTCTACTTTTGATAATCTGCCGGTAGCCACAGCATAAAGATCAAGGTTGTCCAAAACTCAAAACTTTCTATCTCTGCTGACAGTTATGCTGTAACTACATGCTATTCTCTGGACAGCAGCCATGAAGTTCAATATTAATGCTCTGGTTGCATGATTCAGCAGGATGGTGGATCTATCGCTATGCTCAGTAGATGCACATCTTGATCGTTCTCCAGACTGCAAATCTAGTGAATTGACTACATGTTTCTGGTGCCTGATACTATGGGTTATATCCAACATCAGTCATACTCAGAGTAGACCCATTGAATTCATGGACCTAAATTAGTTATTCCATTAATGTAAATGGGTCTGCTCTAAGCATTACTAACTTTCGATGCAACCCTGTGCGTTTCTTGCTAATATGTTCAACTCTTATCTAACCCTACTGTTTACTCAATGGCCACTGAAGTTTCCACCTGGATTTCCAAAAGTATTTCTTTCTTTAAAAACCTTCTAAATATGAGACCTTTTATGTAGATTTTGCAAACAAGTCATTTATGGTTGATTAGTCTTATTCCAGGCTCATTTGTTTTCTGGGGGGCTTTTCAGTTGCTCTTGGTTATTGCAAGCTGATGCCTCTCTTGCTGTCCACGTGATGAAGACCACAGAAGACCTGCTGAGATCAGATAAACATGTTGTGCTCATTGTCTCACAGAATCTGTGATTCTAAATAGGCAATTATTGTTCTTCCTAACTATCAAATTAAACATGATGACTCCTAATTTTCCACAAAGTCCCAAAGGAGCTTCAGTACTAATCCCCAGCAAAACCATGCACAGAAGAAGGAAGTATGCTGTCAATAAACCTTGTATCATTCCATGCTGGGGCTAGAGACAGTCAGGGCTCTTGTCAGTTTGCTCATTGATACTTTATCTTGTGCAGTTTGAGCTGTGTATCGACCAACTGTGTGTCCATTCAAGCCATGCTTGAAGATAATGAGTATGAATGGGTGTGGAGAAGAATTTTTTTCTTGCAAGTTAGTGGCATTTCTAGTATTAGTACTAGTGTTTTTGCCTCAGGTAGTGTGCAAGATTCCAGATGTCAAATGTGGCACCAGTGACCCTCTTCCTATTCTTCATAAGTTCCACCATCCAGGAGATCTCACCATTGCTGGCATCGTGTCTATGATGTACATGTTTTCCAAACCAATAACGTTCATGGAATGTCCCTCAATGGACCTGTTTGATGGAACTTTGTAAGATTCTTTTAACTTTCCATTATACAGTTCACCAACGTGGCACCTGTGGGGTATGCATGCACCCCCAGAGATCTTCCCTGGTGCCCACAGGGTTCTGCCTTCCTTTGCTGAAATTAATCTTGAAAGACGCCTTGTATTATAACTGAGAGAATAGGTTGCACTGTGTGTTTGGTATGTATTTCAAGTTTGCAAATGGGACTATGGCTCTCCAAAGCTTGGGTTGCCTGATATATGGGTTGCCTGTCCTATGAATCCCATGGAGGTTTGTGGGCTTTCCATGAGTGTCTGGTTGGCCACTATGTGAGAGAGCAATGGAAAAGATGGATCTTAGGTTAGAACCCCTGCAAACTGGGATTACCATCAAAGGAGTGATTCAACTAACGGGGTTGCAGGGACCTTCTCTGGTGATCTTAACTTCCACTTGCCTCTGATTGTCTTGGGCACAAAATATTGAAATAATTTGCATTCAACACATTAAATTTGCGTTAAAAATAGTTTGCTATCCAACAACCAGCTTCTACAGATAATAAATAGCCACAGTCCAAAATGATCATTCATATTTGGAAGCACAATTATTTTAAAAGGGTGGATGCTACCCTTACTAGTAAACTAGCTAAATTCTTGAGTCATAAAACTCATATTATTTTCCAAAGAGAAGCAGCTCAGATGAAACATTAGCCCATGTTCTCTCATGAAGTTTAACCCCTCCCCAAATAAAAATGACATGAATTCCTAATTCATCTCCCCAGAACTTCCTCTATTCTGGGGAAACTCAACTCAATTTTGTATTTTGATTGTAATGGCAACCTCCAACCCTAAGATCACAGAAAAATTTTATATAAATATAGAAATAGAACCTCTAAGTGGTTTACAAGGATATAAGATAGAGCAAAGTTCACTATTGTAGCCATCAAAACTAGGCCACTGTTCTTAAATGGAAGTAGAGGTATGGTTAAAAATGGTCCATTTTTTATTATTTCTGATAGTTCAGGGATTCTGCTCACTCTCATTTTATAAGGTGCAATTGGTGTGCATGTATACATTTTTAGAAATGAGACAATGTCAAATTCTGGATGTGCCAGTGCCATTCTGAAAACCAAAGCTAAATCTCCAAAATATGATGTGGGCAGGCGACTCTCAATGAGAACTTTGCAAACAGGTTCTCTCAAAATAGTATTGGGTGGCTGATCCCATGTGACAAAAAGCCAACTGTGCATGACAACGTTTCTTCATCCTTGGGATGGAAATAATTTGTAAATCCTCCAATTCTGAAGGAAACACAGTGTGACACAACATAAAACTCTCATTTCAGGGTCATGCTACAGATCTACCAGCATGTCCTGGCACTGATATTTGCTGTAGAGGAGATCAGTGAAAATCCCAAGATTTTGCCTAATCTCACTTTGGGCTTCCATATCTACAATAGCTATTTCAATCCAAGATGGACCTATCAGGCCTCACTGGAGCTCTTCTCCACCCAGGGCAGATTCATCCCTAACTACAAATGTGATAATGTCAACAATCCAGTAGCTGTCATTGGGGGGCCCACCTCTGAAGTTTGTCTTCACATGGCAGACATCCTGCGCATCTACAAAATCCCACAGGTATGGCGTGCACCAGAGCATGGGAGTATAACAAGTAATTTTCACTTGTGTTTGGTGATTTGAAGTATTTGTAGGTTGTTTCCAAGGTCAGTTTGTACATTCAGAAAAGTTAAGTACTGAATATAGCCTTGTCTTCAGAATACGGAGTATTTTAATGTGTTGAGCCATCTGTAGGGGTTGGAGTTAAATATTTCAATGTAAAAGGGGAAAGGATCAGCCTGATCTTCTCATAGACATTGAGTCTGAAGAGGTCCACTCCTCCTGGGAAAGCTCCACTACTTAACTTATAAGTTAACTATGTATGTCACTCCCAAGAAACCTATCTTAAGGACTTACATTTCCTCTTTGTTCTGTTTGCTTATCTTGTACACCTTCATATTATAGAGGTGAAGTTCACAGGGGAAATGAAGGTCTGGTGTTTTTGAGGAAGGTATCCTTCAACAAGGGGGCGCGGGTGGCGCTGTGGGTTAAAGCCTCAGCGCCTAGGACTTGCCGATCGAAACGTCGGCGGTTCGAATCCCCGCGGCGGGGTGCGCTCCCGTCGCTCGGTCCCAGCGCCTGCCAACCTAGCAGTTCGAAAGCACCCTCGGGTGCAAGTAGATAAATAGGGACCGCTTACTAGTGGGAAGGTAAACGGTGTTCCGTGTGCTGCGCTGGCTCGCCAGATGCAGCTTGTCACGCTGGCCACGTGACCCGGAAGTGTCTGCGGACAGCGCTGGCTCCCGGCCTCTAGAGTGAGATGAGCGCACAACCCTAGAGTCTGTCAAGACTGGCCCGTACGGGCAGGGGTACCTTTACCTTTTTTTAATCCTTCAACACTTTTTTCAGAATGGGGGAGTGAAGGCAAGAATAAGAGAAAAAAATTGAAGAATAGTTTTATTAAATTTTTTTAAAAAAATTGATTCTGCAAACTGCAATGTTTTCGGACAAGATCTGATGACATTATACATAACATATATACACTTATTTATCACTGTCAGACAAATCCAGACATAAAATAAAGCCAAAGTAAATAAACCACAGGTATGTGAAGGCTTTAAAAGTAGCAACTAGAACCATTTATAGGATATAAATGATAGTTAAACAAGACAAACATTCCAAAAAATGACCCTCATTTTACCAAGTAGAAGCAATTAAAGTATTCAAATATCCTGAGTCCTTGGCCATGTTCCTCCTTGCTTGGAAATGAAATCAAGTCAGACTAAATGAATATGGTTCTATTTTGTGATCCAAATATTAAGCATTGCTTTTGACCCTACTCTCTCCAAGCATAGCTGGGGAAGCATAGCAGAAATGGGGAACATTTTCCAGCCCAAGGACCACATTCCCTCCTGAGCAACCTTTTGAGAGTTCTGCAATTGATGGTTGAGGTGAGAGGCAGAAGTGGTAGTGCAATGAATGTAAATGTTACCTTTGTACAGTAGGATAAGTCTTTTTACAGGCACCCCTCTGAATCTTCCTTCCAGACCTCTATTGAAGGTGTGTAGCAGAGCTAGTGGGGTGGTTGTTCCAGGGCTAGCTTGAGAGCATTGGCAGGTCACACTGTCCAAAGCAGGGTCTGAGGTGTCCTAATCCTGGTGTATATGAATGCTCAGCCTGTTTGTACCTCGCAAACACATGAAATTCTCAGCAGCATTCAATAAATGCAGACTTCTTAATCAAGGTTAAAATCTTCTTTAATGATTGGCATACAACTTCAACAGAATGAAACGACACAGAATTATCCCCCCCCCTCTTTAATTTTGGAAATTTCCTGCTCTTTTGTCCTTCTTTCATTTCTTCAGCTCATATATGGCTCTGCTCCAGTGACCAAGCAGACAACCCAGACCGTTTTCTACCACCAGATGTTCCCAGATGTGACTCATCAGTATAAAGGGATTCTCCAACTACTGCTGCATTTCAGGTGGACGTGGGTTGGGGTGCTGTCTGTGAGTGATGCCAATGGAGAGACATTTGTAAGCAACATACTTCCCCAATTTGTCAAGAGAGGTATTTGCTTTGATTTCATTGAAAGATTCCCAGTAATGACTAACTCCAATGACATTGCTGTCATAGTGTCAGAAGGGATGGAAACAAGCAATATTGTCAAGAGAAGCACTGCTGATGCGGTGATCATTCAGGGGGAAATTGATACCATTATAATTTTGAGAATGTTTCACGAGTATTCACAACTTGAGGACACATCAATGAAAGGAAAAGATAAAGTCTGGATTATGACAACTCAGATGGATTTCACATCAGTTCCATTCCAAAGGACTTCGGACATAGGATTATTCCATGGTTCAATAGTCTTTGCTGTCCACTCAAAGGAAGTGTCAGCTTTCCAGAAATTTCTCCAGATGAGAAACCCTACTTCAGACAAAGAATATGACTTTATCAAGGTATTTTGGGAAGAAGCATTTAAATGTTTTTTCCCAAGACCTATGGTCAACAAGGCGGATGGTGAGATCTGCAGTGGGAAGGAGAAGCTGGAGACTCTGCCTGCCTCTGTTTTTGAAATGAGCATGACAGGCCACAGCTACAGTGTTTACACTGCTGTCTTTGCTGTGGCACATGCATTGCATGTCATGCATTCATCGAGGTTCAAGCACAGAGCATTGGTGGATGAAGGAAGAATGAAGATTCTGAGTCAACAGCTGTGGAAGGTAATGTCTTGAGGAAACTTATGCAGGAAACACCACCATATCTGGGAGAACAAAAAGTGGAATCCAGACAGCGTATAAAGCTGTCTATCAAGGCTATTTTGCATCTAAAAGCCAAATCCCTTAAGAAATTGAATGCATCACTTGGCATTGCATTCCTTTTAAAAACTGTAAATAATAGGTGCTAGGATTTTAGCAGTGGTTCAGAGGGAATTTGATCATTTCTTGATGGAAGCCAGCATGTGTGCATGGTTGTGTGTCTATGTAATAACTTTCATTAGAAGTGTCACACAGGAAGAAAGGATTTAGGCTAATCCTGGCTTCCTGTCCTCCAACTTTTCTGTCAACTCCAAGTGTCATCACACAGTTTTGCTCTCAGTCCTCTCACAGATTCCATTTTGTTAAGTTTATCTAGGAAACATGAATAAACAGAGGAAGGCGAATTATATTGAATCAGACCATCGGTCTGTCTAGCTCAGTCTTGTTTACACTGGCTGGCAGCTCCTTGGGACTTTGCCAGACCTACCTGGAGCTGTCAGAGACTGGACCTGGGATGTGCTGCATGCAAAGCACACACTCTATCACCGAGTTTGTCTTTCCCTATGTAGGGATTATTTATAGCGCACCCATGCTTTTAAGTAGGACCTAGAGATGGATGTGTACACCCTCCCCTTACTTATTCTTTTCCTCAGCCTTCAAGAGCCAGCTCCAAAACAGTTACTGGTCTATCCCCCCCTTCACAATATGCTTTATTCATATGAGTTGAATCCTGAGGAGCAAGTTGAACTCAAGAGCTACCAGATGCTGCTAGATATAAACGCTATGTTCTACCTCCACAGTTGGAGTCCGTATGCCTCTGAATACTAACTGTTGAGAACCACATTGAGGACAAAGAAATCCGACTTCATAAAACTTAGGGAAGTGCTGGGTGAGATCCCATGGACAGTAATACTAAAAGGAAAGGGAGTTCATGATGGCTGGGAGTTTGTTAAGAGGGAGATAGTAAAAGCACAACTTCAGGCAATACCAATGAGACGGAAACATGGAAGGTGCCTAAAGAAGCCAGGGTGGCTATCTAAAGAACTTTTAACTGAGTTAAGATTAAAAAAGGATGTGTACAAAAAATGGAAAAGGGGGGAAACCACCAAAGAGGAATTCAAACAAATAGCCAGCACGTGTAGACACAAAGTCAGAAAAGCTAAAGCACAGAATGAACTCAGGCTTGCTAGAGAGGTTAAAAGCAACAAAAAATGCTTTTATGGGTATGTTTGTAGCAAAAGGAAGAACAAAGAAACAGTGGGGTCACTCAGAGGAGAAGATGGTGAAATGCAAACAGGGGACACAGAAAGGGCTGAACTCCTCAATGCCTTCTTTGCCTCAGTCTTCTCCGATAAAGAAAACAATGCCCGACCTGAAGAATTTGGAGCAAATGATTCAGCAGAGGAAACACAGCCCAGAATAACTAAGTAGATAGTACAAGAATACTTGGCTAGTTTAGATGTATTCAAGTCTCCAGGGCCAGATGAACTGCATCCAAGAGTATTAAAAGAACTGGCAGATGTGATCTCAGAACCGCTGGCAGTCATCTTTGAGAATTCCTGGAGAACAGGCGAAGTCCCGGCAGACTGGAGGAGGGCAAATGTTGTCCCTATTTTCAAAAAGGGGAAAAGAGAGGACCCAAATAATTACCGCCCAGTCAGTCTGACATCAATACCAGGGAAGATTCTGGAGCAGATCATTAAGCAAACAGTCTGTGAGCACCTAGAAAGGAATGCTGTGATCACCAATAGTCAGCATGGATTTCTGAAAAATGAGTCATGTCAGACGAACCTGATCTTGTTTTTTGACAGAATTACAAGCCTGGTAGATGAAGGGAATGCAGTGGATGTAGCCTACCTTGATTTCAGCAAGGCATTTGACAAGGTGCCCCATGATATTCTTGTAAAGAAGCTGGTAAAATGCAGTCTTGACTATGCTACCACTCAGTGGATTTGTAACTGGCTGACTGACCGAACCCAAAGGGTGCTCATCAATGGTTCCTCTTCATCCTGGAGAAGAGTGACTAGTGGGGTGCCACAGGGTTCTGTCTTGGGCCTGGTCCTATTCAACATCTTTATCAACGACTTGGATGATGGACTCAAGGGCATCCTGATCAAATTTGCAGATGACACCAAACTGAGAGGGGTGGCTAACACCCCAGAGGACAGGATCACACTTCAAAACGACCTTGACAGATTAGAGAACTGGGCCAAAACAAACAAGATGAACTTTAACAGGGAGAAATGTAAAGTATTGCACTTGGGCAAAAAAAAATGAGAGGCACAAATACAAGATGGGTGACACCTGGCTTGAGAGCAGTACATGTGAAAAGGGTCTAGGAGTCTTGGTTGACCACAAACTTGACGTGAGGCAACAGTGTGACGCGGCAGCTACAAAAGCCAATGCAATTCTGGGCTGCATCAATAGGAGTTTAGCATCTAGATCAAGGGAAGTAATAGTGCCACTGTATTCTGCTCTGGTCAGACCTCACCTGGAGTACTGTGTCCAGTTCTGGGCACCACAGTTCAAGAAGGACACTGACAAACTGGAACTTGTCCTGAGGAGGTCAACCAAAATGGTCAAAGGCCTGGAAACGATGCCTTATGAGGAACGGCTAAGGGAGCTGGGCATGTTTAGCCTGGAGAAGAGGAAGTTAAGGGGTGATATGATAGCCATGTTCAAATATATAAAAGGATGTCACATAGAGGAGGGAGAAAGGTTGTTTTCTGCTGCTCCAGAGAAGCGGACACGGAGCAATGGATCCAAACAACAAGAAAGAAGATTCCACCTAAACATTAGGAAGAACTTCCTGACAGTAAGAGCTGTTCGACAGTGGAATTTGCTGCCAAGGAGTGTGGTGGAGTCTCCTTCTTTGGAGGTCTTTAAGCAGAGGCTTGACAACCATATGCCAGGAGTGCTCTGATGGTGTTTCCTGCTTGGCAGGGGGTTGGACTCGATGGCCCTTGTGGTCTCTTCCAACTCTATGATTCTATGATTCTATGATTCTATGACAATATTTTTCCTCCCAAGATTTCCATGGTTGGTCAGTGTGAGAACATGATGCTAGTCTAGGTGGCCATCCTCTGGTAGATCTGAGGTTCCACCAAAATACAGATTCATTACCCATATCCTTTAACACCCCTATCTTCTTGTTCTTATATTTCCTTCCAAAATTTAGCTCAACCATTTTGTGAGAAGAACCTCATTTAATAGCAGCTCTGGTGAAACAATTTCCTTCAATAAAAATGGAGAGTTAGAAACAGGATTTGATATCATCAACTGGGTGACATTCCCAAACCAGTCCTTTCTGAGAGCCAGAGTTGGAAAGATAGACCCCATGGCACCACGGGAAGAAACATTCACCATTTCTGAGAATGCTATTGTGTGGCCCAAGAGCTTTAATCAGGTAAAGGCCATTCAGGTTGTGCTATAGTCAAGCATTCTGTGGTTCACAGGTCGCTCTGGGAACCTTGGATTGAATTTTTTTGGTCAAATGTTTTCAACAAGCATGTCAAGCAGGCAGAAATTGATGAAAGAAAGAAAGAAAAGAAACGGAGGGAGGGAGGGAGGGAGGGAGGGAGGGTCAAGAAGTCTATTAGAGCACCCTTTGCAAATGTAAGTTTGGATGAACTGGGTTCTGCAAATGTTCATAGACAAGTGATAAATTATCTGATTCAGGTATAATGTAGTAGGTGCAGAAAAGAGAGTCTTGCTCCGGATTGCAAAATGACACAAAATCCTCCTTGATTTCCAATAACCCTTGAGGTACAAACTTGCAGAAATTGAAACATTCTTTTATTTAATGTATGGACAGGCACAGCCCCTTTCTGTGTGCAATGACAATTGTCACCCAGGGTATCAGAAGGCCAAGAAGGAAGGGAAGCCATTTTGCTGTTATGATTGCATTCCATGTCCGGAAGGGAAGATCTCAAACCAGAAGGGTAAGAAATATCATGCACACAGTTTATCAGGGATATTGACATCAGGATATAGAGAGAGTCATTTCCCTTGTGTCAAAAGAGTGGTTCACAGTTCTACAGTGGTGGTAGCTGCTGATATGAATGAAGATGCAATCTGATAAACTGACATGTAGTCAGCATAGCCCAATCCAAGAAGCCAAACCCTGATGACGCCACCTGCGCAGCTAGTGGTTTACCTCCAGTATTTTCCTCTCTCTTCCTGGGCCACGACCTTTGACAGGAAGGAGTTATGAAAAGACCACCTGTGCCTCAAGGCTCTTTAGTTTTCTGCCCCAAGTCGCACAGCCCCTTGCTATACATTGAAGGTTGTTGCGGCAGTATTGTTAGTACCCACATGGATCAGAAGGAAAGGGTTGTGGTAAGTGAGCTTTATAAGACACGGCAATTTCTCTGCCACATCCTGACCTGAATCTTTGCACCTGGAAGACATCACACATGATACATAAATTCCATTCATGAATTGCTTCCTGTAAAACATCTTAAAGCAATCTAACAATAAAATATCAACAATGGAATGTCGCAGTTTTCAAAAGGTAATGTCAAAGTGACACAGACCAAACTCATTCATTCGTTTTAAAGACTTATGCCCCACCTTTCAGTCTATTGCCTCTTGAGGTGAAATGCAAAAGAACAGGAAGCAACATGTACTCATCCCAGACCCAGCTGTTGGGATATAGTTCCATTCTAGCTTAAAAGGAACAGGCATGACTGTTGTGTGTCACATGCCTGTTTGCATTTCCAGCACAGTCTGCTGAGAACTTCTGTTTGTATATTGCTTTTGCTTTGCTGCTGTTTTGCTGGACACAAAGGGAAGCAGACATGTTTTCCTTGGTTCCTGAACTATGCTGAAAAAACACCTGCAAATAATGCTTACACATGTCTCTGTCTGCCACTTCTGTTGTGAGGATTTATTCACTCTGCTGATAAGAGTGTGCATAGCTTCTGAATGTTTCAGAGGCCCCTGTCGCTGACTGATGCTGTTTTGGGAACTGGAGTTCTCCCGGCTGCTGGCCGGTGGCTGGAGCCAGCTGGGGGCCTGCCAAATTCCTCCATCTCCCCGGCAGCATCCCAGCACCAGCAGCTCAAAATCTTCTGTGTGATTTAGTGGGCCAAAGTGTGCTTTCTTGCAGCTCTGCAGTACAAAAGAAACTGACAATTGGTGCTGTCAACTGCCTTTGTACAGTAGGTGCAGAATGTTCTTGCTGACAGGGAAAGGGTTAACAGTGGTCCCTGCAGCTGATCCTTCAGCAGTCAGTGGAAATGGAAAGGCTGCCCTTCTTCAGACCAAGAGGAGAAGTAGTAAGGAAAGACATATTCATTGACAAAACAGCATCCAGTGCTGCTGGGTTGCTCATCTGTGAGAACAACATCTTTCAAATATTTATATTTCCATTTTTAACCTGACAACATTCATCCAGGTCTTTCTCATATTTAGATTTGATTATTTCAGACCTGATGTTTTGTTTTCCAGATACAGAGAACTGTTTCCAGTGTCCAGAAGATCAGTTTCCAAATGACGACCAGGATTCATGTAATCCAAAATACATAACCTTCCTAACGTATGAAGAACCTTTGGGAATCACTTTGACCAGTTCTGCTCTTTCCTTGTCTTTCATCACAGCTTTGGTGCTGGGAATCTTCATTATGCACAGGGACACTCCCATAGTCAAAGCCAACAACCGGAGCCTCACCTACGTTCTCCTTCTCTCCCTCCTTCTCTCCTTTCTTTGTGTTTTGCTATTCATTGGCCAGCCTGAAAGTCTCACCTGTCTTCTTCAACAAACCACATTTGGCATAATCTTTTCAGTGGCAATTTCTTGTGTGTTGGCCAAAACTATCATTGTAGTTCTGGCTTTCATGGCCACCAAACCAGGGAGCAGGATGAGGATGTGGGCAGGAAGAAGACTGTCCATTTCCATTGTTCTTTCCTGCTCCCTTACACAAGTCGCCATTTGCATTGTGTGGCTGGCAATATCTCCTCCGTTCCCAGATTTAGACATGCATTCAGTGACCAAAGAGATTGTATTGCAATGTAATGAAGGATCACCCTTCATGTTCTATTGTGCTCTGGGCTTTATGGGCTTCCTGGCCATGTTCAGCTTCATCATGGCATTCCTAGCCCGGAAGTTGCCTGACAGTTTCAATGAAGCCAAGTTCATCACCTTCAGCATGTTGGTCTTTTGTAGTGTTTGGCTTTCCTTTGTCCCAACGTACTTGAGCACCAAAGGAAAATACATGGTGGCTGTCAAGATCTTCTCCATCTTGGCCTCCAGCTTTGGGATTCTTGGCTGCATATTTTCCCCAAAATGTTATATTATTATACTGAGGCCTGAGTTGAATAACAAGGAGCAGTTAAGAAGAAGGAATCATTGAAGCCACTAAAATTCTATGACTTTAGAAAAGCCACGAGTAAACTTTTGGACTTGGTTCATTTTGAGATGTCTTCCTGTTTTCTTTGTTGTAAGACACTTGGAGCCTGATTGTTTTTGTAGAAGAGAAGCGTACAAATAAAATTATGACTGACTGAATGATCATACTTTTTACAAGTCTTCCCAGGACAGATGTTATGCTAACCAGTCTATAATTTTCAGGACCTTAAGGCCTGAATAATAATAATAAATTTTATTTATATTCTGCCCTCCCCGGCCAAAGTCGGGCTCAGGGCAGCTAACATCAGATATATAACATAAGTATAAAATCAAACAATAATTAAATTACCTCCTAAAAACAGGTCAAAATCATATTAAAGTCTAATTAGATGGCTTTCCGCAGGGTTAGGGTTGGGAACAGTAAATGTTCATCAGGCCCAGCTGTTTACGCTGTTCTTATATGGGCCTGTGAGAATGGTGAGAGACCTCTTTCATATTAGTTCTTATACAAAAAGGAAAGGGGAGTCAGGCTGAGCCCTGACCAAAGGCCTGGCGGAACAACTCCATCTTGCAGGTCCTGTGGAAAGATGTCAAATCCCACAGGGCCCTGATCTCTTGTGACAGAGCGTTCCACCAATTCAGGGTTGAAGAAGTCAAACTCTTCTTAAGTAAGCTTGGAAGTTTCTACAGTGTATCACTGGGCAGACAATGAATAGTCTCTGGCAGACCTTATAAGGTGGACAACCTCTGGCATGGGAAGAGGTGGAGAGTCTGCTGAGTTGATCCTTGCTCTCTAGGCATCTCATTACAAACGAACAGAAGTCAGGACTGCAGAGAATACAAACTTAGGGCTTGTTCTCAAGGATATTAAACTCCCGCCACACACAATATTTTTTCAAGGGGATTTCATATTATTAACAGGGAATCTTTTGAAACTTTTCTGCTATTTTTGAACTCTGGAAAATACCCTCATTCTCTCCATTCATATAGACCTCTGAGACCTGCACAGAGCAAGCAGCCCAACTTCACTTTCAAGTATAATGCACCTAGCATGTTATTTGCTTAATGGTCCCTGTTTGTGCAAAGTTGAGAATATAAACATCATCTGCCCCTAACTACTATAGTTACATCCATCTAGTTTCTTGCTACAAATTGCATCACCTGGGCCCATTAATTCCCATAACACAACTAGGTGATGACATAAACTGGATGATTGCAGCCATCACATCTAAGTGCCTGTAAACCATAATAATGTGATCATCGCCCTGTAATGATTAACATAAGTACAGAAGACACTTCTCCCCATATAAAGGGACTATGAGCTGCATTATTATTAATGAAAACAGGAAGATCCTACTAATATCCCTTGCACATTTCCAAGGTATAGCGAGATAGCCAGCGCTTGGTCAGTCTCACAACAGAAACTTTATCCTGCACCATCTGAGCCACAAATCAGCCCCTAGTGTCTCCTTAAGTCATGCTGCGCAGGCTGCAGTACAGGACTCAGCAAAGGAGAATGTGGAGGTGGGAGAATTTATGTACAAGAAGAATTATTTCATGCAAGATGGTTGGATTTGTACTATGGCTACCTGTGCTTTGGCCTCAGGTGACATGCAAGATTCCTAACATTGAATGCAGCATCAGTAATCCCCTTCCTATTCTTCACAAGTACTACCAGCCAGGAGACCTCATCATTGCTGGTATTATGTCTCAGATCTACATATTCTTCAACTCAATAGACTTCGAAAAATGTCCTTCTAGTGACCTCTTTGATGACATTGTGTAAGATTTGTTTTCTAAAATCCTCTGATACCACATATTTATTATATTTTCCCTGGAAGAGCCAGGCCCATAGATCAGTGTTAGATCCAGTGAATGGGAGAAGAATGGCAGCTCAACTTTCCCGGCCTTTGTCAAATAATTGCATCATACCTGTAGCTAAGCCACATTAATCATCACCTTCCCTTTGTCTTTTTAGTTGTGGCAGCCATGAATCTAACATCCCAAGCCTATTTTCCTCAGCAGCTTAAGGAGCAATTCAAAGCCAGGATCTGCAAGGTGGATCAGCCTGGGCTCAGCCAGCTGAAACCCCTCATCCCAGATCAGACAGAGATATAGTGATGTAAGTCTCCCATTCCAGCTAATTGGGAGCTCATCTGACTCATACAAGGCCAGGGTAAGCCCCCAAAAGGGGAGATGTTCCAGGTGCATGGCAGTGCTGGGACAGGTGGAAAGCTATTCCATACTCCATTGGGTTTCCTTCAAATGACCTAGCATCCCAGTGGAAGCAACATTACCAAAAGGGATTGTGTAAGTCAAACTCTCTTTTTTTAAAGGCTTAGTTCCCCAGTTTAGGGCTGGAATCTGTGTGTGCTAATGTTCCTCCAGATTTCCCTAGACTGAGAAAGATTGATCTGTAAAATATTATTAGCTCAGCTGAAGTGTAGCAGATGTCCTATCCAGAAGGAAACGCACTGTGGCACAGCATGTACATAACTATCATTTCAGGATCATGACACAGCTCTACCAACACATCCTGGCATTAGTATTTGCTGTAAAGGAGATCAATGTAAGCCCCCAAATCTTACCCAACCTCACCCTGGGCTTCCACGTCTATAACAGTCAGTTCAGTCCAAGCTGGACCTATCGTGTCTCCTTGGAACTCCTCTCTACATATGGCAGATACATCCCCAACTACAAGTGTGACCTCCAGAATAACCCCGTAGCAGTCATTGGAGGCTCTAACTCTGAAGTCTGTCTCCACATGGCAACTATACTGAGCATCTACAAGATTCCACAGGTAAAATTCTCCCAGAGCACCTCTCATGGTGTCAAACTACCCAGACCATTGGGTCTTCTTTTGAGGCGAAGGCATGGCACTTTGCAAGTTCTGAAGATCAGCTGTACCTTTACAACGGTCACTGTGTTTATCCTTTTTTGTTTGTTTTCCCTTTGCTCTTTCCCCTTATTGCTTAATATATGATAACTGCCATGGAAATAAATGGTGAAGAGCTGGACAGATATCTTAATATAAATATTTGTGTCTAATTGTGCTGATCTATGCTTGAAGTAAACTGGCTGAGGGACTACGCTAAATATACCAGTGTGGTGTCCTTCAGATGTGATTGAAATCCAACTTTCATCAGCCCCAGACAGCGTGGTCAGTGCTCATAGATTATGGGAGTTCTAATGCAACAACAGAATATGGTGGAAGCCCTGCTATGCCAGTGTAATGTGAGACATGGCACAACCACGAAAGGCAAATGCGTGCAATTGTTTGAGTAGACTAGCACAACCCTCTTTCAGTTTATACTTTCTGCCACTATAGTTTCACAAGTGAGGACAAAGTGAATTCCTTTGCTAGGTTTAGAGCAGAGCTTTCCAAACTGTGTGTTGCAACACGTTAGTGTGTCACACAAATGCTCCCCACACTCCCGCCAGGGCTGCAAAAGGGTTAGTTTAAGCTCTGGTTTGCTAGTAAAATTGAATTACGGTACTCTATCATGAAATGATGCATTTCTAAAAAGTGTGAAAAGTTCGGAAAGCTCTGGTTTAGAGAATTGGTCAGCATATTTGTACCTTTGAATTCCAACACTTTCTCTTAAGCTTGAGAAAAACTGAAAAACTCCCAGGTCGTCAGCACTCAACAACAGCAACAAATCCGAAATCTAGGTTGGATTTTAACTGCTGCCAACACAAGTTAAAAAGTAAACCACCTCACCCTTTTTAAAAAGTATCTCATCTCCTCATTTCCTACCCTTCATTTAGCTCATCTATGGCTCTGCTCCAGTGGGGAAAATGAAAACTGAAGCTGCTTTCTACCACCAAATGTTCCCAAATCTAGACCATCAGTATGAAGGGATTCTCAAGTTATTGCTACATTTCAGGTGGACATGGACTGGTTTGTTGACTGCGAATGATGAGAATGGAGACAGGTTTATACAGAGTGTGGTTCCAAAATTTATCCTGAGAGGAATCTGCTTTGATTTCATGGAAAGATTTCCAACAATTACATATTCTAGCAGTGTTACAGACGTGGTTACAGATGGACTCAAGACATTTAATATTGCCATGAGAAGTACTGTCAATGTGTTGCTCATTCATGGTGAAATTGATTCCATGACACTTTTGAGAGCAGTTCCTGAAATGTCAGAATATGAAGGTATACCAATGAAGGCTAAAGGAAAAGTTTGGATCATGACAGTCCAGATGGATTTCACATCACTTCCCTTTCAAAGAGATCTGGACATTGATTTCCTCCATGGTGCTCTTTCCTTCACAATTCACTCAAAGGAGGTCTTGGGATTCCAGGAATTTTTTCAGACGAGAAATCCCATCTTGGAAAAAGAAGATGGCTTTATGAAGGTATACTGGGAAAAGGCATTTGCGTGCTATTTCCCTGACTCTGGGGAAAATATGCAGGATGGCAATATTTGCACAGGGGAGGAGAAGCTGGAGACTCTTCCGGGGTCTATTTTTCAAGCGAGCATGACTGGCCACAGCTACAGCATCTACAATGCAGTCTATGCTGTGGCACATGCCTTGCATGCCGTACACTTATCTCAATTCAAACACAGAGCAATCGTGGATGGAGGATGGCTGAAGATTTGGAATCAACAGGTGTGGAAGGTAAGATCAGGAGCGCAATAATGCAGGAATGCTCCCCATAACCTTGGAAATAATAAAAAGGGGAAGAATCCAGAGTGTCTGAAAAGCTTCTGTTCTCACCAACTGTGGTTAGCATCTTTTTTTCTATATAGCAATTTTTATTATTTTTTACATATATTATCATTACATCACATTATGTTTCATTAACACACCTTTTGGCTCCAATGAGCCTATGACTTCCCTCCTTCTCGACTAGTGGTCTACCACCTTAAATTTTGTTTCTTGCATTTTACTCTATTTCCTAATCGTGTAATATTTTCACCTAACTTTTTAACTTACTCAACCTGAATGGGTAATAATTTTATTAGTGGTTAGCATCTAAAGACCAAATTGCATCTACCCTCGTACCTACGGGACCGCCTCTCCTGGTATGTCCCACAGAGAAATTTACGGTCTGCAAATAAAAACATCCTGAAGATCCCAGGCCACAGAGAGGTTAGGCTGGCCTCAACTAGAGCCAGGGCTTTCTCGGCCGCGGCTCCAATCTGGTGGAACGCTCTGTCACAAGAGACTAGGGCCCTGCGGGACTTGACATCTTTCCCCAGGGCCTGCAAGACAGAGCTTTTCCACCAGGCCTTTGGTCAGGGCGCTGTCTGACCCCCTCCTCTGGCAATCTGCACAGAATTTTGCTTAATGGTTGCCATAAATTTGATTTTAATTTGATTTTAATTAATTTTATAATGAATGTTTTTAGAATGTTGGATTATTTTGATTGTTGTTAGCCGCCCTGAGCCCAGCTTCGGCTGGGGAGGGCGGGATATAAATAAATAAATAAATAAATAAAATTTATTTTTATTATTATTATTATTATTATTATTATTATTATTATTATTATTATTACATGTTTTGTTGAAAACATGATTCACTGTTTTATGAATCTGTTTTACGTCTGTCAGTAGAAGCTGCCAGGGAGCTCAGTGAGGACTCATTCTGAATGGGGACAGGCCGTTCATCTCACTAACAGGAGATTGCAGCAGGAGTTTTATTTAATGCCAAATGGCAGCTGCTGCAGAATGGCCTGTGTCTTTTGTATAATTGTTTTTCATGAAAAGATGCATCATATAAAATCTTGCTGAAATTCAGCAAATTCCCCAAGCAGCAGTAGTAATATAATATACTAAGAAAGCATATACAGAAGGTCAGTTGTCTGCATTCACTTACTTGAGGACATAAGAAGATCCTGCAGGATCAGGCCAAGGACCCATCTGCTCCAACATCCTCTTCTCACAATGTCCAGCCAGATGCCCATGGGACCTGATTGCAACAGGGCTCACCCCAATTTTGATTCCTAGAAAAGAGGCATCCTGCCTTCAACCATGGAAGCAGAACATGGACATGATGGCCAGCAGACACTGACAGCCTTATCCCCTGTGAATTCTTCAAACCTCTTTAAAAATCCCTTCAGTGGGTGGAGCTTAACCCTCCTTTATTCTAAACAAAAATGTAGTAACAAGCCTTACTTGTTCATAAGATGTAAAGGCTGCTTAAAAGGCTGTAACCCTTCCTTCTTCCTTTTCTTGTGATGTGTGGTTGTTACGCATTCTTCTTGATGGAATGAAGGTGATCACGAAGAAGATGGTGGAGATGTGGGGCTTTTAGTGCTTGACAACTACAATTGCATATACTACTAGTCTTTATAAACCCTTTGTTGAAGGACCCATTCCTCATATCCCTCAAGTGGGAAACCTCATCATCAACCTGCTATATCTAGTTATATTTGGGGACGCGGGTGGCGCTGTGGTCTAAACCACTGAGCCTCTTGGGCTTGCCGGTCAAAAGGTTGGCAGTTCGAGTCTGTGCGACAGGGTGAGCTCCCGTTGCTCTGTCCCAGTTTCTGCCAACCTGGCAGTTCAAAAGCATACCAGTGCAAGTAGATAAATAGGTACTGCTGTGGTGGGAAGGTAAACAGCGTTTCCATGTGCTCTGGCTTCCGTAAAGGTGTTTTGTTGTGCCAAAAGCAGTTTAGTCATGCTGGCCACATGACCTGGAAAGCTATCTGTGGACAAACGCCGGCTGCCTCGGCCTGAAGCGAAACGAGCACTACACCCCATAGTCGCCGCACTTAACCATCCAGGGGTCCTTTACCTTTACCTATATAGTGATTAATTCCCCTTCTATTCCCATCCTCTTTCCCCCTCCCGAATTTAGCTCAGCCACTTGGTGAGAAGCAGCGTCTTTAATAATAGTGCTGGGGAAAAAGTTTATTTCAACCAAAATGGAGAACTGGAGTCTGCATTTGATATAATGAACTGGGTGACATTCGCAAACCAGTCCATTCTTCAAGTAAGGGTTGGCGGGATAGACCCACAAGCCGCCTTGGGCAAACAGTTCACCATTCATGAGGATGCAATTGTGTGGCCCAGCAGATTTAACCAGGTACAGTTCAGGCCCATTATCTAAAAAGTGTCATGGCAAAACATCTGTCTGCAGTCATCTTCCTTTGCATCTTCATTTATACACTGGCAGGTAGGCTCCCACCCTTTGGAGCATGCCACAAACTGTGCTATTGCTAATTGTATCCGCCATGTTTGCATGTGGCGTGGCAGATGTGAACATGTTTGTTTACATATGCATATGGCTATCTATTTATAGGGACTTGGTGCAATGAAGACCCTGCTCATACAGTTGTCCTAATTGCATGGACCACATACGGCATACAACTCTATGAGAACTAGTGCATAATGCTATTTAGTGCTTTGTTGTTCATTGTGTTTTTACCCTCTTGTGCTATTCTTGCATTTTTTCTTTATTCTGTATATTGTAAGATGCCTTCAGGTTGTTTTGTATCAAAGTGATAAATGAAATAAATAAGTTTAATGGTAATCATGATCATGATATGATGAGATGTTTCTAGACACTGCTTTTCTTACATTCCATTCAATATACATAGCAACACGGGAAGATGCTTTATAACCAGGCAGGCAACTGACCCATCTAGCTCAGTATAGTTGACATTGACTGGCAACTGGTCTCTGGGGCTCAAGACCAAGGTCTTTCTGAACCATAACTGGAGATACCTGGGATTGAACCCAGGAGCTTCTGCATGCAAAGCAGATATTCTACTCTTGAGCTATGGCCCTTTCCCTAAGACAAGAGTGGGGAACCTTCAGGTCTCCAGATTTTTCTAAACTGCAACACCCATATTCCCAGCAAGCATTGCCAAGACCTGAAGGTCCCCCACACCTGTCCTAAGGGATGCAGATGTTGGAGTCAGTCTGGGGACACCATGTTTATAGCATATATGTTTCTATGATTTTATCTACAGGCACTGCCCCTTTCTCTTTGTAATGACCATTGCCATTTGGGTTATAGTCGAACCAAGAAGGAAGGGGAGCCATTCTGCTGCTATGATTGCCTTCCCTGTCCAGAAGGGAAGATCTCAAACCAGAAGGGTAAGTAGTATAATGGAAAACTTTCACATATGACTTAATCTCAAGATGTTTAACTATCTCTTTGCACATGCTGTGTTATTTAATTTTACTTTGCATGGGTAGTGCAAAGTGACCCAGCTTTGTCTGGTGGCCCAGCTACGCCCCTATCTGGACAGGGATAGCCTAACTACTGTTGTCTATGCTCTGGTAACCTCAAGGTTAGATTACTGCAGTGCGTTATATGTAGGGCTGCCTCTGAAGATGGTTCAGAAACTTCAGCTAGTGCAGAATTCAGCAGCCAGGTTGCTCAAGGGAACAAGATGGTTTGAGCACATTACACCAATCCTGGTCCAACTGCACTGGCTACCAGTTAGTTTCCAGGCCCAATTCAAAGTGGTGGCTTTGGCCTATAAAGCCTTAAAGGGCTCAGGACCGCAATACCCCAAGGACCGCCTCTTCCCATATGAACCTGCCTGGACCCTGAGATCATCTTCTGAGGCCCTCCTTTGTGTGTCTTCTCCTCGAGAGGTCAGGAGGGTGGTAACATGAGAACGGGTCTTCTCTGCAGTGGCTCCCCATCTATGGAATGCTCTCCCCCTTTTTTTTACAGAACTGGATGAAATTTCCAGGGATAGTATCCACTTCTGAGTGGAATCCACAACTAGGTTCTACGCCTACTATCTCTGAGTACAGTATCCTGAATATATAATTGCATACGAAAGACAGACATATGTTTGTCATACATCTACCAAGAACACATCTTTCTAGGTTTTGTAGAATTAATATTGGCTACCCCAAGTGTCTGCTTAGTGATTATTATTATTTCTTTATTCTTGATTATTCCGCTGTAACAGGGCTTCCATATTTCAAACCTTATGTTTTCTTTTCCAGACATGGATGACTGTTTGCAATGTCCAGAGGATCAGTATCCAAATAATGCCCAGGATTCATGCATTCCAAAAGTCATTAGTTTCCTGTCTTATGAAGAAACTTTGGGGAAGATTTTGGCAATATTGGCTCTTTCCTTTTCATTCATTACAGCTTTAGTGCTTGGCATCTTTGTTAAGCACCAGGGCACTCCCATTGTCAAAGCCAACAACCGGAATCTCACCTACACTCTCCTCATGTTCCTCCTGCTCTCCTTCCTTTGTGCTTTGCTCTTCATTGGCCAACCAAAAACGCTGACATGTCTCCTTCGACAAACTGCTTTTGGCATTATCTTCACGGCAGCTGTGTCTTGTGTTCTGGCCAAAACCACCATTGTCGTTCTAGCTTTCATGGCCACCATGCCTGGATCCCGAATGAGGAAATGGTTGGGGAAGAGACTGGCTGTTTCCATTGTTCTTGGCTCCTCCCTGATTCAAAGCACTATTTGTACGGTGTGGCTCTCAACCTCTACCCCATTCCCAGATTTCAACATGCACTCAGTTGTTAAAGAAATTATACTAGAATGTAATGAGGGCTCAGTCGCCTTGTTTTACTGTGTCTTGGGCTTCATGGGTTTGCTTGCCAAAGTCAGCTTCTGTGTTGCTTTCCTAGCCCGTAAGTTGCCTGATAGTTTTAATGAGGCCAAGTTTATCACCTTCAGTATGTTGGTCTTTTGCAGTGTTTGGTTGACCTTTGTCCCAACCTATCTCAGCACAAGGGGGAAATATATGGTTGCCGTGGAGATTTTCTCCATCTTGGCCTCCAGTGCTGGGTTACTGGTTTGTATCTTTTCTCCAAAGCTCTATATCATTCTGTTGAGACCTGAGCTGAACAACAAGGAACAGCTAAGAAGAACAAAACAATGAAATATTCTCAATTATTTGGCCCTGGTCCATTTTAAATTAGCAATGTGTAAGTGACAGGAATTAAGCCAGGGAAAAAGAGAAATAACTCATTATTCCTGTGGCCTTTTGTACTGTGGGGGAGTGTATTGGTTTTGTTATTATGGTATGTATTTTTATGTTTTTATACTGTAAACTGCCCTGTGATCTTCAGATGAAGGGTAGTCTAGGAATCTAATAAAGAAAAATAATACACATGAGCTAAATTGTGCTGTAATTTATTGGACTGAGACCTGTGTTGCTGTTGCATTCTTTATTATTTATTTACTGTAGATAAAATGCAATGTGAACTGCGATTTGGATCTAGACTTACTCATATTTAGAATAGACTGTTTGAAAGAAATGAAACATAGAATAGTCTCACTGATGTACAGTATTTATGTTTAATTGACTTCTCAATATCTAGACAAAAGAAAATATATGTGAGATACTGGGCTGGATTCAGACTCATAATAGTACTTATCTTCGAGTGAAATAGGCTAAACTACTAAAACTGTCTGGATCAAAACCTTATTTTTTAAATCAACAGAAGCAACTGTCTACTTATTTCACTTCCAGAAAAAAATAATCCATAATTGTTGCTATAATAGCTTGTGTGAAGAAAAGGTGAGAATTTGCCAGTCTGTTTAAGTTTTTTACTTTGGAAAAGATTTGTGTGACTTCTGCTGATGTCAGTGTGCAAGTGACACAGTGTACAAGTGAAGTTTGAGACATGGGTCGCAGGCCTGAGTTGCTTAAGGCCTGAGCCACCACAGAGGGATTTGCATTGCCTTATCCAAAACATTGAAAGAAAGTAATGTGAATCATTTCAATAACCCGATCAGCCCAAGTGAACCTTTCCTCCTCTGAAGACAAGTCAGGATGTTTCTTTGCTATGTAACCAATGTAATGGAAATCATTGTATCCTGCTCAATACGCAGTGTGTATGAGAAGGAAATAGGGGCAAAAGTCTGGATCACAACAGCTTTCCGTGAAATCAGCTTTGATTTCTCAATTTCTCCTAATGACTCGCAGTATCTTCAGCGTTCTCTCTCTTTTGCGGTGAAGACCACAACAAGGAGCACCAAACATGACTACTAGGAAACACAGTCCAGACATCTCCAGGTTTTTTTTAAAGGAAGCATTTCCCTGTTCATATTCAAAGCATGTGTTATCCGTGAAAGGCTGGATCAGCTGGAGACAGGAGGACAAACTGGAGATGCTGAAATTCTACTCTTTTGTATCTGTTTTAAAAATTTATTTTCTATTTGTTGCAACTTGCTGTAACGTCATGGTGAAGGGCGGGTAATTAATTTTAAAAGTAAAATACATCTGCAGGGTGGGTCATAGAGGAAGATTCCCCCCTCTGGTCTGTTTCCAGGCCTTGCCCACTTCATCCAGACAGAGCCCATGTGCCAGACATCTTATCAGTGGGCATGGTGGCACAAGAAGCTCTATTGGCTGCCTCCCCCCAGATGCAGTGACACCACAAAGAAGGACCAAATGTGGTTTTTCATTTGAATTCTAAAACATTCAAGTTTTCAAATTAAGGGCCCATTTGGAACTTCTGCAAAAGTTAATTCCACCTCAATGATTAAATATAGTTCAAACCAGTTACATGCCTGTGTTGTTTTTCTTTTTAAGACCTCAGTTGTGAGCACATTTGTAACTATAACAAGTTAAAACTTCCTTCCACTGAGGATTGTCTAGAGAAGACTTTAGCTGAGATGTGAAAAACATGTTTTCTTTCGCAATATTGCAGAGAAACAATGAATCAGATTAAGTTCTTAACAGACCTGCAATTATCAAATTAATCACCATTATTTGTACTTCTTCCCCCTATCCTTGGGGCAGTCTACTGGTCCCATGCAAAATAACAATCAAAGACTAAGGGGTGTTACTAATATCTAGGAGTCACTGAGAGCTGGGCCTATAGACATAGCTCTGAATGGCCACCTATTCTTTATTCTGTATTGTTTGCCCTTGAATCAGCTGGGTGAGTCATCATTCAAATTCATTCAAATAAGAATCACAGAGCAGATGGCTTGGTGTCTACCATTAAACTCTCTACAAGATGTTATTATTTGGGGTGGTAGTGTTCCTACTGCTGTCCCCGGGGATATGCATGCTTGCTCCTCTTCCTCAATGTTCTATCAAAGAACCTGTTCCTATAATTCACAAATATTATCAGTCGGGAGACCTCATCATTGCTGGCATTATTTCCCAGATCTACATATCTTCAAGCACCATATCCTTTGAACAACATCCGGCTCAGGAACTTTCTGATGACCACATGTATGTTGCTTTAAAGCCATATCATAGTGTTTTAATGATACTTTCCCCAGACATGCTGTCCTTTTGTATGGGATTTGGGAGGAAACTGTTGCTTTATTGATTGTCTTTAGGGTCAGCCAGTTAGTTTGGGGGATTATTTTTGAGGATATCTGAAAACTCAATCTCTCTTTGTCATGTGAGGATGAGAAAACTACAGATTAATCATTTTCTCGTTACATAGTAGTCTGGACAGCATACTGCTTTCAATTGTGCTTCATAGAGATGATCACTATCTCTCCATTTTGATGCTAAATATGTGGGACATTTCTTGGAACTGATATACAGAGGGATACTATATGTAATGTCTTGAGTTTCAATGATATATTTTTGCATTAGTTTAGTGTTTTATTCCCTGCTTTCTGAGAGACGTATGGCAAAATGACTTTCAGGGTTTGTTCATCAACATTACAGGCAATAAATCTAATGTGAGAATAGTTGATTTCCAAGAGATTAGGAAGAGTGATGCTCTGAGGCATCTTTTCCAATGAAAATATTTGTCCAGGATTAACTGTTTCAGAGGCTTGAAGCTGAGTTTCAGGAGGCCAAGGGAATAGCATTAGGGAGTGTAGCTTGCACATGTTGAATGAAGTGGCATGCCTGGATATGTCTTAAGGAGTAGGCACTAATGCAGCCATGGAAAGACAGGTCAGAGTATCAGATAATGTCTTCTTCATTCCCATTGGCCTGTATAGTTGTGCTGCAAATTTCTATTGCTGCTGCTGCTTCTGTTTGCAACACAATGAATGTATGTTTGTAAATGAGATGATGTTTGAAGTTCAAGGTCCTTGTTTTACAACCAGCTCCTGTTTACACTACTTTTGACCTTGGCCTTAAAAACTATTTATGTGCAATATATGTGCAACTAATTTATACACTGAACTGAAATGTTGTGAATGTGATGAACTGAAGTCGATGGTGTAAAATGTAACACATGACTCTCACCATATGACACTTGATAAAGGGTCCTGACTCAGAACTACCAGCACATCCTGGCCTTGGCATTTGCTGTGAAGGAGATCAATGCCAACCCCCAAATCTTGCCCAATGTCACCCTTGGATTTCACGTCTATAACAGTCATTTCAGTGCCAGCTGGACCTATCAAGCCTCCATAGAACTTCTCTCTAGACGGGCCAAGTTCATCCCTAACTACAAGTGTGATGTTGAGAATACTCCAGTAGCAGTCATTGGAGGACCAAACTCTAATGTCTGTTTTCACATGGCAACTATCCTGAGCATGTACAAGATGCCACAAGTAAGACATGTGTGTGTGAAGCACCTCTAAGTTGAACAAGTCATTTGAATGCCATTCACCTCCATCTTGATGCGTCTTGAAAACTGGAAAAGCTGTGACTGAAATAGACACATTCAGAATATTACTGAAATAAAAAACACCTTGTGGTCTATTATCTATCTATCTCTATCTATCTATCTATCTATCTATCTATCTATCTATCTATCATCTATCTATCTATCTATCTATCTATCTATCTATATCATCTATCATCTATCTATCATCTTATTCATTTTTGTACCAATAGAAAAAAAAGGAAAAGGCCTCATGGCTCAGTTGACCTAAGGTAGTTTCCTACTCCTTGTTCTTCTTTGATGGACCGTTAGCTAAATTTTCCCAGGCTATTTAAATATAGCATGAATTCAGTACCAAAGATGTTTTACCCATTAGATATTTTGAATGTGAAAGCTTTCCCTACCTTATATGGCCATGTAGTTACCAGAGTGGTGCTGGGTGAGGAATGGGGTGAGCTGAGCAGGACCACAGGTCAAATATATTTTCTAAGATTATATTCCTGATTCATTACATCCATATCAATATTTCTTTATAGATATTTAGTACTAGATTTGTTTTGATAGTCAAGGATAAAATAATTTGGGGGGGGGGGGCAAAATTTGCCATGTCTCTATAGTCACAAAGCGGCAAATGTTTCTCTTCTCTTACCTTTTCAAAACTAGCTCATATATGGCTCTTCTCCAGTCATGAATAATGAAACTCAGGCTGTTTTCTTCCACCGGATGTTCCCAAATGGTGCCTTTCAGTACAAGGGAATTCTCCAATTACTTCTGCGTTTCTCATGGACGTGGATTGGAGTTGTTTCCCAGGATGACGACAACACAGAGAACTTTATAGAGAACATACTTCCTCTGCTTTCCCAGGGTGGCATCTGCTTTGACTTCATAGAAAAATTCCCCAAACTAACTTCTTCCAGTGGCTTTGGAGACATGGTAGGAGAAGGCGTTAAGACATTCAATGTCGTTATGTCAAGTACTGCCCATGTAGTGCTTGTGCATGGAGAAATTCAGACCATGATGGTTTTTAGAGCAATGCCTCAGGTTGCAGAAATGGAGAATATGCCATGGAGGACAATGGCTAAAATTTGGGTTATGACAGCCCAGATGGATTTCACATCATTCCCCTTCCAAAGAGATTGGGACATACATTTTCTCCATGGTGCTTTGTCCCTTTCAGTTCATTCAAAGGAGCTGCTGCTTTTCCACACATTTCTTCAGAACAGAAACCCTGCTTCAGTAGAAGAAGATGGCTTCATCAGGGAGTTCTGGGAAGAATCATTTGAATGTTCATTTCCCAGTTCTGCGGCACACAAGATGGACTGGAAAAGGTGTTCTGGGAATGAGAGGCTGGAGATGCTTCCTGTTTCTGTGTTTGAAATGGGCATGACTGCTCATAGTTACAGCGTCTACAATGCTGTCTATGCAATAGCACATAGTTTGCATGCCAGCTGTTTATCACAATTCAAATACACAGGAATGTCACGTGGTGGAAGGTGGAAGCTTCTGGAGCCACAACAGTGGCAGGTAATGGCCTGATCAGATGGAAGACACCACCACCACATATTTGGTGCAACAGCAACCCTTAGATGGTTCAGAAACTTGCATCATTATTAAGGATAGAATATTGGCATCTAAATGGTGGTTGAAGAAATGACTTTCTTCTAAAAAAACAACAACCCCTGCCCATTGCAAGTTATAAAAAGCTGAACAGTGGTTTGACTATAACTAGTGATGATAAAACTTTGTAATGGAACTATTTTAAAACACACATTGAATTTATGTGTGTTTTTTGGGAAGTAGTTACCAGAACAAGAGAGGAGCGTTCTTTCAGTTTCCCACCCCTTTGCTTTAAAATGTAATTTGACCATCTCTACAAGAGTTGTCTCTACTTCCATGAGCAGTATGGTAGTCACAATTTCCCCAGAAATTACTTATTTAGAAGAATAATTGATTATCATATAGTATCACCCCAGATGCATTGTTGGGTAAAAATGGAGCTCATCCAGAATTCTAGGTGATTTATTGTTACTGTTGATGCCATTGGCCTGTATAAAGACTTTTAAGAGAATACAATCTGAATACTCCAAGTAAAATATTTTATCACCATATTTCATAGTTCCATGTTTTGCACCTTTACACACTTACAATTTCTGTTCCTCATAATTTATCTCCATCGCATTCTCAGGAGAATTTCATTTAACAACAGTGTGGGGGAAATGGTGTCCTTTGATCAAAATGGGGAATTGGCTGCTGGCTTTGACATTATAAACTGGGTCACAGTCCCAAACCTGACTTTCTTCAGGGTTAAAGTTGGAAAGATAGACCCTCCGACTCTCCAAGATAAGGAAGATGCTGTGACCTCCCTGGACAACGTCTTCACCATTCATGAGGATCTCATCATCTGGCCCAAACAATTTAACCAGGTGCAGTCCTTGCATATTTCAGGCTGCATTGATTAATTTCCTCAATATTCAAGAAGCGAGTTATCTAGATACTCAAATGGTTGTAGTTCAATGTTCTTGAATTTTTGAGGTCTCCAGTGAAATCATGCTTTCAAACCAAAACATTCACCTTGCAGAATGCTGGAACTTCATTACTATGCAAAGTCCTTTGGCCTTTTCATTGTTCTAGTCGAAGGTTGCTGGTAGTAGAGAAAATCTGCAGACTGTTCAACCACCCATCTAAAGCCATCCTGGACTCTCACTGGTGTGGCCGAAGAGCACTTTTTGCAATCCTCTATCCTTTAAATGTTCCTATGCTGGTATAAATCTCATTCCAATTTGGGGATATTTCAGAGGATGAAGGTGGCTTTTAATTCATTGGGTCAAATCCATTCCCTGACCTTTCCTGTCACATCTCTCAACTGATAGAGAAGACTGAGATAAAATTTCCAAAATATAAGATCTCAAGTAAGCACATTTTTATTTCTTTTATGCACAGTCACAGCCCCTTTCCATGTGTAATGACCACTGCCATCCAGGTTATAGCAGGACCAAGAAAGAAGGAAAGCCATTTTGCTGCTATGATTGCTTTCCATGTCCAGAAGGGAAAATCTCAAACCAGAAAGGTAAGAAATTTCATATAGATAGTGGATCTAGTCAGTAGCTCATCAAATTGAACAGCTATGACCTTGCTTATCCACATCAGTTTATAAAAGTCAACATTATTTAACGTCTACCTTTTTCTCTGTACAAGACAACATAGCACATCATCACCCCCTTGGATGATGGTTCAAGGAGATTTGCAACTCCAGGCTTCAAAATCTGCTTTTTTTGTGTGCTTCAAGAAGTCCTTAGCTTCTTTGAGGACAAGCCTGCTTATCCCCTTTTAGGGATGCGGTGGATTTGCGGGACAGCCAGAGCCCCCCTCGCCAATGATACTGGGCTATGTGTCGGGGTCTGATCCTTGCCGGAGCGTGAGCTTCGCTCATATTCCTGCCTTGAAATCCTGCTCCACGTCAGCCTGCCAAATTGGCCAGTGGTTGGCTGGTGCAGAGGGCTCCAGGGGTGGGCTTGAGGGAACAACCAGGTCTGCACCCAGGGGATTTAAACAAGCCTGTGCCAGCCCCCAACAAGAAGCTCTTCTTCATTGCATCAACCTACCGACTCACTCCAGGAATTTTAAATTTACACATTGAATTCACATTGCTTTGACTGTGGTGGTTGTTCTATTCTTCAATCAGGCTTTGGGCTAATTGACATCAATGCCCTTTTAAATGATCTGTGGGAGGGGGATTTTTTGTTTTTATTATTATTATTATTATTATTATTATTATTATTATTATTATTATTATTAATGTCAATGCCAGATGTCACTAACCTGGTGTCTTCCAGGTCATTTCAATTGCAACTCTCAGTAGTTCCATGGGGCTTCAATGGCTTCCTGCAGCCAATCAGAAGCCACACTTTGGTTTTCAAACGTTTCAGAAGTCAAACGGACTTCTGGAATGGATTCTGTTTGACTTCTGAGGTACAAGTGTATTCTCCCTCTGAAAACTTTTAATAAACATATAAATATTTTTAAAACTGCATATGCACATAAATGTGATATAGAAAGTATGAAGTCTGAGGTGTATGAATATCTAAAACACTTTCAAACCTTCTGAAAATGCATTTTTAAAAATATTTCATCATCCCCTTAAAACACAAGGCCTGAACATACCCCTGTATCTGGGAACAGGGATATATACCTTTCCTACTGCAAGATTAACTTTGATATTTTTCTTCTACCAACACTGTTGCAAAGGAAGAAATAAATGAATTGATGCACGGTGCAAGGGCTGAGATTCTCATTTATGCATGCTATGTTCTTTGTATTCTGATTCCAGATATGGATGATTGCTTTCAATGTCCAGGAGATCAATATCCAAACATTGGTCAGGATACATGCCTTCCAAAAACCATCAGCTTCCTTTCTCACAAAGAGCCTCTGGGGATCAGCTTGGACACTGTTGCTGTCTCCTTTTCTTGCATCACAGCTTTTGTGCTTGGAATCTTTATGAAGAACAAGGACACACCCATAGTCAGAGCGAACAACAGGAGCCTCACCTACACTCTCCTCCTCGCCCTCCTGCTCTGCTTCCTTTCTGCTCTGCTGTTCATTGGACAACCGGAGGTTGTGACCTGCCTCCTTCGACAAATACTTTTTAGCATAATCTTCTCCGTGGCAGTTTCTTGCTTGTTGGCCAAAACCACCATTGTGGTGCTAGCTTTCATGGCCACGAAGCCAGGGTCCAGGATAAGGAAATGGGTGGGGAAACAATTAGCCATCTCCATAGTCCTGTCCTGCTCCCTTGTTCAAGCCACAATCTGTAGTGTGTGGCTGGCAACCACTCCCCCATTCCCAGACTTTGACAAACACTCAATGCCAAAAGAAATTGTGCTAGAATGCAATGAAGGGTCGACTATCATGCTTTACTGTGTGTTGGGCTTCCTGTGTCTCCTGGCCATTGTCAGCTTCACGGTGGCCTTCTTAGCTAGAAAGTTGCCGGACAGTTTCAATGAAGCCAAGTTCATCACCTTCAGCATGTTGATCTTTTGCACGGTATGGCTGTCCTTTGTTCCCACATATCTGAGTACCAAGGGGAAGTACATGGTGGCCGTGGAGATCTTCTCAATTTTGTCCTCCAGTTTTGGATTACTGAGCTGCATCTTTTCCCCAAAATGCTATGTCATTTTACTGAGACCTGATCTGAATAGCAAAGAGCAGCTAAACATAAGAAAGAATTAAAATAATTAACAAGTCTGTCTGTTCAATTCTATATGGTACATTTAAATAAATATTTGAGATTAAATCACACTCAGTAGTGTGACATTAGAATTGAGACACTCCCTTCTGGATCCTTTCTATCAGTGGAATGGGGATAATGTTGAACATTGGGGAACTTTAATGAATATAGACTCATATAATTGAAGAGTTGGACAGGGTCTATTGTAGTAATCACAGCAAAAGGATCCCTGACAGATGTTCATCCAAACTTGGGTTAAGAATGAAGGGCATCACAGGAAACCTCAATTCTGACCTCTGATTGGTTAAATATAACAACAACAACAACAACAACAACAACAACAACAACAACACAACAATTTATTATTTATACCCTTCTCACCTGTCTGGGTTTCCCCAGCTACTCTGGGTGGCTTTCAACAGAACCTTAAAAACATAATAAAACTTCAAACATTAAAAACTTCACTAAACAGGGCTGCCCAGATGTCTTCTGATACTCGGATAGTCGTTTATTCCCTTGACATCTGATGGGAGGGCATTCCACAGGGCAGGCGCTACTACCGAGAAGGCCCTCTGCCTGGTTCCCTGCAACCTCACTTCTCGCTGTGTGTGGGCTGAACGATGGGGGTGGAGATGCCCCTTCAGGTCTAATGGGCTGAGGCCATTTAGGGCTCTAAAGGTCAGCACCAACATTTTGAATTGTGCTCAGAAACGTATTGGGAGCAAATGTAGGTCTTTGAAGATCGGTGTTATATGGTCTCGGCTGCCACTCGCAGTCACCAGTCTAGCTGCCGCATTCTGGATTAGTTGCAGTTTCCAGGTCACCTTCAAAGGTAGCCCCACGTAGAGTGCATTGCAGTAGTCCAAGCACGGGTTAACTAGAACATTCCCCACAGGCGAGACAGTCTGCGGGCAGGTACGGTCTCACCTTGCATACCAGATGGAGCTGGTAGACAGCTGCCCTGGACACAGAATTGACCTTTGCCTCCATGGACAGCTGTGAGTCCAAAATGACTCCCAGGCTGCGCACCTGGTCCTTCAGGGGCACAGTTATCCCATTCAGGACCAGGGAGTACCCCCCCAGCCGCCCACCCCCGGTCACTGCAAAACAGTACTTCTGTCTTGTCAGGATTCAACCTCAGGATTAAACCCCTGCAACCTTGCAGAACAATTTCAGTGGAAACAGTCTCAGGAGGCTTGATAAAAGTTCAAAGTTGGACTCCTGTGTCATTCCTGTCTGAATCAACTTGGTTCCCTAGCTGAGATGTGTGCATGTAATAGTGTGCATCTGGGGTCCCTAGTGCCTTTGGCGTGTGTTATCGCTCCCCCCAAAATCAACTATGGGGGTCTTGCGTGTGCACTGCTCAATGGCGCCTCCTAATAGTGCCAATTCATAACTGAGTCTCACGTCCCAAGGAGGGAATCATTTCCTCCCCATCCTTAGTTGGTGAGCCACAGCTTGAGGTTGTGTGACAAGCCCAGAAAGATGGAGGGATGTGTCCCTAGTAGATTTAGTAAAGATTTCACCCATACTTTGATGAGCAAATTGTTCTGAGTTTTATTCACCGTTCCTCTGACTTTTTATATTTTAACAAATAAATATTTTACTCCGCTTATATCTCCAAGTCTTCTTTTGGGTGTGGGGGCAATGTCAGTGATGTGCTAAACATATTTTTGAGTGCAATGTTACTGAGGGAAATTATTTCTCCTACTATTATCATCAAGTTCATAGAAATAACTGATTCTTCTCCAAATCCCAGGAAAATTCAAGTAGCCACATGCCAACGATGAACAAAGACTCAATGAAGCTGTTAATATGTCGTGTTATATTCAATCTTGGGCTGACCCTTGATGTTCTCTCAGTCTGATCAATTACTCCTTACGCTGCAAAGATCTGGCGTTCCTTGCCGTTCCAGTGAGACATGAAGAGTTACAACAAATCTATAGCATCAAATGTGTTCTGTTCACCCATCAGAGCTTTCATGTCTTTAGTATGCTTTTGCATTAATGTTATTGCCCATGCCTTTTTGCCTCCATAGGGATAGATATGCCTTGTTCGAAATTTTGCACCTGTAGTTGATAAGGGAAACATGATTTTCTGATGCGATCTGATAGAAAACCTACAACTCAAAATTGGTAATTATCTCTCCTCTGATTATCAAGTTAATCATAGTCACTTCGGCTTCTTCTCTCCATCCCAAGGGAATCATACAGCAGCCACATACAAACTAGGAACCAAGGCTAGAAGATGCAATGAATAGCCCCTTGCCATTCAAGGCTGCTAGACACAAGGCACTCTCAGACTGATCACTGATTTATTTGCACTGAGCAGACCAAATTTGCATGGATGTTCCAGTGAGAATTTCCTAACCAGGAATGCTCTGTTGATAATGTGCAAAGAGGTTAATCGTTTCGTAAAACCGTACATTCAAGATGGTGCTATATCCAGTATTAATATAAGTATTGCTGACTCCTATGTGTGCAAGCCTCCTGTTCCTCAATGTCTTATCAGGGACCCACTTCCAATTCTTCACCAATATTATCAGTCTGGAGATGTCATCATTGCTGGCATTATGTCGCAAATCTATATCGCTTCGAGTATATTGACCTTCAAGAACCCTCCCTCTCCTGAACTTTTCGATCATACTTTGTAAGGAATTGCATTGGGGGGTGGACTAGATGACTCTTGGATCCCTTCCAGCTCTAAGAGTCTATGATTCTATGTGTTATGAGTATATTTATGCATTCGCTGCATGGTGATAATGAATTGTGATGGTGATTTCCACTAATCTTCTCCTTTTTAGTACTTTGTTAGGGGTTAGAGAAGATATGATATCTCAAAATGCCTTCTTCAAGCTGTGTCAACCTTTGCTTTGGAATTTTTGCCTATAAAGATGTTCCAGACCTAGAAATTAGCCATTACAACTTTATCCCATGGCAATATACATAGCAGAAATTACATTTACTCTGTTAAGGCATTCTGGTTATTTTAAATGGAAGTCTCTGGGTTTCTAGAGTTCAGCTTTGGTTTTTATCAGATATGTCAGGAATCATTAATCGCTCAGACTTGGAAATGATTTTTCTAAAGAACTTTGGTCAATGCCTGTATGATTGGATAGCCAGATATTGGCAGCAACATTAATAATAATAGTAGCAGAGTTGGCGGAAACAATTGCTTACATTCTGTGAACAAAGAAACACATTCCTGCTTAAAATTGGGCCCTAAGTCATATTCTGTTGTGTGAAATAGCTATAAAACTTTCAAATATCACTGCAGCATCTCAGTAGAAGATTTGCTTTCTCTGTTTCAAATGGCTGTCATTTTGGTGACTGCAGTTAGGAAAATAAAATTGTGTGCGTGTGGGTAATATAATTTGATTTTATGAAGTCTCTCTCATGCATGCTATATATTCATATCCAGAGTCATTCATTGGATAATTCAGTCATGTGTTGTTGTTGTTTTATATGTACAAATTTAAAGCACACTTCCCTTTCTGAGTTTTACCTGAACCAGTTTGGGGCAGGAGGGAGTGCTGTGCATTCATCTATGCATAGATTGGGTTAGTTAGCAGCACCAAAAGTACTGTTCAGGGAAGCCAAATGTCCAGGTTTGTGTGTCAATATAGCCAGACGGTTCCCTGGGCTGTGGGGGATACAACCTATTTTTGCAAAGATGCACTGTTATGCCATACGCAGCTCTCATTCCAGGCCATTGACACAACTCTACCAGCATATCCTGGCCTTGGCACTTGCAGTAAAGGAGATCAATGAAAACCCCCAACTCTTACCCAATGTCACTCTTGGCTTCCACATCTATAACAGCCATTTCAGTGCAAGGTGGACCTATCAAGCCTCCATGGAACTTCTTTCTGGGCAAGGAACACTCATCCCTAACTATAAATGTGATGCTGGAAGCACTTCAATAGCAGTCATTGGTGGACCAAACTCTGATTTATATATTCACATGGCTACAATCCTGTCCATGTACAAGATGGCCCAAGTAAGAACAAAATAATCATAACCGCAATAGAATAGTATCTTTTTGGTGTTGGCCAAAGCATTTCAGCCCGTGTGTGTGTGTGTGTGTGTGTGTGTGTGCGTGTAGGCAATAGGGCATATATATGTTTGTGTGTTTGTGTGCATGTGTATCTGCAGTAGGTGATATTTTTTAACCTAGTTCTATAATTCCTGAAATGACAATTTATTCTTCATGCTCACCTATGTAGACAACATAGGAGGAGGAAGAATTTCTAATTGGACAGAATATTGAAAATTAATATAAACCATGCAATCAAATTCCCAAATTTTCCCCAAATCATTTTGTAAAAATCAGTCCCTCCACTAAATTCCACAACCTGTTATCCAATCCGACCATGATTTCAAAAATATTTGAAATATAATAGCCATACCCCAACCTCTATGCCTTCTCCTTCATTTGTCTCCATTTGGTTGGTCCCCGTTGAGCATCCTTAACACATCTCTGAAATGGTGCATCAACTGAGCAACCTAATTCCACCCATTTAAAATATCCATCCCCTTTCAATGTTTCTGGTTCTTTATGTCTCATTTTATGCTCATTTAAAGAGGCCCCCCACACATAATGCCTACATTTGGAATCTATGACTTTTGTCTGTACTTCTTGAAAAGAATAAAACATTTCATTCTAAATTGCACACTTTCCAAGGCTTTTCAGTGCACTCCTTCCTAAAGTGTGGTTTTTGAAGGTATCTTTTGCATAAGGGAAATATTTCCATGTGCATTGCAAAATTCTAAGTAGTGCATCTTTTGACTGGCAGCTGCAATTCAATCAGTGCACTTCAGAAAGCAGATCAAACAAAATTGTACTGCATCTCTACATTCTATATAAGGTTACCAGATTTTTTTCAATGAATCCAGGGACTCTTTTCAACTTCAATAGATTTTGTATGGGGACTGATTTGAAAATCCGGGGACTGTCTGGTAACCTTATTCTATCATAACTATTTATTATTTATCTGCCACCCATCTGACTGGTTTCCACTTGAACTGGTGCTTGATAGGACAATTGGGTATCACTTTTCCTTTTCCTTTCCTTCAGTTGACCCTTTGCTTCCTTTACTTTCAGCTCATGTATGGCTCTTCTCCCATTCTGAATAGCTATGTGCAAACACTTTTCTTCCACTGGGTGTTCCCAGATGGGCTTCAGCAGTACAATGGGATACTTCGTCTTCTACTGCATTTCAGCTGGATGTGGATTGGGGTGCTTTCAAGGCATGATGACACTGGAGAGAGATTTGTACAAAATGTTCTTCCCGTGTTTTCCCAGAGGGGTATCTGCTTTGATTTTGTAGAAAGATTCCCCCAAGCAACCTATTCTGATGAGCTCCATAAAATGGTAGACGGTGGTTCTAAAATAATCAGAATTGTCATGAGAAGCACTGCCAGTGTTGTCCTCGTTCACGGTGAAATTGATACCATTATGGTAATGAGAATGATGCCCAACCTCGCAGAAACAGATGATATATCAATGCAAGGCAGGGCAAAAGTCTGGATTATGACAGCCCAGATGGATTTCACATCATTTCCCTTTCAAAGAGGTTGGGACATCACATTCCTCCATGGGGCTCTATCCTTTGCTGTTCACTCAGAGGATCTTCCAGGATTCCAGAAATTTATTGAGATGAGAAACCCCATTTTGTTAAAAGAAGATGGCTTCCTCAGAGCTTTCTGGAAAGAGGCATTTGATTGTTATTTTTCTCATCCTACCTTAGACAAGATAGATGGCAAATTCTGCACTGGGGAGGAGAATCTTGAGAGCCTTCCTGGGTCTGTTTTTGAAATGAGAATGACTGCCCAAAGCTACAGCGTCCACAACGCTCTATATACTGTGGCGCATGCTTTGCATACCATGTCATGCTTCAAATTCAACCATAGAAGAATCACCAATGGAATAGCATGGGACCATCTGAAACCACAACCATGGCAGGTAATGTGATCCAACTAATGCAGATTTTTATTTTATTTTATTTAAAAAGGTTTAGCACTTAGGTATAGGGGCTATATTCCTCCTTAGGGCTCATATTGAGAGGAAGCGCTACCATCCAGTAAGATTTAGAAAAAACAAATTGTATGGAAAATAGTTGTGCATTCCACGCCTTTGTTTAAAGTGGCCTCGCTTGTGCTCAGTTCTATAATGATTTGAATTGTGCAGTTTGCATGCATTTCCACATGCAATTCCAACACCCCTTTTAGCACTCTGGTGAGACTGGTGTACTCTTGGTCAGTAGACAACTGATTCAGGGAGAGGATTAGCTTTCAAACATAAAATGGACCAAAGCTCTCAAAGGTGGAAGATAATCACACTTATGTAAGATGGAATCCTTTTGTTTACCTTCATGGTTTCTCCTCATTCCCAATTTAGCTCCACCACTTTCTGAGAAGTATCTCATTCAACAATAGTGCCGGTGAAGAGATATCCTTTGACCAAAATGGAGCATTAGTAGCTGGATTTGATATTTTCAACTGGGTCACATTTCCAAATGAGTCCTTTCTTAGAGTCAAAGTTGGAATGATGGACCCTCAGGCTCCAGAAGATGAGGGGCTTACAATCCATGATGATGCTGTTGTGTGGCCCAGTAGGTTCAACCAGGTAAGGCCAATTTCAAAGGATATTACAGTGGTGCCTCGCAAGACGAAAAGAATCCGTTCCGCGAGTCTCTTCGTCTTGCGGTTTTTTCGTCTTGCGAAACAAGCCCATTAGCGGATTAGCGCTATTAGCGGCTTAGCGGGCTTAGCGGACCAGCTGATAAGCGGCTTAGCAGCTTAGCGGATCAGCTGATAAGTGGCTTAGCGGCTTAGCGGATCAGCTGACAAGCGGCTTAGCGGCTTGGGAAAAGGGGGGGGGAGGAAAAAAACCCTGCAGGAACTCGCAAGACATTTTCATCTTGCGAAGCAAGCCCATAGGAAATTCGTTTTGCGAAGCACCTCCAAAACGGAAAACCCTTTCGTCTAGTGGGTTTTCCGTCTTGCGAGGCATTCGTCTTGCGGGGCACCACTGTAGTCATTTTCTCAATGGTAAAAATCCTGCCTAATGGGGCCAATGTAGACTTGACTGGGAGATCCATTGTGATTGCACTTATCTGAGGTCATTTCACAAACCGAAATTACTTACCAAAGCAGTGATTGCAACTGTGATGGGGAGCACACAGATATTAACATAGATCTGAAAACATCCGGGAGCATGAAGTCATATGTTGAAACGCATATATGAAGGTCCATAAAGCCAAATAATGATTGACTCTGTATTATTTCACTAATATTCTAAACAATAGTAATATTGAGAAACATTATAAGTCGAGGGCTTCCAATGTTATGAAAATAATTCAAGAACCCCAGTTGCAACAGTCAAAACAAAGTTAATTGTTTAACCTGTAAAAAGGAAGAAGATTGTATCAAAGTCTGGGAATCATGGCTGGGAATCATGACAAGCAACAGCTGACTGTGTTCTAAACTGCCTTACCATGGGGGGGGGGGAATGAATGAAATTATGTCAAACAATTCTTGAATGCATTCCAAAGTGATAAAGCCATAGACTCAGCTTTGAGAGCTTTGGCATATTTAACAAGGGGATTAAGATAAAGTTATTCTACTGGATAAATTGAATTCCTGGTAGTACAACTAGCTCTGGCTGCAGATGCCTAGAAAGTGCTCTCTGAAAAGGAATAATAGCATTTTCCTTTATCACTGTCCTAATGCTTAACTATAGATTTCATATTCTATCTCTGATACTATTATCTCTTTTTGTTTATGCACAGACACTACCGGTTTCCCTGTGTAACGAGAAATGCCATTTAGGTTATCGGAGAACCAAGAAAGAAGGGAAGGCTTCTTGCTGCTATGATTGCCTCCCGTGTCCAGAAGGGAAGATCTCAGACCAAAAGGGTAAGGAATTTACTGCAAACAATTCCAGGGATGATCTAGCACAAGCACATCAGAATTCAATTTCCCTGATGTGAATGCTGTAGTATCAGGTGTGGTCTGATTTATTACCATGGAAAACTGTCCTTGGGTTACAATTGTGGTGCCTGAGGACCTCCTTGGTATTCTGACGAGCTGCACACTATGAAACAAGCTGGAAGAAGACTGGAACACACTTAGTGCAAGTCTTGCTCCGAAGCCAATGAAAAGCTTATTAGCAAATATAATCATTCTACTATGTGGCTGTGTGGGCTGTGAAAAATGCTTATTTTGTGTCTCTGGAGGTTACTGACTCCCACTGTGTGTGGGGGGGGGGCTCTGGAAGATTTGGAGACCCACTGTGACCAACTGGCTATTAAATGAGTGGATAAAGCCGGGGTTGAGGGCTTTGTAAAATATTAAAAGGTCCTTGAACCTAGCTTGGTAGTACATTGCCAACCATTACCAATAATTTAATGGTGTCCCATTAAAGGTTTGACCACTACATTTTACACCAGCTGGGGCTTCCAAACCAGGCCAAAGAACTGCCACACAGAAAGAATTGCAATCAGCCAGTTTTGAGTTTACAGTGGCAAGGACTAGAGTTGTTAGGGTACCACTGCCTACAGCTGGAAATCAGACAGCCAGGTGGTAGGCGCTGGAGACCTATCTTCAGTGCTGTACCTGAGGGAAATTTCTTCCCATTGACCTTAAGATGCACATTGCTTGGGGATCATAGCTGAAAATGACTTCTTCTGAACATAAGAACTTGTCCTATAGAACTGACCTAGGAGTCATAATTCAAGGCCTTTCAATACCAGTGCATGATATCTGCCAACCACAAGAAATGGGACTTCCATGTACAAATATCTGTCTTTTCCTTTTCAGACATGGATGAATGTTTTGAATGCCCTGCAGACCAGCATCCAAACAAGGACCAGAATGGATGCCTTCCAAAACAAAAAACCTTCTTGTCTTATGGAGAAGCTCTGGGGATATGTTTGGCTACCTTGGCTCTCTCTTTTTCTTTCCTCACTGCTTTAGTGCTTGGAATCTTTGTGAAGAACAACGACACTCCCATCATCAAAGCCAACAACCAGAACCTCACCTATACTCTCCTCATCTCCCTCCTGCTCTGTTTCCTTTGTGTTTTGCTCTTCATTGGCCAGCCTGTAGAGCTCACATGCCTCCTTCGGCAAACTGCCTTTGGCATGATCTTCTCAGTGGCAGTTTCTTGCATATTGGCCAAAACCACCATTGTGGTTCTGGCTTTCATGGCCACCAAGCCAGGCTCCAAAATGAGAAGATGGGTGGGGAAACCATTGTCCAATTCTCTTGTTCTTTCCTGCTCTCTTATTCAAGCCACCATATGTACAGTGTGGCTGGCAACCTCTCCCCCATTCCCAGATTTGGACACACACACAATGCTCAAAGAAATTGTACTGTTCTGCAATGAGGGGTCAGACTTCATGTTTTATGGTATCCTAGGCTACATGGGCCTCCTGGCCGTTGTCAGCTTTGTTGTGGCTTTTCTAGCTAGGAGGTTGCCTGACAGCTTTAATGAAGCCAAGTTTATTACCTTTAGCATGTTGGTCTTTTGTAGTGTTTGGCTGTCCTTTGTACCAACATACATGAGCACAAAAGGAAAATTCATGGTGGTTGTGGAGATCTTCTCCATCATGGCCTCCAGCTTTGGATTACTGGGGTGCATCTTTTCCCCCAAATGCTACATTATTTTACTGAGGCCTCAGCTGAACACCAGGGGGCAGCTGATTAAAAGAAACAAATAATCAGCATACCAAGCCCAACACAATCTCATTGCATTCCCACAATATTTATAATTATTTTCAGATCAGAAAATGCCATGTGAGCTGCTGTTAGTGAGTGGGCCAAGTTTTCCACTAAGTCAGCTATGATTAGAGTAGGGAAATGTTGTATCAATGAATTCCTAGGAAGATTGTAGCCTGCTATATTATTTGCTTTTAGCAAGTTTAGAAACCTATATATCTTAACCAAAATATAAGGTATGTGTTGGGATATGAGTACTACGCAGCTGAGAACTAGCAGTTCAATGTTTACATCACATGATGTCTCTGACCGTGAGACAGGATGTTCAAGGGAGTTCACAGGGATTTGTTCTTTGTGTAATATGAGACCTTCCTGTTGCTTGTGTGAAGGAAGTTTGTTGCAGTCGCTCGGTGAAGTCTGAGTGAGCAGTCATGTTTTTGTACAGTTGTACAGTCAGAAATAAACTAGAGATGAAATAGAATTTCTGACTATCTTCTTTCTCCTGCTGGTATGCAAGAGGGAAGGGGGTGTGCACCTTTCATCAGGGAGGTGTCGCCTATCAAGATCTCCCTGGACTGCCGGGATGCCAGCCAGGGAAGATCACCGGCAAACAGGCCCCTGGAGCCTGGGAGGGGGGGCCAGCGTCTCCCAAGGGGGCCAGTTTTCCAACAGTATGTACTAATTTTGCACCCCCAGTTTTGCATTTCAGAGTATTTCATTTAGTTTTGCTGCCATACAATATCATCCATATATCAATTTATGAAGGCTTTATGTAAATTTAGGAACTTTAAACTGCTTTTTAGTTTCCCTGTTTTTTCTCTCTCTTAAGAGACTTCTTTTCCTTTTCATGTGACATTGATGTCTTTTTATTTTCAGGTGTTATGTACATAAACTAAGGTTACACAGAGCATTTCTGAATCTATACACATCATCAATGAGTTTAGTTTTTATACGTGTGCACTAAGCAGATCTTCTGAACGTTGGGAATTAGAAAATTAGAAAAAAGAAAGAAAACTCTTTCATTTGATCATGTGGTATGAATCAAACAGCCCTTTTATGCACTTGTTGAAGTTCTGTTGAGGCATCCAAGTTTGCATCTCCCTTTACAAGTCACAGATGGATTAACTTTCTTTTTTTTACCCTGATGAAGCACCTGAACCATAGGCAAACCTCTTGTGTGACTACCACACAACCATTCAGTTGCATCAAGACACACACACCTCTCCTCTGCTTCATTCCACCCCAATCCCTGAGCACTGCAAGATTCCAGGGGTTCCAGCTTCCTACGCAGGGTTCAATTTCCTTGGAATGAGGGACAGTGGATACTATGGAGTTTTCACCCCCCAAAGCAGGCTATCCATCATCTGCATAGACACTTTTAATGAAGGGGGTTCTACTAGCATGCAAGACCACCTGTCCCCTTATGAAACAGCTCACACTATTACAAAGAATTGTTCTCTAAGGTCTCAGAACTTCTCAATTCAGCAGATCTCCCTGATCCCTTCTAGCTGCACCAGCATGACAGAGAAGGGGCATTTAGGGCAAGCTACAGTGACTCCCAATATCAAATATATGAGGAAGCAGAGCATGCTTGGGATAAAAATGCCAGTGCTACAATTCGTCTTCCCCTCCCCTTAGGACAAAACATTAAACAGTACAAAAATAATAATTCTTAGTGATGAATATCCTATGTGAGAAGCCTTTCTCTTTTAAAAAAAGAAATGAAAGAATTAATTTTTAATCACTTACAGAAATTAATGCTTTTCCTGCTAATCCAATCCCCTACAAACAGTGCCCCCTGCAATAATGAATGGACAACCTATGCTATGCACTACTTCTTCATGGATTTTGGGAACAGGGAGACTATTCCAAACTATGTCCAGATACAGGGAGAGTGGGCTTGTACAGAAGGAGATAACTAGGCTGCTCCTCTACCTGAGGCAATTCCCTAAGCCGGCCTAATAGAAAAGCAAGGCCCCATCAGAAAAGCATTCAAAACAAAAAGTAGCTGTTTGAAAATGCCAAAACATAACGTGATCCAGCCTAGTAATCAACTTTAGATTTTTCTAGGGAAATATATTCAAATGTTAATTTTTTACCTTCTTTTTAGCTGCTCCTTATTGTTCAGTTCTGGTTTCAAAGATTCTCAGAGTAAGAACCTCAATCATGCCTTGTATCAGGAAAACAAGTAATGAGAGATCCAGATGGTACCAGCAGTGATTTGATGGCTTTTCATGCACTCATCTCTGGCCTTGTTTAGTGTCCTTGTTGAGGACCTAGCAATGGCATCTGAGGCAAGGCGTTAGGGCTGAATAACTGGATCTCAGTTTATGATGGAAGAGCTGGTATGCCCTGAAGAAAAAGTGTGTGTTGAACAGCTCATGATGGATATATTTCTTTCCTTGGTAGGCAGCAGGCAGGTCGGTATCAAAACTGTAACATTAGTCAACATTTAATAAACAAGCGTATACATTTTGGGATGAAAATTCCAGCCTACTAATCCATTTTAGATTTTGCTAGGGAAATATAATCAAATGTTAAATTTTTACTTTCTTTTTAGCTGCTCCTTATTGTTCAGTTCAGGTCTAAAAATAATTATATAACATTTAGGGGGAAAGATACAACTCAGTATCCCAGCACTGGAGGCCAAGATGGAGAAGATCTCCACAGCCACCATGTTTTCCCCTTTGGTGCTTAGATAGGTTGGAACAAAAGACACCCAAACACTGCAAAACACCAACATGCTGAAAGTGATGAATTTGGCTTCGTTGAAAACGTCCGGCAGCTTCCGAGCAAAGAAAGCCACAATGAAGCTGACAAGAGCCAGCAGCCCCATGTAACCAAGAACATAGTAGAACATGTTGGCCGAGCCTTCATTGCATTCCACGATGATTTCGTCCGGCAGAGAGTGCATGTCCCGATCTGGGAAAGGAGGGTCGCTACATAGCCAGACTATACAAATACTTGCTTGGATAAAAGAGCAGCCAAGGACGATAGAGATGGAAAATCTTTTCCCCACCCATTTCCTCATCTTGGATCCTGGCTTGGTGGCCACGAAAGCCAGAACCACAGTGAGGGTTTTGGCCAAGACCGAAGAAACGGCTACTGAGAAGATGATCCCGAAAGCAGTTTGTCTTAGAGTGCAGGTCCATGTCTGAGGCTGGCCAATGAAAAGCAAAGAGCAGAGGAAGCAGAGCAGGAGAGAGACGAGCAGCGTGTAGGTGAGATTCCGGTTGTTGGCTTTGACAATGGGAGTGTTCCGGTTTTTGATGATGATTCCAAGCACCAAGGCTGTGGTTGCAGAAAGAGCCAGAGCCAAAAGAGCCAAGCTGATGCCAAAAGCTTCTCCATAAGTCAGGAAGTTTTCTCTTTTGGGAAGGCATTGGGTTTTTCCTTTGTTAGGATACAGATGTTCTTGACAGTGGAAGCAATCATTTACATCTTGAAAGGAGTGGGGTTGAATAAAAGTAGTTCAGTATTGCAGACAGTGCTTTTTTCTTTAAAAAAAACGTTTAGGGGTACTCTCATTTTCCTACTCATTGAAATACTGCCCCTCAGTGAGGCCAAACTTAGATTCACAAAATGTTTAGGGGTATGCGTACCCCTCTATCCCCCCAGGCCTGGGAGGATTGGAGTAGATGAGAGCATCTGATGGTGAAAGGAGCCCCAAATGCACTAATGGAGGTGACAGGAAAATGTCTTTTGTGGACTGGTTAAATCAGCAATTCCCCATCATAAACATGAGTCCAATACACATAGAGAGAATGGAATGCCCAGGATCCTGCCACCATCACCACCCCCAGGACACTGGCCTCGTGAGAGTGTAGGAAAAGTGGCACATTCCTCACAAAAAGAAGCAATTATGAAGGCAGCTAAAGAATCAGCAGATTTGCCATGGAAGGGCAAAGAGACCTAGTTTTTTATTATTTAAACAGAGACACATTAAAGAAAAGAAGACACCTCTTGTTTTGCTCATACACAGTTGAAAACTAATAACAATTATTCAAGGAAATGCAGTCGTTCCTACCTGTCTGGTTTGAAATCTTCCCTTCTGGACACGGAGCACATTCATAGCAACAAAATGGTTCCCCTTCTTTCCTTTGTCTGCTGTAACCTGCATGGCAGGGGTCATTACACAAGGCCAGGGGAACCACCTACCCTGACAGAACACATTGCAGACAGAACACATTGCAGGTATTCTATATTGTTCTCATCTTTTGCTTTTACGGTGTAATTATCAAAGTTTGATGCCTTTTCCTTTTACAGTGGACCCTCCAGATATGAACTTAATTTGTTCCGGGGCTCCTTACGTGCCCCGAAAAGTCTGTAACATGAGCCGCTGCTTCTGCATGTGCACGCGGCACGATAGAGTGCTTCTGCGCATGCGCGTGCGGGGGAACCCGGAAGTATACAGTTCTGGATTTGCTGTTTTCGCAACCCGAAAGTTATGTTACCCGAAGGTAACGTAACCCGAGGGTCCACTGTGCTATGCCACAGGACTGCTTTGCAGTATTAAGAATTGTATTATGATTTTTTATTGTTATAATGTAGCTATTATTGGATTGCAATTGAAAACTAATAAAAATTATTACCCCCAAAAATCAACTGTACTAGCAGAGGTTAAACTTAACAGATTAGGGAGCTGAGTATTGTAGGGTAGGGACTTTGCCCCACAAAAGCGTGAAGTTTGTAATTGTATTACACAAAGAAGCACCACTGTGTAAATAAATTTGCGAAACAAGATTATGCAGGAATTTTTAATGTTGTGCTAAACTGTCAAACCAGACAGGAGCCAAGTAAAGCATGCATAAGTAGTCATTTTATACAACATACAGTAATTCTTGACTTTAAAAAGAGAGAAATATACTGTGTGACAAAATAAAAAAGACCTAGAACAATCTCCAGCAAATACAACCATTGTCTGACAAATTAAGATGCTGCAGAGATAAGTATCTATGTTAAAAACAGAGGAGATAGAAATAAAATGGTAATATGCTTTTAAAAATAACATCAAAAAAAACATTGCTAACGAGCCTGGGAAATGGTTAGCATACAAATGGAAAAAAGAAAAAGAAAGGAAGGTTATATTGAAATTCCCACAAGAAGGGAATGCTATAATTACAGATACAACAGATGTGAAAAAGGCAGAGCATCAGGGTTTTAAACCGAGGAACTACAGGTCACTGCAATGGCGTGTTCACAACCCAGACCTAACCAAGAAAAGACTCGATGCAGTTGACTATATTTCACTGATCAGAGTCTAAAGGATGATGAAAAAAAAAATGTAACTCTTAAAAGTAGCCATTGAGTCCTACCTGGTTAAAACTCTGGTGCCATGTAATTATATTCTCATTAATGGAAAACTCTCTGCCCAGTGGAGCTTGGGGATCCATTTCCCCAACTTTCACTCTCAAGATGGACTTATGTGGGAACATCACCCAGTTGATAATATCAAAAATACTTTCCAGTTCACCATTCTCATTAAAAAACATATTGTCCCCAGCACCGTTGTTAAATGAGATACTCCTTTGGAAAGGTTGAAGCTGCAGAGGAAGAGAGTGAAACTTAGATTTGACAGAAATGTAGAAAACTGTTGGTGGAATATATATATATATATATATATATATATATATATATATATATCATATAAATTCCACTAATATCTATCTGAGATTTCCTGGATGCCAAGATCCAGGTTTGGGACTCTTGGCTGAGAGAAACCCAGTAGAGCAGAGCTTTCCAAATTGTGTGTCGTGACACATTAGTGTGCCAGCTGCAATGTGTAGGTGTGTCACATGACTGCTCCCCACACTCCTCCCGGGGCTGGAAAAAGGTTGGTTTAACCTCTAGTTTGCTAGTAAAACTGAATTACTGTGTCATGAAATGATGCTTGTCTAAAAAGTGTGTCACCAACAGGAAAAGTTTGTAAAGCTCTGCAGTATAGATTTAAAATCACAAAACACCCACCAAAGTGAAGTGTGGAAATATAGGCTGTTAGACCTTTAAAATGTGCCCTTGTGAGTGAGTTCCAAAGTCTCCCTCTTTCTGCAGCATGAAAAAAGACCACGTTTGTAAATTAAAAATGGTTTACTTAAAAACTCTTCAAAGGTCAGTTTCATGTGCTTTTCAGTCAGAAAAGACCGTCAGTAAAACTCTAGGGTGAAAGTTTAGTTAAGGGTGAAAGTTCCTCCATTATTGCTACTGGAGTACAAGAAAGGCTTGTCAGAGCCATGTGGTCTAAGCTTGGAGCAACTATAAGACCTCATGAACCACCTTTGCTCTTACAGAGCTACCAAGAAGCTGAGATCAGTGTTTGAAATGCTTCTCTGGTTGCTTCCCCTGAGAAATATTGGTCTCTTGCAGCCTGTTCTTTTGTAGCTTCCAACTGAGGAATATTCTTCAAGGAAAGCTTGCCTAAAACTGAAATGGTCATCTTTCCAAGAACATTCAAATACATGTTTCTTCTCCTAAGCATTTCAATAACACTTTTGATGGAGGATTTGATGCCCACTGTTATTCATATTGTGGGCAATTGAGGTGCATCCAAGTGTGTGGAAAGGTCACCCATGACAAGTTTCCAAATGTGTCCAAGGGCTCTAGAAGGTTGACAAGCACTCATTTAACCACTGTGCCGTTTTAATGGTCTCTGACTAAAGGAACAATTGTGGTGCTGGAGGAGACTATTGAGAGTCCCATGGACTGCAAGAAGATCCAACCTCTCCATTCTGAAGGAAATCAGCCCTGAGTGCTCACTGGAAGGACAGATCCTGAAGCTGAGGCTCCAAGACTTTGGCCACCGCATGAGAAGAGATGACTCCCTGGAAAAGACCCTGATGTTGGGAAAGATGGAGGGCACAAGGAGAAGGGGATGACAGAGAACGAGATGGTTGGACAGTGTTCTCGAATGTACCAGCATGAGTTTGACCAAGCTGCGGGAGGCAGTGGAAGACAGGAGTGCCTGGCGTGCTCTGGTCCAGGGGGTTACGCAGAGTCGGACACGACTAAACAACTAAACAACAACAAAGGAACAAATATTGCAACCAGCATCCACCAGGCAGCTTCCTCCTTTGTCTTCTGTTCCTGTTGGTGGCCTTCACTGTCTGCCAGGAATGGTTCCCAATAGAGTCCAATTGGCCAGAAAAACCTTAATAGCATTTCAAAAAAACTTAGCAACAGCTGCTCAGAACCTTACCAAGCAATGAAATTGTGTTCCTCAACAGGTATGAATAACATTCACCAGTATTTTCAATGAAAATCAGATATGTCTGGATATAACTATAGAACAAATGGCCAAAACATCATATTTAAAGCACTATTTACCTTACTATACCTGTGGCATTTTTCAGTGGATCCCTTTATAGACCTAACCTCCTAGATCACATAGCCTAACATGCATTTTATTACCTGCATAGAAGCCATTTAAATAAACAATAGAACATAGTATAATAACAGAAACATGTGCTTGATATGCACCTTTAATAAACCAGAGGGGACTCCTGTGCCTATATAAAAATAAATGCATAACAGTAGTCAGGCTCTTCACATACAAAGAGCAACCTCCCTATAGATGCTGAAGTTTAGCCTGTTCTCTCTGTAATGATTTCTGGCAGTTAGATCTGCCTTTCCAAGTGAGACCTTACCTGGAAATGTTGTGGCTCATGATGTCCCCAATATTTTGGAAGCACCATTTCTCCATCTTTGGTTCTGGATACACACATGGCATGCAAAGCATGTGCCACAGCATAGACAGCATTGTAGATGCTGTAGCTTTGGCTGGTCATTTGCATTTCAAAAAAAATCCCAGGAAGACTCTCCAGTTTCTCTTCACCTGTGCAGCTTTGGTCCAATTCCACATCTAGAAACTCACAACCAAATGCTTGTTCCCAGAAGAGCCTGAGAAAGTCATCAGCATCAGAGTGAGGATTGAGGTTCAGGAGAAAATTGTGGAACCCCTCAGCCTCATTGGAATGGATGGCAAAGGATAAGGCACCATGGAAGCTTTGAATATCCAGATCTCTGTGGAATGTTTCTGCAGAGATATCCCAATCGGCGGTGAAAACCCACACCTTGTTTAAAGGCCTCAAACTGAGCATCACAGTTACCATTAGCAACCACTGCAGACATGTCCTGGTGTGAGTATCCGCACTTACAACAAATACAACTACATTTGTTTCGCTTAGGGACCTGGCCTTATTTTGAAAGTTGTCAATCATCTGAGAAGGATCAAAAAAGCCACTGGGGTTTGGCATTCTTTCAGTGACAGCTACACACACGTTGCTCAGGAACAGCAGGTGGGTCAACTTTTTCACAAATGTTTCACCTAGCTCATCATCTGTGACAAGGATTCCAACCCACTTCTACTGGAAAAACAGAAGAAGCTGGACAATCCCAGTGTATTGATGTCCTTCACTGGGAGCCATTTGGTATAAGGAAGAAATGTGGTCTTTGTCACTCACCACCGGATTAAATGAAGAATAGGTGACCTAGAGAACAAGGAATGGATTTTTAAAATCCTTACCTTTCAAATGAAGTCTCTTTGGTATTCTAGGAGGGTAAGGAGTATAAGAGAGGTTGGGGATACTACATTAGCTGGAATCCTGGATTGGCTTTCACTAAAAAATATTTTAAGAAGTAATGAACAAGGAAGACCCATCTGTCTTGTTTCTCTTACAGGTCCTTCTCACCCTTTCCTTTTCCCCTGCTTAATGTCCTGAGATTATATATTAAGTCTGAATCATATGCAATAGCTGTGGAATCTTAATTCCGTCCACACTCTTCTTACCTGGAAAACCTTATAAAGGCCCAAGATGGAGGCCATGTGGAAAGAAGTCTCAGGGTCAAGGCCTCCAATGACAGCAATCAGGTTCTTCTCAACACCACACTTGTAGTTGGGGACAGTCCTCTTCTGGCGAAACAGAAGATTCAAAGTATTCTGATAAGTCATCCTTGCATTGAGGTAGCTGTCATAGATCTGGAACCCCAAAGTGATATTGGGTAAAATCTTGGGGTTCTGATTGACCTCCTTCACAGCAAAGACTAAGGAAAGGACATGCTGGTAGTTTTTGGGTACTGTGCTGAAACAAGAGAAAGATGATGAATGTGATGGACTCACCTGCTGTTGCTGAAGTATCTGGTGCAGCATAATCCACACTAGACAGGTATACTTAGTCTAGGAGGAGAAAAGTACCCTAAAGGTAGTCAAAAACAAAGAGAACTGAAATTGTTGCAGCAAAAGTATGTCGAGGTTGCTATTGGAAACAAATCTCAAGTTCCACCAAAAACAGAATGGGAAGCAAAAATGCATAAGGACATAGCTTTATATATTCCACAAGTTATTTAAGAATGAAGTAAGTCAAGTTTTAGATGGAACTAACGATAGCATATTCTGCATGAAATCCAAAACATTTATGTGAGGTGCAGTTTCCTCAATTTAGTATTTTGTTAACTCTCGTTTCAAATAAGTGTGTTGCTTCTTTTATGAAACTCAGTAATATTTCTAACACATATATATGCTTTCCTAAGAAGCCATGCCCCTAAACATTTCAATTGCCACTTTTAAGAATATGCTTCTATTTGAAACTGTGATGAGCACCAGGTAAGAATTCAAAAGTAGAACACAGGATAAATGGAATACATTATCATGGAAAGGTTGACATTGAAGGTCTTGGAAGGTCTTGACAGCAGGTGGGGGAATATCCTCTATCTCAACAGACAAGAATTTGGGGACATTTTATGAATCTGAATTTTTGAAGATGTTGGAAATTCAAAAGAAGATGTTTCTTCACACAGCACATACATAAACTATGGAGGAGAACGTCATCAGTGGATACTAAGCACAATAGTATTTCCAGTTTCATAATGGGGGGCGGGAGGGGGGGAACACATGAATTTCCAAGGATGCCTGTGTTTCAGAAGGTTTGGATTACAAAGGGTTGCCTTTAAAAGGTGATTGAATCCATGTTCTCTCCCCTTTCTTCTTACAGCCAGTCCAGGGAGTGGTTCTGCTCGTCATTTACTCTATCTGATTCCACCCCCACTCCCTTCTGCCCCACAAGTCCTATTCGGCACCCTACACCTCTGTGTAGACAGCTTTCTGAACATCCCTGTTGCCCCTGTTACCTTGTTGTGATCATTATTATAACTTAGGGTTTCTCCCTCACTTCAGAGATATAAAGAAATCATGTTCTTACACATAATCCTCGACCAGCATTTCCCATGGGTTCTCCTTGAAGTTTAGTGGAGTGAAGGATGGTGCTAGCACTTGTGAAGTGATACAACCGATGATGAAGTGTCCTGGCTGATAATACTGGTGTTGGATGTGAATGGGGTCAGTCATACAACACAAGGCAGCAGGTACCAAAAACAGAGGGAACACTATGAGTAACGGCAACAAGAACAACACTAACATTTTGTGATGAAAACCTTCTTCTCTTTAACTCTAAATCACCATTTTCTATCTAGGCTCATTACCATCATCCACTGTCAGACTATTTTAGCACCCATTGCTGCCCCAGCTCTGGTCTCTAGGTAGAACAGTTCTCATTGGCACTGGAGTTGCATTTTATAAGGATTCTGAATTTTCTTTATGGTCTTTGGACTTCAAAATGCCATGTGGCTATTGCCAAAGGAAGAGTGAATCACAGTGAATTGAGATAATTGTGTGTTTCACAGTCCCTGGAGCATTGCACTCTTCGTGGCACCATCTGCAGAGAACAAAACATGTTTTCTCCCTCTTGACAAGAATCTTCTCTGTTCCATTGTGGATCAGTCAAAACTTTTAGGCTCAGGAAGGTCTGGATGGGTGTAGAAATAGCAATGGGTTAACTGGCCCATGGAGTGGAAACACTGATGTTCAACGATGTTCCAGAGGAAGATGTGATCCACTGTACAGAAAAATGTTTTCAATGTGCAAGGGACTGTCATGGAATTCTACTCAATATTGATCCAGAGTAGAACTCCAATGTATAGTTAGCAGAGCAGAAACTTAAACACATTGCAGGATTCCCCAAAAATAGACCAGAGGCAATTAATATTTCATCCAGCAGAGCTTTACTGCTACTGAAGGCAAATGAGCATAATGGTCACAAATCCAATACATTCAGGATTCCCACAGTCCATAAGAATTCCAGTTACAGCAGACTTAATTTAAATTTAAAATAAATTATAGTAAGACTGCACCTGAAGAGATAGAAAGAGAAAGTGAAATCCAGGCTCCTTCTTGCCTCTTATTATAGTCAGCAATACCTTGACAGAAGAGATTACAGAACCAGTATCCGAAGAAGTGTGCATGCACATGAAAGCTTATACCTCGAACAAACATAGTTGATCTCTAAGGTGCACGAAAGCTTATACCTCGAACAAACGTAGTTGATCTCTAAGGTGCTATATACATACATACATATATATATATATATATATATATATATATATATATATATATATCTGTATATTTCGACTGCATCAGACCAACACGGCTACTTACCTGAATCTAGAACCAGTCTAAGCGTACTCAGCTTCTCTGAAGGAATAACCCAAACATCAGGACCCTTCTGCTTGTTTCTTTCACACAGAGAAGCTCCCAGAAACCTCTTGAATTAATTAGAATAGGAAAGATCTCTACACATCAGATCAATACTTTCTGAGAAATGGAAACTGACAGTCAGGTCCAGATAAAGTAGTGTCTTGAATAGCAAGAGAGTAAGAGCTCTCTCCCAAATACCTAGGACAGCCAGCCCTAGCACAATACTATCTTAGGGCACAGTGCTGAGCATTCTCTTTCCTGCTCCCAAACTCAACTTTGTACACACACAGCCCTCCACCAATTCATAATTAGAAGCAGGTAGGCAACCTGGAGATAGACAGAAGATGGGGGGGGGAATGAAGTTTTCTTTTTGTATCTTTCTCTAATATTTCCTTTGGCCTTCTCTGTCTGTCTGTCTGTCTGTCTTTCTGCCTCTCTCTCTCTCTCTCTCTCTCCCTCCCCCCCCCAAAAAAAAATACCTAGGAGAGCCAGCCCCAGTTAGGGAGAACAATGCTGTATTAGGGCACAGTGCTGAGAATTCTCTTTCCTACTCCCAAACTCAACTTTGTACACACACACAGCCCTCTACCAATTCATAATTAGAAGCAGGTAGGCTACCTGGAGATAGACAGAAGATGAAAAAAAAATGAAGTTTTCTTTTTGTATCTTTCTCTAATATTTCCTTTGGTCTTCTCTCTCTGTTTCTCTGTCTGTCTGTCTGACTGTCTGTTTCTCTCTCTCTTCCAAATACCTAGGACAGCCAGCCCCAGTTAGGGAGTACAATGCTGTATTAGGGCACAGTGCTGAGAATTCTCTTTCCTACTCCCAAACTCAACTTTGTACATACATAGCCACCCACGAATTCATAATTATTCTCCCTCTCTCTCCTATTTATTTATTTTTTCACTCTCTTCTTATTGCCTCTTTCTTTTTCTTTTGTTCTTTCGTTGGAGTCCTATGTCTGGTGCCTTTATTAAGGCCCAGTGATTGTAAGCTCATGGAGGTGGTAGATGGTTGATGGAGGACCCTGAGAGACAGGGTAATGTTGGTGAATTTTTAAAGGGGGTTCCTAGACTGGAGGTTACTTTCACAGAAACCCAACAGAAGAGGATGCAGACACCAAGTGAAGATATAGGCCTTTATTGAAAGGGACAGCCTCAAAAATAAGGAAGAGGCTGCAAAGAACCACATCCAAAGCAATGTTTTTTACACACTTTCAAATTACACACTGTCAGGGCTGCCCAAGGTCCCAGCTCACAAAGGACCAACGCTGCTTCTTTGTTAAGTACAAAAGTCTTTATTGAAGTTCAGTTTCACTTCCAGAGCCGCAGCGTGCAGCTCTACGTCTCAACTGTTAGACCGCTGATGCTCCGTCTGAGTCTCCTCCCCCCTGACACCAATTTAAGATTCTAGCCTTACTCCACCTCTTCCTCAGTTCCTTCCGCCTCTGGTTCCGCCTGGCCGTTGGGGTCTCACCCTTTCTAGACTCTTCTGACGCTGAGTCCCCTGAGCCTTCCCCCTCCCTCCGGCGGGCTTTAGGAGCTGGTTCCCCATCCGGGTCTCCTGCTGTTCCCCGCGCCTGTACATTTGAACTTGGCGCGCGTGCCCAGCCGGTAACTTTCCTCCTGACCGTTTCACTGCTGCTGCTGTCACTGCTTCCCCCTCTGGGGGGGCTAGCTGCAACTGACCTCCCCTCCGTTGGAGGCGTGGTCAGCCCTGACTCACTCTCTCTCCCCGCTGGAGGAGACGCTGGCCCTGACACATGTGACTCTTCCCCCCCACTACGCTCTGGTGGGGAAACTGGTTCCAATCCCCCACTGCTGCTTTGGGGTTCCCCTCTGTCTCCTTGTTTCTGGTGCGTCCCCCCTGGGACCCCCCTTGCCCTGATCATAGGCGCCCCCTTCTGGGAATCTTCTGATTCGCTGGAGAAGCTCATGGAATCTCTCGGGCCACTGTCATACTCCCCTACGCTGCCCTCGGATTCTTCCCCTTCGCTCTCCATTTCCTCTCTCCCCAGAGCTCCTGCTCCTGAGTCCCTGACACACACGATTGCTATTCACTAATCAAAGGGTCACAGCAATCTTAATAGATGCAACGCAATGTCATCATCCTGAAGAAATCAAAACCATTTGGCCCTTCAGATCAGCTCCCATCATGATATCATGTGATCACATATAGCCATACTTCCTTACTAAGACTTTGACTAATTTGCCTATTCGTTAAATATCTCCCAATATTCTTTTTTGCCTGGCTACAAAACAATTCAAGGTAAATCGTATTTGCCAATTTACTCTCCTTAGTGTTCTGGAATGGACATTTGCTACGTACAGTACCTAAAAGCAGCTAGTACTGTACAGTAAAAGGTGGATAGGTACAGGTCTTTTCAGTTTAGCTAGGTCATAGATTGAAAAGAAAATGGAACCACAACATGATGCAATATTACATTATTATTTTCTCCATCGGTAATGTTTGTCTCCCAGGGTGAGAGGAGAAAGTAACGGTTCCGGGTGAGAACTCAGGTGAGCTACTCTCTGCTGTGGGTGGTAAGGGCTAAGAAGAGTCCACCCACTGATGTATTTTTCGGAGCTAGCCGACCTAACCGGAAGAGTCCGTGACCAGAAGGAGGAGGAATATCAGGAAGAATGGAATAAAATTAATGATTATTTAGTTAAATTTGCTAGGTTAAACTAACTGAAAATAGCTTGCAGATACTTAATGGGCTAAGGATTTTATTTATGTTAAGTGATGAATTAATATGTTTAATTCCATAAGGTGAGGATCTAACGATGTTAATGCTTAAGTTAAAATTTATAAAAATTGGGATTTGGAAAACCGTTAAAAGGACATGCAATGAAATTCAACCAAAGGGAAGCGAGGAAGTCACTTAACAAAGTTAATAACTGTAATTTTCAATAAGACTATGATTTATGTTTGTTTGTCTTGTGTGTTTGTTTGTTTGTTTATAAAATTGTGAAAACTAATAAAATTTTGGGGGGAAAAGAAGAAGAGTCCACCCACAGAGGACACTGTATTTTACCCATTCAATTTGTATTTTCTGTAGCCGCTATCGCATTGTATTATGGAAAATAATAATAATAATCTCATTCTTAAAAAAAAGATTCCCGAAAGTTGAACCCTTTCTGTTGATCATCTCAACCAAACAAACCTTGAAACATTTAAAATAGTATCCACATTTGAATATAATGGTTTCAGTTGTTAGATTGATACTCCCCCCCAACTGTTCTTTATTGTTCATTTCATGTCTCAAGTTAATTATATAACATTTAGGGGGAAAGATACAGCTCAGCATCCCAGCACTGGAGGCCAAGATGGAGAAGATCTCCACAACCACCAGGATTTTTTCCCCTTTGGTGCTTAGATATGTTGGGACAAAAGATGCCCAAACACTGCAAAACACCAAAACACTTCCTAGCTTCCAAATTGGTCCTTACCGCCTACTGTGAAGGAGGAGCTACCAGGCTTTCAGGTGACATGGTGTCAACTGTCTGCTGTACTGTTTCTACTACTTCTTTTTTATATATATTATATTTTTATTGGTTTTCAAATACAAAAAAAATATACATTCCATACATCTTAATTACATCTTTCTTCTCTTTTTGACTTCCCTCAGTTTGTCTGCCATTCCTTCCCTTTGTTACCTTTTACACATTTCTGCCCTTTTAACCATTTCCCCTCACAGAGCTTCCTTAAAACTTACAAACGTAATTTGATTATCACTCAGTTTTTGCATATATTGGATAAACTTTTCCCAATCATAGAATCATAGAGTTGGAAGAGACCACAAGGGCCATCGAGTCCAACCCCCTGCCAAGCAGGAAACACCATCCGAGCACTCCTGACATATGGTTGTCAAGCCTCTGCTTAAAGACCTCCAAAGAAGGAGACTCCACCACACTCCTTGGCAGCAAATTGCACTGTCGAACAGCTCTTACTGTCAGGAAGTTCTTCCTAATGTTTAGGTGGAATCTTCTTTCTTGTAGTTTGGATCCATTGCTCTGTGTCCGCTTCTCTGGAGCAGCAGAAAACAACCTTTCTCCCTCCTCTATGTGACATCCTTTTATATATTTGAACATGGCTATCATATCACCCCTTAACCTCCTCTTCTCCAGGCTAAACATGCCCAGCTCCCTTAGCCATTCCTCATAAGGCATTGTTTCCAGGCCTTTGACCATTTTGGTTGTCCTCCTCTGGACACGTTCCAGTTTGTCAGTGTCCTTCTTGAACTGTGGTGCCCAGAACTGGACACAGTACTCCAGGTGAGGTCTGACCAGAGCAGAATACAGTGGTACTATTACTTCCCTTGATCTATATGCTATACTCCTATTGATGAAGCCCAGAATTGCATTGGCTTTTTTAGCTGTCACACTGTTGGCTCATGTCAAGTTTGTGGTCAGCCAAGACCCCTAGATCCTTTTCACATGTACTGCTCTCAAGCCAGGTGTCACCCATCTTGTATTTGTGCCTCTCATTTTTTTTGCCCAAGTGCAATACTTTACATTTCTCCCTGTTAAAATTCATCTTGTTTGTTTTGGCCCAGTTCTCTAATCTGTCAAGGTCGTTTTGAAGTGTGATCCTGTCCTCTAGGGTGTTAGCCACCCCTCCCAGTTTGGTGTCATCTGCAAATTTGATCAGGATGCCCTTGAGTCCATCATCCAAGTCGTTGATAAAGATGTTGAATAAGACCGGGCCCAAGACAGAACCCTGTGGCACCCCACTAGTCACTCTTCTCCAGGATGAAGAGGAACCATTGATGAGCACCCTTTGGGTTCGGTCAGTCAGCCAGTTACAAATCCACTGAGTGGTAGCATAGTCAAGATCGCATTTTACCAGCTTCTTTACAAGAATATCATGGGGCACCTTGTCAAATGCCTTGCTGAAATCAAGGTAGGCTCCATCCACTGCGTTCCCTTCATCTACCAGGCTTGTAATTCTGTCAAAAAACGAGATCAGGTTAGTCTGACATGACTTATTTTTCAGAAATCCATGCTGACTATTGGTGATCACAGCATTCCTTTCTAGGTGCTCACAGACTGTTTGCTTAATTATCTGCTCCAGAATCTTCCCTGGTATTGATGTCAGACTGACTGGGCGGTAATTATTTGGGTCCTCTCTTTTCCCCTTTTTGAAAATAGGGACAACATTTGCCCTCTTCCAGTCTACCGGGACTTTGCCTGTTCTCCAGGAATTCTCAAAGATGACTGCCAGTGGTTCTGAGATCACATCTGCCAGTTCTTTTAATACTCTTGGATGCAGTTCATCTTTCCAGAGTCTTTCCCAATCCTCCATTTGTATAATGCCCTATATCATAACTGATTTTACCTCCTCATCCTTTGTACCCCATTCCAATAATATCTTATACATTTTTGCTAAAATCTTAAAATCATTATTCAATATTTCTGTCTGAAATTTTGATTCTTTGTCAGCAAAACTGCTCTGATTTAAATCTTTTCTAAACATCTCATTAATTTGAAAAAATGCAGCCAGTCATTCACATAATCCTTAACTTCTTCAAATCTACCACTTCTGACTTCTGTCTCTGTTCAGGATTAGAGCATATGCTGGCTTGCTCCTGTTCCTTTCTCCTGTTCCTCCTCCTCCTCCTGTTTGCCACCGCCGCACACCTGGGTCCATGCAATCTTCATCTGCCTCCTGCCTGGAAGCCTCTTGAGATGGAGGCCACCACCATTCCTCCTCATCATCTGGCCAGTCCCTGACAGATATGCTATATCTGATGTGATATATCTGATGTCAGCTGCGGGACAGATAATGAGTGGCTGGGCTGATGAGGGTTTGTAGATTCCATCAGCTGTCAGGAGCACCTACAAAGCCCTGTGCAAAGTGCTCTACAAGTGCTGGTGATGAGCTGATAGTTCAGGCTTGCAAATAAGCTTTCATGGTGCTATGGAAGCCCCAACAGTCAGCTGATCATGAAGGCTACCATAGCTCTGTGAGTACCAGTATGCAAGCCCCAATGATCAACTGATTGCAAGGGGTTGCAGAGTGACATGTTTGGAGATTTTCAACCCCAGTGATCAGCTGATCATTCATGTGAGATAAATAGGTTCTCTGATGTCACTGCGATATCAGATGACTGAGAGATATGCTGCACCTAAAGATCCAGGACACCTTTCAGATCAAGTTCCCCACAAGATCACAAGATCAACCATGTTGTTTACAATATGGTCTTAGGCCTCAGAATTTGGTGGTGGTCAATCTAGTTAGAAAAATACAACCTACAGTTTTTCAGCACCAGAAAATAGAATTAAGAATATTTATGTAGTATTGCCTTACTTCTTTGGACATAACTTGTTCAGAATTGACTGCTATACAGTGGTACCTCAGGTTAAGTACTTAATTCGTTCCAGAGGTCTGTTCTTAACCTGAAACTGTTTTTAACCTGAAGCACCACTTTTGCTAATGGGGCCTCCTGCTGCTGCCGTGCCGCCGGAGCCTGATTTCTGTTCTTATCCTGAAGCAAAGTTCTTAACCTGAAGCACTATTTCTGGGTTAGCGGAGTGTGTAACCTGAAGCCTCTGTAACCTGAAGCGTAGGTAACCTGAGGTGCCACTGTATTGGAGTCTTGAACACTTTAAACCTCATTGAGAAAGAGCCTAAATCACTGAATTAACAGATTTCTAAATCTAAATTTGATTATTGAATTTTAATTTAAAATTATGGTATGTCCATAATTGTCTATATGGTGTTAGTTAATATAATAGATAATTGATAAGCTTGATAAACTGACTCAATTTAAAGGTTGTGCAAAGTTTTATTCTACCTCTTTAAATTATTGGCTGCAAAGCAGTTATTCTTTTATTATAATTGTTCTTCTTTCACACAGTTTTCTAGGTGACTTTTCTCTCTCATTTTGCTGAATCTCATTAAACTCTTATTCCTCCCTACTAAGGAGGACCAGCTGAGACTTTGGCTATGATGTAATAAACATCTTCCCCCACTGCACATCACCAAGAAGCAACAACCCAGCAAAGCTGATTAAGTCTCCTGTAATTATCAAAGAAATCATGATCATTTCTTTGACTCTTTGGGGAGTTCCAGTAGCTGCATGAAAACGATGAATCAAGACTTGCAGATACTATTAATATTTCCTGTGATGTTCAAAGCTTGGCCTTGCACCAAGGGCTCTGTCAGACTGATCACTGATACTTTTTCCTGCAAAAATCTGGCTTTCGTAACCATCCCAGTGAGACTTTGCTGCTCAGTATCACTCAGATGACAATGTGCAAAGAGATGAATTGTCGCCTAAAAAATTCCTCTTGCTCCTACCATGCTCTGTGCAGGATGGTACTTTCCATGATGTTGGCGTCAGTGCTGCTTCCTCCAGATGAGTGCAAGGCTGCTGTTGCTCCGTGTTCCATCAGTGACCCTCTTCCTATTCTTCACAAATATTTCCAGTCTGGAGATGTTGTTATTGCTGGCATTATGTCTCAAATCTATATAACTTCAAGCATAGCCTTCACTGAACTTCCTACACCTGAACTCTTTGATGACATTCTGTAAGGAAATGTGTGTGTGTGTGTGTGTGTGTGTGTATCCTTAAAAACCTTATCGTATATCTGTAATGAATATATTTCTGCATTTGACATATGATGAAGGTTATGCTCATTACACTAGTGGCCAAAATTGTGGAAAACTTTAGGAAAAGCTGTATTTCTAAGGTTTGGCAGCTCATAAAAACAGTACTAATGCCATGAAATTAAATATTATTAGAAAGATCGTCTAATGCAGAATATAATGCCACAAACTGTGCTGAATAGCCCTGACCTGAATCCAACTGAAAATCTGTGGAGCTGATTAAGAAACCATTTTAGTCAGAAGCAGTCAAGGAATAAAGCACAACTGATAGACGCAATAATGCAATCTTGGTTTCACATTATAACAACTGACAAACTGAAATCTTTGGTTTACTCCATGGGATGCCATTGTTGGGCTGTAATGGCAGCAAAAGAAATAATGAAAAGCTATGAAATACCTTTTATCATGGTTTTCTGTGTATAACATTTTTATTTGGGTATAACTGTTGATAGAATAAGGATAATTCAACACTGTTGCATTATATTGTCATTCTAATGCTATATATATTTATGGTATTGATCTAAAAACTACTGATGTTGTGAGCCAGAGATACAGAAATACTTTCCAAAATGTTTTCATAATATTGGCCACGTGTGTATGAATTCCTACCACCCTTTTCCTTCCATGTAGTTCTGGTGTTTATGAGACATGGGGGCAGACCTGATAGCTCACACCCAGTTTGTGGTAAACTTTTTCTTCTTATACGGTAGGCTTATACCAATGTTCAGTTTTTTAAAAAAATAATTGCAAGGCAGTAAGAAGATAACATCCCCATTCACTTTGTTAAGGCTTTCTGCTCGTTTACCATGGTGAGCTAAGGATTTCTTATTGAATATTTGACTTTAATCCAAGCAAAGTCATAATTCATTCAGACTTAGAGGTGATTTTATTGTAAGCTTTTGGTAACCAGACTTCCTCGTCCTCCTCTGTAGAACAGAACTAGCAGCAATCAGGGCCAGACTGCCTATGCGGTGGCAGGAGTTAGACATTCAGCGCAGCAAAACATCCAGGTTTCAATATTGTGTTTCAATATATCCATACACTTTCCTTCACTGTGGGAATGAAATCCATTTTTGTGAATGTGAACTGTTATGCACTATGTCGCTCTCCATACAGACCAATGACACAACTCTACCAGCATATCCTGGCTTTGGCATTTGCTGTGAAAGAGATAAATGAAAATCCCCAAATATTGCCCAATATCTCTCTGGGTTTCCACATCTACAACAGCCATTTCAGTCCAAGCTGGACCTACCAAGCCTCCATGGAACTTCTCTCTAGCCAAGAAAGACTCCTCCCCAACTACAAGTGTGATGTTCAGGAGACTCCAAAGGTGGTCATTGGGGGGGCAAACTCTGATTTACGTCTCCACATGTCAACCATCCTGTCTATGTACAAGATGCCAAGAGTAAGAGTTCTGCATGGAACATGGGTCAACATGAAAGCCATTTACAGTTGCCTTTGACTAAATCTCATTGGGTTGCATGCTGGTAATTGAATGGCAAAGTGGGCATAGGTTGGTATTTCTCAACCAAAAATGTAGGTTGTGGAAAATATGTCTGCTTCAGTTCCAGACATCCTTAAAAACTCAGGTGGAATAATTCTTCATTGGACATTTTACTGCTGTTCAGACTGTAATAAAACATCTGTGGCCTGTGGCACCACAACTGTATGTTTGCTATGCCTGCTGAAAAATCACTTATATCGAAATATTTTCCAAAATAACTTTAACATTTCCAAATCAACAGAGGTAAAGAATATGTGAATCCTTCAGATTAATCAATGTTGATCAAATTGAAATTGAAATCTGGATTTGCATTTAAGTGATATTCACTTTTCCTCTTGTTCAGAAGACATCTGAAGGCAGCCCTGTTTATGGAAGTTTTTTAATGTTTGATGATTTATCGTGTTTTTAATATTCTGTTGGAAGCCGCCCAGAGTGGTTGGGCAACCCAGTCAGATGGATGGCATACAAATAATATTGTTGTTGTTGTTTAAAAAAATATGCATTTAGCTGCTGTATGGGTCTTCCCTTGTAATGAATGAAAGCATCCAAGCTGGTTTTAGCCACCAAATGTTCTCACCTGGTGCTCAGCAACAGCTGCATTTCACATGGATGTGGATTGGCTTGGTTTATCTGATGGGTGATAGTTGAGCATTATTTGTGCAAGGTTTGGGAAATCTGTTTTGATTTTATGGGGGGGGGGATCCATAAACAAGCTCTTGCTGGTTAGTTCAGTGAAATTGTGGAGAATGGCCCTGAAATGATCATAGTTGTGATAGAAAGCACAGCCAAGTGGTACCACTCTGGTAATGAGAACGTGGCTCAATACTGCAGAAACAGATGATGTACCAATACTAACCATGGCAAAAGTTTGGAATTAGAACAGTCCAGATGGATTTCATATCATAACCTATGCAAAGGTGGTGGGAAATAGCTTTCCTACATGGTTCTCTATCCTTCGCAGTTGACACAAGGAATCATCTAGGGTTCCAGAATTTATTCAGACGAGAAACTTTACATGCAGCAGGGGGAGAAAGCTTTATCAGGCTTTTCTTTGAACAAGCATTTACCAGTTATTTCCTTTACTTTTTTTTAGATGTGAAAAGCAGCCAATTCTTCCATAAACCTAACTGAAAAATTGCTATATTTGATGTGAAGTCATTAATAGCCAAGTATTTCCCAAATCTGTAGATTCTAAATTAATTTCTGTTTAGATTTTTAAACAGAAATAATGAAAAAGGCAAATCCTCCTGGTTAATATACAGTAGTACCTTGGGTTACAAGAACCTTTTAATAAGGGTGAAAGAGGAGAGCGCAAAATATGGTCTAAAGCTCAACATCAAAAAAATGAAGATCATGGCCACTGGTCCCATCACCTCCTGGCAAATAGAAGGGGAAGAAATGGAGGTAGTGAGAGATTTTACTTTCTTGGGCTCCATGATCACTGCAGATGGTGACAGCAGTCACAAAATTAAAAGATGCCTGCTCCTTGGGAGAAAGGCGATGGCAAACCTAGACAGCATTTTAAAAAGCAGAGACATCACCTTGCCAACAAAGGTCCATATAGTTAAAGCCATGGTTTTCCCAGTAGTGATGTATGGAAGTGAGAGCTGGACCATAAAAAAGGCTGATCGCCAAAGAATTGATGCTTTTGAATTCTGGTGCTGGAGGAGACTCTTGAGAGTCCCATGGACTGCAAGAAGATCCAACCTCTCCATTCTGAGGGAAATCAGCCCTGAGTGCTCACTGGAAAGACAGATCGTGAAGCTGAGGCTCCAATACTTTGGCCACCTCATGAGAAGAGAAGACTCCCTGGAAAAGACCCTGATGTTGGGAAAGATGGAGGGCACAAGAAGAAGGGGACGACAGAGGACGAGATGGTGGGACAGTGTTCTCGAAGCTACAAACATGAGTCTAACCAAACTGTGGGAGGCAGTGGAAGACAGAAGTGCCTGGCGTGCTCTGGTCCAGGGGGTCACGAAGAGTCGGACATGACTAAACGTCTAAACAACAACAACCTCGGGTTACAGATACTTCACGTTACAGAAATAGTACCTTGGGTTAAGAACTTTGTTTCAGGATGAGGACAGAAATCGTGCTCCGGCAGCATGGCGGCAGCAGGAGGCCCCATTAGCTAAAGTGGTACCTCAGGTTAAGAACAGTTTCAGGTTAAGAACGGACCTCCGGAACGAATTAAGTTCTTAACCCAAGGTACCACTGTATACCAATTAAATAGAGATTGAAATCTGGTTTTGAGTCTAATTGGTGTTTTGATATCATCATTTGTTATCATCTTTCCTCCCTTGATTTTAACAATGACCCTCTTCAGCTCATCTATGGATCTTCTCCTTTGACGACTAATGACATTCAAGCCCTTTTCACCCACTGGATATTCCCAGATGGGACTCAGCAATACGAGGGGATCTTCCAGTTACTGCTGCATTTCCGTTGGGTGTGGATTGGTGTGCTTTTTCTCCAAGATGACACTGGAGAGAGATTTGTACAAAATATTCTCCCCATGTTTGCCCAGAAGGGTATCTGTTTTGATTTTATAGAAAGTTTCCCTAGGCTTACCTCTTCTGGTGAGTTTGATGAAATGGTGGAAGAAGGTTCGAAAACAATCAGCATTCTTGTGCGTAGCACTGCCAATGCTGTGGTTGTGCATGGTGAAATTCAAACAATTATGGTAATGAGAATGATACCCAAACTTGCGGAAACGAATGATGTGTCAATGCAAGGAAATACAAAAGTCTGGATTATGACAGCCCAGATGGACTTCACCTCATTTCCCATTCAAAGAGGTTGGGACATCACATTCCTCCATGGGGCTCTATCCTTTGCAGTTCACTCTAAGGATCTTCCAGGATTCCAGAAATTTATTCAGATGAGAAACCCTACCTTGGAAAAAGAAGATGGCTTTCTCAGGGTTTTCTGGGAAGAGGCATTTAATTGTGGTTTTCCCAACCCTGCTTCAGAGAAGAAAGATGACAAAATCTGCACTGGGGAGGAGAATATTGAGAGCCTGCCTGGGTCTGTTTTTGAAATGAGCATGACAGCCCACAGCTACAGCATCTACAATGCAATCTATATTTTGGCACATGCTTTGCACACCATGCAGTCCACCAAATTAAATTGCAGAGCAATGGCAGGTGGAGCAAGAGGGAAACTTACAGATCAACAGCCGTGGCAGGTAATGTTGTCTTCCAGTTAATACAGATGTCTGTAATCAACTCTGGAGCTCAGCCAAAGGGGGCACTTTTCTTGAATACCTCTGTCAGTAGGGGAAACTCACTGCGTGTCAAGGCCCTGAGCCCTCGCCCAGTTGTTGAATAATAAAACACATGGACACCAGTATTTTAGATTTGTGGTCTAAGTTCTATGAAATTTAGGCCAAGACTAACTGTAATTCTTAAAAGAACCACATCTTACCTTCATTGCTACAATTGAACATTGCTACAATTGAAATTAGCCTTCATAAAACATTTAAATGAATATTGTGTTCCACAATGTCGAACTTTTGTATATCCTCATGAGCAGGGCTTTTTTCAGCCATAACTCAGGGGAACTCAGTTCTCTCCCCTCTCCACGGGGGCACCATTGCTATTCCAAGGGAACGAAGGAGGTGTTTGTGGTGAGATCCAGCATCTCTTTTTCTAGAAAATAGTACAGCTCATTAATTCGTTTTTCCTTTTTAGCTCCATCCATTTTGGATAAGCTTGATAAACTGACTCATTAAAAGAAACTCATTAAAAACACAGAGAGAAAGACACTAACATACATCTTTTAAGGAGACCATGAACTATACCTCTTAGATGTTAAAGATAAACACTCTATTTGTACAAATATTACTTATATTTAATTATTTTTGGCATCTTCATTTATTGCTTTTTTCCTCTTCAAACTTAGGTCCACCACTTTCTGGGAAGAGTTTCATTCAATAATAGTGCTGGGGAAGAAGTTTCCTTTGACCAAAATGGGGAATTAGTAGCTGGATTTGATATAGTAAATTGGGTCACATTCCCAAATCAGTCATTTCTGAGAGCCAAAGTTGGAACAATGGACCCACAAGCTCCCCCAGAAAAGAGGTTAACCATTCATGATGATGGTATCATGTGGCCCAACTGGTTCAACCAGGTAAGAATTAGGTAAGAACAGGTAAATATCTGTTCTGGATTTTCTCTAGTTTTTTGGTCAGTCCGAAAACTGCCTCACTGCAACACATTGAATCACCATCAATTATCAGACTAGGTATATTAGAGGAAACACCTGACTGTTAAAAAAAAAGCTATTGTGTTTCCAAGCCTATTTGCAGAGGTATCTGAGCTGCAGAGTGTCACTAGTCAATTAAATTCAAAGTAGCCCAGTATGTCTTTTAATTAGAATATCCTTCCTTCCTTCCTTCCTTACTTCCTTCCTTCCTTCCTTCCTTCCTCCTTTCTTTTTTCTTTCCTTCCTAGTATTTTGCATGCGCACACACCACCAATCCATTCTGGAGTTATTTGGCCCCAAATCAAATGGGGATAAGGCAATGTTTGATTAGGGTTCTTAAAATTCCAATTGAACATACTGTCAGAAATGCTCTCCACCTTTCTTTAGACCATACTTCAGACCCCTGCAGTCAGGATTGGACCATTTACTCAGAGGTTGGTGATCAGAGGGCTCAATCCTGCTCAATTTGATGGCACCCATGTGTCCCCCTGCTTGGAACAGGCACACATATCCAAAGTACAGTGTGGGGCTATTTGAAAGCTCTGTTGTAAACAGCCCTGTGATGGTGCTATTTGCAGATGCTTCCTGCCTCCCCTTCCCATCCGGCAACCCAAACCCTAACATCACTTGGGGGGGGGGAGTGTAATTCCGTTTGATTCAGGACTGTCTCTGTCCAACTTGGTTGAAGTCTGGTTCCTTCTAAATCAGCCCAATTCACTTGGAGATTTGGTCAAATCTGTTCCACAGCTCTAATTTTTATCCCACAATTACTCCAGACAGAGTCAATTCACTGTTGAAACCTTCTCATTGGTTTGCATAGAAATATTATCCAAACTTTTACTTGCAGAACTCTTCAAAAACAGAACATAAACATCAAAGATACAACCAAATATTCATGCAGTGTCTTGTGCTGTGCAACACAGGCTCAGCATCTTAGAAAATGTGACATAATCTAAACAGACTTGGAAGCAAAGTCTCTCTCTCTCTCTCTCTCTCTCTCTAACAGCATCCGTTTCCCTGGAGCTGTTTTTCTTGAGAATTTCATTTACATCTTCTGTTCCCTGTGGTGTTCAGAGAAAGACTAAACAGGCAACTCCCTTCAAAATGGAGATTTGCAACCAAATACCTTCATCACATGATCAAAGGTTCACTTTCAGCACAGAGTAGAGGAACAATCAACATGTTATTACTAACTAGTTAAAGATCTGAGTCCTGTGAAACAAACCCCAAGTTAGCAATACACATTTAGGCATTCTAATCTCAGTGTCATTTAAACTATTACATTCAACATGGCAAACATCCAAACATTGGCTGCTGAATTAAAAGGATTAACAGTAAATGTTCACACAACCCCCTGGTCAAACTATTGTATTTAACAGCTGGCTCTGCAGAAGGCTTTATAGAAAACAAAATTAAATTGTAAGGCACATGCAGGTGATGAAGAAGGTAACTCTAGAAACAAATAGCACTGAAAGATTGCATCGAGAGCCAACGTTTATGTCAAAAATGCTTGAGCAATTTCTATAGTCATGAGATATTGACCCAATAAGCTTTCACCTGAATATTTTCTAATTTGATAGAGATTAGCACTGCCATGCTAATATCTGTAGAAATTTAAATAATTACTAATATGGCTTTCATAAAGGGAAATGTACTGGAGTTCCAATGCTATAATTAGTGCTGGACTAAAGGTCATCTTTAGAAAAAAGCACAAAACCTCTAGCAAGCTATTGTTTTACTGTCGTTTTAATTATTTGAAGATAGGTCAGTGAGATGCAAACTCCCAAACCATTTTCTTCTTTCATTTATGAACAGACACAACCCACTTCTCTGTGTAATGAGAATTGTCATGTAGGTTATAGAAAGAACAAGAAGGAAGGAAAGCCATTCTGCTGCTATGATTGCTTTTCGTGTCCAGAAGGGAAGATCTCAAACAAGGAGGGTAAGGAATGCATCACACGTTTTAATTTTACCTGTGCATCAAAAGCTCCTTTCTCTAGTGGGAAAACAGCATGGAAGTAGCAAATAAACATTCTGGCATCTCATAGATGCATTATGCCAATTTGGGCACAGAAGAACTTTTTGTTTCACTGAGATTTCTTTATTTCTTTTTCTTTTTCAGACATGGATGACTGTTTAGAATGCCCTGGAGATCAATATGCAAACAATGAACAGGATGGCTGCCTCCCCAAAGACAAAACATTCTTGTCTTATGGAGAACCATTGGGGATCAGTTTGGCCACGTTGTCCCTCTTCTTTTCCTTCATCACAGCTTTGGTGCTTCAAATATTCGCAAAGCACAGAGATACTCCCATAGTTAAAGCCAACAACCGCAACCTCACTTATATTCTCCTCCTTTTCCTCCTGCTCTCCTTCCTTTGTGCTCTGCTCTTCATTGGCCAGCCTAAGGAAGTCACCTGCCTCCTTCGACAAACTGCTTTTGGCATGATCTTCTCAGTGGCAATTTCTTGCATATTGTCCAAAACCACCATTGTGGTTCTGGCTTTCATGGCCACCAAGCCAGGGTCCAGCATGAGGAAGTGGCTGGGGAAACAATTGGCCAGTTCCATTGTTCTTTCCTGCTCCCTTATTCAAGCCACAATCTGTAGCATATGGCTGGCAACTTCTCCTCCTTTCCCAGACGTTGACATGCACTCAATGACTGAAGAAATAATACTAGAATGTAATGAAGGTTCCACTATCATGTTTTATTGTGTCCTGGGATTCATGGGTTTGCTGGCTGTTGTGAGCTTCACGGTGGCTTTCCTAGCTAGAAAGTTGCCTGACAGTTTCAATGAAGCCAAATTCATCACCTTCAGCATGTTGGTCTTTTGCAGTGTGTGGCTCTCCTTTGTTCCAACCTACTTGAGCACCAAGGGCAAATACATGGTGGCTGTGGAGATCTTCTCCATCTTGGCCTCCAGTTGTGGGTTACTGGGCTGCATCTTTTCCCCCAAATGCTATGTTATTTTACTGAGGCCTGAGCTGAACAGCAGGGAGCAGCTAATAAGAAGATAGTTTTAAATAATCCAGAAGTCTGAATCATGCTCGTAATTCTAGGTGTCTGTTCTTGCTATTTTAATTACGTGTATGTAATTAGAAATTAGGAATGCTCATGAGAAACCATGTGCCTTGCCCCCTCCTGGGTAATGGCTGCCCCCCAGCGACTCCCAAGCCTCCCCCAATCTGTCAAAACAAAGGGAGAAGGGGGCAGGAAATCGAGGAAGGCTTAGGAGTCACAGGCGGGTGATGCACCATAGCTCAGTTTGTAAAAAAACTTTGCATTTATGTTTTGCAGGGTGCGAAAGAAGGGCTTTGCACCTTTATACAATATGCATGTGTGCTTGGGCCCAGGGTCTTTTGCCTCACCATCCCGACTACTGACTCCCTGTTGCTACTCAGCTTCAAAACAACAACAACAACAACAACAACAACAAAAAACGGGTCCCCAGATTTATCGAAAAAAATCTGGTAACTATATCCTATGCCACACATTTAACCCAGAGATGCATTTTAAATAAAAGCACACATTCTACTCATGTTAAAACACACTGATTCCTGGCCAATCCAAAGGCCAGATTTAGAAGGCGATTGGGCCAGATCTGGCCTCCGGGCCTTAGTTTGCCTACCCATGGTCTATGAAAATAACCTTGAACTTGGCTCAGTCGTAAGTGGGCACCCAGGGCAGCTGTTTTCACCAAGGGCCCCATGTTCTCGACCAGAAGATCCTTTCAGCATCCTTGCTCCTGCATTCTGCACCAGCTGGCACTGCCAAACCAGACTTAAGGGCAGCCCCACAAGGAAGTGCATTGCAGGAATCCAGCCTTGAGATTATCAACATATGGGCTGCAGTGATCAGGCTACCCCTGTCCAGGAACGGGTGCATTTGGTGAAGCAGACAAAGCTGGTTTATTGATCCTCGTCCAGTCCCCAACTGCATCAAGACACTGAAGAGCTCAATTGGCTAGACAGTGGTGCTGATAATGCAAAGTCTGCAGGTTCAAGCCCTGTAAGGAACAGCTGCACATTCCTGCATTGCAGGGGGTTCAACTAGATGATCCTCAGGGGCCCTTCCAACTCTATGATTCTACCACCGGGGATGAAAAAGTTACGGTGTCCACCCCCCTGGCGATGAACTCACTGGTTGCCCTTATGTGCCCTGTAAGGTAGTGACCATGCAGATCAGAAGAGGCAGATCAGAAGAGACACACAGAGTAAGGAAACAAATATTGGTCTGCATTGCAAATAAATGCATTGAACGGAAAACAGGCCATGATTGGATCCTTCCATTCTTTATTTTTGTAGTCATCTACATTTGAGCTTGCAGAATAAGGTCTTTTCAAGGTGTTTTTGAGGGCTGATGCCAGAGAGTCCCAAAACGTAGGTGGCAGAGTGTGGATTGTGCATTAAAACAGTGGGGTGGGCGATCTCTTGGTTTTGTTTTTGTGTAGTGATCATGGGATCCAGTTACGATCATCTTAAGGGGTCTTCTTAGAGCCAGGTATCCTTAGGCACCTTCTTACAAACATAGTTTATTGGTAGATCACATGATGCTGCCATCCAGCATTTGTTGTAGTAGCAATCAAAGGACATTGCAATACAGTCGTGGTTCGGTTCTCTATTTGGCTCATAGTAATTCCAGTAGCTGAAAAGAAAAGAAACAGCAGCACTGATCGATCAAGATTGGATGTCTACTTCCTCACTCACTCCCCATGCCTTCTACTATTACTTGGAAACGTATCTTTTAAGAAGCGTATCTTCTGGGATTAAAAACAAATTATATCCCCATAAATAAGGATATTCTTCTATGCATCCGCTGCCGCAAGAGTTCTTATAGCAAAGAACTGGAAGGGAGACAAAATACCCACAATAATAGACAGGCAAATCAAACTTATTGAATTTGCTGAACTGGCCAAAATGATGGCAGCTTTCAGAGGTCAAACAAATCAAAATTTAATAAAAGAATGGAGTTGCGTGAATGAATATATGAAAGAAACACTGCTCCGGTACAGAAATATTGAAATGTAAAGAACAAAGTTTGTAAGGGGGAAAGGTTACAAATGCAAGTAAAATCAGAATATTTGTCAAATACAATATAACAACACAACTGTAAAGATAAGTTATAGAATTAAGGTCAAGCAACGATGGAAGGAAGTCAGATTTTAACTCACATTTCGAGTTATGTCGAACCAATGGTGGGGGGATGAGGTGGGGGGATGCTTTGTGTTACTAACATGTACATATGTGTAAACCTTTCTTTCTTCTTGTTATTTTGTAGAGATAAAACTTCAATAAAAATTAATAATAATAACAATAACAAACTGTAGAAATATTTTCCTAAAGAGAGTGTTGCTCAGCTTTAGGTTCCTACAAGTCCCTTTGAAGCTGAGCTAAGCAGCACAAACCATTTAAAAGCATGTTCTCACCCTCTTCTGAATCAGCACATTCACTTGTTTAGAGAAGCAGGAAGAGTAGCCTCCCTCCCTCTGCAACCTAGTGAGAAGAAGCAGTCACTCACCTGGATAATGATGTAGAGGAGTACATATGTAGACCTTTGGTCATAGAGAAAAGTGCATGGCAAAATATATTTGGAGAGCAAATGGATCAATTATGTCAACAGAATCTGCAACGTTTTGGAACGTATGTCATTAACAAATATTTTTTCAAAAACTTACGTTTCTGAAACTATCTTCCCTGTCAGCCATTTCCATGTCCCTCCCTCGTCTTTAAAGACTCCAATCCAGAAAACCTTTTTAAGGTTTTGTACTTCGGTGCTCACAAAAAGCTAGGGAAGGGGTGGAGAAAGAACAAATAAAATCTTTTAAGACAATGTCCCTTTCTCTGGGAGACCACAGCCCTTTACAGAAATTCAACACGCATAAAACAAACATATTTTAAAAGGAACAGGTGTCACCTTTGAAGACCCTACCCACATTTTTTTTTTTGGAAGCAGTGATCAAAACTATACATAGTATTCCCATCACCAATAATAATTTCATACAGTGGATGTGGTATTGTCCCCCTGATCAACATTATGATGATAATGAATGATGATGATGGAATCAAGGAAGCATTCCAAAGAGGAAATATTGTAGTGAAGGGTAACTTCACCTGCCCTCACCAAGACTGGCTACATATGTATTCCAGTCATGACACAGAGTTAAAATTTGCAAATACTGTTAATGACTGTGCCATAGAACAGTTGGTCTTGGAGCCATCTAGTGGGACAGTGACCTGTGTGGCAAATACTCCAGTTTCTGCATCCATGTTTCTTGGTTGGTTCCAGAGACACTGGAATCAGTCTGGTTGTGGTATGCTTAATGGCATGATGATGGGGTCTCACCCATGTCTATGCCCTGTAGCACTCCAGTAGCCCTTCTGCCAGGGCTAAGGCTCTGGGAGAGGGATCTAGAAGAAGAAGAAGAGTTTGGATTTGATATCTAACATTCTCCTTTCCCTTCCTCCCCCACAACAAACACTCTGTGAGGTGAGTGAGGCTGAGAGACTTCAGAGAAGTGTGACTAGCCCAAGGTCACCCAGCAGCTGCATGTGGAGGAGCGGAGACGTGAACCCAGTTCCCCAGATTACGAGACTACCGCTCTTAACCACTACACCACACTGGTTCTCAAAGAGGCAAAGTTGGTTCCAATTCTGAAGAATAAACCGCTTTTTAAACTTTGGGGAAATAATAGGAACCATCTGAAAAGTTTCATGGATCCTTACCTGGTAAAAGATATTAGGCTGGAATCATCTCCATGATACTGTCATGCCAGAGGGTTAGGGTGAAAGCCTTCTTTCTAAGCACTCAGTACATCTCACAGAGTAGAGGAAGAATTTACCGGCAAGCCAAGGGATAGATGCCCCTCAAGTATCTCCTCCTTCACTCCCTTCAAAACCTCCTTCCTGAATGCCAGCTTCATTCTATTAGAGCTCAGCAGCTCCAAGAAACCTTAGTTAGTCCCAGATGGTAGCAGCTGCTCCCTGCCTCACCCACCCCTTGGCTTGACTGATGGAGCTGCTGTCTTGGCTGCATACAGGTAAATGTAACCTTCTTAAATGGATAGTGATGATAGGAGCCCATTGGCTCAATAAGATCCCCTACCTTTCCTATACTCAGCTTTGATGCTCACCTGTTCTTCCACTGATTCCACAGAAATGAGGTTGGCGCCTTCCCGCTCACAATTTTTTTGGGCATCCATCCATGAGGCTACCTCACTAGAAAACCAATATAAGGTCCTTTCATATATAACCCAGCCATCGTTCAAGTTTTCAGTAAGGATATCTTTGAGTCAAGCCATGTATGGAGGAAGTAGAGAGAGAAAAATAGGGAATTTAATGGGAACCACCTTGTATGTCTGTGCAGATTTCAATTATTTTTGTTAAGTTCATTTCTGTGGCCATGTGATAACATATCTAGGAAGCTCTGGAAGATTAAAAGAAGAACAACATTAACTCTTCAGCCCATGCTGATGCTGCAGTAAATACCTGGGTGGGCATAGCTGGGAGTGCAGTCAAGAACCTTTTATTTGAGGGAATAGAGAAAAGATGTATGTCCCCTAACAGGCCTTATCTGAACCTCAGGGGCCTCACCTATTTGTTTCCACCTGGATATTCAGGACAACATCAGGGCAGACTTGAAGATTGGGGAGGGGAAGTAGCTGTGGCTTATCAAAATTCTCTTTCTCTTTCTAGGCTCTCTGTGGAGGCGGGGAGGGGAACCCTAGATTGAAGGAGGCAGTGGTAAAACCACTCCTTAAGAAATCTTCCCTGGGCTCAGAAAATTTACGTAACTGACTGTCAGTTGCTAATCTCCCCTTCCTGGGCAAGGTTCTTGAGCGGGTGGTTGTGGACCAGATCCAGGTGCTCTTGGAGGAAACTGATTTTCTAGATCCATTTCAATCAGGATTTTCTGGATCCTTTTCAGTTTAGGCCTGGTTTTGGCATATGTCTTTAAAGGCAATGATATTTCCCAAAGACAAAGTGAAAGAGGGGAAATGGCATTATACAACTCTCACACAATATGTGTTTTGCTGCTGACCATCTTTAGCTTGCTTCTATGTACAAGTAAGGTAATAGGCATTCATTTCCATTCTTTGCTTTTACATCTAAAGCTTTATAGACAATTTTATAATCGCCAAGGGGTTAATTCACTGTGTGAGTGGCCATGAGGGCTTCTTTCTGATGACGGGCTTGTCTTTCCTCGCAATAGAAGCTAAATCTCAACAGTTCAGGAGAGCTGATCTGAATATCTCTGCTATTTCCCTAGGGTGGCTCTAAGAGTTTTCAGCTAGAGGAGGGGCTTTCAGCTGGTGCAGACTCAAGACAGGTTCCCACTGCGCTACAATTCTTCAGCATCGTAGGGTAGCTTACCAATTTCTTTTTGCAGTTCATCATTTTTATTGGCAAAATACCGCATTTCCTCTGATATGTTTTGAGCTGCAGCAAGTATTTCTAAGTCTAAAAGATTTGAAACAGTTTAAGGCAGGAGTATCTGAAATAGCAATCTGCAAATATCAGGAAACCAGTTCCAAACACTTAAAAACACCCAAGTCTGAAACAAGAAGCAGAGCTCCAGGATGGGGTTCTTATGAATATGAGGGCAGACTTGATTCTCTGTGGCTCAAATCACCAACGAAAAGCCTCAAAAGAATCCTGCAGCTTGATCAGACCAAAGACCCATGCAACCCACTATTCCTATCCTATTCCCACGTGCTCTACGTGGGGCTACCTTTGAAGGTGACCCGGAAACTGCAATTAATCCAGAATGCGGCAGCTAGACTGGTGACTGGGAGCGGTCGCCTAGACCACATAACACCGGTCTTGAAAGACCTACACTGGCTCCCAGTACGTTTCCGAGCATAATTCAAAGTGTTGGTGCTGACCTTGAAAGCCCTAAACGGCCTCGGTCCAGTATACCTGAAGGAGCGTCTCCATCCCCATCGTTCAGCCTGGACACTGAGATGCAGCGCCGAGGGCCTTCTGGCGGTTCCCTCATTGCGAGAAGTAAGGTTACAGGGAACCAGACAGAGGGCCTTCTTGGTAGTGGCGCCCACCCTGCAGAAAACCCTCCTTTCAGATGTGAAGGAAATAAGCAGCTATCCTATCTTTAAAAGACATCTGAAGGCAGCCCTGTTCAGGGAAGTTTTTAATATTTAACGCTGTACTGTTTTTAACACCTGATTGGGAGCCACCCAGAGTGGCTGGGGAAACTCAGCCAGATGGGCGGGGTATAAATAATAAATTATTATATTATTATTTTTATATTAAAAGTGGCTCATGAAGTATCTCTAATGTTCCCCTCCTATGTCCTCCTTTTCTGCTGGAAATCACAGGGTCACAAACCAATTCCCGCCTCGAGTCCCACAGGAAAGCCAAATATACAAAGAATACTTTGCAGTTTTCAATTATGCTTTGTGAGATCTAAGAAAATTGAGGCACCGAAACTCTTTTTCTGCTGAATTCTGGGTTGCATTCCACATAATTCTAAGGAGGACATTATGTCAGTGCATCCCAGTGAATCCCAAAGTGAACTACAAGAATTGAACTCTGTTTAATTTAAACATGTTACAGCAAAAGTGTGGATGTTCATATAAAATGCTTACCCTCCTTGTCTATATACACTGGATCAATCCCAACCAGAACGGTTCGAATCATATCCACTGCCATTTGAAACTCCTGTCTTTTTTTCAGTTCCTTCTGATCTAAGATGGAAGCAGGTAGAAAATAAATGAAGAAGTTGTGTTCTAGCACGTAAGTCTGATAAACTGGGGAAGGGGATACTTGGTTTCAATCTGCTATTAATATTGAATTTAAATTGCAGACTTGTACAACAAACATGCCCCGGGACCTTATGGAGAAGGACAAATAAAAAATCAAATCAACAAAAACATGAAAATGACTTCTATTAACATTTTTTTGCTCTCAGCCCTTAGACTGAGGGTTCCCATGCCTTGATTTAAGCTGCCCTGGTGGTCTGAATTCCTGTGTCCATTTGGCCTGCTACTTCTGTCACCAGATGGTTGGCCTTCCTTAGAGAGCTTTAGATTTTGGGGTGTCTAGATACACCTGCCCTCTTTGTCCTACAGACTTGCATTTGCCAGGTTGCCTCATGCTTAAAATATGCAAATTCTTGGTCATTTGGTTCCCTCCCCCTGAGCTTTGCTTACTTTGGAGGGCCCTTTAAAAACGAATTATCCAGGCAAATAGGCCATGTGTTCATCTATCCAGTGCTATTTTACTAGAAAAAGAGGCACCGGAACACACCATGAATGCCTCCCTTGTTCTCTAAGAATGACAGGGGCACCCACCTGAGAGGGGCCAGAACTGAGTCCTGTTTAATTCTAGCTGCAAAAAGCCCAGCATATATCTCAATATTTAGGTAGGCTCTGGACTCACCCACATTGGCCATGGCCTTATCCTCTGCAGCCTGTTTCCCCCAAGCTCTTTCCTTCATGGGACTGGAGCACTAGCAGAGGGCATGTAGTGATCAGGTGGGATTGCGATTAGGAATTATAAAAAATATGGAGCAAGCCATTTGTGTCAGCAATGAAAGCATTGCGTTGACTGGGTTTGAGCCATTTTGATATGATTTCTGATCTGTGTCTCTGATATTTCTCTGCCTGACAGGCACGTATCAGCATTCTAAACACAGGCCAGTTGTTCATCAGACATCCTGGGTCATGAAGCTAGAAGGTAGCTTTGATGTAGTTTGTTAATCGTTCACAAGGGGATGGTAAATACTACCTAAAAGCATTTCTCCTTGCTTCCTCTTTTGTTTACTCTGGACTACTATGCATGCTCAAATTAGCTCTTTGTAGTTTTAACTTTTAACTTTGTCCCCATGTGGGGTTTTTGAAATGCTCAGAGGAAATCGGATTGGTTCTTAGGAACACTGTGTAAAAAGTTCTTTTGTGAATAAAACGACCTGGGCTGAGGGGTGGAGAGAATTATTATTATTATTATTATACACACTTCTCCCAGAGTCTTGCTGGTCAAGCCTTGTGTGTATTTTATTAATCAGAGTCCAATTCTTCCTTGCTTTGGGAACGCTACAGGGCAGGGTGGCGAGATCAGGAACGGGGGCTCTCCCACAGCAAATGAGGATTAGTTGGGAAAGGAAGAGAGAATTGCAACTGGGAAAGGGAATTGTCCAGGGTGTCCCAGGGACTTGTGTTAGCCTATGTCTCTCTTACAAGTGCTGGAACGCACTTTTTCAGGGAGAACAAAACAGTGCCATTGCTCTCAATGGGTGACAGCTGTAACTCACCCCTGAAAATCAAAGAGAGATGAAAGGGGTAAAGGGAAGGTGGATCCTGCCATCTCCTTTTGGAAATGCTATTGGCATTAAAGCAAAGCCCATGACAGTAGTATCAACGTACGCCAATTATGTACTTACATAGCATGTAAATCAGCAGTGTCAAGGCAGCAATGATGAAAATCTCAAGTACGAGATATCTTTCACCCGCTGGAGATTTGAAGAAAGTAACCAAGTCGTGAAAAGCTGATGCTTGAAGAAAGAAAATATTACTTTAGCCATCAATAGCCAACATACCATTGCAACCCCAGGGAAAAGGGTTTCCATGTGCTGTGGCAGCCATCAGCCAGAGACACTCAACTGTTCAAGGAGTGGGCACTTGGGAGGATAAGCAGGTGGAGGAAGCAAGCCGAGATGCCTTGCTGCTTGAGGAGACTTTTCTGACCAATGTCTGGATCAGAAGACAGTAGCCTTTGATACTACTTTCTGCCCCCAGGCAAATGAAAAGATGCTCCCTCCATTCACACAATTCCATATACACAAGCTGAGCTGGGCTGGCCATTGGCTCCTATTTCTATGCTGCTGATGGGGCAGCAGACTAACTGAGGAGGTGCAATGCAGCTTATGTGGTCTACACCAGGGGTCAGCAAACTACGGTCCGTGGGCCGAGTCAGGCCCGTAAGGGTTGTAAATCCTGGCTGCATGACCATTTAAGGATCCTCCAAGAGTCTGAGGGTGAAACGCACACTGGAAAGAATTGCATTTCTTTGGTAGAGCCAACGCAGCGCCAGGGTCATCCATCATCCCAGCGCTGCGTTTCACTAGTAGAGCTGACGCCGCAGCAGCTCTACCAATGAAACGCAGTGCCAAGATAATCCCTGCTGCTGGGAGGGCTGCGAACGGTGGGAGAGCCTCCAGAGACCTTCCCGCAGTCCAGAGTTTGCCCTCCACTGCCGGCAGGAGGGCCCCCATCCCACCCCCGAAGCGCAGAAGAGGTGCCGACAGCAGGAGGCCCAGCAGGCCGCAATGCAGCACCAAACCCAGGCGAGGACCCCCCCCATCCAATGACTATCATCAGTGCAGGTAAGAAAAAATAATAATTTTTATTTTTATCATCTACAACACTGCCTTATTTATTTTACAGTACAGTGCATTGTTTATTATGGGACGCGGGTGGCGCTGTGGGTTAAACCACAGAGCCTAGGGCTTGCCGATGAGAAGGTCGGTGGTTCGAATCCCCACGATGGGGTGAGCTCCCATTGCTCGGTCCCTGCTCCTGCCAACCTAGCAGTTCGAAAGCAAGTGCAAGTAGATAAATAGGTACCGCTCCGGCGGGAAGGTAAACGGCGTTTCCGTGCGCTGCTCTGGTTTCACCAGAAGCAGCTTAGTCATGCTGGCCACATGACCCAGAAAAACTGTCTGCGGACAAACGTCAGCTCCCCCGGCCAGTAAAGTGAGATGAGCGCCACAACTCCAGAGTCGTCCGCGACTGGACCTAATGGTCCCTTTACCCTTTACCTTTTACATTGTTTATTGCTTTCATTTTATGGCTCAATGGTCTCGTTAGATAGGAAAATTCATGTTAAATTGCTGTTTTAGGGTTTGTTTTTAAAAGTCTGGAACGGATTAATTTAATGCAGTGTGCATAGGAATTCATTCATTCCCCCCCCCCAAAAAAATATTCATTCATTATTATTTTTCAAAAATTTTTTTCAAGACCCCCACAAAGTCTGAGGGACAGTGGACCGGCCCCCTGCCGACCCCTGGTCTACACATCTCACAAACGTCTACCCACCCCAGCACCTACTACTTGAGGCAACTGCCTCATTCTGCCTAATTGTACAGCCATTTCTGACTGCACACACTAAAGGAACACAACAGCCAGCAGCAAACAGTGGGCTCACCCCTGGGGTTTCTATGGGGCTTAGTGGATCTCTGGCACCCAAAGAGCTGCATGGGCTTTTCTCTGCACGCCTTCCTGGCACAACATGACCGGTTCCACTCCCTGCCCATCTCTCCATCAACTTCCCTTTCCTGTGCATTCCTCTACTTTATGAGAAACCTCAACCCATATGACTGTGCTGTATACAGATCACCAGTTTCCTTTTCTTTTCTTTTACGCTTTCTGGACACTGCGTGTCTTCTGAATGCTGCACGCTTTATGAGCGCTGGCTTCCCCATCCTCTCAGTTTTGTCTGTGGAATAACAAACTAGAATAAGACAACAACAAATGCAGAATAACACTATGCACACATTAGGTACAGAGTAGCGTCTATCAGTATGAGACCATCAGTCAAGAAGTTGTTGAGTCCAATATAACTGAAACATCTTTCTTTTTCTTCTGCTGGATCAGTCTCAGTTTTAAACCAAAAGAGATGTTCTATATGAATTCCAAGGCATTTTTGAAAATTGTTTTAGGTAATATAGCACATTCATATTTTGCATCCTATCCCTCTCTAAACACCTGGACATCTAGTTTGCAGGACTCCAGTAAGATGTTCACCATTTGACAGATCGTGTGGGATCTATGAGGTCTTCAGATGTTCCTGGCTGCCAGTGCCCTCCATCACAGGAATCATGGTCAATAGTTGAGGGTGATATGTGTTGTAGACCAATAACATCTGGAGGGTCACATGTTCCCCACCCTTGATGGAAGATATATACATTTAATTATAGAACTACCTCCTGATCATCAGAAAAGATGGCATACAAGATCCAGTCTCAGTGAGATGCATATAAATCCAATTGAATCTAGCAAGATTTTGGAGACCATGAGTTGAAACTGGAAAAGCAGAGGGGAAGCTGTTACACAGGCTCTCCAGGTATGGCATTTTGTTTTCTGTTTGCAAAGACCCAGCCTGACAGCTGATGCTGTGTGTTAAAGAAGAAACGAAGAGGGCTGCTGTCTAATTCCGTTTTGAAGCCATCTGAGCTAGCAAATGGGATTGCCAAAGACTTGTATTTTCTGATCATGATCTGGGACCAGGCAGGGGATTGGGGCCAGGGTGGGGCTGGCTTAGGCCTTACCACGGATGGCACCTCCTTCCTTGCATTGGGGGTGGTTTGGGGCCGCGCGGGTGGTGCAGCCTGAGGCCTGCTGGGCCTCCCGCAGTCAGCACCTCTTCCACAGCTTTGGGGGTGGGATGAGGGCCACACAGGATGGGAACATAACTACATCAAAGGATGGGAATGTAATTACATCATGAATTACATCTGTTGCCAGCGTGGCATGAGACCTAAGCTATGGACTATATAAGGGCCAGCAGCTGAAGGAGACAGTGAGACCTTGATACATTGTTCTATGTTCCATTCCAGAATAATAATAAATAATAATAAATGTTTATTTGTACCCTCCCCGACTGGAGCTGGGCTCAGAGAGGCTAACATCATATAAACAATACAATATGCATAAAACAAGCAATCAATTAAAATGCATCCAAAAATTAATTCAAATCAATTAAAATTAAAACTGGACAAATGATGATCCTCAAGTCAAAATTGAAAGCGGTTAATACTCGCCAGGACCAACTGTTTCCACTGATATTATAAGGACCTGTGAGTGGGCTGGGAAACCTCCTTCATCTGAAAATGAGTCAGACTGAACCCTGACCAAAGGCCTGGCGAAACAGCTCCATATTGCAAGCCCTGCGGAAGGATGTCATATCTTGCAGAGCCTTGGTCTCTTGTGAGAGAACATTCCACCAGGCCGGGGCCACAGCCAAAAAGGCCCTGGCTCTGGTCGAGGCCAGTCTGATCTCCCTGGAGCCCGGGATCTTCAGGGCCCAGAATGTGAAGAGAACAACCATCAGCCAGTCTGAAGTGTCCCAGATAAGTCTTTCAAATCACCATCAGCTGGGGAGATATGTAGAACTGTACCTATTCTATCTGTATTGCGATTATCGTTGCCTAAGATTTTTTGCTTATTGGTTATATTGCAATTTTGTAGTTTATTCCCATTGCTGTTGGCTTTATATTAGACTCCATTCTATGTTGCTGATCAATTTCTTTGCTAATGTTTACCAATTAATAAACATTTGTCTCCACCTAAGAGTCTGTCCAGTGAAATCTAAAAAACCTCTTGCTTGTTTGGTGGTTGCCATTGGCCAAATAGCCATTAGGGGGCACTGGCAAGAGAGCACCTGTAGACAGCCCTAGAATGTACCACTACTCAGTTTCATTGGATGAACCTGAGTTCTAGTATTTAAAAGAGAAAAACGATCTGTAGTTTCATAAACCTCCTGATCATTTCCCCTCTTTGTGACCTTTTGGCCCTGGAATAGGACCCTAGAAATATCACAGCTCATAATGAATGTTTTCCACCCTCCAGACCTTTTTCTGTTTGGATACCTTGGTGCTGTCATATACCAATCTCTTCTCTAATTTCTTCTTAAGGGTGCTTCATCCTCCCACTGGCTAAGAACCACCTCCCTTGTGACGTCAGGGATTCCAGAACTCCTCCCATTTAGCATTCTACATAAAGCATAAACCCAGCAAAATGTTTCTTTCAGATCTGTTATGCTACTTGTTTTTCCAATCCTTGCTGCAGTTGTATACATAAACAATTTTATAATTATATATTATCATTGAAAGGTTAAAAGATTATTATCGTTACAGTAAAACATTGGTTGTTGAATGTAATCCATTCCAGAAGCCCATTCAGCTTCCAAAATCTTCGACAACCAAGGCGCAGCTTCCAATTGGCTGCAGGAGCTTCCTGCACTCAAGCGGAAGTCACACCAGACGTTTGGCTTCTGATAAACGTTCAAAAACCGGAAGACTTAATTCTGGGTTTTCTGCGTTCGGGAGCCAAAACATTCCAAAATGGAGGCATTTGGCAACCGAGGTTTGACTTCATAAGGTCTCTACAACCAAAATAAGCAATAGTGGTGAAAGTAGGCAACCTTCTATTGCACCTTTCATAACTACATTTCTCGGAAAGTATCCCATTTACTATTAAATTTGTGTATTGTTCTGAACATATGGCAGTAATAGCTCTTCCTGTTTTCTCCAAATTCCATGATTTCAATTACTTTTCTTAAGAGGACCCAAGATATATTATCAAAATCCTTTTCTGGGTCCCAAAAGAACATTGCAAATGGTTTATTGATATTTCTTTCATAAAACTCCAAGGCATTTATTACTATTCTCACCTGGCCCTGGCCCCAGCCTTGTGGAACACTCTGTCGCAAGAGACCAGAGCCCTGCAGGATTTGACATCTTTCTGCAGGGCCTGCAAGATGGAGCTACTCTGCCATGCCTTTGGTCGGGGCCCAGTCTAACCCCCCCCCTTTATAAGGACCTTCTATAAGACCCTGCATGTAGGCGGCCTCCCTAGCTCTTCCAAGCAGCCCATATAAGACCACCATAAATAGTTGGGCTGGAGGGCTGCCGTATGATTTTACTTTGATCTTAATCTGATTTTAAGCTGTATTTTAATTGATTGAAGCTCTTAATACATATTGGGAAATACATATGATAACTCTTATACATTGGATATTTAATTTGGATTATGGATGTATTCAAGTTTTGAAAAGATGGCCCTGTTAGAATTTATTCAAGGTTATATACAACATCAATAAATAGGTTTATTAGAAAATGGTTATCCATTTGTAGAACTTGTGTGTATGTGTGTGGTCCCAATTTCCACAGTTGTTTCCACTGTTTCTCATTATAATTTTCTTGATCGCCCATTCAGGAGCGCCAGTTAAGACTTTGGTGAGATATGAAAAACATGTTTTTTTCTTGCAATGTGACAAAAAATTTAAAAGCCAGAGCAGATTATGGTCTGTCCTGTAATTACAAAATTAATCATAATTACGTCTACTTCTTCTCATTGCTGCTAGGGAATTCCAGTGGACAAATGCAGAATTATGAACCAAGACTGCTGGGTGTTATTAATATCCCCATTGTCATTCACAATCTGTGTTACTGAGAGCCAGGGCTCTGTCGGTCTGATTACTGTTTTTTTTTACATCGTGTAATTCCGGCTTTGCATCAGCTACATGTGTGGCTATTCTGCTCAGATGTTGTCATTCAGGGACAGTCAAATGACAGTATGGGAAGAAATTAAGATTTTCCCCTTCAAGATAGCACTATTTGCAAACTTCTTACTATTGCTGCTGCTACCAGTTGCATGCAAGGTTCTTATTTCTCAGTGTTGCATCTGGGACCCTCTTCCTATTCTTCACCAATATTATCAGTCTGGAGACCTCATCATTGCTGGCATTATGTCACAGCTTTATATAGCTTCAAGTATAACAACCTTCGAGAAGCCCCCATCTGCTGAACTCTTTGATGACAATGTGTAAGGAGATGTACTTTCCTAACCATATTATACACCTGTAATCAAAATATTCCACATTTGTGATATTGTTGTTTAGTCATTTAGTTGTGTCCACCTCTTTGTGCCCCCCTGGACCAGAGCACACCAGGCACTCCTGTCTTCCACTGCCTCCCGCAGTTTGGTCAAACTCATGTTGGTAGCTTCGAGAACACTGTCCCACCACCTCGTCCTCCGTCGTCCCCTTCTCCTTGTGCCCTCCATCTTTCCCAACATCAGGGTCTTTTCCAGGGAGTCTTCTCATGAGGTGGCCAAAGTCTTGGAGCCTCAGCTTCAGGATCTGTCCTTCCAGTGAGCACTCAGGGCTGATTTCCTTCAGAATGGATAGGTTTGATCTTCTTGCAGTCCATGGGACTCTCAAGAGTCTCCTCCAGCACCAGAATTCAAAAGCATCAATTCTTCGGCTATCAGCCTTCTTTATGGTCCAGCTCTCACTTCCATACATCACTACAGGGAAAACTATAGCTTTAACTATATTATTTCATCATTATGCACCATTTCCCCCCTTTTAACAGTTCCAGTGTTTATGGTTGAGGGTAAATTTGCTCAATCAATATTGGTAACTATAAACAGTGTCTGTTCGCAGTGAGCAAACACACAATTGTGAGTAGCTCTTTTAAACTATTTCTGTTTCGAAATCAACAGCTTTTAGTACTTTCCACACTATTTGTGTAGAGACATATTTCCCATTTTCAGTTTTGGATTCATTTATTGTTTATCGGTCACCTATGCTGAAAGGAATGGTTCATCACTTTCAAACAGTGAGTTTTAGGTTATCCTTAGAATAATGAGAACTACGATGTCCTCAACTCATTTTAAAAATCTTCCCCCGTTTGTACAAGCAGCAGCAACAGCAACAGTAATGGGATGAGGACTTGTAGGAACAAAAGTAATAATATTAGTAGCAACAACAATGGTATATTAAGTTTCTGCCCTAGAAAAATACATGCACAATGCTGTGGGAAGCATGGCTCTGAGACACATGTAAATGTGTGATGAATATGTGAAATTTCCAAATGCACAACCTTAATTACAAAATATCTCAGGATTTAACTCAAAATAAATTGCAATTAATATAAGAAAAGCACATTCTATTTTTTGAGTTTTCCAGAATTCAGTAGTAACTAAAGCATTGCTATGGGATGCGGGTGGCGCTGTGGGTAAAACCTCAGCGCCGAGGACTTTCCGATCGCATGGTCGGCGGTTCGAATCCCCGCGGCGGGGTGCGCTCCCATCGTTCGGTCCCAGCACCTGCCAACCTAGCAGTTCGAAAGCACCCCCGGGTGCAAGTAGATAAATAGGGACCGCTTACTAGCGGGAAGGTAAACAGCGTTTCCGTGTGCTGTGCTGGTGCTGGCTCACCAGGTGCAGCTTGTCACGCTGGCCACGTGACCTGGAAGTGTCTCCGGACAGCGCTGGCCCCCGGCCTCTTAAGTGAGATGGGCGCACAACCCTAGAGTCGGACACGACTGGCCCGTACGGGCAGGGGTACCTTTACCTTTTTAAAGTATTGCTATGTATAATTGAATGATGTGAATGCATATGTACTCTTGCTCATGGGAACAACACATCCATATTTGTCTGCCAATGTTACCAAACATTCTCCTACACTGGGTGCATATATTAATAGAATCATAAAATTGTTGAGTTGGAAGGGACCCTGAGGGTCATCTAGTCCAACTCCCTGTAACGCAGGAATCTCAGCTAAAGCACCCATGACAGATGGCCATCCAAATTCTGCTTAAAAACTATCAATGTAGGTGAGTCCACAACCTTCCAAGGGAGTCGGTTGCCCTGTTGAAGAGTTTTTACCATCAGGAATCTCTTCCTGATGATTAGTCAGAATCTCCTTTCTTGTATCCTGAAGCCATTGGTCTTTTTGAGACAACTAGATATCTTTATAGAAAAAGAAAGGAGAGAAGAAAAGAAAGAAAAACAGGAAAAAATAAAATAAAAGGGCTTCAGATTCTGTCTGTCAGTTACATAAAAAGAATGATTCAGAACATTCACTCCACAACGTTCAAGTATTCCAGTACCCATAAACCAGTATTTTTCCAATCTTGAAATCCAGTTATTGTGTGTTCACCTTCAATTTCAAACAAGCCCAGAAACGGTTCCCAATTTATAATATTGTTAAAAGTCAGCAATAGGTTTTCAGTAGCTAAACATACCAGCTTTGCCTCCAACAATTTCAGCAAGCATGCCTCCATATTAAATAACGATAAATCTTTCCCTCTCTGTATGTATAAGAGTATCACAGCTGTGAACATACATTGAGACAATATTCAATATACATTGGTCCACACTCAGTTCTTTACCTTCAGTTTCCACTTCTTGTAGTATTTGCTATGTTTTTCCAGCCTGATCCCATTTACGTTTCCATTTGCATTTCTTCCATTCTTTTTTCACAAAGCGTGCCAGGGATTTAATAGCTTTGTAACCTGGGATCACACCGAGTCGTAGGGAGAGCTCTTTTTCTCTCCATTCCACAGATGTCCAGAAATCTCTCCATGTCTCCATTTATAACCTCATTTATGTTTCCCAGAATCCCAGTTCTATCACTGAGTTGCTTCATTTCTCCATATGCCTGCATTCTCCCAATTCATCGAGTGAGTTCTTCCAGCTCATCAGTTGCTCCTTGTAGCTTTGCCATAGTTTCATCTCTCAGTCTTGCCAGTTCTTTGTTGTCAAAAGCTGCTATCAATTTCATTCACCTCTGATTTAATTTAGTTCTGTGCATTTTTATATATGAATCTCATTTCCAGGTCAGTGACACAACTCTACCAGCACATTATGGCCTTTGTATTTGCTGTAGAGGAGATCAATGAAAACCCCTATATCTTACCCAATGTCACACTGGGCTGCCACATATATAACAGCCATTTCACCGCAGGCTGGACTTATCATGCTTCAGTGGAACTCCTCTCTGGACGGGGCAGACTCACCCCCAACTACAAGTGTGATAGTGAGAGCACTCCAGTAGCAGCCGTTGGGGGACCAAACTCAGACTTATGTCTCTACATGTCAGCTGTCCTGTCTATGTACAAGATGCCACAAGTAAGTTAGGTGTATAGACATTTGCTGGTGAGAGATTTGTCCAAAACATTCTTACCCTGTTTGCTGAGGGAGGTTTGTGTTTTGATTTCATGCAAAGGTTTACAAAAATCACATTTTCTAATATTAATTGAATCAGTAGAATAAAGTTCCAAAGCAATCAGTACTAGTATGGAAAGCGCTGCCTTCAAGCTGCGTGCAGATATTTGAGTGCTACAGTGGAGAGAAGCATTTCCTCTCTAAACATAATATCCATAAATGCCAGTTAGATAGATTTAGTCTCACCCTTTGCCTGTACAGGGAATGTCTTTCTTTCTTAAGGCTTCAGAAACATGATCCATGATCTGCATTGTTTGAAATGGAAAATGCTTTTTTATCACCTTAACACAGTATTCAGTCAATCAACTATTACTGGCAAATCCGTATGACATAATTTCCTTTAAATCAGCACGCTGTTGTTGTTGTTTAGTCGTTTAGTGGTGTCCGACTCTTCGTGACCCCCTGGACCAGAGCACGCCAGGCCCTCCTGTCTTCCACTGCCTCCCGCAGTTTGGTAAAATTCATGCTGGTAGCTTTGAGAACACTGTCCAACCATTTCGTCCTCTGTCATTCCCTTCTCCTTGTGCCCTCTATCTTTCCCAACATCAGGGTTTTTTCCAGGGAGTAAATCAGCACGCTAGCTGGCCTTAAATTTGTTGCACCTAGTTCTCTCTCTCTCTCTCTCTCTCTCTCTCTCTCTCTCTCTCTCTCTCTCTCTTTCTCTCTCTCTCACACGCACATACCTGTTCCCATATCTTTCTAACATACACTTGCTTTCTTGTTCCACTCACTGTTCTATTACTAGCATCCCAACTGCATATATACATCACCCAAATTTACAAAGCTTATGTCCAGGGTACCTCAAGGACTGCCTGAACCCTTATATCCCAGCTCAATCACTAAGATCATATGCAGGAGCATCTCTTGTCATTCCATGAGTTGACAAGGCTCATTTGACTACCACAAGAAACCAAGCTTTTAGTGATTTGCACAGTATTGACTCAATTCAGTTCAACCCAATCTCCTTTATTGGCATAAAAAGAGTGCATTGTATATATGGATCAGAACACAACACAGGTAACAAAACATAGTAGGAGGTACTGTGGGATAAAACCATCCAGACATCATGAGAAACAAAGATGGCTCTAAAGATCTATGGGGGCGTAATTTCATGGCGTCACTCAAAATTTTTGCCACTTTCTCCACAAAAGTCAACAGAGACTCAGCAGGTGTCTTCTGCTTCAACTTGTAAATGTCTGCTGAAAAGTTTTATATACCATCAGTTTTATGTAGATAATGAAGAGTTCATCTTTCTACCATAGTTGCCTGATTTCTGATTTCTGATTTTTGATTTCTGATTTTTTAACTCTTTTTTTGTAGGGTTATTATGGTATAGTTATTATGTCCAGTTATTGTAAAATTCTTTGATGTTTTGAATGAATTGATATATATACAGCCATCTGCCTTGTATAACTAAAAGTCACTTCCACCAATACTTTTCCAAAACCACTCCCTTCTAATTCTATTAACCTAATGGAATTATTTGGGGGGGGGGGCAGGGGACCTTCTTGTCCATAAACGTTAATTGAAGAAAAAAATATTTAGTTTTGTTGAAACCTGATATCACAATGTTGTGACATTATCTTTAGCTCATCTACGGCTCTTCTCCTGTGACAAATAGCAACATCCAAGGAGCTTTTCTCCATCAGATGTTCCCAAAGGGTTCTTATCAATATAAGGGGATTCTCCAGCTCCTGCTGCATTTCAGATGGATATGGATTGGGGTGTTATCTCTCGAAGATGACACTGGAGAGATATTTGTACAAAATGTTCTTCCCATGTTTGCCAAGAGAGGCATTTGCATTGCTTTTCAAGAAACATTTCCTAAACTAACATTTTCCAGTGAGTTTTATGATACACTTGAGGAAGGTTCAAAAGCATTGGATATTATTATGGAAAGCACTGCCAATGTTGTGGTTGTGAATGGTGAAATTCATACCATGATGATAATGAGGGCTATGCCCAACCTTCAAGGAACAGATGATATACCAATGCAATCCAAGACAAAGGTCTGGATTATGACAGCCCAGATGGATTTCGCTTCGTGTTCATTTCTGAAAAATTTGGGTATACAAGTCTTCCATGGAGCTCTATCCTTTGCAGTCCACTCAAAGGAGATTCTTGGATTCCAGAAATTTCTTCAGATGAGAAATCCTAACTTGGAAGTTGAAGATGGCTTTATCAGAGACTTCTGGGAAGCAGCATTTGAATGTGTTTTCCCTCATCCATCTCTAGAGAAAGCATACAACAAATGTTGCACTGGGGAGGAGAAACTTGAGGACCTTCCTGCATCTGTTTTTGAAATGAAGACAAGTAGCCACAGCTATGCCATCTACAATGCTCTATATGCTCTTGCACATGCTCTGAATGCTATGCATCGCCACACAATAAAATACAGAGCAATGGCAGAAGAAGAGAAATGGGATTTCCTAAGTCTACACTCCTGGCAGGTAATGAGAGAGTCCAACATAGGGTTGCCATATGTCCAGATTTTCCCAGACATATACAGAATACTGCAGCCAGCAGAAGTGTCTGGGCGGAAATTGTCAAATGTCTAAGTAATCGGTCAAATGTCAGCAGTGCCGTTTTTGCTGATTTTCCATAAAAATAGCTCAAAAATGGTAGTTAGGTTTTTCTTCTGCAATTTTGCCAAAACAGCTCAACAACTTTGCTCCCAAAACAATTGTTCTGTCCGGATTTTAATGGTTTGAAATATGGCAACCCTAAACTAATAGAGTTTACTATATCTGTGAGTATCTAGAAATTGTTTTATGTCATTTTATGTCATTTTGCACCCTATGGTGTTAACTGCTTTGAGAGTTGTGCAGGTGGGATAAAAATATTATAGTAAATGCATATCACTGCTAAGACATGGAGTCCAGGAAGGTGTAACTGTTCTCTGGTTTCTTTTTAAAAACAATTTATACCATTCCCACTTTTTTGTATATCCTCTGATATTTAACTGTTTTGAGTGCTGTGATCTCAGTGGACAGATTGAATTTAAGATTTCATATCATTTTCCTAGTGCAAAAAATACTCTCCAAAGAGCATTTCCATGAATCATTACTCAATTTGTTACACAATCAGTTTCTAATAAGTCCCTTATACAAAAATGACAAAGATTAACCTGCATAGTTTTTTAAAGAACAATGAACCATAGCCCTCACATGTGAAATGTAATCAGCTTCTTGTAAATGCAAATCGTTCAACAAATCGTTATGAATTCCATTTTTTATTCTCCCTTTGATCTAGCTCCACAAAATTCTGAGAAGAGTCTCTTTTAACAATAGTGTTGGGGGGAAAGTTTCCCTTGACCAAAATGGGGAATTAATTACTGGATTTGATATAATCAATTGGGTTGTGTTGCCAAATGAGTCCTTTATTAGAGTCAAAGTTGGAGCAATGGACACACAGGTTGCCTCCGAAGAAGGCTTCAGCTTGGATTATGATGCCATTGTGTGGCCCAACAGGTTCAACCAGGTAAAGTCCACTCCAGGGATTCTCCATTCATTTCCTCAATGGTCAATAAATGTTTCACTGGTTAAACCCTAAAACAGATATCCCTCACAGTTAAATTAAATGTGGCTGGGAGATCTGGGACCACAGCACCAATCTAGATCATCTTCCAAAGTAATGATTCCAATATTGATGAGGAATACATCAGGATCAAACAAGCGCTCAACACATTGGACAGAGGGACAAGGATTAATTTTGATGAAAGCATTCAGGAAGCTTTGGGGCTATCCCTTCTTGATATCCAAAGGGACTGAATAGGTTGTCTAATTACTGTTTTACTAACATATGGGGGTTCAACTAAATGACCCTTGGGATCCCTTCCAACAATTCTATGGTGTGATATAATTGGCTGTGCAGCAGATTCAGCCAACTCCCAAACAGAACCAGGCCCATTCAGGCCAATTGGTGTCCTGTCCTGATAGGCTTGAAGCAGCTACTAATCACTACAGGGTGGACCAGCACATCCAAAATCAGTTTGTAGAAATCTGTGCCATTTTGTACCTCAGAGCAGCCCCTTTTAAGAGCAGAATGTCTCTGAAATGTGGCAACTGTTAATTATAATTGAAGATAAGGAGAACGCCTAGGTGGAGACCCCACCCAACACTCTCCAATCACATGCTGGGCAGTGTGACACTGAAGGGGTTTATTTTCTATCTTTTCCCAGTCAATCCCAGTCCTATCCTTCTGTGTGTTCTTTTTTTAAAAAAAAAATGCTGTGTTTTAAAATTTTCTCACTGCTAATCATTGTTGCTGCATTTATAGTTTCTCACAACAAAATATCAGGACACAGCTCGCTTGCTTTTTAAAATAATTTTTATTAGTTTTCCAATATACCGCCAATAATAGCCAAATTATAACAATGATCAATTCATTCCCAAATAATACAATTATCAAAGTGCCAATCAACTACCAATTAATACGTTTTAGTTAAAGTGGCTCCCCCCATAATGGTTTGGGTGCATTTCCGATCTCATATCACTGCGTTCCATAATCTCAATTAATGTTGGTTACATTTCAGTTATGATAATAATAATCCCTTAGTCAACAGCTACATGATTAATGATTTCCATTCGTGATGTTACAATATATAAATTTATAAAGCTTCAAGTGAGGAACTCAAACTATTAAGGACCCAGCTTGTTTTCTACATCCTAGTGGTGTTACACCATTTTATTTTTTAACCCAAGTGCAGCGGGCCAGAGGTCACTGGTGGGAGGAGTTTGGAAGTGTAGATGCTGCAAAAATGGAGTGACAATGGCTTGTGATCTAAATGGCCACAACTTTATTGATTACAGTTTTAGGCCGGCTTTGGCATAGGCATTGGGTATTTATCCTGAATCAGCCAATGCTATGATAGGGTCTCTACTGCGACTTCAATGAATATTTTACTTTTTCTCTTTGCTGACAATTTGCCCCTCAGAAGACCCCTGATTTTTGTTATCCTACCAAGTGGGCTGCTGCCTGCCCATTAATCTCCAGGTTTTTAAAAAGATAAACACAAAGGTTCTCAAATACTTGGTGTAAGAAACTGGGCAAACACATGAGTATGAGAAGTTGCAGAATTGAGCACTCATGGTCTTTGTAATATTTTATTTTTAATGGAATTTTAAAGGGGACTAGCATGGAAGCCCCTGGAGTGACCCACCTGAAATTTGGGAGGGTGAATCCCCTTGTAGGGACTACAGTGTCCCCAGCCTTCATGGCACTATGTCAAATAAACAAGAAATTTGTGTCCATTTTGCTTCACAATGCAAGTCAAAGGGACTTCCGGAGGTATGTAAAATCCAGATCATGATCCAAACGAGGTTATAAATCAGGTAAGATTTACAGACTGGAGCCACAGATCAGGTTCCAGGGGTCCTCGCACAGCCCTAGTACATTAACAATATTGCTAAAAGAGAATGTCTTTATCCTGAATCATAGAATCATAGAATCATAGAGTTGGAAGAGACCACAAGGGCCACCGAGTCCAACCCCCTGCCAAGCAGGAAACACCATCAGAGCACTCCTGACATATGGTTGTCAAGCCTCTGCTTAAAGACCTCCAAAGAAGGAGACTCCACCACACTCCTTGGCAGCAAATTCCACTGTCGAACAGCTCTTACTGTCAGGAAGTTCTTCCTAATGCTTAGGTGGAATCTTCTTTCTTGTAGTTTGGATCCACTGCTCCGTGTCCGCTTCTCTGGAGCAGCAGAAAACAACCTTTCTCCCTCCTCTATGTGACATCCTTTTATATATTTGAACATGGCTATCATATCACCCCTTAACCTCCTCTTCTCCAGGCTAAACATGCCCAGCTCCCTTAGCTGTTCCTCATAAGGCATCGTTTCCAGGCCTTTGACCATTTTGGTTGCCCTCCTCTGGACACGTTCCAGTTTGTCAGTGTCCTTCTTGAACTGTGGTGCCCAGAACTGGACACAGTACTCCAGGTGAGGTCTGACCAGAGCAGAATACTTCCCTTGAATCTTCAGTGTTATTCTAAACATTTTGATAACAACAATAACAACATAATAATTAACATGGTTATGGGTTTCTAAAGACAGAGGTTCCAACACTGTGTCTAGTATTGTGGTGGTTGCATTAAAAGGAACCCTCACTTAAAACTTCTGTTATTTTTTTACACCAACTGATTTCTAAACTGCAGGTTTCTTGGATGGGCCTGTGAGACATGAACTACCTAACTTCTCTCTCTCCCCTCTCTCTCTCTTAAAAATAAACAGTCACGACCTGCTTCTCTGTGCAATCAGAACTGCCACTTTGGTTATAGTCGTGCCAAAAAGGAAGGGAAGCCATCTTGCTGCTATGATTGTCTCCCATGTTCAGAAGGAAAGATTTCCAACAAGGAAGGTAAGAGATGTTTTGGACAGTATTTATAGACTCCATCAGGTATGATCCAGTACATGCACGTCAGAAACTAATTTCCCTGATTCTTAAATTGTATGGATTTGGCTGATAGTATGCAGTTAAACGCAGTCGCACCTCAGATCCCGAACGCCTTGCGACTCAAAGGTTTTGGCTCCCGGATACCGCAAACCTGGAAGTGAGTGTTCCGGTTTGCAAACGTTCTTTGGAACCCAAACATCTGACAGGGCTTCCGAATGAGTGCAGGAAACTCCTGCAGCCCATCGGAAGCCGTGCCTTGGTTTTCGAACATTTTCGGAAATTGAACAGACTTCCGGAATAGATTCTGTTTGAGAGCCAAGGTATGACTGTATTGCCATGGGTCAGATTGGCCATACACAGAGGGCATGGAAGAGGGTGCCAGCAAAGGGAGGGGTGCGGGAATGCCTTGGGGGAGGACAAAGATCACCCAGAAGAGGGTTGCTTGGGGGAAATGACAATGAGGGTAGAGAGTGTCCCACCTCAAGTTGTCAGGATAAGGTGGATATGTGGCACCTGGAAGAGGGTAGCAGGAGGGCCTGGGGAGTGAGCACAGGACTGGTGGAAGAATTGCCGCAGGGGCCTGATCCAAGAAAGAAGGAAGCCCAAAGACCTCCTCCCCACTGCTGTTGTGGCCTCAAGACCATAGGCAGGCAAGGAGGAAGGAACAATGTTATTTGCCTTGGAAGCTAAATTTATTTTTGTTTTCCAGACATGGATGACTGTTTTCAATGTCCACAAGATCATTACCCAAACAATGCCCAGGATGGATGCCTTCCCAAGAAAATAACCTTCTTGTCTTATGGAGAACCCTTGGGGATCAGTTTGGCCACTTTTGCCCTCTCCTTTTCTATCACCACAGCTTGGGTGCTTTGGATCTTTGTTAAGCACCAGGACACTCCCATCGTCAAAGCCAACAACCGGAACCTCACCTATACTCTCCTCATCTCCCTCCTGCTCTCCTTCCTTTGTGCTTTGCTATTCATTGGCCAACCTGAGAAGGTGACGTGCCTCATTCGACAAATTGCTTTTGGCATGATCTTCTCATTGGTAGTTTCTTGCATATTGGCCAAAACCACCCTTGTGACTCTCGCTTTCATGGCCACAAGACCAGGGTCTAAATACAGAACATGGGTTGGGGGGAAATTGTCCAAATCCATTATTCTTTTCTGCACCCTTACTCAATCTGCAATTTGTTGTGTGTGGTTGGCAACCTCTCCCCCATTCCCGGATCTTGACATGCATTCAATGACTACAGAAATTTTACTGGTATGTAATGAAGGATCAACTATCATGTTTTACTGTGTCCTGGGTTTCATGAGTTTACTGGCCTTTGGCAGTTTCATTGTGGCTTTCCTAGCTAGAAAACTGCCCGACAGTTTCAATGAAGCCAAATTTATTACCTTCAGCATGCTGGTCTTTTGTAGTGTGTGGTTGTCCTTTGTTCCAACCTACCTGAGCACCAAGGGCAAATACATGGTGGCTGTGGAGATCTTCTCCATCTTGGCATCTGGTTCTGGCTTACTAGGCTGCATCTTTTCCCCCAAATGCTATGTCATTTTACTGAGGCCTGAGCTGAACAGAAGGCAGGTGTTAATAAGAAGAGAAAATCAAAGAATCAACTAGTCTCTTTAAATTCAGCTCTAACTAAATCCCGTTTGATTCAATAACATATAATTAGAAAACAGTGATCCATCTTTCCAAATAATTTCCTCACTTGAGTAGGCACCTTCTCTAATTCCAACTCTTCTCCCACTTCTGCCCTGGACGCACAATGTGGCTTGCTGTCACCTTGTAGATGTCATCTGATATGTTGGAACCCAGGTAGACAAAATTGTCTTCTACCTCAAGTGTGTGGTCATCAATGCTGATGTGTGAAGTGCTGGTGATGTCTTGACCCCGGATGTTGGCCTTTGTTAGGCTGATGGGCAAAATGGATGATGAGACTCTGTAAAGCTTCCTTGGAGAATGTTGTCAAAGCTGTATCATCTGCAAACAACATCTCTCAGATAAGGACCTGCTACACTTGCGTCCTGCTGCAGAGAAATGCCAGGTTGTACAGACCCCCCATCGTGCCTTGAATGAAAGGACACACCGTCTTCAGTTGTGCTGAATTCATATGAGAGCATAAGAGATAAGAACATGCCAAAGAGAGTTGGGACAAGAACACAGTCCTGTTTCACAGCACTCTTTTTAGGCCTCCAAGGATGAGCTGTCATCTAGCTACTGGATGGTGCTGTTGTATATCACTTGCATGCCAGGAGCTGATGTAACTAAATGTTTCACCAATTAATAATTAGAAATCCAATCCCATCTACTTGTTGGTCTGGATGTGTTCAGAACAGGATAGCTGTAGGACTGATTGGGACATAGCCGAACAAGACCTAATGGTCAAAACTGATCTATAGTATTAATGTTCATTGCCCCATCTGCATTATTATGCATTTTCCTTTTGTATATGTTTGTTGTAGTATGTTTTAATATATGTGTGTTTTATTGTTGATTGCACCTGATAGGGACCCTCATTCTGTGTTGTAAACAGTTGGGGACCAGGTTACCTAATGAACCCCTAAATGGGAACTGAGATCAGTTTCAGTGGCCCAGATATCTAACCTGGGTATTAGAAAGAGGGACTTCCCCCAAATTCACGTCTTCGGATCTCTCTCCACAGAGCAGAATAAGGGGAGAAAGTGGAGCACCTTCTAACATTTTCTCAGCTTCCTTCTTTTCTGGGCCCAAAATTTATCAAGTAAGCTGGAATGACAGGTGTTAATTATTTATACCATAACGGGACAGAAATGTCTGCAGACTTCTGAAGTAGGAAAATACATATGGAAAAACTTTGAATACTCCAAAGCAGTTGAAGTTTTCTTTTGAACTTTGAAGTATTCCAATTGCATTTGGGGGGGAAGAATTTCATCCACTTTTATGAATTAATAGCACTTACTCATATTTGGTAGACTATGCTTTGGCTGAGATGTATTGCTGACTTTTTTTGCCAAAGTCACTGAGAATGTATAACCCAGAACAGGTGATTATGCCTTCTGTAATTATCATTAATCACAATTGCTGCTACTTTTCTCTCCATCCTAAGGGATATCCAATGACCACATTCCAAATAATAGACTTATACTAGCAGATGTTATTAATACCCCCAGTGCCATTCGGAGGTTGAAGTATAGACACACAAGGCTCTGTAGCTCTGATCACTGATTATGTATGTTGCATGCTTCTAGCATTGAATCAGCTGAGTGAGTTGCCATTCTAGTAAGGTTTGCTATTCAGGGGTGGGGAGAAAGATTAACTGTCTTCCAGAATGAAGATCCCCTCCTGTAAAATGGTAGCATTTGTATTGCTGGTATTATTGTTGCCGCCTCAAGTTGTGTGCAAGCTTCCCGTTGATCGGTGTTCCATTGTAGACCCTCTTCCTATTCTTCACCAATATTATCGATCAGGAGACCTCATCATTGCTGGCATTATGTCTCAAATCTATATGACCTCAAGTGTCTTGACTTTCAGGGAACCTCCTTCTCCTGAACTTTTTGATGACTTTCTGTAAGGAGTTGTCTTCTTTTAACCATATCATACATATATAATGAATGTATAGTGAATGTATAGTGAATGGTGGTGATGCTACTACTACATCCCTCTAACTTCCCAGTAGTTCTGGTGTTATAGAAGCTCTGGGCAGCCATCCTATGCACAAGGAGCTGGTATGAAGCAAGATGCAAAGCCACTCAATGGCAGCTCTGCTGCGGCTCAAGCTAAGCCTGGCAAGTGAAAAACAAGTCTTGAAAAGTCTTTACAAAGTCAGTTACAGATAGGTAGCCGTGTTGGTCTGCCATAGTCAAAACAAAATTTTTTTTTCCTTCCAGTAGCACCTTAAAGACCAACTAAGTTAGTTCTTGGTATGAGCTTTTGTGTGCATGCACACTTCTTCAGATGTATCTGAAGAAGTGTGCATGCACACGAAAGCTCATACCAAGAACTAACTTACAGTAGTTGGTCTTTAAGGTGCTACTGGAAGGAAATTTTGTTTTTGTTTTTACAAAGTCAGTTTTTTATGCTAGGGTGTTGTGTTGGGGGGCTTACATCAGTCTTGGCTCAGAATGAACAAGTTACATTGGTGTACAGTGGTACCTCGGGTTAAGTACTTAATTCGTTCCGGAGGTCTGTTTTTAACCTGAAACTGTTCTTAACCTGATGCACCACTTTAGCTAATGGGGCCTCCTGCTGCTGCCACGCCGTCGGATCATGATTTCTGTTCTCATCCTGATGCAAAGTTTTTAACCTGAAGCACTATTTCTGGGTTAGTGGAGTCTGTAACCTGAAGCATATGTAACCCAAGGTACCACTGTATCTTAAATAGAGTAATGGATGGAGAGTTACTGCTGTGAGCTCCTGCTGCTCCTCCCTTGAACTGATAAAAGTTCATTAGGTAAGAGTTTATGTAACTATTTTTGGCTGCCAGCTTGCTCTAGATAAGGAAATAATTTAAAGCCATTTTTACTATACAGAGTCCCCATTTCAGGGCCTGACTTCTACAAGCATTATCATAGGTCCTCTAGCTTGTTTCCTACATCCAAGCTAAACACTCCCTCCCATAGCTGTCAACTTTCAGATTTGAAAATAACGGATCAGCAGTCTCACCTGTCCCAGGGAGCCTCAAAAATAAGGGATCAGCAGCCTCACCTGTCCCAGGGACAGTCTACAGGATATCTAACAATCCGGGATAGCAGCAGGAAGCAGCAGGAAATGGTGCTGGAATAAGGGAATTTCATGCAAAAAAAGGGAAGGTTGACAGCTATGCTCCCTCCCCACTTTCTCCTGATCTACTGCATCCTAAGCTTCTTATTCTGGCAGATCTTTCCATAGGATTGCTCCTGTAGAAGCTGGTTTCAGCAACAGCAGCTCTTGAGTCATCGTCATCATGCACATGTAAGATTCCAAAGCCAATACCAATGTTCCCTTATTATCAAAACATCATTTTAATAAATAACCTTAGTCCATAAGGTTGTCCTCCACTTAAGCCTATTGTCCCAAACTACTAGGAAGCTTTAAAAGCATTTTAAATGAAATTATGGCAGCCCTGAGGGAGTCTGAAGAAGCGTGAAATATAAAAAATAAAGAAGCACAAATATCTAAACTAGTGTTTATAAAATTGGAACTTAGGAAATCATTGTTCGTTACTTGCCCTATCCCACAAGGTCACAAAGTGGGTTTAAACAATAAAAAAATGCAATATTAAAATCAGTTCAAACAATCTGCAATGCTAAGAAATGTTTGCCGGTGTATCCATGTGATTCACTGGACTATAGGCATAAATCTATTTTTCTGTGTGAAGATGCATTATTTTCACAGCAAGTAGCTCTCTTATTTCAGAGTCATGACACAGCTCTACCAACATGTTGTGGCTTTGGCATTTGCTATAAAGGGAATAAATGAAAATCCTGAAATCTTGCCCAACGTCACCTTTGGATTCCACATCTACAATAGTCATTTCAGTCCAAGCTGGACTTACCTGGCCTCAATGGAACTCTTCTCCAGGCAGGGAAGATTCATTCCAAACTACAAGTGTGACACTGAGAACATTCCAAGAGCAGTCATTGAGGGACCAAACTCTGATCTAGGTCTTCACATGGCAACCATCCTCTTTATGTACAAGCTGCCACAAGTAAGATACGGGCACGGAATATTGATCGTTAACGGTCCATTTTCTGTTTTCCACTATGTCCTTTAAGACTTATATTTGAATATTTGGGTGGTTCTCAATGGAGATTTAACTCCTCTTAAAACATAATATACTACACCGTCAGGTCACTGATATTCTGCCTGGAGTTACATTTCATAACCTACAGCCTAAAATGATTCACTCCTTGATTTTGCATAACCATACCTGTATATCAAGTACTTTATTATGGTCATAGAGCAGCATAAGCAAAACATCTAAATAAATAGCATAACAGTATGAATCTAAGTGAATAATTATTAAATGGGAGCAAGAACCAAATGTAAATTTAAACATATACATAGAATACTTAATTAAGCATAGATAATGGGTGAGTAAAAAATTATAAGAAAAATTAAAAGATAGGTTAACATAGCTATATGGGGTGGGCTTCAGAAGTGCAGCTCTAATAATATGGGCCTTCAGTTTAGGATTGAATTGTAGCATAGACCATTCTTCATCGAATATCTATCAAGGCAGCGCAAAATCTGGCGACTGAATATGTGACTTCTGTATATCCATTTGTAAAGATACTGAAATTCCAAAGAATTCGAAGCCATAGTGATATGGAAGCAGCAATGCTATTGACATTTCTTGTGTGTTTGGAGTATGGTTGACTAACATGCCATTCTCAATTGTCACTGACTATGTCCCTGCAGGCTGCATGTTGATACTTGAAAGGTTGAGTGATTCATACTGAAATTTCCTTTACCATCATTGAGAATTAGAGGGGTTGTGAAATACCACAGGAACAAAACAAGAATTAGCGCAAGAAAACGACACATTTGGGGAACAGGTTGAAGGTTTTCAACCGAACGAAGAAAGGGAGAGGAAAGAGGAGGGGGACAGAATAAAATGTTTCTAAAGTAGCTTTATATGTGTGTGTGTGTGTGTGCGCGCGCGATTCTAAGAGCATTCTCATGCCAAGAAAAAAGGATGAAATTTTTTTCATTGGGCAACATCAGGGGTCGGCAAGGGTTACCTTGTTGTTGTTGTTTAGTGTTTAGTCGTGTCCGACTCTTCGTGACCCCATGGACCAGAGCACGCCAGGCACTTCTGTCTTCCACTGCCTCCCGCAGTTTGGTCAGACTCATGTTTGTAGCTTCGAAGACACTATCCAACCATCTCATCCTCTGTCGTCCCCTTCTCCTTGTGCCCTCCATCTTTCCCAACATCAAGGTCTTTTCCAGGGTGTCTTCTCTTCTCATGAGGTGGCCAAAGTATTGGAGCCTCAGCTTCATGATCTGTCCTTCCAATGAGCACTCAGGGCTGATTTCCTTAAGAATGGATAACCAAGGGTTACCTTGCTTGGGCTCATACACTGCCACAGAGACCTCTTCATGGGCCAGATTTCCAGCGCCACGAAAGCGAGTCCCTGCGCTGCATTGCACCGGTTTAGTGCAGCGTGCGGGGACTTGCCGAGCGGGCGGCTCAGTTCGGGGGCATCTTGTGGGCCGGTAAAACAACCCCCGTGGGCCACTTGTGGCCCATGGGTCTTAGGTTGCCAACCCCTGGGCTGTTAGAATTCCTGCTCCGTGGTTGCAGTCATAGGATTGCTGTCTATCACACGATGGTGTATGTTTTGACTCCACAGAGTGGGAAATGATGAAGACAGGATGTTTGTGTTACTGTGTTCCGTGAAGTGGGACTATTGTCCTTTGTTCTTTTTCTCTTTGCTATCTGATGCTAGAGAGAGAGGGAGCCACGTTGCAGTTCTCCTTGTGTGTTTATATGTAAATAAAGTAGATTAGCCAAAATGCTGAGTTGCTGAGGTCTGTCACGCGAACTGCGAAGACACTGCGGATCCCTAAGTGTGCCGATGTCGGTTGGCATCGGTTGCTGTGATGTTCGGGCTGAAGAAACATGAACGTTCCCTAACCTTTTCCATGCAGCCACAGCAAAATCCAGTCCATCACATTAAAACTATTATCAAATCTAAGGGAAATTTCAATGAAAATTGGAATATATTATCTCTCTTTGCATGCTTCTGTCTGGTTTTCTGAAGAAAGGGTGTATTGATCCTTATGCTTGCTTGTTGATTTATGTCAAATCTCGTGGGCCCCAGGGAGCAGCAATGGAAAGGGATCTAGCAGTATAGGACCCTTCTGAGGTTAGATAAACTTCCCAATGGACTTTCCTCACCTGTACAGGTCACAACAAAACTTTCACTGAATGTTTGCTGTGCTTGCAAGGGTCACTAAATGTTTTAGATCAGCGGGAAACACTCGGCATTTTGAGAAAGTGCTGCGGGTCCCCATCACAGAATAGCTGGCATGTGTGGCGTCAAACAAAGCAGCTGTTGTGGGATGTGACACAGCCCAAAGAAAATGGCTTCTACACCTAAAAGGGCAGAAAAGGTGACACAAAATTGGGGGGGGGCATGTGTCCTTCTGACAGAATGGAAGGGGCAGCGGGTGTCCAACGCTGGGCGTCCAACCCAGTGAAAATAAGAACTGGGCAGGAAGAGCAAATCATTTTTCATATATTGCAGATTCATATATTGCAGTGCTGTAGGGGGTAATGGAAGGCAGGTTGGCACCCATAGCAGTCATTTTAGTGACACTTGTGTTAAGTCATTAATCAGCATATTTTCCCACTCAGTTACATTCATATAAATAAATGGGAGGGGCAATCCTCCTAATTAGCTATTTCATTTTCATTTTTATTGGGAAGACATCTCTTGTAAATGAATGGTATTTGTATTTATAAAGCAGAACGCATCACACAGTAAAATCAACGGATGAACGAATAAAAACTATTGAATACTACCAACTAAACAGGGAAAAAATGTATTTGGTATCCCTTTTTCTTTTTCTAAAATCTTATTTTTAGGTCATCTATGGCTCTCATCCCATAACAGATACCGACTTCCATGCGGCTTTCTTCTGCTACATGTTCCCAAATGGAGCTCATCAATATGTCGGGATTCTCCAGTTGCTTCTTCATTTCACCTGGACGTGGATTGGAGTGCTTTCTCTGAGCGATGACAACGGAGAGAGATTTGTACAAAACGTTCTACCCATGTTTGCTGAGAGAGGCATCTGCTTTGATTTTATAGAAAGATTCCCCAGGCTCACCTTTTCTGGTGAGTTCATCGAAACAGTAGAGGAATCTTCTGAACTATGCCATATTATTATGGGAAGTACTGCCAATGTTGTCATTGTGAATGGCGAAATTCATTCCATTATGGCACTAAGAGTGTTGCCCAATATTGCAGAAATAGAAGGGGTACCTGTGCAAGCCAGGGCAAAAGTTTGGATTATGACAGCCCAGATGGATTTCACATCCTTTCCCTTCCAACAAAGTTGGGATGTAAGTTTCCTGCATGGTGCTCTATCCTTTGCTGTTCACTCAAGGGATATTCCAGGGTTCCAGAAATTTATTCAGATGAGAAACCCTCTCTCTGAAAAAGAAGACGGGTTCATCAAGGACTTCTGGGAAGCAGCATTTAACTGCTATTTGACCCATCCTTCTTCAGACAAGAAAGACAGGGAATTCTGCACCGGGCAGGAAAAACTTGAGAGCCTTCCTGACACTGTTTTTGAAATGAGCATGACTTCCCACAGCTACAGCATCTACAATGCAATCTATATTTTGGCACATGCGTTGCACACCATGCATTCCACCAAATTAAAATCCAGAGCAATAACTGGTGGAATAAGGTGGGAACTTATAGATCAACAGCCATGGCAGGTAATGTTGTATCCCAGAGGTCCGAATGCTGTGGTACATGCTTTGCAAGCCAGGCATGCAACAAAACTCAAACACAAAGCGATGTAGAGTGTATTGAGATGGGAGGTTCTGGGTGAACCTATGTGGCATGTGATGGACTAATCAGACTAATGCAGAAAGTGCATAATAACTGCAGGTGCATAAATAGGTTGATGGGCTGTCATGTGCTTTGTACAACCCTAGGGCTGAGCCCAAGGAAGCACATTTCTTGAACACAGAGTGGGAAAGCCTGTTCCCTTTCAATGATTTTGAGGGAGAAAATGAGAGGGTTTTTTGGGGGGAGGAGAATTGATGAAATATCACCAAGACTCTAGTGGGCTTGTCTGTCTTTAGTGATACTCATTTTAGATAAGTACTTCATACCATGCTGCCGTAGCATTTAAAAAACCACTCCGGATTTCCTGGGATTATTCCAGGAAAGTTAAGAAACCCTGAACATTCTGCACAAGGGCCAGTAGCAAAGTTCAATAATATGAAGAGGAGATGGGAAGATGAGCCCTTCCAGGTCTGAGGCAAAAGTGCTTCCCAAGATGCCCTAATGTTAACTTGGCTACTCCTCTCACACTTCTCTTTCTTTTGCTGCATTCCTCCCTTCCCCTTGCTAGGGCATTCTTGCTCTGGGATGCCATATCCACCCCTTTCAGAATCCTCAGCAGTTCCCTTCCCTTCCAGCATATGAAGCAGTAGAGGGATGCTTTTTTTTCCTTTTAAGAGACATTGTAGTGTGGCCAGGAATGCTCCACAGAAAAGCAGAGGCCCCTGATTCAGGCACTCCTGCCATCTTCATTGCTCCAGGGAAAGGGTGGTGCACTATCACCCTGTTGTTTATTTGTGTCTGTATGTACATTGTTTTTAATACTTTATTCTCCCCCATTTGGCTCAACCTGTTTCTAAGAACAACCTCGTTCAACAAGGCAAATAATAAATCCATATACTGTATTTTTCGCTCTATTGGACGCAGTTTTTCCCCTCCAAAAATTGAGGGGAAATGTGTGTGCGTCCTATGGAGCGAATGCAGGCTTGTTCCATAGCCGCGCGCAACCCCTCCGGCAGGGAGAGATTGCACGGGGCTAAAGAGGAAGCCAAAGCAGTGAGTGGGATCTATCCTGCTCGCTGCCTTGGCTTGTGCGATAGCCGAGCGCAACCCCTCCGGCAGGGAGAGGTTGTGCGCAGCCTGTACGCTGCTCTTTGGTGCTGGGGGGGGAGAGATTTTTTTTTATTGATTTCCCCGTCTAAAAACTAGGTGCGCCCTATGGTCCGGTGCGCCCTATGTTGCGAAAAATACGGTACTTCTTTTTAACAGGCCATGTACCAAAGTGCTCAAGTGTCAAAGATTATCACTCACTTGTAATATCGCACCGTTTCGTACATCCTTATTTATTGCTTTTTCTCTTTCCACTGATTTAGCTTCACCACTTTCTGAGAAGTGTCTCGTTTAACAATAGTGTTAAAGAAGAGGTTTCGTTTGATAAAAATGGGGAACTGGTATCGGGATTTGATATTATCAACTGGGTCATATTCCCCAATGACTCCTTCCTTAGAGTCAAAGTTGGAAATATAGACCCCCAGGCTTCCCCAGACAAGAAGTTCAACATTCATGACAACGCAGTTGTGTGGCCCAGCAGGTTCAACCAAGTAAGGTCTACTTTAGGTTGTCTCCAGTTATTTATTCAGTGTTGAAAGATTGGTTTCTGGTTTGAACCCTGAAACAGCTGCATGTCAGGGTCAAAATAGATATGGCAGGTGAGATCTGAGGCCATAGCCTCCCAAAACAGCTATTGACTTTGTAATGGAGGACCTATTGAAAATAACATGGTGCTTAAACCAGCATGATGGAAGGGAGAGTTCGTGTTAAAAAGTGCATAAGTTGGTGAGATCATCAGTTCCTTGATATTCAGAAAAGCCTAAAATTTCAGTGAACCGGTACTTTAAAAAGGTAATGGGACCCGTGATCATTGGGTCCAGTCGTGGCCGACTCTGGGGTTGTGGCTCTCATCTCACTTTACTGGCCGAGGGAGCCGGCGTTTGTCTACAGACAGTTTTTCTGGGTCATGTGGCCAGCATGGTTCTGGTTCTGGCGAACCAGAGCAGCGCACGGAAACGCCGTTTGCCTTCCCGCCAGAGCGGTACCTATTTATCTACTTGCACTTTGATGTACTTTTGAACTGCTAGGTTGGCAGGAACTGGGACCAAGCAATGGCAGCTCACCCTGTCATGGGGATTCGAACTGCCAATCTTCTGATCGGCAAGCCCTAGGCTCTGTGGTTTAGACCACAGCGCCACCCGTGTCCCCTGAAATGGTACTTTACTAAGACATTAAAAAGGAAATCCAACCACCGTGATTTCCAAAGCCATGAAAAATGTAAAGGCAGCAGAATTCCATAGTCCATAGTCAACACAATTTTCTCACTGTGCCAGCTGCAGGAGAAGTGCTGAGAGAGAGAGAGAGAGAGAGAGAGAGAGAGAGAGAGAGAGAGAGAGAGAATTCCCCAGTGTTTCACCCTCTTTAGCTAACCAGGTCCCAAGTTTCACAGGAATTAGTGATGGCTCGTGATCATTACAACTGGAAGGGCAGTAGATGAAGCTAGGGCCAATGACAGGCTCCTTGGAGACCAGATTTGGAGACCCCTCCTCTCCTCACACAGATGCACCAGCACTACAGTGACCTGTCTGGGGCACCAGGACACCCCAGCCACAAGGAGCTGGGTTATGGGGAGATGTGGGGATAGCAATTAAAAAATATTTGTACAAGACATGAATGTGCCGACAAAGAAGCTAACTTGAAGCAAGGAACATTGGCAAGGTGGTATGAAGGGCAGATAATTGTGTTTAACACCTGAATTTGATCTAAATAAATAAGACAATGGACCGTGCTTTGAGAAAGTCAATGCATATTCCAACATCTTCGTCATAAATGAAACACAAGTGTAGTATTGCCAGACATTCCACAACTAGAATTGGCTGTGGTGCATAAACAATTCTTTCTGGAAATTGTATGACTTTGCTATGCAGTGGTACCTTGGGTTAAGAACTTAATTCATTCTGGAGATTCGTTCTTAACCTGAAACTGCTCTTAACCTGAGGTACCACTTTACCTAATGGGGCCTCCCACTGCTGCCGTGCCACTACCTCATGATTTCTGTTCTCATCCTGAAGCAAAGTTCTTAACCCGAGGTACTATTTCTGGGTTAGCAGAAATCTGTAGCCTGAAGCATCTGTAACCCAAGGTACCACTGTACCAGAATTAACACATTTCATTACAGCAGAAGGCTTCTTCATGGTGATATGCAGACTCCTACACTATCATCTGCTCTTATTTATTTACAGGCACTACCCCTTTCGGTGTGCAATGATCATTGCTATTTAGGTTACAGAAAAGCCAAGAAGGAAGGAGAGGAATTTTGCTGCTATGATTGCTTCCCGTGTCCCGAAGGAAAGATAACAAACCAGAAGGGTACAGTTTACATTGTTTATAAACTACATATGGTGTGATCTACTACATGCTTATGTCAAACTAATTTCCCTCATAGTTGGAGCGACTGGTGGTTACTGTCTGATATTACCCATAAATGTCAAAGTGACATAAGGTCACAGTGGGCAGAAGCATTAAGCATAACCTGAAAAATGAAGGGTGGAACATTCAGTAAATCTTAAAGTTGGGCTACCCTGCATACCTTTATCTCCTAATTCTCATTTTTGTCTCAGTCTGGCTCACACAGACACCAGTTTTTATTAAAATAAGCATTTTTAAAAACAAATATGTAATTGTTTGCTTCCATATGATAAATACAATCATACCTTTGATCTCAAATGCCTTGGCTCCTAAATAAATCGGCTGCCGAACGATCGAAACCTGGAAGTGAGTGTTCCGGTTTTTGAACGATTTTCGGAAGCAGAATGTCCTCCGCAGCTTCCGATTGGCTGCAGGAGCTTCCTGAAGCCAATCAGAAGCCGTGCTTTGGTTTCAAAAAGTTTTGGAAGTTGAATGTACTTCCAGAACGGATTCTGTTCAACTTCCAAGGTATGACTGTATGTATTATATACCTAATACAATGTGCACAGAAAAAACGATTGCTAAAATGGACAAACTTGTTACCCTGTCAAGTAAAAGATGCAACTTAAAATTGTTCTGTGTCTTTTATTTCATTTTATTTATCTAGAAAATTTCTATACACCTAAATATAAATAAATAGATAGATAATAGTACAATATAAACCAAAATATGATTAAAATTATTAAGTACTTTATAAACACACACACAAACAGCAAAATGCAATGACAGAGGTAGAAAGACAAATGGTTTTAGTATTATTAATTTGTTTTAAAATTTTGGAAAGTGGGGCATAAACAAAAAAGGCAGAATGCAGATTCACCTAACCAAATTCAGGTATCAAAGAAATATTCCTGTGAATCCAAATTTTAGTATTTATACAGTAATGTTTTGCGACTGGAGAATAAAGCCCAATCATGGTGGCAAATACAATTTCTCTGTCATTGAAATTGTAGCGTGCAGCAAAGAAGTCAGGGCAATAACAGTGAACTAATCACCATGGGGGAGGAAAATCACAAACAACACAACCCATATACAATATGTGAGCACAATGTACACAATCTGTTTTCTGTGCATTTATATGCTTTATTATTTATTTATTTATTTATTTATTTATTTATTTATTTATTCTCTTTCATACAATTTCTTCTTTTTGAAGTGAACCTGGGCCTCATTTTAACCATGTATCTGAAATGAACACATCACAATCCAGAAATCCACACTGAAGTCCATATGAAAGGTTTTGTTGCCCATCCCTAGAGAAAGAAGTTTTGTTATTCAGACTGGCCCGAAAAGCTACATGGCTGAGTATGGCTTCTTAGGTTAGAAACGTCTTTCAGATACTGAGCTAAGAGACTTTATTTAGGGTTGCCCGATATTGATGTCCGTCCTTCCCGGTCAAGCACAAAACACAGAGCATCACTGTATAGACACCTGTCTTTTCTCTTTCAGATATGGATGACTGTTTTGAATGCCGTGGAGATCAGTATGCAAATCATGACCACGATGGGTGCATTCCGAAAGAACTGACCTTTTTGTCTTATGGAGAAACTTTGGGGATCTGTTTGGCTACTTTCTCTCTCTCTTTTGCCGCCATCACAGCTTTGGTACTTGGAATTTTCATGAAGCACAAGGAGACTCCTATCGTCAAAGCCAACAACAGGAACCTCACCTACGCTCTCCTCCTCTCCCTCATTCTCTCCTTCCTTTGTGCTCTGCTGTTCATTGGCCAGCCTGAGGAAGTGACCTGCCTCCTTCGACAGACAGCATTTGGCATGGCTTTTTCCGTGGCAGTTTCTAGCATATTGGCCAAAACCACCATTGTGGTTCTGGCTTTCATGGCTACCAAGCCGGGGTCCAGGATGAGGAAGTGGGTGGGGAAACAATTGGCCAGCTCCATTGTTCTTTCCTGCTCTCTTATTCAAGCCACGATTTGTACTGTGTGGCTGGCAAATTCTCCCCCATTTCCAGATTTGGACACTCATTCAATGCCAGAAAAAATTGTACTGGAGTGTAATGAAGGTTCAGCTTTCATGTTCTACTGTGTCTTAGGATTTATGGGTCTCCTGGCCATTGTCAGTTTCACTGTGGCTTTCCTAGCTAGAAAACTGCCCGACAGTTTCAATGAAGCCAAGTTTATCACTTTCAGCATGTTAGTATTTTGCAGTGTTTGGTTGTCCTTTGTTCCAACCTACCTGAGCACCAAGGGGAAGTACATGGTGGCTGTGGAGATCTTCTCCATCTTGGCATCTGGTGCTGGCTTACTGGGCTGCATCTTTTCCCCCAAAGTCTATGTCATTTTACTGAGGCCTGAGTTGAACAGTAGGAGGCAGCTAATCAGGATAAATAATTAAAGAACCGACATTACTTTCTAGAAATATTAAATGTACCTGTAATTTAACCCCATTGCATTGAGCTGCATGTAACGAGAAATTAGTTATATTCCAGTTCTGATCACTGTCTCTGATGGATCAAGATTGTTTGCAATTCAGAATGTGGTGTTTCACAACCAATTCTCTTTGAGTTCAGATAACAATAGGCTATTACAGGCTAAGTCCCAGCCTGAAAGTGGAAGATAATGATCTACCCATTGCTCTTCATATTTAATATATCCCTCCTTGTTCCTGATATCCATTTGGTTAATCTGTATAGCAAACTAGCTCCTGAAACAGGAGGAATGTCATTTATTTTGTTGTGGAAGTCTTCTGCAGCTGCAGTGCTCTCATCCTTAAAGAACGGTCACAAATGAATTATTCTGAACAAGGCTGCAAGATTCCATTTCATGCTGGGGATTCGGGGAATAAATGAGTGCTGCCTCTGTGAATTGTGGAAGTGTCCAGTCCTCCCTTGTCATTGCAGTAAATTCTAACCAAAGAAGGAACCAATTGGGACATTTTGGAGAAAACTCCACCATTCTGGATCTCTCTCAATGGTTTAAATCTCTAGAAGGCAAGTCCCACCCACCCCCACCCCTGAGAATTCTGCAATATAGCACAGAACTAATAATAATAATAATAATAATAATAATAATAATAATAATAATATATTTATACCCTGCCCATCTGGCTGGGTTTCCCCAGCCACTCTGGGCGGCTTCCAACAAAATATTAAAATACAATAGTCTATTAAACATTAAAAGCTTCCCTAAACAGGGCTGCCTTCAGATGTCTTCTAAAAGTCTGGTAGTTGTTTTTTTCCTTTGACATCTGGTGGGAGGGCATTCCACCGGGTGGGCGCCACTACCTCAGTGTCTGGGCAGAAAAATGGGGGTGGAGATCCTCCTTCAGGTATACTGGGCCGAGGCCGTTTAGGGCTTTAAAGGTCAGCACCAACACTTTGAATTGTGCTCGGAAACGTACTGGGAGCCAACGTAGGTTTTTCACATAACTGGTGTTCAGCAGTCACTTGCAGTCACCAGTCTAGCTGCTGCATTCTAGATTAGTTGTAGTTTCTGATGCACACAGTCTGTCACCTCGGCAGCCCCTCAAATCTCCTGACACTGTCCAGTCTTCGAAGTGGGGGGGGGGGAGAGGATAGCTTTTTGTCCTTAATACCCCAGTGCTCTTCACTAGCCCAGCCAGGATGGTTTGAGCTTTTTTTAGGGAAGCCAAAGTCGTTGAGCTTCTCTGGGGGGAGCCAGTGATCTACCACAGACATCCAGTGATCTACCGGTAGATCTCGATCTATGATCTGCAGGTCTACCTGTTGGACATGCCTGCCATAAGCTAACTCATTAATTTCTTACCTGGCACATTTCTGCAACTTGTGTTTTCCCTTCAGATCCCAAATATTATCTATATACTTTAACTTCTACCGTTCACTAACACGCTTTGGTACCCCAGATCTATGTCAATACACTGGGCACACCCTCTCTTGCAATGCTGAAGGGGGCTATTTTCCCATGATATTTGTGACTGATATCGATTGATTGAGTTCCATATCACAAAGAGGAAGCTACAAGCAAATGCACACAGATTTCTTTATTTTATATATCCATGGACACAAGGTGGCAAAAACTCATTTAAGTGAAAAAATATATACTTCAAGCTAAAATAAAACACAGTTTTTAAAAAATCAAAAACAATAGAACACCTAAAACAAATTTAGAACTGCGTGTAACCAAATTGATTGTAGAATCCCCATTTATTCCCCATTCAACATGGAAAAAAACATAAACTTGGGTATTTTGAGCTGGCAGCTGTGACCACATAACTCCTAAATGGGCTCATATTTAATGATCAAGCATAATACCTAATCAGGCTTACATTCATTCTAATGATGGGAATAAGTATAAACCTGAAAAACACAGCTCCTCTTCATAGCTGTCAACTTTTCCCTTTTCTTGCGAGGAATCCTATTTGGAATAAGGGAATTTCCCTTTAAAAAAGGGAAATGTTGACAGCTATGTTCCTCATGCAGCTATAATTATCTATGATTGAATACTTCTTCCCAGAGCAAGAAACTGTTAGTGCCTGTAATGATGATGACGACGAAATATTCTGTTCCTTAAAATGGAGCAGAATGACAGCTAATTGTAGCTACAGTTGGAAAATAGGAATTAAGAATTTTAATCATTTATCCTTATTAGCTGCCCCCTAGTGTTCAACTCAGGCCTAACCACAATGATATAGCATTTTGGTAAAAATATACAAATCAGTAACCCTGCACTGGAAGCTAAGATGGAGAAGATCTCCACGGCCACCATGTATTTTCCCTTGGTGCTCTGGTAGGTGGGAACAAAGGACAACCAAACACTGCAAAACAGAAGCATACTGAAGGTGATAAACTTGGCTTCATTAAAACTGTCAGGTAATTTCCTGGCTAGGAAAGCCACAGTGAAGCTGACAATGGCTAGGAAGCCCATAAAGCCCAAGACACAGTAGAACATAATAACTGAACCTTCATTACATTCCAGAACAATTTCTTCGGTCATTGAGTGCATGTCAAAATGCAAGAATGGGGGAGAGGTTGCCAGCCACACAGCACAAATAGTGGTTTGAATAAGGGAGCACGACAGAACAATGGAAAAGGCCAGTCTTTTCCCGATCCATTTCCTCATCCTGGACCCAGGCTTGGTCGCCGTGAAAGCCATGATGACAGTGATGGTTTTGGCCAACACACAAGAAACTGCCATTGAGAAGATAATGCCAAACGCAGGTTGTCGAAAGAGGCATGGTATCTTCTCAGGCTGACCAATGAATAGGAATACGCAAAGGAAGGAGAGCAGTAGGGAGATGAGGAGACCGTAGGTGAGGCTCCGGTTGTTGGCTTTGACTATGGGAGTGTCTTTGTGCTTAATGAAGACTCCAAGTACCAGAGCTGTGAGGAAAGAGAAGGCAAGAGCAAAAATGGACAAACTGGTCCCCAAAGGTTCATCATAAGACAAGAAGCTTATCTTTTTTGGAACGCATAAATCCTGGCCACTGTTTGGATATTGATCTTCTTGACATTGAATGCAGTCATCCAGGTCTGTAAAAAAAATAGCTTTTTATATATGGTAACCCCGTATATGGGGCAATACATTAATAATTCCTTAAAATTCAAAAGTGCTCTATGAGGGCTGATCATTGAAAGCTAATTTCATGACCTAAAAAATGTAATGATGTTTGCAAGAAGTCACTGGGATGATCCAGAGAAACTTTGTACTTGGAACATCTCATATTAAGCTTCAGACAAAATCTTTCTTAATCCTAAAACTGAGGTTGCTTTCTCTCTTTGCACAGCACAACCTCGAAGATAGTACCACCTCAGCTTTTATTGGAACATAGTGTAATATGTTTTGCCTTTTCTCAGATGAGATGCTACACACAATCAGTCATCATATCGTTCTTTTTCTTGGCAATATTATGGATACCAACCATATATTTATTTTTTAGAGGTTTTTGTACATGATATTTCTTACCTGTCTTATTTGAGATCTTCCCTTCTGGACAAGGCAAACAGTCATAGCAACAAAATGGTCTCCCTTCCTTCTTAGCCCTCCTATAACCCAGATGACAGTTGTCATTACACAATGAACGGGGCGGTGTCTGTGCACGATTGAAAGACATAATGCATTTTAACACTCAGAAAGTACAATTTTGGAGTTTGGATATCCATTATACACTAAGAAATTTCTTGATTCTGGAAAGACAGGAACCGTTTGGGGACATTCTACTCATGTGTAAAACCAATGGAATACTGCACTAAACTTCCTCTGCCCCGGCTACAGCTTTTATTCCTGTTGCTCTTCAAGAGTTCTACCAGCATTCAAAATCACTCGGGGAGCCTCCATTAATATGGAGCTGAAAGGGATTTGAAACAGGTGTAAGCCTCTCATTGCCCCATCCCACTTTTGTCATACACCTTCCATGCTACAGGAATTCCACCTTGGGGGGGGTGCTTACACCAGCTTATGTTGCACTGATCTAAACCTCATTGTCTGAGATGTTATACCTTTGGTTCAGCTAGGGTGAGGTATTTACACCAGTGTAGCTTCCACTGAGCCTTTTCTCAGCTAGGAAAGCCTAAGATCTGCTGAATCCAAACTCTCTCATCCTGATGAATCTTGGATTTAGATTTAACTATGAAGTCTGTTTTTCCGAACAAACACAGACCTCCTATCAATCATGGGGCCTGATAAATCAGGATTAACAGCTGACAACAGACAGTATATTAATAGTATTTCACTTTTTTAGCATTGCTGAAATGAGTTGAATCTGTCCCCAGTTCCAGACACCACACAGAGGCAGCTTAAGGTCCAAAACAGTTTACTGCTGGAGAAGATAAGGCTTCAGTAATACAGTTCCAGCCACACACAGACATGTTGTAGGCTTTGCAGATACAGATACAGATATAATAGTTCAAAGCAAATTTCAGTTGTTCAACTAATTCAAGATGTAACACAGACTCTGACTCACTTTTCAAGACTAACCCTAACACACAGCACCCACCCTAACATTAATGAGCTGACATGCCTTAATAACTTATATAGTCAGCACTGGTTGACTTATCTCGTACAAAGGGTGATTTGTGCTCATGAAGGAAATAAACCCCTTTGTCCATGTCCAGTTCATCCAACGGCTGATATATCTGGAAATGAACACAGACCCTACCTGGTTGAATTTGCTGGGCCATATAATGTCATCTGCAGAAATGGTGAGCACTTTGCCAGTATGAGCTTGTGGGTCTATTTTTCCAACTCTCACTCTAAGAAAAGATTGGTTTGGGAATGTGATCCAATTTATAATATCAAATCCAGCAACTAATGACCCATTCTCATCAAAGGATACCTTTTCCCCAGAACTGTTGTTGAACGAAACATATCTCAGGTAGTGGTGGAGCTAAAGTAGGATAGAAAAGACACAGAGAACAAAGCATTGCAGAGGATATTAAAATGTAAGATTCCATGGTGGTGGCAATATTCCACAGCTGAGTACTGTGATTAATGTGTGTTTTAGAAGCTTTGTGCAGACTGCCCATATTGAAAAGTCTAAATATTAAAGGACGTATGTTGTTTTAACAACAACAAATTCAATCCATGAGCATGATATTTGAGAGTGCCTTTAAAAATACCAAACCTGAACTAGGGATAAACTAAACAACAACAGCAAAATCGCTTCCCTCCAAACTGTTGTTTTATTGCAGGAGTATTCTGCAACATAGGGACGCAGGTGGCGCTGTGGGTAAAAGCCTCAGTGCCTAGGACTTGCCGATCGAAAGGTCAGCGGTTCGAATCCCCGCGACGGGGTGAGCTCCCGTCGCTCAGTCCCAGTGCCTGCCAACCTAGCAGTTCGAAAGCACCTTCGGGTGCAAGTAGATAAATAGGGACCGCTTACCAGCGGGAAGGTAAACGGCGTTCTGTGTGCTGCGCTGGCTCGCCAGATGCAGCTTGTCACGCTGGCCACATGACCCGGAAGTGTCTGCGGACAGCGCTGGCTCCCGGCCTATAGAGTGAGATGAGCGCACAACCCTAGAGTCTGGCAAGACTGGCCTGTACGGGCAGGGGTACCTTTACCTTTACTATTCTGCAACATGTTCTTGACTGAATAAGAGTGCATTCGTGGTGAATTTATTTGGGGTTAGTTTGTTCTGTGATGCTTCCCCAATACTGATGTCTGGGGGGGCTAACAGCACAACAAAAGCGGGGCAAAAAAAGAACCAGAACGTTTGTGGTGTACAAAGTTACAGGATTTCAGCAGGAAGTTACAGGATAAGTGTGGAAATGAAGCAACATGATTGTCCCGAAACTTTTGCAGCCATAGACAGTACTGAAAGGGGGATTGCATGTGAATGCCTTGAAAGAAACACGAGAGGTGTGCTCGCTTCGGCAGCACATATACTAGAGGCCTTTCTCCTGGGCATGGTCGGCCAATTGGTGTCAAAGAAGGACAGAACATTTTTTATGTATGCTACAACAGCAGCAAGAATACTTATTGCAAAGTATTGGAAGACAGAAGATCTACCCACCGTGGAAGAATGGCAGATGAAGGTTATAGATTATATGGGACTGGCAGAAATGACCGGCAGAATCTGAGAACAGGGAATAGAGACGGCGGAAGAAGATTGGAAGAAATTTAAGGACTATCTCAGGAAACATTGTAAAATTATTGAAGGTTAGAACGATGTTGATTCAGAAATTAAGCGGTTATAAGCTGTAATGATTATGTGATCAAGAAAAGAAAGGTTAAAAATTATATAGAAATTAGGGGAAGGATTTGCTGAATTGAATTAAATTAGAGATTGGAATACAGAAAGGGGAGGTATGAGGAGGTTGGGAAAGTAAGTTTTATGAATATAAGGGATTGAAATTATACTTGTTCTTGTATGTGTTCTGTATGTATTTTTACTGTTTCTGTTTTTTGTTTTTTCTATTTTATATAAACTTTTAAAACTTTTTTTTTTAAAAAAATGAAAGAATCACGAGAGGAAATCATCTTGTATGTGCAATAGAAAAACATGATCTGGAGGTGCCAAAACAGCACCCTGTAAAGGAAGGTAAGGAGGGGGCAGAGATGTCAATGTGCTTCTTTACACATTGCAACCATTATGAATGTTGAATGCCTTTATATGCAGAAGTAAGACCCATTAAGTCATGTGGGGCTAAATTATTGGTAACTGGATATAAGGCATTCTGAGAGTAGGAGTGGGGCGAAACCAATAATGGATCCAAAATTTGGTGGACTTCCTGGTGAAGGTTCCAATATGGGTCTCTCTTTTGCAGAGCTGGAACTGGCACAGCAAAAATAGTGAAGACGACCACCCCACTTTCTGCCCTGGAGGACACAGGCAGCAGGACTACACATACAAAGGTTCTCTTTCATTTTGCCCCACTGCTTGCTAACCAGGAATGTATATATTCCCACCTTGATGCAGAAAAACAATGCTGCGTGACTAGTAGGAGTGACTGGCGCATTTCCTGTGAAATAGAAGCTATAGGAGACCTTCCTAAAATTCAGTTTCCTACACATTCTGATTAGTTTTGCACCTACAGATGTGGATAATAATGCATTAATCTGCTGAGGATGTTACCTGCCATGGTTGTGTCCATCCCCCTCTATTTGCCTTTGCTCTCTGCTTGGATTTGTGTAATTCAGTGTTGTGCAGAACATGCGCCACAGCATAGACAGCATTGTATATGCTATAGCTGTGGCCAGTCATGCTCATTTCAAAAACTGTTGCAGGTAGAGTTTCCAGCTTCTCCTCTCCAGTGCAGATTTTGCTGTCCACATTGTCTACTACAGATTTTAAGAATGAACATTTAAACGCATGTTCCCAAAAGTCTCTGATAAAGTCATCTCCTTTTGTCAAGGTAGGATTTCTTACTTGAAGGAGTTTCTGGAATCCTAGCAACTCCCTTGAATGTATTGCAAAGGATATGGCTCCATGGATTAACTCTATGCCACAACTTATTGGAAAGGAAGGTGATGTGAAATCCATCTGGGCTGTCATAATCCAGACCTTTGTTTTCACTGGTATATCAAAAAATGCTGAGGAGCAGACTGCTGTTCTCACATAAGCCATGGTCTGAATTTCACCATGTACAACCAAAGCACTGGCAGAGCTACCCATGATAACCTTTACAATTTGAAGCCCATAGTCCACCATTACATCGGCATTGCTGGCAAATGTTGGTTCTGGGATTTTGTCTATGAAATCAAAGCAGATGCCACTCTGAGAGAACTTGGGAAGTACATTCTGTACAAATCTCTTACCATTGTTGTCATCCAAATAAAGAATGCCAATCCAGGTCCACCTGAAATGAAGCAGTAACTGGAGCATGCCCTTATACTGATGGTCCACATTTGGGAACATCTGGTGGAAGAAAACTCCTTGCATTTTGTTATCCGTTATTAGGGCAGAGCCATATGAGAGCTAAACAACGAGAAGATGGAAAAGTTATTTCTAAGACAATGTTTTCCAAAGTAAAACAAATTTTGAGTTGGGGTATGTGATACAAAATGCTTATGCATCTCCCCAAATATCTACCGAGATCCCATCCGGATTTCATCTTGTTACTTAAGTGAATATCTATGAACCATGATGATTCAAAATCTTCTCAGTTCCTACAGGTGTGATAGACTGAAGAAGGCATAGACACTGGGTTTGATCCAGTGCTTATGGTCCATCAGCTGTATTGGAAATGAGATCGTTTTTGGTGATCTCTTTCCCCATTGCAGTATTCCATACAAACCAAGCAATGCTAATGAGAGCCTCCCCTCCCATTTGTAGAAGTGGGCATGGGGAACTCCAGGGTGGAAGAGGGATAGTAAAAAATGGCCCTTGCTCCCAGTTGCACTGATAGATTCTGCTCTATCTGAAAATAATCACTATATGATACTATTGTTATTTAATGCATCCACACAGAAGATTTGCTACCAAGCTGTGGTAGATACTCCACAAGGGTTGCAGACAGGAGCACTGAGGTGTAAATAGGGCAAGAGCTGGGAGACCAGTGGACCAGGTCAGCGCAGCAAACTGTGCTTGCACCCTATTTATCTTCCCAACATACTGGAGATGAAAAGCACATCAAGAGATGAAGAGCTAAAGATGTTTGTATTCTGTGATGCTTTGAACCTGGATCATGGCACACTGGTTCGGAACACTGGTCAGTTGATTTAGTTTAGGAACATTGCATTCCCCATAACTTTATTTGTATCCCTTCTTGGGTTTCTTTGTTTTAGAATTTACTGTGACATGGAGTTGGCAGCCAAAATATTTCCTAAAATTCCATTATTAGAGCTACCTCTTACTTACCTACAACAGAATCGTGCCTGATTCCAAACAACTATTTTAAATGATCCCAAGCACAAAGTGGTGCAGTTCAAGGCTAAATATTATGGAACACACAATATGCTGGAATTTTTCATTTCTTTTAATATTAACTAATATGTTGCATAAAAACATTGTAGTTTAAAATTTAAGTTATTGTATTAATGTTTAATTGTTGTTGTTGTTTTTGTATGTTTTTAGCCATTTGTGTTTTTTATCTGTAAGCCACACTGAGTCCCTGTCTGGGAATGGATGGATGAATGGTGGATAAATAAATAAATGAACATTTTATTATATTTTTTTAAAAATGTCCCTCTCTCCATCCCTCAGATGCTCATATCCAACAAATATATTGCTCCACAAATTGTTTCTGAAAGTCCCCTCCGATCTAAAAACTGAAAGAAAACAAAAAATAATATTTGGCCTATCAGAAGCTAGTTGCCCTTTGGACCCTAGCCAATATTTGCAGTAACAAAACCTTCAAGAATGTAGAAAATTTCTTTATATCCCTGTAAGTGGTTATGCACATGAATGCCAGAATAGCCAACTCTGAATCAACTGTAACTACTCTTTTTCTTGGACAGAATGTTATGCCTAAAATGAGTAAAAGGTGTTCCGATTTATCTCAAACCCTCTTTATAATCTCCACAAGAAAAACTTCACTTTGAAGAAAGCAGGGTAGACAATAGCTCTCTAAATTCCTGTACTTTATGTGAACAACTTACCTGTGGGATCTTGTAGTTATACAGCATATCTGCCATGTTGAGATCAACATCAGAATTGGGTCCCCCAATGACTGCTACCAGATTTTCCCGGGTATCACACTTGTAGTTAGGAAAAAACTTGCCCTTTGTGGAGAGAAGTTCCATGGAGGCAAGATATATGGATCGTGCACTGAATTCACTGTTACAGACATGGGCACCCAGGCTGATGTTGGCTAAGATCTGGGGATTTTCATTTATTTCTTTTAAAGCAAAAACCAAGGCCAGGATGTGCTGGTAGTGCTGCGTCAGAACTCTAAAATGAAAGAAATTGCCACCTTAAAATGAGTGTGCTAGAGATTTCAAGTCAATACTCAATTACTAAACATTCTTGCACTATATGGCCAAGGTTGAAGAACACATGAATTGATTTTTTACATTCACACCTCAACTTTTGACTTGCATGCATTTTATTCAAACAATAGCCCTCTTTTGGTAGCTTTTAAATAGCACATGCAATATATTTAAATCCAGGCTATCTACTATGTTACTGATACTGGCTATCATTAATTTTTTTTCTTTAAGGAAGCTATAAGTGCCCCCCGCCATCTCTTTAGACCAATGTGGATAAAATTCCCAGGCATTTCAACATCTATAGATTGAATACAACTGACCATATGACAGGCAAATAGGCCCATAGATTTTGAAGACTATAATAGAATCAGACCAGCAACAAATATTATCAGGATAGATATGGTACATTTAAGAAAACCCAACTCCTTACATGAGATCACCAAAAAGTTCAGGAGAGGGACGGTTTTGGAAGCAAATCGTATCTAAAAAACGGAAGATATGAGAAATAATGCCACCAATTATGAGGTCTCCTGACTGATGATACTTGTGATGAATAGGAAGAGGGTGACTAACTTTGCATCTAGAAATAGGAACCTTGCACACTGCTTGAGGAAGCAGTACTAATACCAACACCACAAATATCACCATACTGCATGAAAACCTCCTTTCTAGAAACCAAATAACCTGTTCCTACATTGGCAAGTCTCTGGCTTGAATGTACACTCACTCAGAAGACTGAAGCCAGGGTGATACGATACAAAGTTTTAGCAATCAGACTGATGCAGCCCTCTGCACCTCAAGCCCCAGCTCTGAATGGTGCAGGTGATATTAAAAGCAACCCTCTGTCTCGGTTCGATGTTTTGCTACTGGACACTGGAACTCTCTGAAGAACTGGAGAAGTAATCATAGTTATTGTCATAATCGCAAGAGAGATAATAACCTGCACAGCATTGCAGCCTCTGAGACAAGGTGTGTGGGGGGGTGTTTATCACACTCCAGCAACAGTTCCTATTTTATCCTCCTTAATGGGTCATCAAAAGACTAGCAGTAAAAAATAAAATAAAGACCACAAGGTCTTTGTCGTCTTCAAAAAGAAAAGAAAGAGGCTCTTAAACAATAGCCAGTTTGCAAGATTGTGTGTGCATTCCAAATTGGGCTAGGATTTCATAATGCAAATGGAAATATCCATTGTTTTGTTGTGAATTAAGGTTTCACAATTCCAGTAGAGTTTTGTTTAATTCCAGTAAAGGAAAACAAAGTAGGTGACACCCTTGATGGCAGCACTGGGGGGGGGGGGGATGGATGGGAAATTTCCATCAGAATTGGGAGATGGAAGGTTCAAAAGCTCCTCTTCCAGCAATGCCCCTTGTGCTGCTCAGCTGACTGGAAAACAGCTGATAGTCATGAAAAGTGGTCTGCAGGAAAAAATGTGAAAATTATCTGGAGCCCAACCTTCTTCATGCTGTTTGACCCGTCACAGGTTATGTTGTGGGCCACGTAAGATTAGGCAGTGGGCAAGAAGCAGCCTGGTGAACACAGATTGCACACTTCTGAACGTGAAATAGAGTGGGGAACCATGTTTATTCCAGACTATGCATATCCACTGGAGAATGGACAGGTTTTCTCAAAGGCCTGTTGGGGGCTATGTATATTGACTGGAAAATGTAGAAATTCCCTCTTCATGGAAGAATTATATGTATATGGGAGCTGAAAAACACACACAGTGACTAGTTGATGTGCCCAGTAACCACTCAACTTACATCAGCATTGTTATCCTAAGGCGTCATAAATAAAATGAACGTTCATAAGTGCACAAGGTTAAACACACATACATCAGGTGGTTCGAGACTCTTTCAGGTGGTTCACAATTTAGCCGTACCACCTGCTCCATTGGGGCCCAGTACGGGCCACATGATCTCCTGCAATGATTTTGCAAAGTTTTTTTGCAGATAAAGTCGCTCAGATTCGGGAGAGTGCTAGAGTCCTGTCTAGTCAAGTTGCGTGGGATCAATTCCAATTTGTTACCTCCAAGGATGTGGACAGGCTGCTTGGATGAGTGAAACTAAACACCTGTCTCCTTGATCCTTTTTTTTTTTTTATAATATATTTATTAAAGTTTTCAAATAAAGCATATATTAGATAAGCACTTATCATTGTCCATTTAACATCTCTCAATTGTTACATGGGACTCCCCCGCACCTCCCGCATATACTTACATCATTATTAAATTAGTTTCAAACAAATTATCATTTAATTCATCTTAATTAATAATCTTAATTTGGTTTGACATATAATTCAACCTTAAATCTAATTTAATGGTAGACAATTGTCTGCACTGGCATCCAATTCAGCACTCAGCCAAGTTACAATATTTTTGTAAATAAATCTTAAATTTCCTCCAGTCTTCTTCCATCCTTTCTTCTCCCTGGTCTCGAATTCTGCCGGTCATCTCGGCTAATTGCATATAGTCCATCAGTTGCATCTGCCATTCTTCCACAGTGGGTAGCTCCTGAGTTTTCCAATTCTTGGCAATTAATATTCTTGCTGCTGTTGTTGCGTACAAAAAGAATGTTCTGTCCTCTTTTAACACACTCTGGCCGACAATACCCAGGAGAAAGGCCTCTGATTTCTTAGTGAAGGTGTATTTAAACACCTTTTTTAATTCATTATATATCTTCTCCCAAAAGGCCTTCACTCTAGGGCAGGTCCACCAGAGGTGAAAAAATGTTCCTTCATTTTCCTTACATTTCCAACATTTGCTATCAGACGAATGGTATATTTTAGCCAGTTTAACAGGGGTCATGTACCATCTATACATCATTTTCATCACATTTTCCTTCAACGCATTACATGCAGTGAAGTTCAGCCCAGAGGTCCACAACCTTTCCCAATCTTCAAACATAATATTATACCCAATATCCTGCGCCCATTTTATCATTGTTGATTTTACCATTTCGTCATGTGTGTTCCATTTCAGCAGCAAGTTATACATTCTTGAAAGTACCTTAGTCTTAGGTTCTAACAGTTCAGTTTCTAACTTTGACTTTTCCACTTGGAATCCTAGCTTTTTGTCATTTTTAAACACTTCTTTAATCTGAGCATAGTGTAACCAGTCTCGCACTTTGTCTCTCATCTTTTCTAAACTCTGCAATTTCCAGTTGTCACCATCCTTTTCTATTATCTCCCAATATTTTGGCCAGTTGGCCTCCATATTGGCTCTTTTCCGAGCCTTAGCCTCCAGGGGTGACAGCCACCTCGGAGTTTTATTCTCCAGTAAGTCTTTATATTTTGTCCAGACATTAAAGACTGATTTTCTGACAATATGGTTCTTGAAGGCCTTATTTATCTTAGCTTTATCATACCATAAATATGCATGCCATCCAAACGCATTATTAAAACCTTCCAAATCCAAGACATCCGTATCTTCAAGAAGTAACCAATCTTTTAACCAGCAGAAAGCTGCAGCTTCATAATACAACTTTAAATCTGGCAGGGCAAAGCCCCCTCTTTCTTTCGCATCTGTTAATATTTTAAATTTGATTCTGGGCTTTTTGCCCTGCCAGACAAATTTAGAAATATCTTTCTGCCACTTCCGGAAGCACTCTGTCTTGTCTACAATCTGCAGTGTCTGAAACAAAAATAACATTTTTGGCAATACATTCATCTTGATGGCAGCTATTCGGCCTAACAAAGAAAGTTTTAGTCTTGACCAACTATCCAAGTCTCTCTTAATCTCTGACCAACATTTTTCATAATTATCTTTAAATAAACTCAGATTTTTTGCTGTTATGTTTACCCCTAGGTATTTAACTTTTTTAACCACATTTAGTTCTGTCTCTTTCTGAAGCTGTTCCAACTCAATATCTGTCACGTTTTTCCCCAAAACTTTAGTTTTTTGCTTATTTAACTTAAATCCTGCCACTCGACCAAAGTTTTGAATCAGTTGTAGTACTCTTTTCAAACTAGACTCCGGCTCCTGTAATGTCAGAACTAGGTCATCTGCAAAAGCTTTAAGTTTATATTGTTTCGCTCCGACCTGAATCCCTTCCACCAACCGGTCCCCCCTAATCATATTCAGGAGCACTTCCAGAACCGAAATAAACAGTAATGGGGAAATCGGGCAGCCTTGTCGTGTACCTTTTTCAATTTTAAACTCTTCTGTAACCACATTGTTAACTATCAGTTTAGCCTTTTGTTCTGAATATATTGCCTCAATCCCGTTCTCAAACCCCCGTCCCACTCCCATTTCTTTTAAATTCCCCTTCATAAATTTCCAAGAAATGTTGTCAAAGGCTTTCTCCGCGTCTATAAAAATTAAAACTGCTTTAGTGTTTATGTTTGTTTGTAAAAGTTCCAATATGTCTATGATGTTCCTTGTGTTAGTAAACATATGTCTGCCCGGGAGAAAGCCTGCCTGGTCTTTATGGATTATCTCACTTAAAACTTTCTTAAATCTTCGTGCCAAAACATCTGCAAATATTTTGTAATCCACATTTAAAAGGGAGATGGGACGGTAATTCTTGAGTTGTGTCTTTTCAGTTTCTGACTTTGGAATCAATGTGATAAATGCTTCTTTCCACGATTCAGGCGCCTTCTTCCCCTCCATTATTTCATTACTGACCTCCAACAAAGGTTGTATCAAATAATCCTTCAATGTCTTGTAGTAGTTAGAGGTCAGTCCATCTGGCCCTGGTGATTTGCCCTGTTTCAGACTCAGGATGGCCTGTTCAATCTCTTGTCGTGTTATTTTGCCATTTAAAATTGTTCTATTTTCTTCTGACAGCTTTGCTAATCCATTTCTCTCCAAAAATTGTGTAATCTCTATTTCATCTTGTGGCCCTTGAGTATATAACTTTTTAAAATACCTCTGGAAGCACTTTCTAATCTCTCCCGGGTTCTGAATGTTCCTTCCTTCAACCTCTAAGTTTGTTACTGTATTTAATCTTTGTCTCCTTTTCAACTGCCAAGCTAGCAGTTTCCCACATTTATTTGCCGATTCAAAAGTTTTTTGTTTCATTGTTTTAATCTTCCATTCTATTTCCTGATTTATCAGCTTGGAATATTGCGCCTGATAAAGTTTAATTTCTCTCAGAATCGGTTGGGACTTCGGGTTAGATCTTAACTTCTTCTCCAACTCTTTGATACTTTCCAGAATTTTATCTTTCTTTTCATTTTGCAGTCTTTTCTTTAAGGAATTCTGTTGAATCAAGAACCCTCTCATCACAGCTTTACTTGCATCCCAGATAGTTCTTTTTTCCACCGTAGTGTTCAAATTAATCTCAAAATAGTCCTTTAAGGTTTTTTGGGCCTTCTTTACAATTCTTTGATCTCTAAACAGGCCATCATTCATCTTCCATCTAAAGGAGCCGATTGGGATCAATGTCATATCCATTCTCAAGGCGTTATGGTCGGAGCATGTTTTGGGGCAGATTTCCACCTTCCTCACCTTAGGTGCCAGACTTCTAGTTATCCATATTTGGTCGATTCGTGTCCAAGTCAGTTGAGCTTCAGAAAAGAATGTTCCTTCTCTTCCCAGGGGGTTTCTAACTCTCCAGATGTCAACCCAGTCCATATTGTCAGTCATTTCAAAAAAGGTCTTAGGTAGTCTTCCCTCTTTAGTAATGTTCTGGTTCTGTGACTTATCCATATTTGTTGATACGACCCCGTTCATGTCCCCCATCATGATGACGTTGTTGTAATCCAGATAATCCAGCATGATCTCGTGCAACTTCTTATAAAAATCCGATTTTCCTTCATTTGGAGCATAAATTCCTAATATCAAAATTTTTTCTCCTTGATACTGTACTTCTATTGCGAGGATTCTTCCACTTTCATCTTTAAAGAGAAATTTTGGTGAAAGGCTCTCTTTTGCATAGATCACTACACCTCTCTTTTTAACTGTATCCGATGATATAAATTCTTGACCAAGCCTTTTATTTATTAACACCTTTCTATGGAGCCTAATCACATGTGTTTCTTGTAAGCATATAATGTCCAATTGTTCCTTTTTTAGAATATGAAAAATTTTAGACCTTTTTTCGGGACTGTTACAGCCATTTATGTTCCAACTCAAAAGCTGCAGAGACATCCTGGATAGATCTGGTTATTCTTTCTGGGGTGGTACCTTGTTCTCCGGTCCTTGAGGATCCGAGGGGGCGGGCTCCCCTGGAAGTTCTGGCGCTGGCAATCCAAGTCCTTTGTGGAGGTCTTCTCCGTGTGCTCCCAAAAACTTGTCTCTATCTTCCACTGTTTTGATTTTGATCTTTCTCCCTCTGTAGGTAAAGGATAATCCTTGTGGAAACTCCCACCTGAAGATAATTGCGTTGCTTCTCAACAGTCTTGCCAATTCCGTGTAGTTAGATCTAAGGTCCAGCAACTGCTTAGGAATGTCCTTGTAGATTTCAATTCTCTTGCCCAAAATGTCTAGTGACTTTTCGTAGTGCAGGCCCAAAATCTTGTCCCTTTCCTCCTTTGATCTCAGTGTTATCAAACAATCTCTGGGCTTCTCTGTCCTTCTGACTCTGCCAAGCCTGAAAGCAGATACAATTTTAAAGTCTTTTTCCTCTAACTTCCAAAACTTGGCAAATTCCTTAGTTAGAAATTCAATAAAATTATCTTCTTCCACCTCTGGTATTGACCGTATCCTCAAGTTGGTCTCCCTGTTTCGCAGTTCTGTCATCAAAAAGTAAATCTGATGTTCTCCAACTTGTTTGCTGAGTGGTCTTACTTCTTTCTCAAGTTCTTCCAATCTTTGACTAGTATCTTCAGCCAGTTTACGATTTTCACCTACAGCCTCCTTTAATTCTCCAATAGACTGGGCATTCTGTGCAACTTGTCCAGTCAGCTTATTCAAGCTTTCTGTGTTCTGTTCAATTTTAGCTGTATGCAAATCAGCCTTCTTGTCCAGAGCCTCCAGTTTCTCCAAAATTTTCTCCAAGACAGAGCTACTTGTCCCTGAAGCCATATCTCCCAGGTGCAGCTCCTCTGTCTCACCCTCCCCTGCCTGTATTAGGGAGGCCGCCTCTATGTCTGGAGGCAAAGTAGAAGGCAAGGCCGGCACAGAAGATCTACGCTGTGAGGCTGCAGATAAAGTTAGAGTTGTTTGTTTAGTCCTTCCTCTTCTCCTTGCGCCACTCATTCCAAAGTTATCTGTAATCCAAGGTCAATCCAAGTTGTTCCCATGAGAAAGCAGAGTCCCAGATGCAATAGTTAAACAGAGGCCGGGAAAGGGAAAGTAAAACAAAGTCACTGCTGTAAGTCCAAAATCCTCTAGAGGGAGCTTAATACGTCTTGAGGGAAAAGATCAAATCCAAGTTAAACTTATAAATTTAAATCCATGTCTATCGCCTCCACAGTGTATTATTTTTAGCAGAGTAAAACTTAAAGCAAAACAGTGTTTCTTACAGTGCCTTGACTGCAACAGTTTCAAAATATCCAGTTCCAACTCAGAATGTTTCCAAATCTGAATTCAATGTATCCAAAGTTGCAAACTGGTGCTCATCCAGGCAGCTCCAGCACCAGAGATTCTTATTTATTTTATAATCCACTGGTGCCACAGAAGAAGGATATCAGTGCACCCCGAATATAACCAGCAAAAGTCAATAGCTCAAAGTCTTTCACTCAGAAAACTGCTTTAACAGGGTGCCAGCATTTAGTTAACGCATAACTTTTTGTCTCCACTCCTCCTGCTCTTTGCTTAAAGTTCAGTATAGCGGGAGATGGGCTTGCTGCTTATCCTCACTCCGTTTTCAGCCAGATTTCAACTTTTTTAAAAAAGTTTTAAAAGTTTCATAAAGTTCTCAAAAAGTTTCAGAAAGTTGACAAAAGTTTCAGAAAGTTTTCAATGTCCAAATTTACTCACGGGTTGTAGTTTCCAAAGTTCAGAAAAGTTGCAGGAAGAAAGGACAGCGCTGACCGGCAACAGCAATGCGGCTTCACTTCGCTGTTTGCGCAACGACCCACAGCGCCGCTACCCCCTCCGCGATCCGGAGCCCCTTACGGGGTCCCTTCAACGTTTTGGGGGCTGCTTCTGGCGCCCGCCGGGTCCCGAGACCACAGGCTTCTGCCACCTGTGGTTTTCCTGAATGGGTCTCCGCTTCGCCGTAGCGGACGACCCGTTTACAGCGGAGCTCCCTTCTCCTTACTCGGAGAAGGCAGCCATTACCGGTCGCGCCGCCTCCGGAAGTCCCTGTCTCCTTGATCCTTGCCCATCCTGGCTTATAAAAGCTAGCCGGGAAGGGCTGGGCGATGGGCTTCACAGGGTGGTGAATGCTTCTCTCTGTGAGAGAGCCTTCCCAGACCTGCTGAAAGAGGTGGTCCTTAAACCGCTTCTTAAAAAAAACAACAACTCTAGACCCGGCCAACATGGCCAACTATCGTCCAGTCTCAAATCTACCATTCTTGGGCAAGGTGATTTTATTTCATTTTATTTATCTAGAAAATTTCTATACACCTAAATATAAATAAATAGATAGATAATAGTACGATATAAACCAAAATATGATTAAAATTATTAAGTACTTTATAAACACACACACAAACAGCAAAATGCAATGACAGAGGTAGAAAGACAAATGGTTTTAGTATTATTAATTTGTTTTAAAATTTTGGAAAGTGGGGCATAAACAAAAAAGGCTGAATGCAGATTCACCTAACCAAATTCAGGTATCAAAGAAATATTCCTGTGATTCCAAATTTTAGTATTTATACAGTAATGTTTTGCGACTGGAGAATAAAGCCCAATCATGGTGGCAAATACAATTTCTCTGTCATTGAAATTGTAGCGTGCAGCAAAGAAGTCAGGGCGATAACAGTGAACTAATCACCATGGGGGAGGAAAATCACAAACAACACAACCCATATACAATATGTGAGCACAATGTACACAATCTGTTTTCTGTGCATTTATATGCTTTATTTATTTGTTTATTTATTCTCTTTCATATAATTTCTTCTTTTTGAAGTGAACCTGGGCCTCATTTTAACCATGTATCTGAAATGAACACATCACAATCCAGAAATCCACACTGAAGTCCATATGAAAGGTTTTGTTGCCCATCCCTAGAGAAAGAAGTTTTGTTATTCAGACTGGCCCGAAAAGCTACATAGCTGAGTATGGCTTCTTAGGTTAGAAACGTCTTTCAGATACTGAGCTAAGAGACTTTATTTAGGGTTGCCCGATATTGATGCCCATCCTTCCCCGTCAAGCACAAAACACAGAGCATCACTGTATAGACACCTGTCTTTTCTCTTTCAGATATGGATGACTGTTTTGAATGCCGTGGAGATCAGTATCCAAACCATGACCAGGATGGATGCATTCCAAAAGAACTGACCTTTTTGCCTTATGGAGAAACTTTGGGGATCTGTTTGGCTACTTTCTCTCTCTCTTTTGCTGCCATCACAGCTTTGGTACTTGGAATTTTCATGAAGCACAAGGAGACTCCCATCGTCAAAGCCAACAACAGGAACCTCACCTATGCTCTCCTCCTCTCCCTCATTCTCTCCTTCCTTTGTGCTCTGCTGTTCACTGGCCAGCCTGAGAAAGTGACCTGCCTCCTTCGACGGACAGCATTTGGCATGGCTTTTTCCATGGCAGTTTCTAGCGTATTGGCCAAAACCACCATTGTGGTTCTGGCTTTCATGGCTACCAAGCCGGGGTCCAGGATGAGGAAGTGGGTGGGGAAACAATTGGCCAGCTCCATTGTTCTTTCCTGCTCTCTTATTCAAGCCACGATTTGTACTGTGAGGCTGGCAAATTCTCCTCCATTTCCAGATTTGGAGATGCATTCAATGCCAGAAAAAATTGTACTGGAGTGTAATGAAGGTTCAGCTTTCATGTTCTACTGTGTCTTAGGATTTATGGGTCTCCTGGCCATTGTCAGTTTCACTGTGGCTTTCCTAGCTAGAAAACTGCCCGACAGTTTCAATGAAGCCAAGTTTATCACTTTCAGCATGTTAGTATTTTGCAGTGTTTGGTTGTCCTTTGTTCCAACCTACCTGAGCACCAAGGGGAAGTACATGGTGGCTGTGGAGATCTTCTCCATCTTGGCATCTGGTGCTGGCTTACTGGGCTGCATCTTTTCCCCCAAAGTCTATGTCATTTTACTGAGGCCTGAGTTGAACAGTAGGAGACAGCTAATCAGGATAAATAATTAAAGAACCGACATTACTTTCTAGAAATATTGAATGTACCTGTAATTTAACCCCATTGTATTGAGCAGCATGTAAAGAGAAATTAGTTATATTCCATTCCTGATCACTGTCTCTGATGGATCAAGATTGTTTGAGATAGTCCTGCAATTCTGAATGTGGTGTTTCACAACAAATTCTCTTTGAGTTCAGATAACAATAGGCTATTACAAGCTAAGTCCCAGCCTGAACATGGAAGATAATGCTCTACCCATTGCTCTTCATATTTAATATATCCCTCCTTGTTCCTGATATCCATTTGGTCAATCTGTATAGCAAACTAGCTCCTGAAACAGGAGGAATGTCATTTATTTTGTTGTGGAAGTCTTCTGCAGCTGCAGTGCCCTCATCCTTAAAGAACAGTCGCAAATAAATTATTCTGAACATGGCTGCAAGATTCCATTTCATGCTGGGGATTCTGGGAATAAATGAGTGCTGCCTCTGTGAATTGTGGAAGTGTCCAGTCCTCCCTTGTCATTGCAGTAAATTCTAACCAAAGAAGGAACCAATTGGGACATTTTGGAGAAAACTCCACCATTCTGGATCTCTCTCAATGGTTTAAATCTCTAGAAGGCAAGTCCCACCCACCCCTACCCCTGAGAATTCTGCAATATAGCACAGAACTAATAATAATAATAATAATAATAATAATAATAATAATAATAATAATATATTTATACCCTGCCCATCTGGCTGGGTTTCCCCAGCCACTCTGGGCGGCTTCCAACAAAATATTAAAATACAATAGTCTATTAAACATTAAAAGCTTCCCTAAACAGGGCTGCCTTCAGATGTCTTCTAAAAGTCTGGTAGTTGTTTTTTTCCTTTGACATCTGGTGGGAGGGCATTCCACCGGGTGGGCGCCACTACCTCAGTGTCTGGGCAGAACAATGGGGGTGGAGATCCTCCTTCAGGTATACTGGGCTGAGGCCGTTTAGGGCTTTAAAGGTCAGCACCAACACTTTGAATTGTGCTCGGAAACGTACTGGGAGCCAACGTAGGTTTTTCACATAACTGGTGTTCGGCAGTCACTTGCAGTCACCAGTCTAGCTGCTGCATTCTAGATTAGTTGTAGTTTCTGATGCACACAGTCTGTCACCTCGGCAGCCCCTCAAATCTCCTGACACTGTCCAGTCTTCGAAGTGGGGGGGGGGAGAGGATAGCTTTTTGTCCTTAATACCCCAGTGCTCTTCACTAGCCCAGCCAGGATGGTTTGAGCTTTTTTTAGGGAAGCCAAAGTTGTTGAGCTTCTCTGGGGGGAGCCAGTGATCTACCACAGACATCCAGTGATCTACCGGTAGATCTCGATCTATGATCTGCAGGTCTACCTGTTGGACATGCCTGCCATAAGCTAACTCATTAATTTCTTACCTGGCACATTTCTGCAACTTGTGTTTTCCCTTCAGATCCCAAATATTATCTATATACTTTAACTTCTACCGTTCACTAACACGCTTTGGTACCCCAGATCTATGTCAATACACTGGGCACACCCTCTCTTGCAATGCTGAAGGGGGCTATTTTCCCATGATATTTGTGACTGATATCGATTGATTGAGTTCCATATCACAAAGAGGAAGCTACAAGCAAATGCACACAGATTTCTTTATTTTATATATCCATGGACACAAGGTGGCAAAAACTCATTTAAGTGAAAAAATATATACTTCAAGCTAAAATAAAACACAGTTTTTAAAAAATCAAAAACAATAGAACACCTAAAACAAATTTAGAACTGCGTGTAACCAAATTGATTGTAGAATCCCCATTCATTCCCCATTCAACATGGAAAAAAACATAAACTTGGGTATTTTGAGCTGGCAGCTGTGACCACATAACTCCTAAATGGGCTCATATTTAATGATCAAGCATAATACCTAATCAGGCTTACATTCATTCTAATGATGGAATAAGTATAAACCTGAAAAACACAGCTCCTCTTCATAGCTGTCAACTTTTCCCTTTTCTTGCGAGGAATCCTATTTGGAATAAGGGAATTTCCCTTTAAAAAAGGGAAATGTTGACAGCTATGTTCCTCATGCAGCTATAATTATCTATGATTGAATACTTCTTCCCAGAGCAAGAAACTGTTAGTGTCTGTAATGGTGATGACGACGAAATATTCTGTTCCTTAAAATGGAGCAGAATGACAGCTAATTGTAGCTACTGTTGGAAAATAGGAATTAAGAATTTTAATCATTTATCCTTATTAGCTGCCCCCTAGTGTTCAACTCAGGCCTAACCACAATGATATAGCATTTTGGTAAAAATATACAAATCAGTAACCCTGCACTGGAAGCTAAGATGGAGAAGATCTCCACGGCCACCATGTATTTTCCCTTGGTGCTCTGGTAGGTGGGAACAAAGGACAACCAAACACTGCAAAACAGAAGCATACTGAAGGTGATAAACTTGGCTTCATTAAAACTGTCAGGTAATTTCCTGGCTAGGAAAGCCACAGTGAAGCTGACAATGGCTAGGAAGCCCATAAAGCCCAAGACACAGTAGAACATAATAACTGAACCTTCATTACATTCCAGAACAATTTCTTCGGTCATTGAGTGCATGTCAAAATGCAAGAATGGGGGAGAGGTTGCCAGCCACACAGCACAAATAGTGGTTTGAATAAGGGAGCACGACAGAACAATGGAAAAGGCCAGTCTTTTCCCGATCCATTTCCTCATCCTGGACCCAGGCTTGGTCGCCGTGAAAGCCATGATGACAGTGATGGTTTTGGCCAACACACAAGAAACTGCCATTGAGAAGATAATGCCAAACGCAGGTTGTCGAAAGAGGCATGGTATCTTCTCAGGCTGACCAATGAATAGGAATACACAAAGGAAGGAGAGCAGTAGGGAGATGAGGAGACCGTAGGTGAGGCTCCGGTTGTTGGCTTTGACTATGGGAGTGTCTTTGTGCTTAATGAAGACTCCAAGTACCAGAGCTGTGAGGAAAGAGAAGGCAAGAGCAAAAATGGACAAACTGGTCCCCAAAGGTTCATCATAAGACAAGAAGCTTATCTTTTTTGGAACGCATAAATCCTGGCCACTGTTTGGATATTGATCTTCTTGACATTGAATGCAGTCATCCAGGTCTGTAAAAAAAATAGCTTTTTATATATGGTAACCCCGTATATGGGGCAATACATTAATAATTCCTTAAAATTCAAAAGTGCTCTATGAGGGCTGATCATTGAAAGCTAATTTCATGACCTAAAAAATGTAATGATGTTTGCAAGAAGTCACTGGGATGATCCAGAGAAACTTTGTACTTGGAACATCTCATATTAAGCTTCAGACAAAATCTTTCTTAATCCTAAAACTGAGGTTGCTTTCTCTCTTTGCACAGCACAACCTTGAAGATAGTACCACCTCAGCTTTTATTGGAACATAGTGTAATATGTTTTGCCTTTTCTCAGATGAGATGCTACACACAATCAGTCATCATATCGTTCTTGGCGATATTATGGATACAAACCATATATTTATTTTTTAGAGGTTTTTGTACATGATATTTCTTACCTGTCTTATTTGAGATCTTCCCTTCTGGACAAGGCAAACAGTCATAGCAACAAAATGGTCTCCCTTCCTTCTTAGCCCTCCTATAACCCAGATGACAGTTGTCATTACACAATGAACGGGGCGGTGTCTGTGCACGATTGAAAGACATAATGCATTTTAACACTCAGAAAGTACAATTTTGGAGTTTGGATATCATAGGTCATTATACATTAAGAAATTTCTTGATTCTGGAAAGACAGGAACCGTTTGGGGACATTCTACTCATGTGTAAAACCAACGGAATACTGCACTAAACTTCCTCTGCCCCGGCTTCAGCTTTTATTCCTGTTGCTCTTCAAGAGTTCTACCAGCATTCAAAATCACTCGGGGAGCCTCCATTAATATGGAGCTGAAAGGGATTTGAAACAGGTGTAAGCCTCTCATTGCCCCATCCCACTTTTGTCATACACCTTCCATGCTACAGGAATTCCACCTTGGGGGGGGGGCGCTTACACCAGCTTATGTTGCACTGATCTAAACCTCATTGTCTGAGATGTTATACCTTTGGTTCAGCTAGGGTGAGGTATTTACACCAGTGTAGCTTCCACTGAGCCTTTGCTCAGCTAGGAAAGCCTAAGATCTGCTGAATCCAAACTCTCTCATCCTGATGAATCTTGGATTTAGATTTAACTATGAAGTCTGTTTTTCCGAACAAACACAGACCTCCTATCAATCATGGGGCCTGATAAATCAGGATTAACGGCTGACAACAGACAGTATATTAATAGTGTTTCACTTTTTTAGCATTGCTGAAATGAGTTGAATCTGTCCCCAGTTCCAGACACCACACAGAGGCAGCTTAAGGTCCAAAACAGTTTACTGCTGGAGAAGATAAGGCTTCAGTAATACAGTTCCAGCCACACACAGACATGTTGTAGGCTTTGCAGATACAGATACAGATATAATAGTTCAAAGCAAATTTCAGTTGTTCAACTAATTCAAGATGTAACACAGACTCTGACTCACTTTTCAAGACTAACCCTAACACACAGCACCCACCCTAACATTAATGAGCTGACATGCCTTAATAACTTATATAGTCAGCACTGGTTGACTTATCTCGTACAAAGGGTGATTTGTGCTCATGAAGGAAATAAACCCCTTTGTCCATGTCCAGTTCATCCAACGGCTGATATATCTGGAAATGAACACAGACCCTACCTGGTTGAATTTGCTGGGCCATATAATGTCATCTGCAGAAATGGTGAGCACTTTGCCAGTATGAGCTTGTGGGTCTATTTTTCCAACTCTCACTCTAAGAAAAGATTGGTTTGGGAATGTGATCCAATTTATAATATCAAATCCAGCAACTAATGACCCATTCTCATCAAAGGATACCTTTTCCCCAGAACTGTTGTTGAACGAAACATATCTCAGGTAGTGGTGGAGCTAAAGTAGGATAGAAAAGACACAGAGAACAAAGCATTGCAGAGGATATTAAAATGTAAGATTCCATGGTGGTGGCAATATTCCGCAGCTGAGTACTGTGATTAATGTGTGTTTTAGAAGCTTTGTGCAGACTGACCATATTGAAAAGTCTAACTATTAAAGGACGTATGTTGTTTTAACAACAACAAATTCAATCCATGAACATGATATTTGAGAGTGCCTTTAAAAATACCAAACCAGAACTAGGGATAAACTAAACAATAACAGCAAAAACGCTTTCCTCCAAACTGTTGTTTTATTGCAGGAGTATTCTGCAACATGTTCTTGACTGAATAAGAGTGCATTCGTGGTGAATTTATTTGGGGTTAGTTTGTTCTGTGATGCTTCCCCAATACTGATGTCTGGGGGGGGCTAACAGCACAACAAAAGCGGGGCAAAAAAAGAACCAGAACGTTTGTGGTGTACAAAGTTACAGGATTTCAGCAGGAAGTTACAGGATAAGTGTGGAAATGAAGCAACATGATTGTCCCGAAACTTTTGCAGCCATAGACAGTACTGAAAGGGGGATTGCATGTGAATGCCTTGAGAGAAACACGAGAGGTGTGCTCGCTTCGGCAGCACATATACTAGAGGCCTTTCTCCTGGGCATGGTCGGCCAATTGGTGTCAAAGAAGGACAGAACATTTTTTATGTATGCTACAACAGCAGCAAGAATACTTATTGCAAAGTATTGGAAGACAGAAGATCTACCCACCGTGGAAGAATGGCAGATGAAGGTTATAGATTATATGGGACTGGCAGAAATGACCGGCAGAATCTGAGAACAGGGAATAGAGACGGCGGAAGAAGATTGGAAGAAATTTAAGGACTATCTCAGGAAACATTGTAAAATTATTGAAGGTTAGAACGATGTTGATTCAGAAATTAAGCGGTTATAAGCTGTAATGATTATGTGATCAAGAAAAGAAAGGTTAAAAATTATATAGAAATTAGGGGAAGGATTTGCTGAATTGAATTAAATTAGAGATTGGAATACAGAAAGGGGAGGTATGAGGAGGTTGGGAAAGTAAGTTTTATGAATATAAGGGATTGAAATTATACTTGTTCTTGTATGTGTTCTGTATGTATTTTTACTGTTTCTGTTTTTTGTTTTTTCTATTTTATATAAACTTTTAAAACTTTTTTTTTTAAAAAAATGAAAGAATCACGAGAGGAAATCATCTTGTATGTGCAATAGAAAAACATGATCTGGAGGTGCCAAAACAGCACCCTGTAAAGGAAGGTAAGGAGGGGGCAGAGATGTCAATGTGCTTCTTTACACATTGCAACCATTATGAATGTTGAATGCCTTTATATGCAGAAGTAAGACCCATTAAGTCATGTGGGGCTAAATTATTGGTAACTGGATATAAGGCATTCTGAGAGTAGGAGTGGGGCGAAACCAATAATGGATCCAAAATTTGGTGGACTTCCTGGTGAAGGTTCCAATATGGGTCTCTCTTTTGCAGAGCTGGAACTGGCACAGCAAAAATAGTGAAGACGACCACCCCACTTTCTGCCCTGGAGGACACAGGCAGCAGGACTACACATACAAAGGTTCTCTTTCATTTTGCCCCACTGCTTGCTAACCAGGAATGTATATATTCCCACCTTGATGCAGAAAAACAATGCTGCGTGACTAGTAGGAGTGACTGGCGCATTTCCTGTGAAATAGAAGCTATAGGAGACCTTCCTAAAATTCAGTTTCCTACACATTCTGATTAGTTTTGCACCTACAGATGTGGATAATAATGCATTAATCTGCTGAGGATGTTACCTGCCATGGTTGTGTCCATCCCCCTCTATTTGCCTTTGCTCTCTGCTTGGATTTGTGTAATTCAGTGTTGTGCAGAACATGCGCCACAGCATAGACAGCATTGTATATGCTATAGCTGTGGCCAGTCATGCTCATTTCAAAAACTGTTGCAGGTAGAGTTTCCAGCTTCTCCTCTCCAGTGCAGATTTTGCTGTCCACATTGTCTACTACAGATTTTAAGAATGAACATTGAAATGCATGTTCCCAAAAGTCTCTGATAAAGTCATCTCCTTTTGTCGAGGTAGGATTTCTTACTTGAAGGAGTTTCTGGAATCCTAGCAACTCACTTGAATGTATTGCAAAGGATATGGCTCCATGGATTAACTCTATGCCACAACTTATTGGAAAGGAAGGTGATGTGAAATCCATCTGGGCTGTCATAATCCAGACCTTTGTTTTCACTGGTATATCAAAAAACGCTGAGGAGCAGACTGTTGTTCTCACATAAGCCATGGTCTGAATTTCACCATGTACAACCAAAGCACTGGCAGTGCTACCCATGATAGCCTTTACAATTTGAATCCCATAGTCCACCATTACATCGGCATTGCTGGCAAATGTTGGTTCTGGGATTTTGTCTATGAAATCAAAGCAGATGCCACTCTGAGAGAACTTGGGAAGTACATTCTGTACAAATCTCTTACCATTGTTGTCATCCAAATAAAGAATGCCAATCCAGGTCCACCTGAAATGAAGCAGTAACTGGAGCATGCCCTTATACTGATGGTCCACATTTGGGAACATCTGGTGGAAGAAAACTCCTTGCATTTTGTTATCCGTTATTAGGGCAGAGCCATATGAGAGCTAAACAACGAGAAGATGGAAAAGTTATTTCTAAGACAATGTTTTCCAAAGTAAAACAAATTTTGAGTTGGGGTATGTGATACAAAATGCTTATGCATCTCCCCAAATATCTACCGAGATCCCGTCCAGATTTCATCTTGTTACTTAAGTGAATATCTATGAACCATTATGATTCAAAATCTTCTCAGTTCCTACAGGTGTGATAGACTGAAGAAGGCATAGACATTCGGTTTGATCCAGTGCTTATGGTCCATCAGCTGTATTGGAAATGAGATCGTTTTTGGTGATCTCTTTCCCCATTGCAGTATTCCATACAAACCAAGCAATGCTAATGAGAACCTCCCCTCCCATTTGTAGAAGTGGGCATGGGGAACTCCAGGGTGGAAGAGGGATAGTAAAAAATGGCCCTTGCTCCCAGTTGCACTGATAGATTCTGCTCTATCTGCAAATAATCACTATATGATACTATTGTTATTTAATGCATCCACACAGAAGATTTGTTACCAAGCTGTGGTAGATACTCCACAAGGGTTGCAGACAGGAGCACTGAGGTGTAAATAGGGCAAGAGCTGGGAGGCCAGTGGACCAGGTCAGCGCAGCAAACTGTGCTTGCACCCTATTTATCTTCCCAACATACTGGAGATGAAAAGCACATCAAGAGATGAAGAGCTAAAGATGTTTGTATTCTGTGATGCTTTGAACCTGGATCATGGCACACTGGTTCGGAACACTGGTCAGTAGATTTAGTTTAGGAACATTGCATTCCCCATAACTTTGTTTGTATCCCTTCTTGGGTTTCTTTGTTTTAGAATTTACTGTGACATGGAGTTGGCAGCCAAAATATTTCCTGAAATTCCATTATTAGAGCTACCTCTTGCTTACCTACAACAGAATCGTGCCTGATTCCAAACAACTATTTTAAATGATCCCAAGCACAAAGTGGTGCAGTTCAAGGCTAAATATTATGGAACACACAATATGCTGGAATTTTTCATTTCTTTTAATATTAACTAATATGTTGCATAAAAACATTGTAGTTTAAAATTTAAGTTATTGTATTAATGTTTAATTGTTGTTGTTGTTTTTGTATGTTTTTAGCCATTTGTGTTTTTTATCTGTAAGCCACACTGAGTCCCTGTCTGGGAATGGATGGATGAATGGTGGATAAATAAATAAATGAACATTTTATTATATATTTTTTAAAAATGTCCCTCTCTCCATCCCTCAGGTGCTCATATCCAACAAATATATTGCTCCACAAATTGTTTCTGAAAGTCCCCTCAGATCTAAAAACTGAAAGAAAACAAAAAATAATATTTGGCCTATCAGAAGCTAGTTGCCCTTTGGATCCTAGCCAATATTTGCAGTAACAAAACCTTCAAGAATGTAGAAAATTTCTTTATATCCCTGTAAGTGGTTATGCACATGAATACCAGAATAGCCAACTCTGAATCAACTGTAACTACTCTTTTTCTTGGACAGAATGTTATGCCTAAACTGAGTAAAAGGTGTTCCGATTTATCTCAAACCCTCTTTATAATCTCCACAAGAAAAACTTCACTTTGAAGAAAGCAGGGTAGACAATAGCTCTCTAAATTCCTGTACTTTATGTGAACAACTTACCTGTGGGATCTTGTAGTTATACAGCATATCTGCCATGTTGAGATCAACATCAGAATTGGGTCCCCCAATGACTGCTACCAGATTTTCCCGGGTATCACACTTGTAGTTAGGAAAAAACTTGCCCTTTGTGGAGAGAAGTTCCATGGAGGCAAGATATATGGATCGTGCACTGAATTCACTGTTACAGACATGGGCACCCAGGCTGATGTTGGCTAAGATCTGGGGATTTTCATTTATTTCTTTTAAAGCAAAAACCAAGGCCAGGATGTGCTGGTAGTGCTGCGTCAGAACTCTAAAATGAAAGAAATTGCCACCTTAAAATGAGTGTGCGAGAGATTTCAAGTCAATACTCAATTACTAAACATTCTTGCACTATATGGCCAAGGTTGAAGAACACATGAATTGAATTTTTACATTCACACCTCAACTTTTGACTTGCATGCATTTTATTCAAACAATAGCCCTCTTTTGGTAGCTTTTAAATAGCACATGCAATATATTTAAATCCAGGTTATCTACTATGTTACTGATACTGGCTATCATTATTTTTTTTTCTTTAAGGAAGCTATAAGTGCCCCCCGCCATCTCTTTAGACCAATGTGGGTAAAATTCCCAGGCATTGCAACATCTATAGATTGAATACAACCGACCATATGACAGGCAAATAGGCCCATAGATTTTGAAGACTATAATAGAATCAGACCAGCAACAAATATTATCAGGATAGATATGGTACATTTAAGAAAACCCAACTCCTTACATGAGATCACCAAAAAGTTCAGGAGAGGGACGGTTTTGGAAGCAAATCGTATCTAAAAAACGGAAGATATGAGAAATAATGCCACCGATTATGAGGTCTCCTGACTGATGATACTTGTGATGAATAGGAAGAGGGTGACTAACTTTGCATCTAGAAATAGGAACCTTGCACACTGCTTGAGGAAGCAGTACTAATACCAACACCACAAATATCACCATACTGCATGAAAACCTCCTTTCTAGAAACCAAATAACCTGTTCCTACATCGGCAAGTCTCTGGCTTGAATGTACACTCACTCAGAAGACTGAAGCCAGGGTGATACGATACAAAGTTTTAGCAATCAGACTGATGCAGCCCTCTGCACCTCAAGCCCCAGCTCTGAATGGTGCAGGTGATATTAAAAGCAACCCTCTGTCTTGCTTTGATGTTTTGCTACTGGACACTGGAACTCTCTGAAGAACTGGAGAAGTAATCATAGTTATTGTCATAATAGCAAGAGAGATAATAACCTGCACAGCATTGCAGCCTCTGAGACAAGGTGGGGGGGGGGTGTTTATCACACTCCAGCAACAGTTCCTATTTTATCCTCCTTAATGGGTCATCAAAAGACTAGCAGTAAAAAATAAAATAAAGACCACAAGGTCTTTGTCGTCTTCAAAAAGAAAAGAAAGAGGCTCTTAAACAATAGCCAGTTTGCAAGATTGTGTGTGCATTCCAAATTGGGCTAGGATTTCATAATGCAAATGGAAATATCCATTGTTATGTTGTGAATTAAGGTTTCATAATTCCAGTAGAGTTTTGTTTAATTCCAGTAAAGGAAAACAAAGTAGGTGACACCCTTGATGGCAGCACTGGGGGGGGGGGGGGATGGATGGGAAATTTCCATCAGAATTGGGAGATGGAAGGTTCAAGAGCTCCTCTTCCAGCAATGCCCCTTGTGCTGCTCAGCTGACTGGAAAACAGCTGATTGTCATGAAAAGTGGTCTGCAGAAAAAAATGTGAAAATTATCTGGAGCCCAACCTTCTTCATGCTGTTTGACCCGTCACAGGTTATGTTGTGGGCCACGTAAGATTAGGCAGTGGGCAAGAAGCAGCCTGGTGAACACAGATTGCACACTTCTGAACAAGAAATAGAGTGGGGAACCAGGTTTATTCCAGACTACACCTACTGACTGGACAGGACAGGTTTTCTCAAAGGCCTGTTGGGGGCTATGTATATTGACTGGAAAATGTAGAAATTCCCTCTTCATGGAAGAATTATATGCATATGGGAGCTGAAAAACACACACAGTGACTAGTTGATGTGCCCAGTAACCACTCAACTTACATCAGCATTGTTATAAGAATCCTAAGGCGTCATAAATAAAATGAACGTTCATAAGTGCACAAGGTTAAACACACATACATCAGGTGGTTCGAGACTCTTTCAGGTGGTTCGCAATTTTGCCGAACCACCTGCTCCATCGGGGCCCAGTACGGGCCACATGATCTCCTGCAATGATCTTGCAAAGTTTTTTGCAGATAAAGTCGCTCAGATTTGGGAAGAGGTAGATTCCACCGTGGGAGCAGGGCCGGGGCGGGAAGAGTGCTAGAGTCCTGTCTAGTCAAGTTGTGTGGGATCAATTCCAATCTGTTACCTCCAAGGATGTGGACAGGCTGCTTGGACAAGTGAAACCGACCACCTGTCTCCTTGATCCTTGCCCATCCTGGCTGATAAAAGCGAGCCGGGAAGGGCTGGGCGATAGGCTCTGTGGGGTGTGTGTGAATGTTTCCCTCTGTGAGGGAGCCTTCCCAGAACTGCTGAAAGAGGCAGTTATTAAACCGCTTCTTAAAAAACCATCTTTAGATGCGGCCACGATGGCCAACTATCGCCCAGTCTCAAATCTTCCATTCTTGGGCAAGGTGATTGAGTGAGTGGTTGCTGAACAACTCCAGGCATGCCTTGAAGAAGCGGACCATTTGGATCCCTTCCAATCGGGATTCATCATGGGACTGAAACTGCCTTGGTCGTGCTGGTCGATGATCTCCGGCGGGCTAGGGACAAAGGTGAGAGCTGTTTCCTAGTTCTGCTGGATCTCTCAGCGGCTTTTGATACCATCAACCATAAGATTCTTCTGGACTGTCTAGAGGGACTGGGAGCTGGGGGCACTGTTATACGGTGGTTCTGCTCCTTTCTCCTGGGCCGTGTCCAGAAGGTGGTGTGTGTGGGGGATAAGTGTTCAGACCCCTGGGCTCTCACTTGTGGGGGTGCCTCAGGGTTCTGTCCTCTCCCCCATGCTTTTCAACATCTACATGCAGCTGCTGGGAGTGATCATCAGGGGGTTTGGGCTGGGTGTTCATCAGTATGCGGATGATACCCAGCTCTACCTCTCTTTCAAATCAGAACCAGTGAAGGCAGTGAAGGTCCTGTGTGAGTGTCTGGAGGCGATTGGAGGATGGATGGCGGCTAACATTGAGGTTGAATCCTGACAAGACAGAAGGACTGTTTTGGGGGGACAAGAGGCGTGCAGGTGTGGAGGATTCCCTGGTCCTGAATGGGGTAACTGTGCCCCTGAAGGACCAGGTGCACAGCCTGGGAGTCATTTTGGACTCACAGCTGTCCATGGAGGCACAGCTCAATTCTGTGTCCAGGGCAGCTGTTTACCAGCTCCATCTGGTACACATGCTGAGACCCTCCCTGCCTGCGGACTGTCTTGCCAGAGTGATGCATGCTCTGGTTATCTTCCGCTTGGATTACTGCAATATGTTCTATGTGGGGCTACCTTTGAAGGTGACCCGGAAACTGCAACTAATCCACAATGCGGCAGCCAGACTGGTGACTGGGAGCGGCCGCCGGGACCACATAACACCGGTTTCGGAAGACCTACATTGGCTCCCAGTACGTTTCCGAGCACAATTCAAAGTGTTGGTGCTGACCTTGAAAGCCCTAAACGGCCTCGGTCCAGTATATCTGAAGGAGCGTCCTCACCCCCATCCTTCTACCCAGACACTGAGGTCCAGCACCGAGGGCCTTCTGGCGGTTCCCTCCCTGCGAGAAGCCAAGTTACAGGGAAACCAGGCAGAGGGCCTTCTCGGTAGTGGCACCCACCAGATGTCAAAGAGAAGAACAACTACCAGATTTTTAGAAGACATCGGAAGGCAGCCCTGTTTAGGGAAGCTTTTAATGTTTAATATGCTACTGTATTTTAATATTTTGATGGAAGCTGCCCTGAGTGGCTGGTGAAACCCAGCCAGATGAGTGGGGTATAAATAATAAATTCTATTCTATTCTATTCTATTCTATTCTATTCTATTCTATTCTATTCTATTCTATTCTATTCTATTCTATTCTACATAAACCACATGCCTTAAATAGTACAGGAGAGAAATCCTGAAGCCATCTTGACTCTTAATGGCCCCAAATATTTCCTCTGCAGAAGGAAATGTCTTGGAAATACCTCTCCCAATAGTTCTTTTCACTTACAGATCCTTCAAATCCTGTCCAAAGGGCATATTTTGTGTATGAATAGGATAAGTCTGTGAACTGGATTCAAGAACTAAGGTATTTACTATTTAAACAGCATTGCCCAGACTGGCCAAGGTGAGGGCAACCAGCAAACCTTATCAGATTATCTTGACAAATGAGAGACAAGCTGCACTCTTGAATTTCTGTTGTAGACCACCTCTTTCTGTGATGCTTTTGGGTGGTCTTTGGCTAAGGGACTGCAAAATTTCTAATGTATTTAAAAGCTGCTACACACCTTTGTTCTGAGTCCTCACCTCCTTGTGGGGGGTGGGGGGGACTATGTTTCAACAGACAAATAAAGGTCTTCCTTGCTTTTCTTCTCCTGGTTCTTGCCTCCACTCATGTTTCTTTGACAGATAACCCCAATTTTTTCTACAACAGTATATAAGTGCTCAACTTACATTGGTATTGTGGGTGCCGCATAAAGAACTGGTTTATGTAGGAACAGGAGGCTAGACTAGATGGACTCCCGGTCTGATCCAGCAAGGCTTGTTGGGTAATATAACTGGGTAACCGGTATTTTATCATCCAGCTGGATAGTTCAGTTGGCTAGAGTGTGGTGCTGATAAAGTATGGGTCACAGGTTTGATCCCTGCATGGGACTGTTGTATCTTCCTGCATATTCCCTCCCAACCCTACAATTATCTGATTCTAAGGAAACTACAATACTACCAATACATTTCTGCTCTGAAAAAACCACACAGAATATAGGCAAGAGCAACATTTCTGTACTTAAATGTCCATCTCAGAAAACAATGTGACTATCTAGCCTTTGTAAAATAATTCACCCGGATAAGGAGCTTGGCCCGTAAATCACAAAACTATACCTGCAAGTTTCGCTCGCCTTTGGTGTTTCCAAAATATGGGAAACTTGGTAAAAATGTTTCATTTGGCAGACATAGTGATGCCAAATATGAAATAACATGAGTTTGGGGAGGTGCATGCCCCCTTTTAGATGAAAACAGAAGGGAGACTACTTTATGTTGGACAACTGTTGTTTTTTTTTAAAAAAAGGTTTTCACACAGTTCTACATATAAATATATTGTACAATGATTTTTATTTGAAAATCTCATTTTTTCTTACAGACAAGAAAATAATGTTGAGTTAAACATGTTTTCTTTCTCATGTCTCAGAGAACCTAGAAGTCTGAGCAGTGATTATTTCCCCTCTAATTACCAGGTTAACTGTGATTACATTTTCTCCAATTCCCTGTTGACCTCTAGTGGGCACTAGCAAAATTACAAACCAACAGTGAAATATAGGTTTGTATTATTTCCTGTGCCACTTAGAACTAAGGCTAGAAACAGACACAACCTGATCAATCTGTTTGCTGCAACTGCACACTGCATAATATTTGATTGAATCAATTCCATACCAAGGGAGTTGAAATCAAGGTGACAAACTAGTAATAATTTAAGTCTCTTTCAATATAGTAGGCACTGTATTCAATTATTCAAGATCAACTGAACATTTTCATGTAGAAGCTGCAATTCTGAATAAGTTTATTATCTCCTCTGTAATTATCAAATTAACTATGATTATTTCCCCTTGTTTTCAAAGTTCCTGGGGAGTGCCCATGGCCACGAGCAAAACAATCGGTTGGCACTGAATAAACCATCCATATCCCTTTGCACCATTCGGAAAAGAGAAAGAGACAGGCAGAAATCCGTCATTCTGAAATGCAGATCATCACATCTGCTGAATAAACAGCCATTTGAATCTAATTCCAGGATTCACAGCTCCTTGAACAGCAATGCTGGAATAGGTGAAATTCTTTCTAGAAATCAGATTTTAAGAGAAAATGATGGTGTTAGTTGTGTTAGTATTTGTGCTATTGCCTCAAGCAGTGTGCAAGCTTCCAAATGCTAAATGTAGTATCAGGGACCCTCTTCCTATTCTCCACAAGTATTATCAGCCTGGAGATCTCAATATCGCTGGCATTTCTTCGCAAAACTTTGTGTTTTCCAGTCCAATGACATTTCAAAAACCTCCCTCTACTGAGCTCTTGGGTGATATCATGTAAGGAGTTTATAAAATGTACCTGTTCTGATAAAATTATTGCAAGCATGGCTTTGTGGATAAGCATTTACATTCACCATAATCTTCTTTCGAATTGTCTGCTGTGGGGTAATCTATTTCCTTATCTGCCGTAACAGTTCTATATCATACAAGGTGCAATAACTGTCCTACTCAAGAATTGGGTCAGTCCTATATTTGCACTCTGAACTAACTGCCTGGAACGGCCTATTAAATTTTAGGGGAATGATATTTTGAACTGCATTCTCTATTAGATATTCTGGATTGGATAACAATTTACAGGCAATTATTACCATCCTGGATTATCATCCTGGTACTTTCAGTATATCTTCTTTTGTTAAATATATGGTGTCTGATGATTTCAAAAATTGGAATAGACCTGATTTAAGCAATACAAAGCCTCCCAAATTTCTATTCTACCTTGGCCTCTACTATGTGTCATTATTAGATGCATATTGAGAAGAGTAAAGGGGATAAAATGCCAGTGGATGCATGACCACAGTCAACTGACTCTTTCCTGTATATGAGCTGTAATACATAGCTTGATGAAATGCCACATTGTATTGAAATGTGGCCCATATAATCTGCAGCAGATGCACCATTTTGTGGCATTTAACTCTCCTTACAGGGTACTGACCCAGCTCTACCAGCACATTGTGGCCTTGGCATTTGCTGTAAGGGAAATCAATTTAAACCCTCAACTCTTACCCAACATCACTCTGGGCTTCCAGATCTATAATAGCCAGTTCAGTGCAAGCGCAACCTATCAAGCTGCAATGGAACTTCTCTCGACTCAGGAAAGATTAATCCCAAACTACAAGTGTGACACCCGGAGCAACCCAGTAGCAGTCATCGGGGGACCTAATTCCAACGTCTGCCTCCATATGGCAACCATCTTGAGCAACTACAAGATGCCACAGGTAAGCTTTGCTCATGAGCAGGATATATGAGCAAACCACGGGGTGCTTCTCTTGCTTTATAGATGTGGTTTGGAGGTTAAAATGGATGTGGCTGAAATCACACTGGAAGCCTTGCAGGAAAACTTGACTATGGGGGGAATGTCGACATTATCTCAGGTCCATTTGGCATAAATAGAGATTTCTGTTTTAGAGCCTAAATATACCTTGAACTTAATTTTGTTTTTTAAAAAATATACGCAGTCTTCAGACGGTGGTGAGTGTCTGTACCTTTGGGCCACTACAAGCAGTAGCACTTCCCCCCACCGTAAGTTGGTGGGACAGCTGTGTATGTTCCAAGAGGTGTCAGGTCTTGTCACAGACATGCCTTAGCTGCAACACTGATGGATCCCTTCTATTTCTGAAGCACACTTAGGTGGATTGTGAGAGGGACTTTTTTGCACAACCCAAGGGGCATGCTGGAGGCTCCTCAGAGGACAAGAGAGACAAGAAGTCCTGTTGCATGAGCAGCAAACCCCTTTAGCATTGATCGATGCTACCATAAGAGTTAAAGATGAGGTTAGACTGGCAGAAGGTTCAAAAGAAAATGTGGATGCTTCTTAGGTGATATTTTGCGAGAAAAATTATGATTTGGTAGTACAGTGGCTGTATTGACAGGGATACACTGTTTTATTTTAATGTTTCTTCAGCTTGCATATGGTTCCGCACCAGTCCTGGATACTGAAAACCAAGGTGCTTTCATCCAACAGATGTTCCCAAATGGGACTCACCAATATATGGGGATTCTCCAGTTACTTCTTCATTTCAGGTGGACATGGATTGGGGTGGTTTATCTGGATGATGACAACGGAGAGAGGTTTGTGCAGAATGTGCTTCCCATCTTCTCCCAAAGAGGCATCTGCTTTGCCTTCATAGAAAGTTTACCAAGACAAGGATCCTCCAGTGCTTATGGTGAAATTGTAGGCAAGGGGATCAACATGACTGTGGGAATCATGGCGAGCACTGCCAGTGTGGTGGTTGTGCATGGTGAAATTCAGACCATGCTTGTCTTGAGGACATTGATCCAGTTTTGGGAATTCAGTCAAGGCCTAAAGAATGCAAAACTCCTGGTTATGACAGCTCAAATGGATTTCACCTCATTTCATTTGCAAAGACAGTGGGATATAGACTTCATCCATGGTGCTCTGTCTTTTGCAGTTCACTCTAAAGGGGTGTTAGGATTCCATAAATTTATTCAGAACAGGAACCCCATTTCAGAAAAAGAAGACAAATTTCTTAGAGTATTCTGGGAACATACATTTACCTGTCTTCTCCTTGACACCAAAGTAGACATGGCAAATGAGGAATTCTGCACAGGAAACGAGAAGCTAGACACTCTTCCAGCATCAGTTTTTGAAATGAGTGCAACTGCTCACAGTTACAACATCTACCTGGCTGTTTTTGCTATAGTTCATGCCCTGCAATCCATGGATTTGTCCAATTTCAAAAAGAAAGCAATTGCAGGAGGACAGAGAAAGAAGTTTCTCATCAAACTGCAATGGCAGGTAAAATGAAAAAAGAAGAGTGGTCCCTCTTTGTGCCAAGTCTAGGTTTGGGGCAGCTGCAAACTTGGTTTCTCACTGATCTATTTTTCAACTTTTTTTCTGTTGTTTCTTGCTCACAGTAAACAGATTAAACACCGGTTTAGTAACCCTTCTTTCTTTCAGGACCAAGACGTGCAGTGGCCTCTAATTTGAATGCACAATATCTCCCTTTTACTAGATATTTGGCCATCCAAGTTTCTTGGAGCATGATAAAGTCAAATGCTTGATGAAATAGTTATCCAGACTTCTGGGCAAGTAGGTGAACCAGCCTGCCGTGTTCCAGGAGACAATTTTGAGGGTCATAAGTGCCCAATGAGCAAGGTGGTCTTTGCACCTTCATATTGTTTGGTTAATGTCACTGTGGCTAAAGTTTGTTTTTCATGTTGGTGAACTCCACAATACGCAGAAAAAACACATATTTATAATAGTATAAGAAAGCAACCCCATACACACCGAAGCATGCTCAGTAGCTTCCAGAAGACAAGGAACATGGGGGAACAAGGGGGTTTGCCCTGCTTGATCCCATAGTACCATAGAGGAGAACATCACTGGCTTCCTGCTTGGAATAATTAACTGCTATATCCTGCACTCATCATTTAAAGAGTCTATTGATCCTAGTTTGAAGTGTGCTGTATTATTGCCTTGCTTCTCTCTTAAGATCTCTCTCTCTCTCTCTTTAACTCTTCCCTTTAGCTCCAACGTTTTCTACGAAATGTTTCATTTAACAACAGTGCTGGGGAAAAGGTTTCATTTGATCAACATGGGGCCTTACAATCTGGATTTGATGTTATAAATTGGGTCACATTCCCAAATCAATCTTTTCTTAGAGTCAGAGTTGGAAGCATAGACCCAGATGCTCCCCAAGCATTCACTATTGATGAGGATGCCATTGTATGGCCTAATATCTCTTACCAGGTAAGGATCCAAGAAACTTTTCTCATGGTTCCCATTATTTCACCAAAGTTTAAAAAGTGGTTTATTCTTCAGAATTGGAACCAACTTTGCCTCTTTGAGAGCCAGTGTGGTGTAGTGGTTAAGAGTGGTGGACTCGTAATCTGGTGAACCGGGTTTGCTTCCCCGCTCCTCCACATGCAGCTGCTGGGTGACCTTGGGCTATTCACACTTCTTTGAAGTCTCTCAGCCCCACTCACCTCACACAGTGTTTGTTGTGGGGGAGGAAGGGAAGGAGAATGTTAGCCGCTTTGAGACTCCTTCGGATAGTGATAAAGCGGGATATCAAATCCAAACTATTCTTCCTCTTCTTCTTCTCTTTCTCATGTCAGCTAGATGAGGCTCGTTTATCTTAAGCACAACCAAGGTGGAAGTTCAATCAGTCCTACTGCATAGAAAATAACTCCTAAGACTCAGGCAGATTTATTATGTCATGCCATCATCAATCTCGTTCTTTGCTGTAGATTAAACTATATCATTTGTTGTTGTTTAGTCCCTTAGTCATGCCCGACCCTTCGTGACCCCATGGACCAGAGGACGCCAGGCACTCCTGTCTTCCACTGCCTCCCCCAGTTTGGTCAAACTCATGCTGGTAGCTTTGAGAACACTATCCAACCATCTCATCCTCTGTCGTCTCCTTCTCCTTCTGCCCTCCATCTTTCCCAACATCAGGGTCTTTTCCAGGGAGTCTTCTCTTCTCATGAGGTGGCCAAAGTCTTGGAGCCTCAGCTTCAGGATCTGTCCTTCCAGTGAGCACTCAGGGCTGATTTCCTTCAGAATGGAACACTTTGATATTCTTGCAGTCCATGGGACTCTCAAGAGTCTCCTCCAGCACCAGAATTCAAAAGCATCAATTCTTTGGCAATCAGCCTTCTTGATGGTCTAGCTCTCACTTCCATACATCACTACTGGGAAAACCATAGCTTTTACTATATCACACAAACTATCTAAAGCTATTTTTTGAATGTTAAAATATTCTGTGCTTTCTTTTATGGACAGTCGCTTCCCATTTCTCTGTGCAATGACAATTGTCATCCAGGTTATAGAAAGGGCAAGAAGGAGGGGGAGCCATCTTGCTGCTATGATTGCCTTCCATGTCCAGAAGGAAAGATCTCCAACCAGAAGGGTAAGCATGATAATGTATCAAGTTCTCAGAAGTATTGCATGTAGTCCACTGGATGCATGTCGGGCTGACACTCATTTGTCTAATGATTCTAAAAAATGTTTGTAGTTCTGTTTTCCATGTATTTTCCTACAGATTCTTGAATAAGAACTCTATAACAAAGCTCAGAAAAAAAGTGAATTCTGAAGGTTAACAGTGTTTTCAGTTCTTGTATTATTTCAGATAGAATGATAGGCAATTTTTATTGGTGATGCTAATATTGAACAGTTTGAAGTGAATGGATACATCAAAACAAAGTCCTTTTGGAATAAACTATTGTCAAAGCCCATAGGTTTAATTCACAAGTTTACTTACTTGTCTTCAAAACATCCAAGATGCATCAAAAATATCAATACAATACCTTAATAATATAATAATAATAAATTTTTATTTGTATCCCGCTCTCCCCAGCCAAAGCCAGGCTCAGAGCGGCTAACATCATCTAAATAAGACAATATGCATAATACAATATACAATATGCAAATAAAATAATGTTCAACATTCATTAAAACAATATAGAATAATATTAAATATCAGCATTTCAAAATTAAACAGAAATCTACTCAACAGTTACAACAAGTAATTTCTAAACTCCAGTCAATAAAACAACAGCAAACCACAGTGCACAACATAATACAATACAAAATGAGAAGCAGAGACTGGAGGGTGGGGCAAGGCAGGTGGAAGGAGGCCTTGCCTGATGGAGTCTCTCCCCTCACAGTTCTTCCTCCAGGCATAGCTTACTTATGAAGAGACCCAGGGCCGGAGGGTGGGGCAAGGCAGGTGGAAGGAGGCCTTGCCTGATGAAGTCTCTCCCCTCCCCTCACCTTGTTCTGTCCTACTTAGAAATAACTTCAATTTATAATCCAAGCCGACAAATATAGCTCTGGAGAGCTTCATTTAAACCCTTACTCCACAGAGTTTGAGAACAAAGAAACCCAAAGGCAACTCCCTTTAAAATGGAGATTTGCAACCAAAAGCCTTTGTCACCTGATCTAATGTTAATCACTCACATGTTAGCTGCTAGAGAACAACAACCAGTTAATTATCAACTCAGTTAAAGCTCAGAGAAAGCTCTTCTTGCTCTTCTTTGGCTTCAATGGAATCTTCAAGTTAAGCCCTTTCACCAAAACAAACAGGCAGTCCCATTCCAGTGTGAATTAAACCAATTATACTTAACAAATCTGTATGACAACCAAACGGGATCATCCTTTCCTCCATAAATCATTTCAGTTTGATGGTGATGGTAAAGAGAATACAGACTGCTATATGTAATATACAGCTGTATATTATGCCATTTGACCAAAACAAAATAAATATTTTGATATATACATCCAGGCAAGATGGCAGCAGAGGCATTACTCCCATTTTATCATGGACAACAAGCAGCAGTGGTATTTCCCTGTGCCACTGAGCTCTTAGCATTTGGGTGCAATATTTTGTATCATGGTTTGACCTATTTGCCTTCATTTGGGTTTTTCCAATGTCAGAGCATGTACAACAAAATGAAACGTGTTTTGAAAACTACATTTTCTTTTTGCAGACATGGATGCCTGCTTCCAATGTCCAGATGGACAATATCCAAACAATGACCAGGATTCATGTATTCCTAAATATATAACCTTCTTGTCCTATGAGGAAGCATTGGGCCTCAGTTTGGCTTTCCTTGCTCTTTCCTTGTCTTTCATCACAGCTTTGGTGCTGGGAATCTTCATTATGCACAGGGACACTCCCATCGTCAAAGCCAACAACCGGAGCCTCACCTATACTCTCCTCATCTCCCTCATGCTCTCCTTCCTTTGTGCTTTGCTCTTCATTGGCCAACCTGAGAAGGCAACCTGCCTCCTCCAACAACTTGCTTTTGGCTTCATATTTACTGTGGCTGTATCAAGTGTGCTGGCTAAAACCATCATTGTGATCATAGCTTTCCGGGCCACCAAGCCAGGGTCTAAAATGAGAACATGGGTGGGGAAACACCTGGCCACCTCAATTGTTCTTTCCTGCTGCCTGATTCAAGCCATTATTTGTACTGTGGGGTTGTCAATCTCTCCTCCATTCCCATATTTGGACATGCACACAATGCGTGATGCAATTGTACTGCAATGTAGTGAAGGTTCACCTCTCATGTTCTACTCTGTGCTGGGCTTTTTGGGCTTCCTAGCCATTGTCAGCTTCAGTGTGGCTTTCCTAGCCAGGAAGTTGCCTGACAGTTTCAATGAAGCCAAGTTTATCACCTTCAGCATGCTGGTTTTTTGCAGTGTGTGGTTGTCCTTTGTTCCCACCTACCTGAGTACTAAGGGGAAGTACATGGTGGCTGTGGAGATCTTCTCAATCTTGTCCTCCAGTGCAGGCTTACTGGTTTGTATCTTTTTCCCAAAAAGCTATATAATTATGGTGAGGCCTGAGTTGAACAACAGAGAGCAGCTAATACAGAGGAAAAAATCAGCATTGTAATGTGGTACTCCACCCAATTAACGTTATTCATCATTTAACCGCATTGTAAGCAATGGAAATTTAGTCATAGCTAAATATCTACCTTGTCATCCATGAAACTCACAATGCAATTCCAACCAAATATACTTATCCTCAGCTAAGTTGCACTACTATTGCAGTCCCAATCGTGAGAAGAAAATGAAAGAGAGAGACAAGAAAAAGAAAAAGAGGACAGAAGAAGAGAAAGAGATAGAAGCCTAAAGAAGACGGGAAAGTAAGAAGAGAAATGATTGAGAAAAGAAAAGAAACAATTAAAGGGGGGAAATGACTTAATGATTTTCCATCTGTTGGTTACAGAAAAAGTGAAGGAGAGGGATTAAGATATTTAGTCTAGATAACACCATCTTATCTACTTTCTGTTAAATAATAATTATTTTAAGTCAAAGTGTCTCAAAGTCATTCATTTCTTTTCCCCATGAAAAGTCCAAGAGGAGTTCCCAAATTATTATTATTATTGGTGAATGTCAGCCGTGGTTCTCCCATCTGTGTCCACAAGTCTCTCCACTTGTGATCACATATTGGAATAATATTCCATAATTCTTGTCCCGTGTCTTTAAGAACTGTGCGACTCTGCACGCTTTGTTGTTAGTTTACACCTTCCTTTAATAAAGGATTGGATCTGGCCATTCTCATGTTTTTGCTCAAAGCCTCCTTTGGGCCTGCAGTTCAGGACAGCATGCTTGGCGTGCCTTGTGTTCATCTACATTTGAGTGGAGAAAAATGATTGGTGAAAAAAGATAATGTCTTGATTGGAATAGGGCAAGAAGGCTCACCAGATCTTTGGCTGGAGCTGTCCAAACACCCCAGCTAAATTAGAAAACTGCCTCTGTAGCAGGCCTGGAGTTTTGATATCTCAAGGTTGGGTCTGTCATAACGTAATTTTTACAACCACCAGAATAAGTCTAGTGTCATGAAAGAAAAGCAGAATTGTTCTCCCCCGCAAAAAAAAGCTTTTAAACGTTTTAAAAACATTTGTCTTAAAAGAAATAGTGATGGTGAGGTGAACGTTACTATATTCTGAATATAATTTTTTTTTAAAAAAAATCAACAGCAGGATTTAGTCATGAACATAATTTAATGGTTGGCCTATGTATCTATGGAATAAGTCTCCTTTTCTTGGGCCCTGAATACCAGAGAAAATGCAATGGTTCCTATTATCTGATGGCCGCATGGGCTGAGAATAGGAAATGAATATCTTTTTATTTTATTTTATTTTTAATAAATGTTTATTGGGATTTTACAAAACATAGAAATCAAACAAATACATATATCAACACAGAAAACAAAAAATACACACTTAATAAAAAAAAAGAAAAAGAAAAAAAATCCACTTTTAAATTTCAAGGTTCTATATCCCTCTTTCCTGACCTCCTCACATCTCCCTTTTTTGTGTTCCTCTTTATTCCGTCAAATTCAGCAAATTCTAACCCTCTTTCAAACCTCGTTTATAATTGTGTATTCCCACTTATTATATCTCTAATTTCCCCTCTTTTTTTAATCCTTTTTTTCATACCTCTTTTAACCATATCCCAAATGCCGTGTTACCTTTACATCCCACATCCCATTTTAACATTCAAACATTTTACCATATTTCTGTAGATAATCCTTGAACTTTTTCCAGTCCTCTTCCATCAACTCTTCTCCCAGGTCTCGGATTCTGCCGGTCATTTCTGCCATCTCCATATAGTCTATCACTTGCATCTGCCATTCTTCCACGGTGGGCAAATCTTGTGTCTTCCAATATTTAGCGAGAAGTATTCTTGCTGCTGTTGTTGCGTACATAAAAAATGTTCTGTCTTTCTTAGGCACCAATTGGCCGACTATGCCCAAAAGGAAGGCCTCTGGTTTCTTAGGAAAGGTAAATTTAAATACCTTCTTCAGTTCATTATAGATCATTTCCCAGTAAGCCTTAACCTTTGGGCACGTCCACCAAAGATGAAAGAATGTTCCCTCAGCTTCTTTACATTTCCAACACTTGTTATCAGGCAGGTGATAAATTTTTGCAAGCTTAACTGGGGTCATGTACCACCTGTAAATCATTTTCATAATATTCTCCTTTAAGGCATTACATGCCGTAAACTTCATACTGGTGGTCCACAACTGTTCCCAGTCAGGAAACATAATGTTATGACCTATGTCTTGCGCCCATTTGATCATAGCTGATTTGACCGTTTCATCCTGTGTATTCCATTTTAACAGCAAGTTATACATTCTTGACAAAATCTTAATTTTCGGTTCTAGCAATTCTATTTCCAACTTTGATTTTTCCACCTGGAAACCAATTTTTTTATTCAAATTATAGGCCTCTCTTATTTGATAGTAATGAAGCCAGTCTCGCACTTTATCCTTTAGTTACAGATAGGTAGCCGTGTTGGTCTGCCATAGTCAAAACAAAAAAATTTTTTTTCCTTCCAGTAGCACCTTAAAGACCAACTAAGTTAGTTCTTGGTATGAGCTTTCGTGTGCATGCACACTTCTTCAGATACCTCTTCAGGTATCTGAAGAAGTGTGCATGCACACGAAAGCTCATACCAAGAACTAACTTAGTTGGTCTTTAAGGTGCTACTGGAAGGAAATTTTTTTTTTTCTTTTGACTTTATCTTTTAGTTTCTCGAAACTCTGCAACTTCAATTTGTCACCTTCTTGCTCCAGAATTTCCCAATATTTTGGCCATTTGGCCTCCATATTGAGCTTTTTCTGAGCCTTAGCTTCCATTGGCGACAGCCACCTTGGGGTTTTATTTTCCAATAAGTCTTTGTATCTTATCCAGACATTAAACAATGCTTTCCTGACAATATGGTTTTTGAATGCCTTATGTGCTTTAACCTTGTCATACCACAAATATGCATGCCACCCAAAAACATTGTTTATGTACGGAACAACAGCAGCCAGAATATTAGTGGCAAGAAATTGGAAAAATGAAACACCACCCACGATAATAGAATGGGAGACTCTTATGATTGAATACCTCGAACTGGCAAAGATGACGGGGAAAGAGGGCTCTCAAACCAGAAAGTATACAAAGAATGGAAAATATTCAAAGACTACCTAAAAACTTATTTTCCCAATAACAATCTCCTTGCAGAATTAAACTGATCCTTGTAAAATACAATGTGCAAATGTTAATTTGTTAGAGTACACGAAAACAAATTAGGGTAATAAAAGACTGTGCTTTAAGCGTAAATAACAATACAAGTACAATGAGAAGAATTGAAAGTCTTTTATTTAGAAATTCAATTAACAATTCTATAATAACGCAAATTCTTGTTTTGTATGTCCCCCCTTTCTTTTCTTGTCTTAATCTTTTCTTTTTTATCTTTATGTATGTATATATATTTATATTTTAATTCAATAAAGATGATTTTAAAGAAGATAAGGAGCTTGGCCTGTAAATCACGAAACTACACCTGCAAGTTCCGCTCCCATCATATGGGAAACTTGGTAAAAATGTTTCATTTTGGCAGACATAGTGAGCACACATATGAAATAACATGAGTTTGGGGAGGTGTATGCCCTCTTTTAGATGAAAACAGAAGGGAGACTGCTTTATGTTGGACAACTGCTTTTAAAAAACGGTTTTAACACATCTCTACATATAAATATATTGCACAATGATTTTTATTTAAAAGACTCTTTTTTGAATACCTCATTTTTCTTGTAGATGAGAAAATTATGCTGAGTTAAACATGTTTTCTTTCTCATGTCTCAGAGAACCTAGAAGTCTGAGCAGTGATTATTTCCTCTCTAATTACCAGGTTAACTGTGATTACATTTTCTCCAATTCCCTGTTGACCTCTAGTGGGCACTAGCAAAATTACAAAGCAACAGTGAAATATAGGTTTGTATTATTTCCTGTGCCACTTAGAACTAAGGCTAGAAACAGACACAACTTGATCAATCTGTTTCCTGCAACTTCACACTGCATAATATTTGCTTGAATCAATTGCATACCAAGTGAGTTGAAATTAGGTCCCATGAAAATCAAGGCAACAAACTAGGAATAATAGAAGTCCCTTTCAATTTAGTATGCACTATATTCAATTAGTCTTTGTCCATGGAGTTTTCTTGGCAAGGATACTGGAGTGGCTTGCCGGTTCCTCCTCCAGGTGGATCACGTTTGGTCAAAACTCTCCACTATGACCTGTTCATCTTGTGTGCCCTGCTCGGCGTAGTTCATAGCTTCTCTGAGTTCTTCAAGCCCCTTCGCCACGGCAAGGCAGTGATCCATGAAGGAGCATATAAAAGTTATGACGCTGGAAGATGAGCCCCTCAGGTCGGAAGGCGTCCAACATGCTACTGGGGAAGAGCGGAGGGCAAGTACAAGTAGATCCAGAGCTGATGAAGCGGCTGGGCCAAAGCCGAAAGGACGCTCAGTTGCGGATATGCCTGGAAGCGAAAGGAAAGTCCAATGCTGTAAAGAAAAATATTGCATAGGAACCTGGAATGTAAGAACCATGAACCTAGGTAAGTTGGAGGTGGTCAAAAATGAGATGGCAAGAATAAATATTGACATCCTGGGCATCAGTGAACTAAAATGGACGGGAATGGGCGAATTCAGTTCGGATGACCATCACATCTACTACTGTGGGCAAGAAACCCGTAAAAGAAATGGAGTGGCCCTCATAGTCAACAAAAGAGTGGCGAAAGCTGTAGTGGGATGCAATCTCAAAAATGATAGAATGATCTCGATACGAATCCAAGGCAGGGACTTCCGGAGGCGGCGCGACCGGTAATGGCTGCCTTCTCCGAGTAAGGAGAAGGGAGCTCCGCTGTAAACGGGTCGTCCGCTACGGCGAAGCGGAGACCCATCCAGGAAAACCACAGGTGGCAGAAGCCTGTGGTCTCGGGACCCGGCGGGCGCCAGAAGCAGCCCCCAAAACGTTGAAGGGACCCCGTAAGGGGCTCCGGATCGCGGAGGGGGTAGCGGCGCTGTGGGTCGTTGCGCAAACAGCGAAGTGAAGCCGCATTGCTGTTGCCGGTCAGCGCTGTCCTTTCTTCCTGCAACTTTTCTGAACTTTGGAAACTACAACCCGTGAGTAAATTTGGACATTGAAAACTTTCTGAAACTTTCGTCAACTTTCTGAAACTTTTTGAGAACTTTATGGAACTTTTAAAACTTTTTAAAAAAAAAGTTGAAATTTGGCTGAAAACGGAGTGAGAATAAGCAGGAAGCCCATCTCCCGCGATACTGAACTTTAAGCAAAGAGCAGGAGGAGTGGAGACAAAAAGTTATGCTTTAACTAAATGCTGGCACCCTGTTAAAGCAGTTTTCTGAGAGAAAGACTTTGAGCTATTGACTTTTGCTGGTCATATGTGGGATGCACTGATATTCTTCTTCTGTGGTACCAGTGGATTATAAAATAAATAAGAATCTCTGGTGCTGGAGCTGCCTGAATGAGCACCAGTTTGCAACTTTGGATATATTGAATTCAGGTTTTGAAACATTCTGAGCTGGAACTGGATACTTTGAAACTGTTGCAGTCAAGGCACTGTAAGAAACACTGTTTTGCTTTAAGTTTTACTCTGCTAAAAATAACACACTGTGGAGGCGATAGACATGGATTTAAATTTATAAGTTTAACTTGGATTTGATCTTTTCCCTGAAGACGTATTAAGCTCCCTCTAGAGGATTTTGGGCTTACAGCAGTGACTTTGTTTTACTTTCCCTTTCCCGGCCTCTGTTTGACTATTGCATCTGGGACTCTGCTTTCTCATGGGAACAACTTGGATTGACCTTGGATTACAGATAACTTTGGAATGAGTGGCGCAAGGAGAAGAGGAAGGACTAAACAAACAACTTTAACTTTATCTGCAGCCTCACAGCGTAGATCTTCTGTGCCGGCCTTGCCTTCCACTTTGCCTCCAGACATAGAGGCGGCCTCCCTAATACAGGCAGGGGAGGGTGAGACAGAGGAGCTGCACCTGGGAGATATGGCTTCAGGGACAAGTAGCTCTGTCTTGGAGAAAATTTTGGAGAAACTGGAGGCTCTGGACAAGAAGGCTGATTTGCATACAGCTAAAATTGAACAGAACACAGAAAGTTTGAATAAGCTGACTGGACAAGTTGCACAGAATGCCCAATCCATTGGAGAATTAAAGGAGGCTGTAGGTGAAAATCGTAAACTGGCTGAAGATACTAGTCAAAGATTGGAAGAACTTGAGAAAGAAGTAAGACCACTCAGCAAACAAGTTGGAGAACATCAGATTTACTTTTTGATGACAGAACTGCGAAACAGGGAGACCAACTTGAGGATACGGTCAATACCAGAGGTGGAAGAAGATAATCTTATTGAATTTCTAACTAAGGAATTTGCCAAGTTTTGGGAGTTAGAGGAAAAAGACTTTAAAATTGCATCTGCTTTCAGGCTTGGCAGAGTCAGAAGGACAGAGAAGCCCAGAGATTGTTTGATAACATTGAGATCAAAGGAGGAAAGGGACAAGATTTTGGGCCTGCACTACGAAAAGTCACTAGACATCTTGGGCAAGAGAATTGAAATCTACAAGGACATTCCTAAGCAGTTGCTGGACCTTAGATCTAATTACACGGAATTGGCAAGACTGTTGAGAAGCAACGCAATTATCTTCAGGTGGGAGTTTCCACAAGGATTATCCTTTACCTACAGAGGGAGAAAGATCAAAATCAAAACAGTGGAAGATAGAGACAAGTTTTTGGGAGCACACGGAGAAGACCTCCACAAAGGACTTGGATTGCCAGCGCCAGAACCTCCAGGGGAGCCCGCCCCCTCGGATCCTCAAGGACCGGAGAACAAGGTACCACCCCAGAAAGAATAACCAGATCTATCCAGGATGTCTCTGCAGCTTTTGAGTTGGAACATAAATGGCTGTAACAGTCCCGAAAAAAGGTCTAAAATTTTTCATATTTTAAAAAAGGAACAATTGGACATTATATGCTTACAAGAAACGCATGTGATTAGGCTCCATAGAAAGGTGTTAATAAATAAAAGGCTTGGTCAAGAATTTATATCATCGGATACAGTTAAAAAGAGAGGTGTAGTGATCTATGCAAAAGAGAGCCTTTCACCAAAATTTCTCTTTAAAGACGAAAGTGGAAGAATCCTCGCAATAGAAATACAGTATCAAGGAGAAAAAATTTTGATATTAGGAATTTATGCTCCAAATGAAGGAAAATCGGATTTTTATAAGAAGTTGCACGAGATCATGCTGGACTATCTGGATTACAACAACGTCATCATGATGGGGGACATGAATGGGGTCGTATCAACAAATATGGATAAGTCACAGAACCAGAACATTACTAAAGAGGGAAGACTACCTAAGACCTTTTTTGAAATGACTGACAATATGGACTGGGTTGACATCTGGAGAGTTAGAAACCCCTTGGGAAGAGAAGGAACATTCTTTTCTGAAGCTCAACTGACTTGGACACGAATCGACCAAATATGGATAACTAGAAGTCTGGCACCTAAGGTGAGGAAGGTGGAAATCTGCCCCAAAACATGCTCCGACCATAACGCCTTGAGAATGGATATGACATTGATCCCAATCGGCTCCTTTAGATGGAAGATGAATGATGGCCTGTTTAGAGATCAAAGAATTGTAAAGAAGGCCCAAAAAACCTTAAAGGACTATTTTGAGATTAATTTGAACACTACGGTGGAAAAAAGAACTATCTGGGATGCAAGTAAAGCTGTGATGAGAGGGTTCTTGATCCAACAGAATTCCTTAAAGAAAAGACTGCAAAATGAAAAGAAAGATAAAATTCTGGAAAGTATCAAAGAGTTGGAGAAGAAGTTAAGATCTAACCCGAAGTCCCAACCGATTCTGAGAGAAATTAAACTTTATCAGGCGCAATATTCCAAGCTGATAAATCAGGAAATAGAATGGAAGATTAAAACAATGAAACAAAAAACTTTTGAATCGGCAAATAAATGTGGGAAACTGCTAGTTTGGCAGTTGAAAAGGAGACAAAGATTAAATACAGTAACAAACTTAGAGGTTGAAGGAAGGAACATTCAGAACCCGGGAGAGATTAGAAAGTGCTTCCAGAGGTATTTTAAAAAGTTATATACTCAAGGGCCACAAGATGAAATAGAGATTACACAATTTTTGGAGAGAAATGGATTAGCAAAGCTGTCAGAAGAAAACAGAACAATTTTAAATGGCAAAATAACACAACAAGAGATTGAACAGGCCATCCTGAGTCTGAAACAGGGCAAATCACCAGGGCCAGATGGACTGACCTCTAACTACTATAAGACATTGAAGGATTATTTGATACAACCTTTGTTGGAGGTCAGTAATGAAATAATGGAGGGGAAGAAGGCGCCTGAATCGTGGAAAGAAGCATTTATCACATTGATTCCAAAGTCAGAAACTGAAAAGACACAACTTAAGAATTACCGTCCCATCTCCCTTTTAAATGTGGATTACAAAATATTTGCAGATGTTTTGGCACGAAGATTTAAGAAAGTTTTAAGTGAGATAATCCATAAAGACCAGGCAGGCTTTCTCCCGGGCAGACATATGTTTACTAACACAAGGAACATTATAGACATATTGGAACTTTTACAAACAAACATAAACACCAAAGCAGCTTTAATTTTTATAGACGCGGAGAAAGCCTTTGACAACATTTCTTGGAAATTTATGAAGGGGAACTTAAAAGAAATGGGAGTGGGACGGGGGTTTGAGAACGGGATTGAGGCAATATATTCAGAACAAAAGGCTAAACTGATAGTTAACAATGTGGTTACAGAAGAGTTTAAAATTGAAAAAGGTACACGACAAGGCTGCCCGATTTCCCCATTACTGTTTATTTCGGTTCTGGAAGTGCTCCTGAATATGATTAGGGGGGACCGGTTGGTGGAAGGGATTCAGGTCGGAGCGAAACAATATAAACTTAAAGCTTTTGCAGATGACCTAGTTCTGACATTACAGGAGCCGGAGTCTAGTTTGAAAAGAGTACTACAACTGATTCAAAACTTTGGTCGAGTGGCAGGATTTAAGTTAAATAAGCAAAAAACTAAAGTTCTGGGGAAAAACATGACAGATATTGAGTTGGAACAGCTTCAGAAAGAGACAGAACTAAATGTGGTTAAAAAAGTTAAATACCTAGGGGTAAACATAACAGCAAAAAATCTGAGTTTATTTAAAGATAATTATGAAAAATGTTGGTCAGAGATTAAGAGAGACTTGGATAGTTGGTCAAGATTAAAACTTTCATTGCTAGGCCGAATAACTGCCATCAAGATGAATGTATTGCCAAAAATGTTATTTTTGTTTCAGACACTGCAGATTGTAGACAAGACAGAGTGCTCCCGGAAGTGGCAGAAAGATATCTCTAAATTTGTCTGGCAGGGCAAAAAGCCCAGAATCAAATTTAAAATATTAACAGATGCGAAAGAAAGAGGGGGCTTTGCCCTGCCAGACTTAAAGTTGTATTATGAAGCTGCAGCTTTCTGCTGGTTAAAAGATTGGTTACTTCTTGAAGATACGGATGTCTTGGATTTGGAAGGTTTTAATAATGCGTTTGGATGGCATGCATATTTATGGTATGATAAAGCTAAGATAAATAAGGCCTTCAAGAACCATATTGTCAGAAAATCAGTTTTTAATGTCTGGACAAAATATAAAGACTTACTGGAGAATAAAACTCCGAGGTGGCTGTCACCCCTGGAGGCTAAGGCTCGGAAAAGAGCCAATATGGAGGCCAATTGGCCAAAATATTGGGAGATAATAGAAAAGGATGGTGACAACTGGAAATTGCAGAGTTTAGAAAAGATGAGAGACAAAGTGCGAGACTGGTTACACTATGCTCAGATTAAAGAAGTGTTTAAAAACGACAAAAAGTTAGGATTCCAAGTGGAAAAGTCAAAGTTAGAAACTGAACTGTTAGAACCTAAGACTAAGGTACTTTCAAGAATGTATAACTTGCTGCTGAAATGGAACACACATGACGAAATGGTAAAATCAACAATGATAAAATGGGCGCAGGATATTGGGTATAATATTATGTTTGAAGATTGGGAAAGGTTGTGGACCTCTGGGCTGAACTTCACTGCATGTAATGCGTTGAAGGAAAATGTGATGAAAATGATGTATAGATGGTACATGACCCCTGTCAAACTGGCTAAAATATACCATTCGTCTGATAGCAAATGTTGGAAGTGTAAGGAAAATGAAGGAACATTTTTTCACCTCTGGTGGACCTGCCCTAGAGTGAAGGCCTTTTGGGAGAAAATATATAATGAATTAAAAAAGGTGTTTAAATACACCTTTACTAAGAAAGCAGAGGCCTTTCTCCTGGGTATTGTCGGCCAGAGTGTGTTAAAAGAGGACAGAACATTCTTTTTGTACGCAACAACAGCAGCAAGAATATTAATTGCCAAGAATTGGAAAACTCAGGAGCTACCCACTGTGGAAGAATGGCAGATGCAACTGATGGACTATATGCAACTAGCCGAGATGACCGGCAGAATTCGAGACCAGGGAGAAGAAAGGATGGAAGAAGACTGGAGGAAATTTAAGACTTATTTACAAAAATATTGTAATCTGGCTGAGTGCTGAATAGGATGCCAGTGCAGACAATTGTCTACCATTAAAATAGATTTAAAGTCGAATTATATGTCAAACCAAATTAAGATTATTAATTAAGATGAGTTAAATGATAATTTGCTTGAAAATAATTTAATAATGATGTAAGTGTATGCGGGAGGTGTGGGGGAGTCCCATGTAACAATTGAAAGATGTTAAATGGACAACGATAAGTGCTTATTTGATATATGTTTTATTTGAAAACTTTAATAAATATATTATAAAAAAAAAAAAACGAATCCAAGGCAGACCTTTTAACATCACAGTAATCCAAGTTTATGCACCAACCACTGGTGCTGAAGAAACTGAAATAGACCAATTTTATGAAGACTTACAAGACCTTATAGAAGTGACACCAAAGAAGGATGTTCTTCTCATTATAGGGGATTGGAATGCTAAAGTAGGGAATCAAGAGATAAAAGGAACAACTGGCAAGTTTGGCCTTGGAGATCAAAACGAAGCAGGGCAAAGGCTAATAGAGTTCTGTCAAGAGAACAAGCTGGTCATCACAAACACGCTTTTCCAACAACACAAGAGACGTCTCTACACATGGACATCACCAGATGGGCAGTATCGAAATCAGATTGATTATATTCTCTGCAGCCAAAGATGGAGAAGCTCTATACAGTCAGCAAAAACAAGACCTGGAGCTGACTGTGGCTCAGATCATCAGCTTCTTATAGCAAAATTCAAGCTTAAACTGAAGAAAGTAGGAAAAACCACTGGGCCGGTAAGATACAATCTAAGTCAAATCCCTTATGAATACACAGTGGAAGTGAGGAACAGGTTTAAGGATTTAGATTTGCTGGACAGAGTGCCTGAAGAACTATGGATGGAGGCTCGTAACATTGTACAGGAGGCAGCAACGAAAACCATCCCAATGAAAAGGAAATGCAAGAAAGCAAAGTGGCTGTCCAACGAGGCCTTACAAATAGCGGAGGAGAGAAGGCAAGCAAAATGCGAGGGAGATAGTGAAAGATACAGGAAATTGAATGCAGATTTCCAAAGAATAGCAAGGAGAGACAAGAAGGCCTTCTTAAACGAGCAGTGCAAACAAATAGAGGAAAACAACAGAATGGGAAGAACCAGAGATCTGTTCAAGAAAATTGGAGATATGAAAGGAACAGTTCGTACAAAGATTACCATAATAAAGGACAAAAGTGGTAAGGACCTAACAGAAGCAGAAGACATCAAGAAGAGGTGGCAAGAATACACAGAGGAATTATACCAGAAAGATATGGATGTCTCGTACACCCCAGGTAGTGTGGTTGCTGACCTTGAGCCAGACATCCTGGAAAGTGAAGTCAAATGGGCCTTAGAAAGCACTGCAAATAACAAGGCCAGTGGAAGTGATGGTATTCCAGCTGAACTATTTAAAATTTTAAAAGATGATGCTGTTAAGGTGCTACACTCAATATGCCAGCAAATTTGGAAAACTCAGCAGTGGCCAGAAGATTGGAGAAGATCAGTCTACATCCCAATCCCAAAGAAGGGCAGTGCCAAAGAATGCTCCAACTACCGCACAATTGCACTCATTTCACACGCTAGCAAGGTTATGCTTAAAATTCTACAAGGAAGGCTCAAACAGTATGTGGATCGAGAACTCCCAGAAGTGCAAGCTGGATTTAGAAGAGGCAGAGGAACCAGAGACCAAATTGCAAACATGCGCTGGATTATGGAGAAAGCTAGAGAGTTCCAGAAAGACATCTACTTCTGCTTCATTGACTATGCAAAAGCCTTTGACTGTGTCGACCACAGCAAACTATGGCAAGTTCTTAAAGAAATGGGAGTGCCTGATCACCTCATCTGTCTCCTGAGAAATCTCTATGTGGGACAAGAAGCTACAGTTAGAACTGGATATGGAACAACTGATTGGTTCAAAATTGGGAAAGGCGTACGACAAGGCTGTATTTTGTCTCCCTGCTTATTTAATTTATACGCAGAATACATCATGCGAAAGGCTGGGCTGGATGAATCCCAAGCTGGAATTAAGATTGCCGGAAGAAATATCAACAACCTCAGATATGCAGATGACACAACCTTGATGGCAGAAAGTGAGGAGGAATTAAAGAACCTTTTAATGAGGGTGAAAGAGGAGAGTGCAAAATATGGTCTGAAGCTCAACATCAAAAAAACGAAGATCATGGCCACTGGTCCCATCACCTCCTGGCAAATAGAAGGGGAAGAAATGGAGGCAGTGAGAGATTTTACTTTCTTGGGCTCCATGATCACTGCAGATGGTGACAGCAGCCACGAAATTAAAAGACGCCTGCTTCTTGGGAGAAGGGCAATGACAGGCCTAGACAGCATCTTGAGAAGTAGAGACGTCACCTTGCCAACAAAGGTCCGTATAGTTAAAGCCATGGTTTTCCCAGTAGTGATGTATGGAAGTGAGAGCTGGACCATAAAGAAGGCTGATCGCCGAAGAATTGATGCTTTTGAATTATGGTGCTGGAGAAGACTCTTGAGAGTCCCATGGACTGCAAGAAGATCAAATGCATCCATTCTTAATGAAATCAGCCCTGAGTGCTCACTGGAAGGACAGATTGTGAAGCTGAGGCTCCAGTACTTTGGCCACCTCATGAGAAGAGAAGACTCCCTGGAGAAGACACTGATGCTGGGAAAGATGGAGGGCACAAGGAGAAGGGGGCGACAGAGGATGAGATGGTTGGATAGTGTTTTCGAGGTTACCAGCATGAGTTTGACTAAACTGCGGGAGGTAGTGGAGGACAGAGGTGCCTGGCGTGCTCTGGTCCATGGGGTCACGAAGAGTCGGACACGACTAAACGACTAAACAACAACAACAACAAATATTCAATTAGGCATGATCAACCGAACATTTTCATGGAGAAGCTGCAGTTCTGAATAAGTTTATTATCTCCTCTGTAATTATCAAATTAACTATGATTATTTGCTGGGGAGTGCCCATGGCCACGAGCAAAACAATCGGTTGGCACTGAATAAACCATCCATATCCCTTTGCACCATTCAGAAAAGAGAAAGAGACAGGAAGAACTCTGTCATTCTGAAATGCAAATCATCACATCTGCTGAATAAGCAGCCATTTGAATCTAATTCCAGGATTCACAGCTCCTTAAACAGCAATGCTGGAATAGGTGAAATTCTTTCTAGAAATCAGATTTTAATAGAAAATGATGGTGTTAGTTGTGTTAGTATTTGTGCTATTGCCTCAAGCAGTGTGCAAGCTTCCAAATGCTAAATGTAGTATCAGGGACCCTCTTCCTATTCTCCACAAGTATTATCAGCCTGGAGATCTCAATATCGCTGGCATTTCTTCGCAAAACTTTGTGTTTTCCAGTCCAATGACATTTCAAAAACCTCCCTCTACTGAGCTCTTTGGTGATATCATGTAAGGAGTTTATAAAATGTACCTGTTCTAATAAAATTATTGCAAGCATGGCTTTGTGGATAAGCATTTACATTCACCATAATCTTCTTTCGAATTGTCTGCTGTGGGGTAATCTATTTCCTTATCTGCCATAATAGTTCTATATAATACAAGGTGCAATAACTGTCCTCCTCAAGAATTGGGTCAGTCCTATATTTGCATTTCTGAACTAACTGCCTGGAACAGCCTATTAAATTTTAGGGGAATGATATTTTAAACTGCATTGTCTATCAGATATTCTAGATTGGATAACAATTTAAAGGCAATTATTACCATCCTGGATTATCATCCTGGTACTTTCAGTATATCTTCTTTTGTTAAATATATGGTATTTGATGATTTAAAAAATTGGAATAGACCTGATTTAAGCAATACAAAGCCTCCCAAATTTCTATTCTACCTTGGCCTTCTTTAGCCTCTACCAAGAGCCATTATTAGATGCATATTGAGAAGAGTAAAGGAGATAAATTGCCAGTGGATGCATGACCACAGTCAACTGACTCTTTCCTGTATATGAGCTGTAATACATAGCTTGATGAAATGCCACATTGTATTGAAATGTGGCCCTTATAATCTGCAGCAGATGCACCATTTTGTGGCATTTAACTCTCCTTACAGGGTACTGACCCAGCTCTACCAGCACATCGTGGCCTTGGCATTTGCTATAAGGGAAATCAATTTAAACCCTCAACTCTTACCCAACATCACTCTGGGCTTCCAGATCTATAATAGCCAGTTCAGTGCAAGCGCAACCTATCAAGCTTCAATGGAACTTCTCTCGACTCAGGAAAGATTAATCCCAAACTACAAGTGTGACACCCGGAGCAACCCAGCAGCAGTCATCGGGGGACCTAATTCCAACATCTGCCTCCATATGGCAACCATCTTGAGCAACTACAAGATGCCACAGGTAAGCTTTGCTCATGAGCAGGATATATGAGCAAACCACGGGGTGCTTCTCTTACTTTATAGATGTGGTTTGGAGGTTAAAGTGGATGTGGCTGAAATCACACTGGAAGCCTTGCAGGAAAATTTGACTATGGGGAGAATGTCTACATTATCTCAGATCCATTTGGCATAAATAGAGATTTCTGTTTTAGAGCCTAAATATACCTTTATCTTAATTTTGTTTTTTTAAAAAATATACGCAGACTTCAGATGGTGGTGAGTGTTTGTACCTTTGGGCCACTACAAGCAGTAGCACTTCCCCCCACCGTAAGTTGGTGGGTCAGCTGTATATGTTCCAAGAGGTGTCAGATCTCGTCACAGACATGCCTTAGAGGCAAGACTGATGGATCCCTTCTATTTCTGAAGCACACTTAGGTGGATTGTGAGAGGGACTTTTTTGCACAACCCAAGGGGCATGCTGGAGGCTGCTCAGAGGACAAGAGAGACAAGAAGTCCTGTTGCATGAGCAGCAAACCCCTTTAGCATTGATCAATGCTACCATAAGAGTTAAAGATGAGGTTTGATTGGCAGAAGGTTCAAAAGAAAATGTTGATGCTTCTTAGGTGATATTTGTGAGAGGAATTATGATTTGGTAGTACAGTACCTGTCTTACCAGTGATACACACATCTACCTACATGATCATGATAATATGAGAACGTACTGTTTTATTTTAATGTTTCTTCAGCTTGCATATGGTTCCGCACCAGTCCTGGATACTGAAAACCAAGGTGCTTTCATCCAACAGATGTTCCCAAATGGGACTCACCAATATATGGGGATTCTCCAGTTACTTCTTCATTTCAGGTGGACATGGATTGGGGTGCTTTATCTGGATGATGACAACGGAGAGAGGTTTGTGCAGAATGTGCTTCCCATCTTCTCCCAAAGAGGCATCTGCTTTGCCTTCATAGAACGTTTACCAAGAGAAGGATCCTCCAGTGCTTATGGTGAAATTGTGGACAAGGGGATCAACATGACTGTGGGAATCATGACGAGCACTGCCAGTGTGGTGGTTGTGCATGGTGAAATTCAGACCATGCTTGTCTTGAGGACATTGATCCAGTTATGGGAATTCAGTCGAGGCCTAAAGAATGCAAAACTCCTGGTTATGACATCTCAAATGGATTTCACATCATTTCACTTGCAAAGACAGTGGGATATAGACTTCATCCATGGTGCTCTGTCTTTTGCAGTTCACTCTAAAGGGGTGTTAGGATTCCATAAATTTATTCAGAACAGGAACCCCATTTCAGAAAAAGAAGACAAATTTCTTAGAGTATTCTGGGAACATACATTTACCTGTCTTCTCCCTGACACCAAAGTAGACATGGCAAATGAGGAATTCTGCACAGGAAACGAGAAGCTAGACACTCTTCCAGCATCAGTTTTTGAAATGAGTGCAACTGCTCACAGTTACAACATCTACCTGGCTGTTTTTGCTATAGTTCATGCCCTGCAGTCCATGGATTTGTCCAATTTCAAAAAGAAAGCAATTGCAGGAGGACAGAGAAAGAAGTTTCTCATCGAACTGCAATGGCAGGTAAAATGAACAAAAGAAGAGGGTCCCTCTTTGTGCCAAGTCTAGGTTTGGGGCAGCTGTAAACTTGTTTCTCACTGATCTATTTTTCAACTTTCTTTCTGTTGTTTCTTGCTCACAGTAAACAGATTAAATACTGGTTTAGCAACCCTTCTTTCTTTCAGGACCAAGACGTGCAGTGGCCTCTAATTTGAATGCACAATATCTCCCTTTTACTAGATATTTGGCCATCCAAGTTTCTTGGAGCATGATAAAGTCAATTGCTTGATGAAATAGTTATCCAGACTTCTGGGCACGTAGGTGAACCAGCCTGCCGTGTTCCAGGAGACAATTTTCAGGGTCATAAGCGCCCAGTGAGCAAGCTGGTCTTTGCACCTTTATATTGTTTGGTTAATGTCACTGTGGCTAAAGTTTGTTTTTCATGTTGGTGAACTCCACAATATAATAGTATAAGAAAGCAACCCCCCCACACCGAAGCATGCTCAGTAGCTTCCAGAAGACCAGGAACATGGTGGAACAAGGGGGTTTGCCCTGCTTGATCCCATAGTACCATAGAGGAGAACATCAGTGGCTTCCTGCTTGGAACAATGAACTGCAACATCTTGTACTGATCATTTAAAGAGCCCATTAATCCTAGTTTGAAGTGTGTTGTATTATTGCCTTGCTTCTCTCTTAAGATCTCTCTCTCTCTCTCTCTTTAACTCTTCCCTTTAGCTCCAACGTTTTCTACGAAATGTTTCATTTAACAACAGTGCTGGGGAAAAGGTTTCATTTGATCAACATGGGGCCTTACAATCTGGATTTGATGTTATAAATTGGGTCACATTCCCAAATCAATCTTTTCTTAGAGTCAGAGTTGGAAGCATAGACCCAGATGCTCCCCAAGCATTCACCATTGATGAGGATGCCATTGTATGGCCTAATATCTTTTACCAGGTAAGGATCCACGAAACTTTTCAGATGGTTCCCATTATTTCCCCAAAGTTTAAAAAGCGGATTATCCTTCAGAATTGGAACCAACTTTGCCTCTTTGAGAGCCAGTGTGGTGTAGTGGTTCTAGGGGTTGCTCGTGCGTAAGCCGGTGCAAACACCTGGCTGGTTCGATTCCCTGCTCCTCCACATGCAGCTGCTGGGTGACATTGGGCTATTCACACTTCTTTGAAGTCTCTCAGCCCCACTCACCTCACAGAGTGTTTGTTGTGGGGGAGGAAGGGAAGGAGAATGTTAGCCGCTTGGAGACTCCTTCGGATAGTGATAAAGCGGGATATCAAATCCAAACTCTTCTTCCTCTTCTTCTTCTCTTTCTCATGTCAGCTAGATGAGGCTCGTTTATCTTAAGCACAACCAAGGTGGAAGTTCAATCAGTCCTACTGCATAGAAAGTAACTCATAAGACTCAGGCAGATTTATTATGTCATGCCAACATCAATCTCGTTCTCTGCTGTAGATTAAACTATATCATTTGTTGTTGTTTAGTCGCTTAGTCATGTCCGACTCTTCGTGACCCCCTGGACCAGAGGACGATAGGCACTCCTGTCTTCCACTGCCTCCCGCAGTTTGGTCAAACTCATGCTGGTAGCTTCGAGAACACTGTCCAACCATCTCGTCCTCTGTCCTCCCCTTCTCCTTGTGCCCTCCATCTTTCCCAACATCAGGGTCTTTTCCAGGGAGTCTTCTCTTCTCATGAGGTGGCCAAAGTCTTGGAGCCTCAGCTTCAGGATCTGTCCTTCCAGTGAGCACTCAGGGCTGATTTCCTCCAGAATGGAACGGTTTGATCTTCTTGCAGTCCATGGGACTCTCAAGAGTCTCCTCCAGCACCAGAATTCAAAAGCATCAATTCTTCGGCGATCAGCCTTCTTGATGGTCTAGCTCTCACTTCCATACATCACTACTGGGAAAACCATAGCTTTTACTATATCACACAAACTATCCAAAGCTATTTTTTGAATGTTAAAATATTTTGTGCTTTCTTTTATGGACAGTCGCTTCCCATTTCTCTGTGCAACGACAATTGTCATCCAGGTTATAGAAAGGGCAAGAAGGAGGGGAAACCATCTTGCTGCTATGATTGCCTTCCATGTCCAGAAGGAAAGATCTCCAACCAGAAGGGTAAGCATGATAATGTATCAAGTTCTCAGAAGTATTGCATGTAGTCCACTGGATGCATGTCAGGCTGACACTCATTTGTCTAATGATTCTAAAAGACGTTTGTAGTTCAGTTTTCCATATATTTTCCTACAGATTCTTGAATAAGAACTCTATAACAAAGCTCAGAAAAAAAGTGAATTCTGAAGGTTAACAGTGTTTTCAGTTCTTGTATTATTTCAGGAAGAATAGGCAATTTATATTGAAGATGCGAATATTGAACAGTTTGAAGTGAATGGATACATCAAAACAAAGTCCTTTTGGAATAAACTATTGTCAAAGCCCATAGGTTTAATTCACAAGTTTCCTTACTTGTCTTCTAAACATCCAAGATGCATCAAAAATATCAATACATTACCTTGTTCTGTCCTACTTAGAAATAACTTCAATTTAGAATCAAAGCCAACAAATATAGCTCTGGAGAGCTTCATTTAAACCCTTACTCCACAGAGTTTGAGAACAAAGAAACCCAAAGGCAACTCCCTTCAAAATGGAGATTTGCAACCAAAAGCCTTTGTCACCTGATCTAATGTTAATCACTCACATGTTAGCTGCTAGAGAACAACAACCAGTTAATTATCAACTCAGTTAAAGCTCAGAGAGAACTCTTCTTGCTGTTCTTTGGCTTCAATGGAATCTTCAAGTTAAGCCCTTTCACCAAAACAATTCAGTGTGAATTAAACCAATTATACTTAACAAATCTGTATGACAACCAAACGGGATCATCCTTTTCTCCATAAATCATTTCAGTTTGATGGTGATGGTAAAGAGAATACAGACTGCTATATGTAATATACAGCTGTATATTATGCCACTTGACCAAAACAAAATAAATATTTTGATATATACATCCAGGCAAGATGGCAGCAGAGGCATTACTCCCATTTTATCATGGACAACAAGCAGCAGTGGTATTTCCCTGTGCCACTGAGCTCTTAGCATTTGGGTGCAATATTTTGTATCATGGTTTGACCTATTTGCCTTCATTGGGGTTTTTCCAATGTCAGAGCATGTACAACAAAATGAAACGTGTTTTGAAAACTACATTTTCTTTTTGCAGACATGGATGCCTGCTTCCAATGTCCAGATGGACAATATCCAAACAATGACCAGGATTCATGTATTCCTAAATATATAACCTTCTTGTCCTATGAGGAAGCATTGGGCCTCAGTTTGGCTTTCCTTGCTCTTTCCTTGTCTTTCATCACAGCTTTGGTGCTGGGAATCTTCATTATGCACAGGGACACTCCCATCGTCAAAGCCAACAACCGGAGCCTCACCTATACTCTCCTCATCTCCCTCATGCTCTCCTTCCTTTGTGCTTTGCTCTTCATTGGCCAACCTGAGAAGGCAACCTGCCTCCTCCAACAACTTGCTTTTGGCTTCATATTTACTGTGGCTGTATCAAGTGTGCTGGCTAAAACCATCATTGTGGTCATAGCTTTCCGGGCCACCAAGCCAGGGTCTAAAATGAGAAAATGGGTGGGGAAACACCTGGCCACCTCAATTGTTCTTTCCTGCTGCCTGATTCAAGCCATTATTTGTACTGTGGGGTTGTCAATCTCTCCTCCATTCCCATATTTGGACATGCACACAATGCGTGATGCAATTGTACTGCAATGTAGTGAAGGTTCACCTCTCATGTTCTACTCTGTGCTGGGCTTTTTGGGCTTCCTAGCCATTGTCAGCTTCAGTGTGGCTTTCCTAGCCAGGAAGTTGCCTGACAGTTTTAATGAAGCCAAGTTTATCACCTTCAGCATGCTGGTTTTTTGCAGTGTGTGGTTGTCCTTTGTTCCCACCTACCTGAGTACTAAGGGGAAGTACATGGTGGCTGTGGAGATCTTCTCAATCTTGTCCTCCAGTGCAGGCTTACTGGTTTGTATCTTTTTCCCAAAAAGCTATATAATTATGGTGAGGCCTGAGTTGAACAACAGAGAGCAGCTAATACAGAGGAAAAAATCATCATTGTAATGTGGTACTCCACCCAATTAACATTATTCATCATTTAACCGGATTGTAAGCAATGGAAATTTAGTCATAGCTAAATATCCACCTTGTCATCCATGAAACTCACAATGCAATGCCAACCAAATATACTTATCCTCAGCTAAGTTGCACTACTATTGCACCCCCAATCGCGAGAAGAAAATGAAAGAGAGAGACAAGAAAAAGAAAAAGAGGACAGAAGAAGAGAAAGAGATAGAAGCCTAAAGAAGACGGGAAAGTAAGAAGAGAAATGATTGAGAAAAGAAAAGAAACAATTAAAGGGGAAAAATGACAATGATTTTCCATATGTTGGTTACAGAAAAAGGGAGGGAGGGGATTAAGACATTTAGTCCAGATACCATCTTATCTACTTTCTGTTAAATAATAATTATTTTAGGTCAAAGTGTCTCAAAGTCATTCATTTCTTTTCCCCATGAAAAGTCCAAGAGGAGTTCCCAAATTATTATTATTATTATTGGTGAATGTCAGCCGTGGTTTTTTTTCTCTTAGTTATCCAATTTACTCCATTAATTCCCTCCACCATTTCTCCAGACTGAGTAATAGCAAATTCTCCCATCTGTGTCCACAAGTCTCTCCACTTGTGATCACATATTGGAATAATATTCCATCATTCTTGTCCCGTGTCTTTAAGAACTGTGTGACTCTGCACGCTTTGTTGTTAGTTCACACCTTCCTTTAATAAAGGATTGGATCTGGTCATTCTCATGTTTTTGCTCAAAGCCTCCTTTGGGCCTGCACTTCAGGACAGCATGCTTGGCGTTCCTTGTGTTCATCCACATTTGAGTGGAGAAAAATGTTTGGTGAAAAAAGGTAATGTCTTGATTGGACTAGGGCAAGAAGGCTCACCAGATCTTTGGCTGGAGCTATCCAAACATCCCAGCTTAATTAGAAAACTGTACCAGGCCTGGTGTTTTGATATCTCAGGATTGGGTCTGTCATAACGAAATTTTTACAACCACCGGAATAAGTCTAGTGTCATGAAAGAAAAGCAGGATTGTTCTCCCCCTCAAAAAAAGCTTTTAAAAGTTTTTAAAACATTTCTCTTAAGGGTAATAGTGATGGTGAGGTAAACGTTACTATATTCTGAATATATATATATTTTAAAAAATCAACAGCAGGATTTAGTCATTAACATAATTTAATGGTTGGCCTATCTATCTATGGAATAAGTCTCCTTTTCTTGGGCTCTGAATACCAGAGAAAATGCAATGGTTCCTATTATCTGATGGCCCCATGGGCTGAGATTAGGAAATGAATATCTTTTTTAAGGTACCATTACCATTTGATGCCAGATTATTCTGTGAACCGCCTGATATTCTGTGAACAGCTCTGAGACCCCCAGGTATAGGGTGGTATGTAAATTCAATAAAATCATCATCACTACCATCATCCCGAATTAGTGATAGGATTGTTCCTGGAATCTGACCACAATTGTGCCATTTCATAGGGCTGAAAGGCCAACACAACTTTGTGTTAGTCTTTCTTTGTTTCTTGATGCCTCTCTTTTTTGGTGGCCTTATAGATGCTTTGGAGCTTATTGTTGCCACACCGGGGAGCCAATGCTAAAAAAATAAGATGAAATTAAAAGCCACTTGACAGACTGGCTCCCATACGTTCAAAAAACCAAAGATTGAGTTTAGACAAGAGAGATGGTCTGTCAAAAGAAACATCCAAGTTTGAAAAAGAGCTAACTCACAATAAAGGAAAACATATCTCAGGAATATGTTGTTGTTGTTGTTGTTGTTGTTGTTTAGTCATTTACTCGTGTCCGACTCTTTGTGACCCCATGGACCAGAGCACGGCAGGCACTTCTGTCTTCCACTGCCTCCCGCAGTTTGGTCAAACTCCTGTTGGTAGCTTCGAGAACACTGTCCAACCATCTCATCCTCTGTCGTCCCCTTTCCCTTGTACCCTCCATCTTTCCCAGCATCAGGGTCTTTCCCAGGGAGTCTTCTCTTCTCATGAGGTGACCAAAGTCTTGGGGCCTCAGCTTCACGATCTGTCCTTCTGGCTAGGGATTCATCGAGTTAAATAAGTTAAATAAGCTCTGAGAACCCCAGGTATAGGGTGGTATGTAAATTCAATAAAATCATCATCACTACCATCATCCTGAATTAGTGATGGGATTGTTCCTGGAATCTGACCACAATTGTGCCATTTCATAGGGCTGAAAGGCCAACACAACTTTGTGTTAGTCTTTGTGTGTTTCTTGATGCCTCTCTTTTTTGGTGGCCTTGTAGATGCTTTGGAGCTTATTGTTGGCACACCAGGGAGCGCTGTGAAGCCTACTGAGTTCTGCTGATATGTCGGGGGGGGGGGGGATATTCTTCTGCACCTGCACAGTAAATGCTAAACATGTGATTAACTCCCCAGTAATTATCAAATCAACTGTGATTACAATCGCTTCTGCAAATATCATGGGAAATTCTATTGGCCACTGGCAAAATAGTAAATTCTGACTCAAGCTAGATATTAACATCCTCTGTGCCGTCAGTCTGAGTGCTAATAAACTGCACTCTTGAAAGTCCCGGCTTTTGAGCTCAGCTGACTGAGTGATTATTCTGCTCAGATGATGAAACTAACAGGCAGTCAAATGATAATGTGGGAACTGATAAAATGGTTTCTCAGTGGATGGTTTTCATCCAAGATTATTCTATTTGGAATACTGGCATTAGTGTGGCTCCCTCAAGCTGGTTGCAGACTCCCTGTTCTTAAATCTTGCAGGGATGAGCATACTCCTAGTCTTCACAACTATTATCAGCCAGGTGATCTCATCATTGGGTACATTATTTCACAGATCTACATTTCTTCTTACCAGATAACATTCACAAAACATCCCTCTCAGGACGTAGGTGATGAGCTCATGTACGGAGCTAGGTTTTAATGATGATGATGATGACAATAATAATAATAATAATAATCTTTTCAGATAATATTCTCCGGATGGTTCTATGAAGATGAGCTTTAGCTTCAATAGTTAGGGGGATGACCTAAGCTCATTCCTTACTTCCTTTTTGGAAAGGCATTCTGCCTCTACTGCTGCCTTTTGGTATATTCTTATTTGCTGTGCTGTTGTAGATGATAATATTAGTATTAATAGTAGTAATTAATGCAGATATTCTGTGACATTACTTCTCTCAGTAACCATGTGGACAATTTCTGAAGCTGAGTGTACAATTGCTAAGCCTAATCCTATTATTTTTAAGTATGATCAGTCCTGAGACTTCACTGTTGCTGGCATTATTTCTCAGATTTACATTATAGTAAGCTTTTAATAGATTTTATCTCTGTTGAATTTCTTGAACTTGCTGCACACTGCTGAGAGACTGTTGTCAAAACATGTGCTACTCCCCTGACATATTTAGAAGGCAGCTGGGCTGCCATTGACTCTGGATGGCTTCCACTTGAGGTTAGAAATGCACTTATTTCTTAGTTTTCATGACCACAATTATCAGTTCCTGTTGTTGATCATGTGATCTTGAGGTATCTTTTGACCTGATTTTTTAAAAAGTCAACAGCCGGATTTTCTTGATTATAGGTGACAGCCAACTAAATCATGCTGAGAGTACACCCTTTGAAATAAGTATCTGTTTCTTCCAATGGATCCGTTCTGAATATGATCAGCATTGTCTCTCACCCCATATATTTACTAGATATTGTCTTGTATTTTCATGATGTGACCGCCTTGATATTTATCATAGAAGGGGAAAGCAGTCCGAAAAAATAATCAAACTTCCATTGTAGGTTTCTGACTCAAAATTACCAGAACATCCTGGCCTTTGTATTTGCTGTTAGGGAGATAAATTGCAACACTTATATCTTACCCAATGTCACCCTGGGCTTCAACATCTATGAGAATTATTTCCATCCAATATCTACACTTCAAGCCTCTATGGAAGTCCTCTGCACACGGGGAAGATTTATCCATAACTACAAATGTGAACCCCAGAACAGTTTGGCAGCAGTCATTGGGGGACCTGACTCTAATGTCTGTCTCCACATGACAGTCATTTTGAACAACTATAAGATTCCACGTGTAAGTTGACTACCCAAGGAACTGGAAGTTTATAAATCTGGGGTGGAGGCAGGAAGAGGAGTGTCTTAGAGAGTCAGGCTGCATGCTGCTTAAGGAACAAATATAGACCAAGGAAAAATAATCCTTAAGCTGGCTTCATGTGCAGTTCCAAACTGCCAACGTTTGCTTCCCCGCTCCTCCACATGCAGCTGCTGGGTGACCTTGGGCCAGTCACACTTCTCTGAAGTCTCAGCCCCACTCACCTCACAGAGTGTTTGTTGTGGGTGAGGAAGGGAAAGGATAATGTTAGCTGCTTTGAGACTCCTTAAGGGGAGTGAAAGGTGAGATGTCAAGTCAAAACCCCTCCTCCTCCTCCTCCTTTTTCAAACTAATATTCCTTATATGACCTCTATTAGTCCAACTCCCCATTCACTGCAAGAACCCACAGCATTCCTAGCAAGTGGACATCCAGCTCTCCTTAAAGACCTCAGATGATTGAGAAATGAAGAAGCAGTGCTGGAGAGTCAGGCAGGAGTGTAGGTCAAACATAACTGTGGAATCTTTACTGCCAACCTAGCAGTTCGAAAGCACCTCAAAGTGCAAGAAGATAAATAGGTACCACTCCGGCGGGAAGGTAAACGGCGGGAAACCGTGCGCTGCTCTGGTTTCGCCAGAAGCGGCTTAGTCATGCTGGCCACATGACCCAGAAAAACTGTCTGCGGACAAACGCCAGCTCCCTCGGCCAGTAAAGCGAGATGAGCACCGCAACCCCAGAGTCGTTTGTGACTGGACTTAATTATCAGGGGTCCCTTTACCTTTACCTTTACTGACAATCCATGGGGGTGGAGTCCTCTGCAGCAACATTTATTTTATTTTTTAAGAGAAAGTCCCTTAGACACAGTAACACAGTCATGGGAATTGGGGTGGGGTGGGAAAGAGAGGCCTCTTGGACACAGCAGCTGAGTTGCCAGCCTGACCACCATTTTGCAATATGCACAATGCCCCGGATCCAGCAATGTTCCAGGGATTTGCAATGGTGTTGGGAACAGGAGAAGAGGATGGTAAAAAAATAAATATTTTGAGGAAAACCCTGCAAAGTAGCTTTCTCTTCCTACAGGGATAGATGAGAGAAAGAATAACTGTGTTTTGATAATGTCTAGAGGGGGCGGTGTAGGAAATATTTGGTGTAGGAAATCAGGTAATGGACATCAGGGGAAGACACCCCCCTCTCTCTTTGATCTGTACAGCAACATAAAAATGCAGCTCAAAACACAACAAGGAGAACTGACTTCACTGCTTTTTCAAACCACTAATGTGTACATAGCCGGAAAAAGAAAGAAAGTTGCAAAATCATCTTTCAATTTTATTTTATTTTTAAATACCTTTTCCGCTCTTCTCTTTTTCTTGATTTTCTTTAGCTCACCTATAGCTCCGCTCCAGAAACCAACAGCAACCCCCAAGCTGCTTTTGAGTACTGGATGTTTCCAAGTGCATCCAGTCAACACAAGGGTCTTCTCCAATTACTGCTGCATTTTGGGTGGACGTGGATTGGAGTGCTTTATTTCAGTGTCGCAAGTACAGATATATTTGTACAGAACATGCTTCTCATGTTTTCCCAGAATGGTATCTGCTTTGACTTCATAGAGAAATTACCCCAAATAGATTTTTCCAGTCAGATTGAAAAAACCTTGCAGAAGGCGATTGGAACATTTAGGGTCATCATGGTAAGCAAAGCCAATGTGGTGGTCTTCCATGGTGAGACTCATACTATGATAGTTTTTAGAAATTATATTCAGTATTTAGAGTTTTATGATATATCGGTGAACACCCAAGGTAAAATATGGCTTATGACAGCTGAGATGGCTTTCACTTCCCTTCCTCTTCAAAGAAGATGGAATGTAGACATCCTGCATGGTGCACTATCCTTTGCTGTTCACTCAAAAGAGGTGCTGGGGTTCCATAAATTTCTTCAGATGAGAAATCCTGCTTTAGAAAAAGAAGATGGCTTCATCAGGGTCTTCTGGGAAAAGGCATTTGAATGTTTTTTCCCCATATCCATGGTTGACACGGAGGTTGATGGAATCTGCACTGGAGAGGAGAGGCTGGAAACTCTTCCTGCATCTATTTTTGAAATGAGCATGACTAGTCACAGCTACGGTGCCCACAATGCAGTCTATGCTATCGCTCATGCTTTGCATGCCATGTATTCATCCAGATTCAAGCGCAGAGCAATAGCGGATGAAGGAAAATGGAAGTTACTTAATCTACATCCATGGCAGGTAAAGTTCTGAACTTAAAACTATTATAGATCACAGCCTATCCATGGGTGAAGAAACAAACTGTCCTTGATTCTTTAGAAATTAGTGGTGGGCAATCTGGCTCTGCCTTAATTTGCAATTTCCTCAATGAGTTCAGAATCTGACATTATAAACTCACACAGAATCTGACATTATAAACTCATAATTATGTATTTCATAATTATATTAGAATTAAAATTTGCTCCAATATGGTGGCCTGTGGACCTTTTAAGCCAGGCATAGGCAAACCCTGACCCCCCAGTTGTTTTGGAACTACAATTCCCATCATCCCTAGCTAACAGGACCAGTAGTCAGGGATGATGGGAAATGTAGTCTCAAAACATCTGGAGGGGCGGAGTTTGTCTATTTTTAAACATTCCGCTCCTCATTTTCTTTAACTTCCTTAATTTTACAAGTCTGTCTTGAGAGTCTTTGAAGCAAATATGCCCAATGCACTCTTTAAAACTGGGCCTGTAACTGTCCTTGGGTGTCACTGGGATGTTTTACAAAAGCAAAGGCTGCTTTCATCTATTATTGTATATGTATATTGAATTTTTTTCCTCTTAAGAATATATCCTTGACATGTTCCCTTGACATGGTTTTCTCCATGTATTCAAAGAATACATGAAAAGGGGTGGTGGTGGTACTATGTGCATTGGGACGCGGGTGGCGCTGTAGGTTAAACCACAGAGCCTAGGACTTGCCAATCAGAAGGTCCGTGGTTGCTCGGTCCCTGCTCCTGCCAACCTAGCAGTTCAAAAGCACATCAAAGTGCAAGTAGATAAATAGGTACCGCTCCAGTGGGAAGGTAAACGACATTTCTGTGCACTGCTCTGGTTCACCAGAAGCGGCTTAGTCATGCTGGCCATATGACCAGGAAGCTGTACACCAGCTCCCTCGGCCAATAAAGCAAGATGAACACCGCAACCCCAGAGTCGGTCACGACTGGACCTAATGGTCAGGGGTCCCTTTACCTTTACCTTTACTATGTGCATTGGCCTCACCACCACCACAAGTGATCGTTGCCATTGGCTTCACACCCCAGGCACTTCTCTATTCTCTGAAGATATATGAAGCTTTACAGGTGAAGGCTTCTCTGTACAACCAGGAGCCCTGATCATGAAAGTTTTCCAAATGATATTTGACTGTATGTCCACAGCTCCCACACTATAATTTTGCCTAATAAGTGGAGGTTTTGGAGGTAGAGCTTATTGGAATGTTCACACAGTTGGGAGAGTCAGCGTAGGATAAATCAGGGTTTCCCAAACTTGGGTCTCCAGCTGTTTTTGGACTACAGTTCCTATCATACCTGACCACTGGTCCTGCTAGCCAGGGATGATGGGAGTTGTAATCCAACAACAGCTGGAGACCCAAGTTTGGGAAACCCTGGGGTAAATGAATGGAGACATACAAATGAAGAGTTTTGGTTGAGCACAGAAGAGGTTAAGCAGACAATGAGTACATACCCTCCTCTTCCCCTCCAAGTCTTAACCTTTTTATTAGTTCATCCTTATATAAGTCCAATGATTGGATCAGGGAACAAATCTACAATGACAGCACCTCTTTTATTTGCTCTTCTATATTGCCTCTAATTTCATCATCGGCATTTTTACGGTGTAAATGTTTCTCCCCTCTGTTTAGATGGTCCACTTTCTGAGAAGTGCTACATTTAACAACAGTGCCGGGGATACGATTTCCTTTGACCCAAATGGGGAACTGTTAGGTGGACTTGATATTATCAACTGGGTTACTTTCCCCAACCAGTCTTTCGTTAGAGTAAAGGTGGGAAAGATAGACCCTAATGCTCCCACAGACAAAGTGTTTGCCATTTCAGATGGTATCATCATATGGCCTGACAGATTTAACCAGGTAGGGCCAGTGGCGACGCTACATGCTCCGACACTGGGAGTGGTGTACATCTGGGGGCATGGCATGTGTAGTGATATTGGGAAATCTTAGTAGAATAAAACTTTGGCTCATGCAGAAGAAGAGCATTATAGGAGAGCCAAGAAAAACTGTAGAATGCTGGGAATGTGTATCTGGGTTTAATTGCAGACTTTTTGTCTTTAGAAGTGTGAACCGGGTTATCTCCTTCATCTGCAGCGAGAGGGCTTCTATTTGATTTGTAGTTTTGACACCTGGGGTCTCGGATGTAGGCTATCAGGCTAAATTTATAACTAAAAGGAATCTGGTGTGTCTCTGGGAATGAGAGGAGGGCGCTTTGATTCTCAAGGTCCTTATGAATAAATAGACTTCAACTGAGTCTCCTAACAAGCCTGAGTTATTGTTCCCCCATGTAACCTTTGGTGAATTGCTAATTAATCTAAAGAACTGATTGGCTCCTAAGTTGTGTACCCCCGTGGGATCCTAAGGGATAAAACTTCAAGAAATTAAGTTGCAAATTGCAGACCATCTTGCCAGGCTTACCATCTTGTCATGCAAAGCCTTTGCTATGCAGAGCAGCCTGCCCTGTGCCCGGGGGCGCGGAACCAGCCGAGACACTCTTTTGAATTGTCAAGCTTTGTATTTCTGTTCCTGCTGTGAGTATGTGCCTAGTCAGTGATATTCTATAATGGTTTTTTTTCCCCTGTTTGAAACCTGTAAGAAATGTGCATGCTTTTATTTTCTGAAATGATCCTTTTTTAATAAATTTGGGAAAGGACTTTTGCTTTCTTGTATTCTGTGCCTTTTACCGGGGAAGCTGAACCAGTGCCTAATCCACTCAGATGCCTACCAGAGTACCTGTTGGATTTCTGGCTGTGTCACGGTAAAGTGACATAGAGTGGGGCAGTCCGGTAAATACTGAAAGGTGATCCTCCTCCTGGATTCCTTTTGGAGGACTGATCCTGAATAGGAGGTGGTGGCAGCATACTACTGTTTGACTCGTTTTCCTCAAAGCCTTTCACATCCCTCTCCCTCTCCCTACCAGGTCTTGCTGGAGTTGGACTGGTGAGGGGGGTTGGATAGTGCGTGCAAATGCTACAGCGCGCGTCAGGGGGGCTGTGCGGTGAGCATCCCGGGGAGTGGGGCAGCCGCGATGTCACCCCCTGGATGGAACCCGTGGCGGCCGCCCCCCGCCTGCCCCCACCTTCGTCCACCAGTGGCTAGGGCCTGTACACACTTCTACATGTATGCACTTAATTTCTGCATTTAAAAAACCTCTCAAAACAAAGCAAAAACAGTTCATTGTCTAGTCCAGTGATGTTGCCAAATTCTGCATGTCAAGTGCTCTGAAAGTGAAGCTGGAAAAGCAACCCCCCCTTTTCATCACCCACTTGCTTATTTAGCTGCATCACTTAGTGCTATTCCTCCCACCCCCCAAACCAAGATGTATGACCGCATTCTCAAATTGTGGAAATGTTGGGGACTTACGGGATCTAGGAAAGGGGGTATTTGAGGAATTTCATTGATAAGCTTATCACAGTAGCTTTCGAAACTCTGTCCGGCCAGCAGTCACTAGACTAATTTTTCACAAAATACATTGGTAGGCACAAATAAATTGCAACCCCTTCTTCTTTAGCTGCCCATTTCTTAAGAAAACATTGCGAAGCTTTCAAAACACTATTTTCCCGTAACTGTTAAAACAAGCCCCTCTTTCATTTACCAACAGGCTCAACCTCTTTCTCTATGCAATGACAAATGCTCTTTGGGTTACAGTAGAAAGAAGAAAGAGGGAAAACCACCTTGTTGCTATGATTGTCTTCCATGTCCAGAAGGAAAGGTATCAAACCAGACAGGTAAGGAATGATTTTTTTATGGAATATGTCAAGTATTGGGGCATCCAGTTGTATTAGAAATTCATTTCACTCAGGTCTAAAAATTCATTCAAAGTGGGAAAATTATTAGAGGCCATACAGAAAATATGGTTGTTTCAGAATGGCCAGGGATGACACACAAAAATGGATACCCATAATTTGGGAATTACCGTATTTTTCGCCCTATAGGGTGCACCTAGTTTTTTGGGGGGGAAAATAAAGGGGGGGAAATTATTCCCCTCCCCAGGCGCGGGGCTGGGGCGGGGGAAGCCCGAGCTTCCCCCGACCCCAGCCCCCAGAACAGGCTGCTATCCACAAGCCTTGGGAGCCCGGTGGGAACTCCCGCCTGTCTCCCAAGGCTTGCGGATATCTGCCCAAAGCCCGGGGCGCGCTCCGCTGTGCTCCCTGGGTTTCGGGCTGCAGGCTGCTGTCCACAAGCCTTGGGAGCCCAGCGGGAAGTCACGCCGGGCTCCCAAGGCTTGCGGATAGCTTTCTGAAGCCTGGAGAGAGAGAGGGGTCGGTGCGCACCTACGCCTCTCGCTCTCCAGGCTTCAGCGAAAGCCTGCATTCACCCCATAGGACGCACACACATTTCCTCTTCATTTTTGGAGGGGAAAAAGTGCGTCCTATAGGGCAAAAAATATGGTATTTGTGTGTGTAGTAAGGTTGACCAAAATGCTCATATCAGCCATCTCTCTGCGTGTGTGTTTCTGTGTGTGGTGACTATAAAGAGTATATAATGATGATTACATATAACAATGTCTGGATGTGCTGGTAAGAATCTTTTTAAACTGCATGCAGACTTTATAAGGTCTAAAGTTGAAGTGGACTTAATTTTGGTTATCTATTTATGTATGTTATATTGTTACGGCATGGAGAATATACATTTTACATATTTGGGTCTTCCTGGTGGTTTAATTATTTTTTGGGATATCCTTATTGTGTTTAGGAATTGTATCTACAGCCTATCTATATACATACACATTAAAGGTGTTCAAAAGCCCAAGGTAGTTGAATGTGCATGTGTACTCCATTTCCCTCCCACCCCCTCCATGCTGCCCCGGGTGTTGGCAACCCCTGCTACACCACTGAAGCACATTGAGTCAAATGCACCTGGAATACCCCTTTGCTGTTTCAATATATGATGTAACAGTGAGTGGGCATGGTCAACATGCACAGGGATATGGGAGATGGGACCAGTGCATTCATGACCAGTCCCCTACATATTTTTAGCCCATAACCACATCTGTAAGTAGACATTGCATGTTAGGAAATCATCTCTAATTATGAAACAAATGTCATCATTTGTATGCTAGGCCTGAAGAGACAGAAGAACATTCATTGGCTTTGTTTTACTTTTCTTTTTCAGACATGGACGTCTGCTTTCAGTGTCAAGAAGATCATTATCCAAATAATAACAAAACTTTTTGCATTCCAAAATACATAACTTTCTTGTCCTATGAAGAATCTTTAGGCTACAGCATCGCCATTTCTGCCCTCTCTTTTTCTTCCACCACAGTTTGGGTGCTTTGGATTTTTGTTAAGCACCGAAACACTCCCATCGTCAAAGCCAACAACCGGAACCTCACGTACACTCTCCTCATCTCCCTCATTCTCTCTTTCCTTTGTGCTTTCCTATTTATTGGCCAACCTGGAAAGCTGACATGCCTCCTTAGACAAGCTGCATTTGGCATCATCTTCTCAGTGTCAATTTCTTGCATCTTGGCCAAAACTGTCATTGTGATTCTTGCTTTCATGGCCACCAAGCCGGGATCCAATATGAGGACATGGATGGGGAAAGATCTGGCCAGGTCCATTGTTCTATGCTTTTCCTTTGTTCAAGCCACCATTTGCACAGTGTGGCTGGTAACTTCTCCTCCATTCCCAGATATGGACCTGCACTCCATGACTAAAGAAATTATACTGGAGTGTAATGAAGGTTCCACTGTCATGTTCTACTCAGTCCTGGGCTTTATGGGCTTCCTGGCCATTGTCAGCTTTGCTGTGGCCTTCCTAGCCAGGAAGTTGCCTGACAGCTTTAATGAAGCCAAGTTCATCACCTTCAGCATGATGGTGTTCTGCAGTGTTTGGTTGTCTTTTATTCCAACCTACCTGAGCACCAAGGGGAAGTACATGGTGGCTGTGGAGATCTTCTCTATCTTAGCCTCCAGCTTGGGGCTACTAGGTTGCATCTTTTCCCCAAAATGTTACATCATTTTGATAAGACCAGAACTGAACAACAAAGAACAACTTATGAGGAAAAAAGTAAAGAATTTTAAGCCCAAATAGTCTCAAGCCAGCTCTTTGAATCAAATTTATGATTCAAGTCTATTTTCAATGTAAACCTAATCACACCTGTAGGGGAATCATGTTGAACTCAAAGTAATGTACTTCCTATTAAACATAGGCTGAAATGGTGCATTCCCTTGTAGTAAATGGGACTTTACTGTTGATTCAGTTATTTCCATTGAAAATCATGATTAATTTTAATTGCACTGGAAGCTAAGTTTTCTTTCTTTCTTACTTACTTACTTAATTTGGTGACTTAGTCCACCTTTCATCCGTTGATGACAGGGTGGGATAAAGGTTGGTTGGCATCCATCTGTTTGAGAGACAATAGGGAGTGCATCCAGAGGTGAAATCAAACCACTGCATTAGCAGCACCAAAACGACTTACCTGGGGCATGAACCTGAATGGTGTGCATGGAGTGTCAGGGACGAACCAGAGGTCTCAAGTTCCCCAGAGGGAGGGGGAAGCCTGGGAGCAGAAGATGTGGATGAGGTGACTGAGGGGGAGGGAGGCAAGGAAGAGAGAGAGATTGGAATAAGCCCAGGAACTTTCCATCTCTCCAGCCCTTCCTGCTTAGGGCAAACCTCTTACATCTGTTGTTAATAAAGTTGCGGTCTGATTTCACAAAAATATTGGTTGTCATGTCTCTTATTCTTAGAATTGGGGAGGACAGAAGAGTGGGGGGAGGGATGCCTTGCTACACAAGCATATATTTCCCACAAAAATCATATATTTCCCACAAAAGAGACACAAACCTTTTGATTCCTGGGAGGTCACTTGACTATCAATCTGTACAGCAATGTGATCCTTCAAGAGTAAAATTATACCCTGATAAAACTGAACTTCAACTTCCTAGTCAACTATACTTGTGGTTTTGCTGTTGGCTTTTATTTTAATCTCTACATCGAAACACTCAGCCTAGGCCAGACCAGTGTCAGTCCTAAAACCTTGGGCTTCTATCACACTAAGTTTTCAGTCATGTCTCTGTAGCACAGCAATGCAGATCTATGAGCAGCAAAAAAACCCCTGTATTTTAATAGTTATAAGGTTTTTCTGTCCTTATATTGTCTATATGCTCTATATAGAGCCAGTGTGGTGTAGTGGTTAAGAGCAGTAGTGTCGTAATCTGGGGAACCGGGTTTGCGTCTCTGCTCCTCCACATGCAGCTGCTGGGTGACCTTGGGCTAGTCACACTTCTCTGAAGTCTCTCAGCCCCACTCACCCCACAGAGTGTTTGTTGTGGGGGGGGGAGGGAAAGGAGAATGTTAGCTGCTTTGAGACTCCTTAGGGTAGTGATAAAGCAGGATATCAAATCCAAACAACAACTCCTCCTACTCCTCCTCCTCCTCCTCCTCCTCCTCCTCTTCTTCTTCTTCTTCTTCTTCTTCTTCTTCTTCTTCTTCTTCTTCTTCTTCTTCTTCTTCTTCTATATGTCTCTGTTAGGGTGTTTGGGGGTATGAGAATGTACTGAAATCTTGTAAAGAACACACAGCAGCAGCAACAACCCTGTGATTTTGTGCAGGCTTTCCCTGATCCATAAGATGAAACCCTGTCTTATCTGTAGGAAATCTTGTTCCCACAGAATCATAGAATCATAAAGTTGGAAAAGACCATGAGGATCAGCTAGTCCAACCACTACAATGCAGGAATCTTATGCCCAAAGTGGGGTTGAACCCATTACCCTGAGATTATAAGTCTCATGCCCTACAAACTGAGCACAGAGTTGAACTCTGGAAGTCTAATGAGTAAGTGAGAATGTATCTCAGCTAGCTCTGTCATGAGGTGTTGAGCATGGATCACATGAAGAAGGATACAATTACAGATCTGTTTTTATATGCAGTTTTATTATTAGTTATAAATTTCCTCCAGTGATATAGGGTGTGTGTTTTTTACATTGTACACCACTTAATAATCTCAATAAAGGTGCAATAAACTCCACCCTACAAGTGTTTTGTTGTAAGGAAATTTTTGTAGCATGGTAAACATTTTAAATTGCCATTTCAACTCTTCTTTGATGCATGTGAGGAGAGTAGATCAAAGGTTTCAACAGGATAGCACAGAATCATGCTATGTATAAAGCCACATATGAGTTTATCTGATATTTTAGAGGAAACAAAAATAGAAATGAAGGAAATAGGTTGAATATTTGAAACATTAATGTTTTCTCCGTATTAACTGCTCCTTTTTGTTCAGATCAGGCCTAAAAACAATAATGTAGCATTTAGGAGCAAAGATGCAGCTCAGTAAACCTGAGCCAGATGACAGGATGGAGAAGACCTCCACGGCCACCATGTATTTCCCCTTGGTGCTCAGGTAAGTTGGAACAAAGGACAGCCACACACTGCAGAAGACCAACATGCTGAAAGTGATGAACTTGGCTTCATTGAAACTGTCTGGCAACTTCCTAGCAAGGAAAGCCACCGTGAAGCTGACAGTGGCTAGAAAGCCCATATAACCCAGGACGCAGTAGAACATGGTGACTGACCCTTCATTACATTCAATTATGATTTCTCCATACACTGAGTGACTGTCCAAATCTGGGAATGGGGGAGAAAAACCCAACCAAAGAGCACAAACGGCGACTTGGACGAGGGAGCAACACAATACGACAGAATGTGCCAATCTTTTCCCCACCCATTTCCGGAAACTGTTTCCTGGCTTGGAGGCCATGAAAGCCACAACCACTGTAATAGTCTTAGCCAAAACGGAAGAGACAGCAATCGAAAAGATGATGCCAAAAGCTGTTTGTCTGAGGAGGCAGGTGATTTTCTTGGGTTGTCCGATGAATAGCAAAGCGCAGAAGAAGCAGAGGAGGAGAGAGGCAAGGAGAAGGTAGGTGAGGCTCCGATTGTTGGCTTTGACGATGGGAGTGTCCCGCTGCTTGATGAAGACTGCAAGCACCAGAGCTGTGATCAGGGCAAAGAGAAGAGCCAGAGAAGTCAAAGTAATGCCCAAAGTATCTTCAAAAGAAAGAAAACTTTGAATCTTGGGGATGCAGTGATCTCTACGATTATTAGGGAAGTGATCTTCGGGGCATCGGGTACAGTAATCCAGGTCTGTAAGAGAAATATAATATGCATATGGTAAAGATGTCCATAATTGTTCTCTCTTATAAGAGCCACTTTTCTAAAAATCCACCTAAATCCAGTGTTTAAATCTTCTGGATTCAGCATTGTCCACTAGTAATCTTTATCCAGCACTGAAGTGAGAAAATAAATCTATTGAGTGAATGGACATCAAAATGGCAAATGAAATCCAGCATTAGCAGGTGTAAACTGCAGCAAAAATCCTAATTTCACATATTCATAAATTCAGTTGGATCTGGTGGTTATTGACTAGTAGTGAGATCTTTAAATTTTGGAGGATAGCTTGATGAAGAATCTAACCTAGTATGTGGCAGCTGTGTGTTAAGGAGTGTTAGAGAAATTACTGAGGGGAAACCAGTTAGCGTCATTATATAAATCTATAGTGTGACCACTCTTGGAATATTAATGTGGTGCTAGAAAAGTTTGTGAAAGAGGCAAGTAAAATGATCAGAGGGTTGGAACAACTCCTTTTTGAGGAATGTTACAGTTGCAGCTTCTAACGTCAAAGAAAAAAAGGCATGGGAAGGTGGACACTAGAGTGTTTGGATTATGCATGGTGTGAAGACTTGGAACCTAACAGGAAGATACCTGTTAGGTTTCTTTGCAGGTAGTTATATTATTATTGTTGAGTTTGGGGGTTTGTGTGTGTAATTTTTTTATCAATTTTTTGAAGGTGGAAATAAAAATAAATAAATTATTTAATTGAGTACAAAACATAAAGCAGGGTCAAGGATTGTTAAAGATAAATACTCTACAGCTATGCAACCCATTGAAATAATTGTACAGAGAAATAAATAAAATCTATCTTGTTGAGAATTTCTAATTAATAATCAATGTTCTTGCATGCTCCAGGCTATTGTTTACTCCCTCCCAAACTAGACGTTATTACTCTAACCACAAACGAGAATATTCTGCAAGTGACAGCAGCTAAATCTGAAGAACTCAAAAATAGTGATTGTTTACACATATATGTTCTACTACTATCCATACTTTGCATGACAAACGTATTTCTTATAAATATTTCTCCTACCCTCCTGGTTCGAAATCATATCTTCTGGACATGGAGAACAGTCATAGCAACAAAATTTCTTTCCCTCCTTTTTCCCCCTGCTGTACCCAGGATAGCACTGATCATTACATAAAGAGAATGGAGGTACCTATTCTTGAACAAAGGAAGGATTGAGCATTAATTGTTTGGATTTCCTTTCTCTTCCAAATAATAAGCGATAAACAAAGGGCTGATGAAATGAAATATTAACATCTGTGATTGCGCAAATGGCAAGTTCAGTGTGAGGAAAGCTGTACCAAGTCTTTAAGTAGGGGGGTGGGTCTACTCCACCACAATGAAGGAGGGAATCTAATGCCGCCGCCCCCACCCAATTACTATGAAAGTTATCATTTGATATAAAGTGAGAATTTTCCACACCTGAGACAATTCTCTGTGCCATTCAAGTCTCTCTTCGTTAATAGTGAGCACTTCACCAGGGAAAGCCTGAGGATCCAGCCTTCCCACTTTGACTTTGACATAAGAGTTATTTGGGAAAGTGACCAAGCTGGTAATGTCAAATCCAGCTACTATTTCTCTGTTTTCATTAAACATAATTTCATCACCAGCACTGTTGTTGAATAGAATGTCTTTAAACAATGAATGACTCTGGATGGGGAGAGAAAAAGAACTGAGAAGAAGAAGAAGAAGGGTTTGGATTTGATATCCCGCTTTATTACTACCCGAAGGAGTCTCAAAGTGACTAACAATCTCCTTTCCCTTCCTCCCCCACAACAAACACTCTGTGAGCTGAATGAGGCTGAGAGACTTCAGAGAAGTGTGACTGGCCCAAGGTCACCCAGCAGCTGCATGTGGAGGAGTGGGGAAGCAAACCCAGTTCACCAGATTATAAGTCCACCGCTCTTAACCATTACACCACACTGGCGTAAGAAAATACCAAGACGTTGATTATTTTCAGAAACGTTACTCTGGGACACCCCGCCACTGTACTGGAGAGCTTCCAGTCACAAGGACACTTTCCTTCATGTGTGGTGGGAGTGTGAAAAATGAACAACTTATTGACTATATTCATGAATATTTCTTCAATAACAAGCCAGTCTGTAGCCCTGCACTTGGCTGTTAAAAGTGATCTAAATTTCACCCTTGTTTAGAAGGAGCTGCTAACTCTGCTGCTGGCTGCAGTCAAACTTGAAACTGGAAGTCTACATTGGGTTCCTTCCAGGAATGAATGGTGTCGGACATTAATCCATCATAGCAGGTTTTTGATGCTTTATGGGCACTATTTACATGCTTTATAAATATAAAAAAATACTGCATAGTCCCTCAGTGACACGTGCCTCTATGTTTCAAGGCTACATTCTCAATAAGTGACGCTTACTTTCAAAATCTCTTTTCATGGAATCTATTTTACTACAATGTCTGCAAAAGTGTAGTGAACTTTCTGTTTCTCTTATTCCAATTTCAGTAATGTTCTCCACACAGGCTTTGTTCTCTTTTTAATTTATTGTTTATCTTATTTGTATGTTGTTGTATTTGAAAATGTAATAAATCTTTAATGTGTTTACCACACAAACCCTTGCATATTCACTCTGAAAAAGTTCAATGAAATTTAAAAAGGATTTATTGCCATATGTGCTTGAGAGGGAAACCAATTTATGTGTGGAACTCCCCCCCCCCCAGTTAAAGAATCATAATGAGACACATCATCCAGCTTAAGGTAGCAAACATGGGAAGGAAGGAAGGAAGGAAGGAAGGAAGGAAGGAAGGAAGGAAGACAATATATAAATTAGTGTTATTTTACCAGTAAAATGATGCACTTATAAGCAAATAGGCTATAACCATGGAGACTTTAAGCCATTAGTGGAAGGAAGGAAGGAAGGAAGGAAATTTGAGGAGGTGAATGAGATCAGGAGTTTGGGCCTATGTTGTACATAACTTTCATGATAAAAGTGTTCTATTATTCTGTATTTCATACCACACTGTTCCACCATACAGTTATGTATGCAACTATTTTTCAGTTAAAGGGTTATGGTAAGGGACAGCATCTCACTTATGGTACCAAGCGTGAAGTGCAACATGTGAACCCATGTCACTTCACAAAAAGTGGCAAAATCTTCCATCACCCTCCCCCCAAACTCCACTCTCCCTGAAAATAGATATTTATTTTTTATATATAAAAACAAAACTAAACTAAAACCTACCCATAATATTTCTAGGGAGGACTGAAATTGATGAGCGGGACCAGGGGTTTAGACACATGTTCTAAATGGATTTCAGAGGCATTACCTTCCAGGGTTCCACTTTCCAAGGATGCAGCTTGCCTCCATTTTCCATTTGTCTGTAATTTAATCTGTATGAATGCATGATCTGTAAAGCATGTGCCACAGCATAGACAGCATTATAGATACTGTAGCTGTGACCTGTCATCTTCAACTGAAAAAATTGCCCAGGAAGGCTCTCCAGCTTCTCCTCACCACTACATGCTCCATCAATATCTGTGAAGCCATCAGAACCTGGAACAAAGCAGTCAAATGCTTGTTCCCAGAAATCTTTGATAAAACCATCTTCTTTAGCTTGAGTAGGTTTTAAAGTTTGAATATATTTTTGGAATCCTTGAACCTCATTTGAAGGAATTGTGAAGGAAATAGCACCATGGAACATTTGGATATCCCAGGTTTTTTGTAATATAAAGAGTGCAAAATCAATCTGGGCTGTTGTAATCCATACTTTCCCAAAAGATGCAGTCTCATTGTACTGAGACTCAGCTGCTAGAGACTTCTTTACCCCCAAGATAATGGCTGCCAACCATCTAATATTTGCAGTTTCTCCATATAGAACAATCACATTGGCTTTGCTGTTCTTGAAAACTGGCACGCTCTTCATAATGTATTTATTCATTTCACCCATTTCCAATATTCTCAAATAAATTGGAACTTTATTTGTGAAGGCTGAACAGATTCCATTCTTGGAAAAGATTGCTTCCATGACCTGCAAGAAATGTTCTCCACCAGCATCATCAAAAGTCATCAGCCCAACCCATTTCCATCTAAAATGCACTAGTAGCTCAACAATTCCTTGGTACTGGAGGGCTTCATTGGGCACCATGCGGTAAAAGGAAGGGAAAGCGACTTGATCATTCATTGCTGGTTGAAATGAGCCATATGAAAACTAGCACAAAGAAAGAAACAGATTTTAACTGTAATAGCATCCTGAAGAATGAGCCAGGTTGTATTTTCCCTCTGCCTCTTTTCCAAAGCAAAATATTGGTCCAAAGAAGCAAGAAAATATCCATCCCAACACCAGATCTAGAACCTGGACAATACCATTTAATTGGATCTGTTCCTGGAAGTCACAGTCCTCTGCCAAGAAATCAAGGCACAAACAGAAGTATGGGTGTGCCCTTAGACTCCTTCCAGGAAAAGAAGAAGATTTTATTATCCCCTATGAATGCAACACATTGATCCTACCTGTGGAATCTTGTAAAGTCCTAAAATATCTGCCATCTGTGAGGATGTATCAGATCTAAGTCCACCAACGATGCCCATTAGATGTGTCTGAGTGTCACATTTGTAGTTGGGGAAAAACTGATGGAATTTGAAAATAAGATCCAGTGTGGTGCGGTAGGTCATCCTTGCATCATAGTAGCTATCATAGATGTGGAACCCAAGAGTGACATTGGGCAAGATGTTGGAATTCTCGTTGATCTCATGCACAGCAAATGCCAAGGCCAGGATGTGCTGGTAGAATTTTGGCACCATCCTGGAAACAGATTTACAAGCTCTTCTTATGAGAAAAATCAACAGCACATTAAAATATGGTTCCACTCTGGTTTTAAGATAATTTAGCTGTCCAATGAAAAGGAAAAGCTATAATTCCCAGAAGATGGTTGTGGTAAATACTTTTAGTTGGACAGAAAATGCAATTCACATTGGCTCACTTTTACTGGATTGTTTTCTTTATCATTTACTTTAATAGAACACACCCTCTGAAGATCTTGAAATGTTTTGTTTTTTTAAAAAAATACCCACTATTCCACCATGTAGCCTAAAGCTTCCAAACAAAAACATGGCAAGCCAAAGGCTTACACTGCTTAACAAACTTCTACAAAAATGAAAAACCCATATCAACACAAGAAATACAATGCAAACTAGCAGACACCCAAATACCCTAGCTGACCCAACAACAACTACATGACTTCTTAAATAATCCACCAATCATAGCAGCAGCCATTAGGCCTCTGACAACCTTTGAAAAACTTCTCCTGACAACAGAGGGACACAGCAAGGGGATGGTATCCACACTATACAAAAGACAACTCCAAGACCCTACAAAATCCCTCACCACAATTAAAGACCAATGGGAACCTGATATAGGTTACGAAATAAATCCTACCGAATGATCTAAACTGTGGTCTAAACCACCCTTTAAGTCCATCTCAGCCAAAAGAAGGAAACTCACTTTGCAACTACTTCATAGATGGTACCTAACACCTCGGAAGCAGGTGCTGACACACCCAGGAACTTCACCTAAATGCAGGGGAGGTTGCACCACTACAGGAACATACCTACAGATGTGGTGGGATTGCCACCAAATTCAATCCTTTTGGACATCAGTCCTACAAGAAATATGCAAAATAACAAAACAGGCACAGTGGTACTTCAGCCAATCACCCATTCCCACCACCCTTCTGAGTAATACCCCTCCCCACCCTCTCACCATATATAAGGGTCTGGTGACTTCTGTTTCAGTGTATCTGAAGAAGTGTGCAAGCACATGAAAGCTCATACCAAGAACAAACTTAATTGGTCTCTAAGGTGCTACTGGACAATTTTTTTATTTTTAAAATTTATATATTTATACATTATCTTTGTAACCGAAGCAGTCATAAATATACTGAACAATACTGAACAATATTAGAACTTACAAAGAATGGCTATCAAGCATATACATATAAGACCATCTCCACATCCCTGAAGCTCTAATGGGTTCATTGCCCCACAGTCACTGGACCATTTAATACATCTCTCCCATCTTTCACCTGAGAAAGGGTCAGTTCAGAGTAGGCTGTCACCTGGAGGGGGGAAGCTATAATACTACTTTCACCCACTCAATCCCAGCTCCTGATAAATAACCAATCAGCACTGGTAGTGACAGAGCTGGCTCAAGAGATTTTGGCATCTAGGTGAACCATAAAATGGCACACACACCTTCCCTGCCAGGGAAGAAGGGATGAGTGAAGATCTGCACCAGGAACAAGTGGGGAATAAATATCTACATCAGGATCTTCTGCCACTGTGGATCCTGCCATCTGAGGAAGTTACCTCACCTTGCCTCATGGGTGCGCCTGCCCTGGAAAGCTGACACAAACATCAGCCTCACACTCAAGTGGTCCTGAAGGGCACCATAAACTCAAGTTGTTGCAGCCAATCAGCAGCTATGCTCTTCTTCTCCACCAGCAATTTCAGTAAAGGGAAGGGTTGTGGCAATTCAATGTATGTTTGCTCAGAGGGAAACTGATAGAAGAACTTAACAAAAGTTACAAAGTGATTTTTAAAGCACTTCATATATTTACTGAGATATTTCCAGGTGGGGAAAAATGGAGATCTCTTAAAAAGCAGCACATCTTTGATCATTGACCTGTTTTGTATAAATTTTAAAAAGAGAGAGAAACAAGCCAATAAGAAGAGAGAGAAAAATGCTTCTTCTTTGGTAAAATGGGAAGCCTCAGCAGGCAAGCCTATCACCTCAGCTGAGTGAAATCATCTCAAAATATTTTAATGATTCAAATGGGTTTCTAAAACAATGATATATCTAGTTAATGTCTTCTGGTCCTTAGGAACATTCACTCAGTCACAACAATTGATACTGTTCAATATAAACCAACCTTTGGTGATTCTAAAAGGATATAAACACCAAAATAAAAGCAAAGCTCAGTTTTATGGTGTGTGGGAAAAATAATTTCTTACAGTTGGACACCAATCTCCTCCTCCAAAGGGTGTTTCAGGAAATCGACATCAGTTAAAAGGAAGTAGATATGAGACATTATTCCTCCAATGTGGATTTCACTTGACTGGTACCATTCATGCGGAATATGTACTGGATCATTCCCAGTGCAGTTGAAATTTTCTACTTTGGAAGCCGTATGTGGTAGCAACAGCAAGAACAACATCTCAAACCTCATCCTGATGGCCATAGGAAGCTCTGAACTGAGATTCCTTTCTGATGCTCTAGGGTACAGTTATTATTGCTAGCTTGGATTGAAGAAATTAGCTCTGCTGCTGGTCTCTTTCGAAAATACACTTTTAGGGATCTGTATCTCGTATCTACCTTGCATTTACCATCCAGAGGGTGAATGTCCCTTCACATCAATTGCAAGACAATAATCTGACTCTTGACCTGTTAGATCTCAAGCCTTGCCTCTCTCCAATCCCCCTGCCTGTAGCTGGCAATTTTACAGTGGGGTAATATAAAATCCTTTCAGGCATGCTTCTTTTCTGCACCACCACCCCACTGAAAAGTCCCTGCAGAGTTGGCCAACTGAATAAAATACAGTAATTTGGGTAATTACAGGGTGACATCACTACTTGCTGATTCAAACATGTTTGTGAGATGTCAAATCAAACTTCTTCAGCTCTCTAGTTGGTCTTCAGCTGAGTGGTGACTTGAGAGTGACCCGCAGTGACCACAAGGATAGAAAAGGTCTGGATACAGGGATATTTCTATTAGATATGTCAGAGTTACAGTTGAACTCCTGCTCTCCAATGGCATTATGGCAAATAGCAAAGCACCCTTGATGGTGTGTCATTTCCCACACACCCTGCCCTGTCCCTTGTCCTCAATTTCCACTGGTTATCACAAGATAATTCCTCATATCAAAATATTATGTATTTGGGAGTGATATATGATCACTGGAGTCCTCTAGGCTTTTATTAGTAGATTTTGTACTTATAACTACATGTTATAAAACTACAGTTTTATAACTACATGAAATGTGAGCTATAAGCTATGAGTCAAGGAAGCTATGATTTTGAGAATGTATATGAGCACAAGTAACAAAATAGCAACCATTGTATCCTTCACATGATACAAAATGGCTTCCAATAGATAGCTGGCATGACACGAAATGGCTGTTGTGGCTCTAAAGCACAAGTGCAATTTTGTAGTTAAAGACTCACATATACACAAAAAATAGGAATGGGGAAATAAGGACAATATGGATTAGTCTGTTCAACATTTTACTTTCAAATTCTGCAATTTACTATACTTCACCAAGCAAACAGGAACAAAATTCAATACTGAGGAAGGCATTACTCAGAAAGGCATATGAAGGTTTCATTCTACATAAATTTCACCGGCTGTTTGTTTTGTGTATGTGAGAAGAATGCTTCAGATATTTCAAAAGGACGGTCCAAAATCAGACATTGCACAAGGAAGCTGACATTCACAGAAAACAAATTAAAATGAAGAAAATGATTTGAATATTTGAAACATTAATGTTTTCTCCGTATTAACTGCTCCTTTTTGTTCAGATCAGGCCTAAAAACAATAATGTAGCATTTAGGAGCAAAGATGCAGCTCAGTAAACCTGAGCCAGATGACAGGATGGAGAAGACCTCCACGGCCACCATGTATTTCCCTTTGGTGCTCAGGTAAGTTGGAACAAAGGACAGCCACACACTGCAGAAGACCAACATGCTGAAAGTGATGAACTTGGCTTCATTGAAACTGTCTGGCAACTTCCTAGCAAGGAAAGCCACCGTGAAGCTGACAGTGGCTAGAAAGCCCATATAACCCAGGACACAGTAGAACATGGTGACTGACCCTTCATTACATTCAATTATGATTTCTCCATACACTGAGTGACTGTCCAAATATGGGAACGGGGGAGAAAAACCCAACCAAAGAGCACAAATGGCGACTTGAACGAGGGAGCAACACAATACGACAGAATGTGCCAATCTTTTCCCCACCCATTTCCGGAAACTGTTTCCTGGCTTGGAGGCCATGAAAGCCACAACCACTGTAATAGTCTTAGCCAAAACGGAAGAGACAGCAATCGAAAAGATGATGCCAAAAGCTGTTTGTCTGAGGAGGCAGGTGATTTTCTTGGGTTGTCCGATGAATAGCAAAGCGCAGAAGAAGCAGAGGAGGAGAGAGGCAAGGAGAAGGTAGGTGAGGCTCCGATTGTTGGCTTTGACGATGGGAGTGTCCCGCTGCTTGATGAAGACTGCCAGCACCAGAGCTGTGATCAGGGCAAAGAGAAGAGCCAGAGAAGTCAAAGTAATGCCCAAAGTATCTTCAAAAGAAAGAAAACTTTGAATCTTGGGGATGCAGTCATCTCTACGATTATTAGGGAAGTGATCTTCGGGGCATCGGGTACAGTAATCCAAATCTGAAAGAAAAAGATGTGTGTGTGTGTGTGTGTGTGTATATATGTATTAAAGATAACATCAGTAATTAGAAACAAGTTTCTATGAGTCCACCTAAATCAGTATTTGCAGTCTTGGTAATTGCTTCCAGGGATTAATTCTCATTCATTCTGCATAAGAAACATGCGGTTTGCCAGGGTTCTTTAACCCTATTGAGTAAAGAAAGACTTGTGGTGTGGCAGGCTATTTGGAGATAGGGAAAAAGGGTTGATTTCAATTGAGATTTCCCGAGCCTTCTCTTCCCTTTTACAGTATATAACATACTATATATATATATATATATATATATATATATAGATAGATAGATAGACATATAACTATTACTATTCTCCATCTTTGTCAGTGCTTTAGGCAGCGTCAAAAGTTCACTAGACTCCTTGCCTGGCTCCTTTGCATTACATCAGCCAAAGTGATCCAGCTTTCTATTGTGCAGATCTATTATTTTCTCCCCTTCCCCCCTCTTTTTGGTGGAGTTCCAAGATTTCAACAAATGATCAGTTGTTTCAAACATTATTAAAGGGCCATACAATATGCTGTTGGGTTTGGTTTTTTTGCTGAAGCACCCTTTCCATCTCCTTCCCATCCAGAAAAACACTATTGAAAATAATCTACAGGCTAAATCTCATGCATCTGCCTCCAAGAACTGTCTATACTTTCCATTAGAAATGTTTAAACATGTCTCCTACCTTCCTGTGTTGAGATCATTTCTTCTGGGCATGGATAACAATCGTAGCAACAAAATTTCCTCCCCTCCTTCTTTTTTCTGCTGTACCCAGGATAGCATTTTTCATTACATAAGGAGAATGGAGGCACCTATACATTGATGAAGGAATAATTTTCCATGGAATTAATTGTTTTTATTTTATAAAGAAGGATTGGTTAATGTTAAACATTAACATATTTGACTACAGAAACAGTGCAGAGAGTGTGGGCAATGCTTACTACTGGAATAAGAGGAAAACATGATAAAGAAATCTCTGTCCATGGTAAACCCTGTACTATATTTTTTTCAATAACTAGAAAGTACCAAAAAAGGGGGGGGGGGAGAAATTAGAAATAGCAAAACAAGATGGGCTAAAATATCTACAGTCTCTTAGCCACCAGCACCAATCTTCTGCAGTGGCTACCTGTTTGCTACGAAGCCAGGTTCAAAATCCAGGTCTAGGGACTTCCTGAACAAATATATCCCAGCTCAGTGTCTGTCAGAAGTCCCAGTTCTCAGCTTGGTAACACAGCCAGCATAGGTAATTAAAAAGGAGGGTTTATTGCAAAAACAAACAGATAGGTCCTGATGGCTCTAACAAAGCCTCCGGCATCTTTACTCAAAATGACCCTTCTGAAGAATCCTGAAGAATCCTTACTTTGATGTTAGAAGATATTGAACTTATGAACCTTACGTCTCTTGCTTTGCTTCCTGTCTAACAGCCCACCCCTTCGCCGATTCTCCACACTTATTGGATTAGCTCCAGCCTCTTCCTTTTCTGACAGGCTACCCATGTCTCTATTCCCTCCTGCTTGAATTTCCTGAGAGCTTTGGCTGCGCTCCAGCCCGTTCCCAGTTGTTCACTTGGCAACCAGCATTCCAATGCTCGGAGGAGACAAATCTGAGCCTCTCTGTTCTGCCGCAAGCTGTGACGTTCCACTAGGAGCTGGCGCATTCCTGACAGTGTCACTGGTTGTCCCGCACATTGATTCAGTTGACACTGACAAGAAATTGAGTGCCATTGGCCCAGCCTTGTAGAACACTCTTCCAATGGAGATTCAGAATGCAGCTTCTATCTTGACCTTTAAATGCATACTGAAAACTTTTATTCGGATGCTTTCTGTAATGGTTTCTGATCTGATGATGGTGATGGCATGATGGTTTTTATTCTGTATATATAATTCTGTATATATAAACTTCAGTTCTTTTCAATGAAATTGAGGTATACAGTGGTACCTTGGGTTAAGAACTTAATTCGTTCTGGAGGTCTGTTCTTAACCTGAAACTGTTCTTAACCTGAGGTACCACTTTAGCTAATGGGGCCTCCCGCTGCTGCCACCACACGATTTCTGTTCTCATCCTGAAGCAAAGTTCTTAACCCGAGGTACTATTTCTGGGTTAGCGGAGTCTGTAACCTGAAGCGTCTGTAACCCGAGGTACCACTGTACAAGCATTTTAATAAATAATTAAAGAGTTTTCACAATGAATTTATTCCTTAGGGCGGCATTTCTCTAGTAATGATATCGCTCATTATATATTTGTGTGTGTGTTTGTGTATAATTGTAGGCTGCCTTTTTCTATTAAAAAAAAACAGCAAGGTGATGGACAGCATGCAAAATTACTCTAAGTTCAAAAACAAACCAACAAATTACCACCCTTATCGAAGATACGTTGTGATTTATTAATTGGAGTAATGTGCTAATACTATGCCAAGCCAATGAATGTCATTGTATGAAACAAAATTTGTAGCCATTTATTTTAAACGGATGCCAGCCCATGGATGGATGTCAATGATATCATATGAGATGCTCTGCCAATGCTCTGCACCTGAGACAAGTCTCTGTGCCACTCAAGTTTTTCCTCGTTGATGGTGAGTGCTTTGTCCGGAGCAGCCTGAGGATCCAGCCTTCCCACTTTGATTCTGACATAGGAATTGTTTGGGAAGGTGACTATGTTTGTAACATCAAATCCAGCTACAAATTCCCCATGTTCATTGAACATAATTTCGTCTCCAACAGTGTTGTTGAGTGGGTTGTTCCTAAGCAATGAATGAAGCTACACGAGGAGAGAAATAGAACAAAGAGACCCATAAGAGACAGAATATTCTCAGCAAGATATACACAAACCATTTCCAGCTCATGCTAAGCATATCTGCTCAGAAATATATCCTAGTAAATTAATTGGGGCTAATTCAATTTCCTTAGGTAATAACAAAGTAATACACAATAGTTGGGTTTTCCCCTGTCTGAGAGCTGTGTCGTTTTGTGGGAACACCTTCCTGGGGATATGTTGCCAGTGGCAGGAGAGCTAAGTGGCAAAAGTGGGCAAACACAAAGCAGTTTACAAAAAGATGAGACAAGGAAATCAAGGAAAAATTACTGCCCAACTTTAAAACACACTAAAGTTAAAATACTGAAACAGATTCAAATTACCTTAACTTTCTAAGCACCTGAGCAGGTTTGTCTAAACCAGGCATGTCCAAAGTCCGTTTTGGGGGCCTAATCCGGCCCACCAGCCAGTTTAATCTGGCCCCTGTGGCAGTTTATTTCCTGGGGTAAAATCCTAAAAAAAACCTTAACAACTTCAATCCTAAAAGAAGCTTGACAACTCCAAACCCCCAAAAAGGTCAACAACTTTGGCTGGCCCTTTGGTTGGCCCCCACGGCCCTTCACTTCATCAAATCTGACCATCTTTGAAAAAAGTTTGGACACCACTGGTCTAAACAATATATGGAAACTACAGAAAGGAAATTGATGTGATGAGTCTGACTAGCTGCTTGGACCTATTTTTTGAAGAGAGCTCAAAACTAAATCCATGCATACTATTCTATGTGCCACTATAATGCTCTAGCCCAAGTCACAGATGTTTGTGAGTAGGAGGCATTTACCTGCCAGGGCTCCACTTGCCAAGAATGCAACTTGCCTCTACTTTCGATTTTTCTGTGGTTGGAGCTAGCCGAGTATTTGACACGTAAGGCATGGACTACAGCATAAACAGCATTATAGATGCTATAGCTATGGCCTGTCATCTTCAACTGAAAAAATTGTGCAGGAAGGTTCTCCAGTCTCTCCTCACCAGTACACACTCCATCAATATCTGTAGAGCCACCAGAATTTGGAACAAAGCAGTCAAATGCTTGCTCCCAGAAATCTTTGATAAAGCCATCCCCTTTCGGTTGGGTAGGACTCACACTCTGAACAAATGTTTGGAAACCTGGAATGTCTTTTGAAGGAATTGTGAAGGAGATGGCTCCGTGGAACACCTGGATATCCCAGTTTCTTTGGAATAGAAAGAGTGCTAAATCAATCTGGGCTGTCGTAATCCATACTTTCCCAAAAGGTGCCTTTGCATTGTAGTAAAGATTACCAGCAAGAGACTCTTTGATCCCAAAGATAATGGCAGCCAACCACCTGAGGTTTGACGTTTTCCCATATATAACAATTGCATTGGCTTTACTGTCCCTAAAAATAGGAATACTTTCCAATATGTATTTGTTCATATCGCCCATTTCCAATATACGGATATTAGCTGGAACTTTGTTTGTGAAGGCTGAGCAGATGCCATTCTCGGAAAGCATGGCTTCTATAGTCTGTAGGAAATGCTGTCCCCCATCATCATCAAAACTCATCAAACCAATCCATTTCCATTTGAAATGCAGAAGTAACTGGACAATTCCTTGGTACTGAAGAGATTCGTTGGGAACCATGCGGTAAAAGGAGGGGAACCCAATGTGATCATTCACTGCTGGATGAAATGAGCCATAAGAAAACTAAAATATAAAAAAGGTAATGGACAGGTATTTATCTGAAGACTCTGTAAGGAATCACTGCTGTCCAACACTTATCATTTCCTGGTTTTATTCTCGCAATAAATTCTAGATGCATATTTTTTATTAATTTCAAGGCCAGAGTCAGTAGTTGGAATTGCACCCAGAAACAAATATGGACACAATGTTCCGTTCTACGTAGTGTGCACCTCTAAACAAACATCTGACTGGTGTCCAGCCTGTGAGTTCTGTATATTTGTTCAATAGCAGTCCCATAAAGATTGTACTGCAATAATCTACTCAGGAAATTATGAAAGCATGGAAGAGAGTGGCTAGCTAATCATTAGTCAAGCAGCCAAGAGAGCTAGAGAGTTCTTTAGGGGTGGGGGTGGGGGAATACCACCTGGGCATTCAGAATCAGACTTCTTGCCATATTACCTCCAAGGTGAGGCAGGCTAATCTAATAAGACTGTCCTCCAGCTTCATGATCAATTTTACTACCCTACCACCTTCCCCATCTTCCATGATTTCATGTATTTATTGACCCCAATTCATCCTCTTACTCACAAGACACATTTTCTGAGGGCATCTGTAGGAGAGTTTTGTTATTAGTGATTGTTGTTTACTGATTGTGTTTCTGATAGATTCTGATTTACTCTTTGCCATCCATCTTCCTTGAGAGACAACGGGTTGAAGCCAAGCCACTGTGTTAGCATCACCAAAGTGACCTCCCCAGGGTGCAAGCCTGGGCAGTGTATATGGAGGTCCTGGGCTGCCTAGATGACAAGCCCCCCCCCTCTTGGCCATGCTGTTGTGGTCCAAAGGAAAGTAGAGCAAGATGTTTTTGTTTCTAATATGGGCTACCTTCCCAGGTTGACAATCCGCATCTCCATCCCCTTTATTTACTAGTTTTATTATAAACCATTGCATGGACTGTGGAAAAAATGGAATATAAATCTAAAAATGAAATATTCATCATTTTGAAAATACTTCCCCATGAACTCCATACCTGTGGAATCTTGTAACGTCCCAAGACATCTGCCATCTGTGAGGAGGTATCAGACCGAAGTCCACCAATGACTCCCATTAGGTGTGTTCTGCTGCCACATTTGTAATTTGGGAGTAAATGGGGTGATTTGAAGAGCAGTTCCAGAGTGGTACGGTAGGTCATCCTTGCATTGTAGTAGCTATCATCAATGTGCAACCCAATAGTGGTGTTGTGCAAGACATTGGGAAACTCGTTGATCTCTTTTATGGCAAATGCCAAGGCCAGGATGTGCTGATAAAACTTTGGGACCATCCTGCAAAAATAGAGATATACATGCTCATCATTAAAGGGATAAATCAACATGTTATCCATGTGGTTTTCAACTCTAACTCGCCAGTGCTGAGCTGCAGATACTGTAACATGAAGGTGAGATCCATCAAATATAGTTTCACAAATGGTACATTCTCTTGCCATCGATACAAAGTGGGGTTTGGGGTTTACCTGTTCATGAGAGCTGGCAAATTGCTTTGATGCAGGAGCCAGATTGCCCAAATGGAGCCATTTTTGTTGGAGGGTATGTGTGACACATACCATAAATGATTGAGGCAACACCCTCCTACAAGTCAACATTCACAACCCAGAGAGTATTTTCATTTTCATCATAGATTTTTGTTATTGAAAAGTTTGAAGAAGAAATGAAACCAACACTCTTCATCAGAGCTGGTCCAGCAGAAAAAAATGGGGGAGGGAGGAATCAATGATATGCAAGTCCATTCTTACAACTGTAGAAAACCTCAAACTTCATAATGAAATTTCATTCTGAAAAGTTCTGTGCAAGTAGTTGCAAAATGCATGGGCAACTTTTTAAAAACATGTACAAGAAACACAAGTCTGCTGAAATGTTTCTCCTCTGTTTTTACTTTATTTCAATAGATCTTCCTGAAGAAGCCGTAATTTTAAAGCAAATGGAACAAATCTGGAAGCAAATAAATTAATAGGTATCATCCCCATCCCATATATGATTTAGCTTATATGACATAACCGGAGAAGAGTGAAATTGTCTTTTAGAAATTTAATGACTCAAAGATCCTGTTATTAATGCCCTCTATTGCGTACTTCATTAATTTGAAAGGAACTTAATTTGGAGACAGTAGCAAAATACATGAAATCTATAAGCACACAGTTTTGCAATCTCCAACATCTACTCCCTTTCCCCTGAAAATATCCTGTGAAGTTTGGAAGAAAGTGAGAAGGTGGTGTTTGTTCATTGACAGTTCTTGCTTCAAATCTGATAAAGGGCACCTTCACTTTATTCGTTCCATTGCGTTCTTAGAACATTTTTGGTTGGATGGTTGGTTGTTTTGGAAAGCCTAATCCAAAAGACACATTTCTTAAAAACTGTTTTATCTTATTGTTTACTTTACTTAGCTTTGAATGTTTTTAAATATCTGTTTTAAGTGATTTTAAATACAATTTTAATGTTTGTTTTCTGTATTTTATTAAAATCAAACAGTATATAAATTTTATATGAAAAAAATGTCAGGTACCAACAGCAAATGCATTTATTAATACCTTTCTATTTTATTTGAATCAAAATTTTAAGACGCACCTATTTACCCTGGCCTTTGACAACTGAAATAGAGATTCTTGTGACTGTAATTTATTTTAATCTGTTTAATTTCTTTTTTTTAATTCTTGCAACCTGCCTTGGATCTTTAGAGTAAAAGATGAGTCAGAAATCTACCCAATTAATCATTCATAGACATAAAAACGTAAATAAAAGCCAAAATAAAAGCCAACCTCTCTTCAAGGGTGCATGGGAAAAATAATTTCTTACAGATGGGCATTAATCTCTTCCTCTGATGGGTGCATCTGGAAAGAAAGTTCAGATAAAAGGAAGATGAGATGAGACATTATTCCGCCAATGATTATTTTGCTTGGCTGATACCATTCCTGTGAAATGTGCCCAGGATTATTTCCTTTGCACTGACAATCTAATACTTTGCAGGTCACACGAGGGAGCAACAGCAACAGTAACATCACAATGCTCATCTTCCTGATAGAGTGAGAGCCAGATGTAATTTCCTCCACACGTTCTACAGCATGGTTAACCTTGCAAGCCTAGTTTGAACAAGATGACTTAGATGGCTGCCTGCTCTGAAAAGATATATCGTTTGACCTATGTCCAGCTTATATTTAAGATTTAACGGGTGAACAAAGCATGTCTTGAATGCCAGTTGGGAACCTGACCTACACAACTCAAAGGTGGAACGATCTGCATTCAATTTCTGCCTGTCTCAAGTCCCTAACTGTATCTGGCAACGGCACAGTGTGGTTATAAAATCATATCAATATGAGTTGTTTTTTCGAGGGGGGGTTGCCTGTTGTCTTCTGGAAAGCCGCAGAGCTTTGGCCAGCTGAATCAAACATAGTAATTTGGATAATTACAGAGGAGATAATCAGTATAGCAAAATATTTGTGCGGTGGGTGGCATCATCCATAGCAGGCCGGCTGATGCAAAAATAGTTGTGGAAATGTCACTCAGCCCTAGTGGGACAGCAACTGAGCAGTGAGTTGTGGATGACCTATAGTGACCTTGATGATGGAATTAGTCTGCCACAATTTATTGTTTGTACTAGAAATGGCAATGGTACAATTTGCCTCCTCTTCTCCACTAACTTTAAAGTGAATTACAGCTATCTCTGTGATGTGTAACCTAAATTATTCCTCTCTTTCTATTCATCTCTCTATGCTTGCTCCTAAGTTCCCACTGGGCAGTTCAAAACAAATCATTGTTTCAGATTAACATATAAGCAACAGAGGCTTCTAGGATTTTATCAGGAAAACTTTGCAGGTCAGTTTTATAATAAAAGTAAAGAAGTTGAGTGCCAAAACCTGAGGGAGATATCGCTGATTAGGTGCATATTTGCAACTACTCAGAGGACAGTGATGGCTTTATATGAAAGACAGGATAAATATTTCTATTTCTTTTCTTTTCTGGGGTGACCTCCTTCACTGAGTCCTTTCATGTTTTGAGATTGGCAACACGATTTGTACCAATGAAAAATCACGAATCAAGTGTGCAATATTGGCCCATCAAGGAACAATGAACTGGGAGTCAATTCAACCACTAGTCCTGTTAGCTAGGGATCATGGGAGTTGTAGGCCAAAAACATCTGGAGGCCCGAGTTTGAGGAAGCCTGATTTAAGTTTATGAAATAAACAAACAAATAATAAATCTTAATTTCACAGGTAACAGTAGTTATGGCTGGATATCATCATGGCAGATCCAAATACTTACTAGATGGACAAGTAACTAAACAAGTGAGAAAAGTCAAACTACAGTGGTACCTCGGGTTAAGTACTTAATTCGTTCCGGAGGTCTGTACTTACCCTGAAACTGTTCTTAACCTGAAGCACCACTTTAGCTAATGGGGCCTCCTGCTGCTGCCGCGCCGCCGGAGCCCAATTTCTGTTCTCATCCTGAAGCAAAGTTCTTAACCTGAAGCACTATTTTTGGTTTAGCGGAGTCTTTAACCTGAAGCGTATGTAACCTAAAGCGTATGTAACCTGAGGTACCACTGTATATTTTTATATTAGTTTATAAACCAGGCTTCCTCAACCTTGGCCCTCCAGATATTTTGAGACTACAATTCCCATCATCCCTGACCACTGGTCCTGCTAGCTAGGGATCATGGGAATTGTAGGCCAAAAACATCTGGAGGGCCGAGCTTGAGGAAGCCTGTTATAAACTAATAAACTCTCTCTCCCTCTCCATAAACCAGTCCTTTCTCTCTCTCAGGAGCCAGTCGGAGCACACTGGGCTTCTCTCTCTCTCTCTTGATTGACCAAAATCAATCCTATGATCGACCGGTCGATTGTGATTGACACGTTGGACATGCCTGATTTAAGAGACTAGGCTAGTTCCACCAGTGACCCAGGGGTCAGCAAACTTTTTCAACAGGGGGCTGGTCCACTGTTCCTCAGACCTTGTGGTGGGCCGGACTATATTTTTTTTTGGGGGGGGGGGGGATGAACAAATTCCAATGCCCCACAAACAACCCAGAGATGTATTTTAAATAAAAGGACACATTCTACTCATGTAAAAACATGCTGACTCCAGGACTGTCAGCAGGCTGGATTGAGAAGGTGATTGGGCTGGATCCGGCCCCTGGGCCTTAGTTTGCCTACCCATGCACTAGTCTATGGACTGCACACCAGTGCTTTAGACAAAGGTAACAGAAGGAAGGTTCTCCCATTATAGTTTGTTGAAAATGATGCTGGAAACCAGGACATCTCTTACATATGCGTGTTCCTGGGAGAAGCGTGGCTTATCAAGCTGTTATAACAGAAAGGGAAATTTGCAGTGGGTTCTGCTGCTGTTCAGAACCCCCCGCTCCATACCCAGTTTCTTGTGACCCCCTCAACTGTCAGTAAGGGCCACTTTTCTTCCTACATTGCATCCAACTGTCCAGTTGAGCTTTTTTGTATTGTCAACATCTGCTCCTAGTCTTGTTAAGCTTTTTTTTAAAAAATAATTTTGATTAACAGACCAATCAAATCACATAAATTCCAAATTACAAAGCCGAATTTTAAATTTTTTGTTGGGGGTACCCATATTTCAAGTTCCGAAAGGGATCCAATCCGCTTGTTGCTGCTGCTTTAATGTCCACAAATCTGTCCAAATAATGTTCACAATTCTATCCAATCCTTTTTTGCTGTTTCCCACATCTCATCTTGTTATTTTCATATATTTTTCCTTTCTCTTTGTCTTTGTGACCTCTGACAGTCTCCACAAGCGGGTTGAAGCAAATTTGTAATCCTGTGTGGGTTTTTCCGTTCGTCCAAGGGTCGTATTCAGACGGCTACCGTATTTCATCGCTTCCATAAAGAAAAACACTCTTGCCGTCTACTAGTTAAATTTTCCCAGGTCTGTCACTCCCTTTCTCAGTCCTCTGAGGAGGTTCTGCCAGGAATCCAATATGAAAACAAAGCTTCCTCCTCCCGATCATCAGTCTGCCAAGATGGCGGCCTTTTTATTGCTGTGTCATCAAAAGCCCTTGTTCTTTTCTCAATCTCCATAAGCCAAGCTTTTGGTAATAAATCAATTCCACGCAGTTTTTAATCATCCAGCTTAGGTCAGTTATGCGACAGTTCTTTCTTGGGGAGGGGTTATTGGGTAATCACATAGAAGAAAAGAAAAAAAAGTCCCCCCCCATCCAGTCCCGCTCCGACATACTGAACCTTTGATGTATCTTCTTTGATGGATCTTCTTCATGATATAATCCGTTAAATCCAACCCGTCGCTCTACTTTCCCAGAGGTCACTTCAATTAGCAGTCTTCCCTCCCGTTCTTCACTTGAAATATGTGCATTTGCTTCTTTTCTAATTGTTTATTTCAAGCTGCTGCAGCCAGTGTGCGATCAGAGACAGCGTCCGGGAGAGCCGGACCCACCCAAGGGCTTTGTGCCTAGTGCCCTCACCCCCTTCTTTCGAATCCGGGGGTGATTTATGGCCACAGCAGGCAAGGCAGTGTTCCCCATGTCCTTGGGGCAACAAGGAGACTGCATACTCCCATATCAGCCTCTTAATTACCTCGTGTGAGCCGGAGAGATGGTATTGTCGGCCATCTTCCAATGCGCCCCTGGTGGCCCCCTAGTCTCGGTTCTCGGCCTTTTGGCTAAGATCAAGTGTAGTCTTGTTAAGCTTGAGTCCAGGGAATGGAAAGCCCACTGTGAACTGTTGGCTTATTAAAGCTTATTAAAGCTCCGGGTGTATGGACAGGTGGGTACAGGGTGTGGTCAAAACATCCATACAGGAAGGTGTAGCAGGAGAGGACCTCTTGAAGATAATTTCTTCTCACCAGTTCCAATAGTGTGGTGGTACCTGCCCTCTGGAGTTTGCTACCATTAAATATTAGACAGGCACCATATTTACTGTCTTTTGGGTCCTTAACTACTGACCTTCCTCTTCCAACCAGCTTTTTAAGTGGATATCCTTATTCCAGTCTGTATCTGTACCTGTAAATTCTATTTAACTGCTTTGTTTTTTGTGTATGGAACTATTTTTTTACAAAACAACAACAACCAACAGCACAGGAAACTGTAACTGTTTTTGTACATTTTTATTGCTTTTTGGTTGCCATTGTTTTGTTTTACTTATTAATAAAATACCTTGCAGTAAGGGGAAGTTAACAAATCAATCAGTCAATAATTCTGTATCCATGCTCACTGGACTGCTTTAGTTTGTTCTCCTACATGAGTCTTACTTTTTAATAATAATAATAATAATAATAATAATAATAATAATAATAATAATGTAATTCTTGGGCTTACCTAAGATGGCTGATACATCCCTCTTGCATATGGGTGGGTTTTTTTTTTAGATTTTCTGGAAGCAGATAATCTCCTTACATTTTTGATAGATCAGTTTCTAATCTGGGTGATAGGAAATTCATATTGAGTACTCTAGTAGTGTGAATTCAACCAACCATTGATACTAAGAAGTGAAGTGAGAAAAATAGGAACTCAGAACATTCTTGCTCATTTAATGTGTTGTTGTTGTGCTGTTTAGCCAAAAGGAAGATATAGCAGTTTTCCAATTTTTAAAGCGAAATAACTTAGGCCACCCCTGTGGTTATTTTATGGGGTCACGCATGAAAAGCATTACGGGTTTTGACTGAATAGAATTCCTGTGAATGTTTCATTTATGTATTTATCTGATTTTATTTATATTCGGGATCTTCTCTATTTTGGTATCGATATATTGCAACTTGGAATGCAATCCTATGGCTTCTGGGAAGGTGTATTGGGGTCATAAGATGCAATGGACTTCAGAGCTGAAGAATGCTTCAGCCATTCTAGCATCGTTCATGGTCCTGAATGATGACCGTGATGATGGAAGTCTGGCATCAATAGAGCCCAAAATAAGTAATACTGAAGGCTTGTGAAGGAGCTGAAAAGAACTTCTGAGCAAATGGTCCAATCCTGCAGGGTGCTGCTTTGTAAGAACCTTCACTGGGTGGAGGCTACTTGCAAAGGAGCTCCTGGCATAATTGAATCGGCCACTCTTCAGTTTGTGAGCAGGAGATTCCTGCTGGGGCGTGTTTCCCCTGGGTCTTTCCTGAGTGGGAACATCCTGGTACTTCCTGCCTCTGCTTCCTGCCTGATGCCCCACCTCTGACAGTTCCAGATCACTCCAGGAGGTGGTTGTTCACCAAACAGTGTTGATCTGGGGTTGTCTCCAACTGACTTAGTCAAAGCCAGATTCTACAGAAATTGGTATGGTTTGGTTTGTGGTTCAGGCAGTTTGTACCTTGTGCAAAATACTACACAATTTCAACACCAGGCTATTTCAACCTGCCACATCTTTTCTGGTATTTTATCTTGCATCTCCCCCCCCCCCCAGGATTGTTTATGGCCCACTACAAACTTTTGTGTCTCTTGCTATTCCACTGCAGTGAATCGGTGGCACTTTCTACAGACATGTTGTCAACATATTGTTTCCTGCTACGTTTCCTCCAGTGCCTGACTCTGCACCTGCAGTTATCTTCTCTGTAATTATTCCAAATTAACCATAATTGATTTGACTTCTTACTCGTGTCCCAGAGGGGTGCTGGTAGAATGGTGATCAAGACAGAAGGATGTCATTAGCACATCCAGATCTATTCAAAGTTGAGACTTGATTCTAGACACAACACAATATAAATCTGATGACTGTCAGTTCATCTCAGTTCTAATCATGCAAAATCACACTGAATGTTTGGTCATTCAAGTTAACCTGTTTTGTACTCACGGACATTTGGGGGATAATGTGGAACAGGTGAAGATTTCAAGAAATAATGCTGCTGTACAGTATGTCGTTATTTCTAGTGTTGGGATTACTGCTCCTGCCTAAAACAGTGAGCAGGATTCCTGCTGCTAAATGTACAGTGAGTAAGCCTGTTCCTATTCTTCACAGATATTATCAGTCAGGAGAGCTGACAGTTGCTGGTATAATTTCTCAGACCTACATCTTGTATGACCCGATCAAATTCCAAGGGCATCCATATCAGGAGCTGATTGGGGAGTTCATGTAAGAAGCTGAGAATGTTCACCATGCCATACTTCTGCCTAACTAATATTTCCAGGTGGTGTAGACTGATGTTTGCTTCAATAGGGTTGGGTTATTTATTGATATATTTTTATATGTCAGGATAATAAATTGCTTAATGAAATAAAGCACTACGCAGTGAACATAAATTAACACAAAACACTCATAAATAATATACAAAACCTCAGCAATTTAAAAAATAAATAAAAAGTATGAATAACTAAATTATATTGCATAGGTAAAGGTAAAGGGACCCCTGACCTTTAGGTCCAGTCGCGGACGACTCTGGGGTTGAGGCGCTCATCTCGCTTTATTGAATTCTTCCCTTTCAGAAGATCACCCCCCTTCTGACTGAAATGAGATCCAAGTAGAATGTATCTTCACACCACTACTTCTCCCGTCCCGAATTCAGCTTCCAAGTTTTCTCTTGCCTGAAACACTTAAAATACACCCATCACTGTCTTTTGATCTAAGCTCAGAGGCTTAACACCAAGAGCATGACTCTCAACTCTCCCTTTTCCCTCCCCAATTGCTGACTCCAGCTAGCGTTAATCTGCAGTCATTCAGGAAGAGACTCCAGTCCCCTTTTGGAATCCCACTGCACTGCATCACCAGACTCTGGTCCAGCTGAGCTTTCCATCACAACATATTGAACAGAAATGTAGCAAATATCTCTTGCAGTTGCTACACTCTTGATGCCACATGTTACTCTAATTGCAGATTACTGGCGCAGAATTACCAGCACATCTTGGCCCTGGTATTTGCAGTGAAGGAGATCAACGACAACTCCAAAATCCTACCCAACATCACTCTTGGTTTTGACGTATATAACAATTACTTCCATCCACGGTTCACATGCCAGGCAACGTTGAAAGTTCTCTCCACACACAATCAATTCATCCCTAATTACAAATGTGATGTTCAGAACCATTTGGTAGCAGTCATTGGGGGACCCAGTTCCAACATAGTTGGGCACATTGCAGCCGTACTGGGCACCTACAAGATTCCACAGGTAAATTTTGTTCATAGGAATTATTTTTAAGATGAAGGTTTTGCATTCGGAAGCAGAAAGTAATCTGACTGAAATTAAAGGTAACACCATGCATGCTGCTTAATGCTTGGATATGATTTCTTCCTCCTATTTATAGTTTCTGGTATGAAATGGCAAAACTATCCCTGAATGCTATGGTGAACAGCCTACATTTTGCTGGACTTCAAAATCTGCCAGCAATTTAAAAAATGGGACAATACAATAGATTGGGCTTCCTCAGCCAGCAGCAAAATAAGGTTGTACACCATTACAGTTTAGTCAAAGTAGACCCACTGTAAACTGTTCACATGACAAATCTAGGTCCATTGGTTTCAATTGTTCTCCTTTGGGGAAAGGGTAACTGCATAGAACCGTCTGGACACTAGCTTTGGTGTGGGCATTGAGGGAAGAAAATCCAGCTGCTAAAACCCAAACAGACAGATGTTTGTGTGCAGTTCCCCTGCAAGGAAGTTGAAGAGCTGAAGTTTGCAACATCTGCTTTATGAGCCAGTTCTCTCAGAACATCAACTGAATCGTCTCAAAAAGACAGACTAGAAAACCAGTTTGTGGCTATTAGAGCAGGGGTAGGCAAACTAAGGCCCGGGGACCGGATCCGGCCCAATCGCCTTCTCAATCCAACCCACGGATAGTCCTGGAATTAGCATGTTTTTACATGAGTAGAATGTGTGCTTTTATTTAAAATGCATCTCTGGGTTATTTCTGGGGGATAGGAATTCATTCATTATTATTTTTCTTCAAAATATAGTCCGGCCCCCCACAATATCTGAGGGACAGTGGACCGGCCCCCTGCTGAAAAAGTTTGCTGACCTCTGTATTAGAGCTTTCCTATATCATTTGGATGCTCTTTTATCCTGCCTCCTGGTTTCTTCTTCAGTCCTGATTTGCTCTCCAGTTTTGGCTTCATTCCTCTACTTTTGTTCCAATGTAGAAGTTTTGGGTTCATATTTCATGCACTGTCAAACCCTACTCACTTGAAAAGACATGCATTATTTCTAGCCTTCCTGTCAATTCATAGACTTTTCTACTCACAGGTCCAGGTTCTCGTGGTGGCTTAGGAATCCTTCTAATTCATGAATACTCTGTATGGTATGCAATTTTATGCTTTAGAATAACCATCAGGCTCTGACACACTAAGTGCATTAAAGGTTCATAGTTCAGTCATAGAGCATCTGCCTTGCATATCAAAGGTCACAGGTTATATCCAGCATCTCCTACCTACTCCTGTTTTGCTTTCTTTTATTTAGTTCACCTATGCATCTGCTCCAGAGATGAATAACAAAACCGAAAACAATTTCTACCACTGGATGTTCCCAAATGAGTCTCATCAATATGTTGGAATGATTCAGTTACTGTTGCATTTCAGGTGGACATGGGTTGGGATGATATACCACAATGTGGACAGTTCCAAGATATTTGTACAGAATATGCTCCCCATCCTTACTCAGAATGGCATTTGCTTCGAGTTCATCAAAAACTTACCAGATATAGGATTTTCTAATCAACTCTCTGAAATGATGAAGAAGGCATTTGGGGTTATAAATGTTGCCATGGAAAGCACAGTCAATACAGTGATCTTTCATGGTGGCTTTCAGGCAATGATGAATTTAAGAATTCTGTTCCAACTCTTGCAATTTGAAGATGTTCCAGTGAAGTCAAAGATCTGGATCTTAACAGCAGATGTGGATTTCACATCTTCTCCAGTTCAAAGAGACTGGGACATTCATTTCATCCATGGCTCTTTATCCCTTGCAGTCTCCTCAAAGGAGGTGGCAGGATTCCGTGAATTACTGCAAATGAGGAACCCAACACAAGAAAAAGAGGATGGTTTTCTGATGGACTTCTGGCAACAGGTGTTTGCTTGCTCACTCCCTAGCTCTAGGGAAGCAGAGATGGATGAAAATACTTGCACTGGTGAAGAGAAACTGGAGACTCTTCCTGGGTCTGTTTTTGAAATGAGCATGACTGCCCACAGCTACAGCATCTACAATGCCGTCTATGCTGTGGCGCACGCACTACATGCCATGCACTCATCCATTGCAAATGGCAGAACAGCAGTGAAGGGAGACAGATGGAAGGACCTGGCTCAGAAGACATGGCAGGTGATGCTACTCACTGGGAGATAAAAACCTGAGATTTCAGCTTGCATGGCATATTCCTCTGCAGATGAAACTTGGACATGAAACCCGTTTCATTAAGTAAATCTCTAATGTAAACAATTATCATCTAATGATGTAATTTGTTGTCTCTTCCCTTTCTTTTTAGCTTCCTCAATTTCTAAGAAGTGCCACATTTAATAACAGCGCTGGGGGGAAAGTTGCATTTGACCAAAATGGGGAATTAGCATGTGGATTTGATATTATCAACTGGATCACATTCCCAAACCAATCCTTTCTTAGAGCAAAAGTTGGGATCATAGACTCTCAGGCACCCCCAGATAAACTGTTCTCCATTTCTGAGGATTTAATCATATGGCCCAGAACATTTAATCAGGTAGGACTTATGTGCCTTTAAAGACACACTGTATTCATTGGGGAATCCTATGGCAAGATGCTCTGGGATGAGCATCTTAGGGTGCAACGTCTCTCTAGCTCAACCGTTCCTGTTCAGCCAAACTCAATCTGCATCAAGCAACGAACATTGGCTCAGCTGAGGATAAACAAGTTCCTGATTACAGCTCAGCCATGGCGGCAAAACTGGCTGAGCTGAACCTCACCTGGAGTACTGTGTCCAGTTCTGGGCACCACAGTTCAAGAAGGACACTGACAAACTGGAACGTGTCCAGAGCAGGGCAACCAAAATGGTCAAAGGCCTGGAAACGATGCCTTATGAGGAACGGCTAAGGGAGCTGGGCATGTTTAGCCTGGAGAAGAGGAGGTTAAGGGGTGATATGATAGCCATGTTCAAATATATAAAAGGATGTCACATAGAGGAGGGAGAAAGGTTGTTTTCTGCTGCTCCAGAGAAGCGGACACGGAGCAATGGATCCAAACTACAAGAAAGAAGATTCCACCTAAACATTAGGAAGAACTTCCTGACAGTAAGAGCTGTTGGACAGTGGAATTTGCTGCCACGGAGTGTGGTGGAGTCTCCTTCTTTGGAGGTCTTTAAGCAGAGGCTTGACAACCATATGTCAGGAGTGCTCTGATGGTGTTTCCTGCTTGGCAGGGGGTTGGACTCGATGGCCCTTGTGGTCTCTTCCAACGCTATGATTCTATGATTCTATGATTCTATGATTCTATGCTGAAATGAGGTTAGATTAACCCCCAAATAGGGGTGTGTGGTGGTCGTGGGAGCACAAGAGAGCGGGGACTTTGGCTGTATCCTAAGCTCCTTCAGCTTGGTCCGGTCACCTGGGAACCTAGCATAAAACATGAAGTCAAAGGTTTGTCCTGCTTCTGCCAGGTTTGGGTAAAGCAGCATCAGCAACCCCATTGGTGAACGGGGTCTGGAAATGATGTAATTTTTCATCAGCTTAATTAAATTTAAGCTTCTAGTCTGGCCCAAATGAGGTGGTGGAACCTACAGTAGCTTGCATGTGACTTGTTTGCCTAGCATTTAGAGGGCACTGAAAGAGGGGGGAAATCCTATCTTTATCCCCAGAATTTCATGTATTCTATATATGCTAAGCATTCTCTTCTTTCATTTGTTTACAGACACCTCTTTCACTGTGTAATGACAACTGCCCTCCAGGTTATCACAAGACAAAAAAGGAAGGGAAACCATTTTGCTGTTATGATTGCTGTCCCTGTCCAGAGGGGGAAATTGCAGACCAGAAGGGTAAGAAATGTTGTGTACATCATTTATAAGTCAAGGTACATGGACATTCAGAAGTTACCATAAAGTTCCAAGTTCTTCATAGTTGTTGTGGTGGCTGATAGATTTCACAGGGATATGTGTGCAATTATGGATTGTGTGAGTGTATACTACAGTATTTACTTGATTCTAATGTGCACCTTTTTGGGCCAAATTACATTTAGGTACACATTTAGGTTCAATGGCACATTTACATTTGCTAGCAAATCCTTTTTTTTTTTGGTTTCAAGGTTCTGAAAAATGAGGTTTGCATTAGATTTGATGGTGCATTAGACTTGAGTAAGTACACTATTTCTCATCCCAAAGGCCAAATTCCCTGAGAAACTTTATGGGGGTGAGCTTGAAGCGACTGGATGCATTAAAACTGTTCCTTTTCCAGACCCATTTGATATTATTCAAAACTTTACTTGCAGAACTTTCGTCATAACAGAATTAAAACATCAAACGATACATCCAAACAGTTTCATAAGACATATGCCAGTCCAAGGCATAGGCTCAGCATCTTACAAAATATGAAATAATCCAAGCAGACCTAAAGTCTCCCTCCTTATAGCATCCATTTTGCCCAGAGCTGTTTTTCTGGAGAGCTTCATTTACATCATCGTTCTACAGAGCCTGGGAGCAAAGAACTAAAGGCAGTGCTCTTGAATTTGTGATTCAATACCTTAAATATTTGATCTTAGGTTAAACACTTCTGTGTTAGATAGCAGAAACAAGTTAATTATCAACTCAGAGCTCAGAGTCCTAGTCTTGGCTTCAATATAGTACTATGTTAAAGCCTTCATTAATACACATAGCCATTCCCATTTCAGTGTCAATTAAACCGATTATATGTAACATGCCAGCAGTGGCCATGGCCAGGCAAAAAAGTGAATGGAACAAATAGTGTAAATTTTGTATTTATTATAGTTCCTGTTATATTTATTTATATCCTGCCTTTCCCCCAATCCAGGAACCAAGGTGTCTTAAACAGATGAAACAGAGCAAGCTAAAAACAGAGAAAAGACAATCATTAAAATGTAATTAAGTGCTAGTAGATATAAGGCCTAGGACAGTTCACATGAGGGAATAGGGTCTTTCAGATAGCCTGGACATCAACCATTTGGGGTTTCGTAGGTCATAACCAGCACTTTGAATTGTGCCTGGAAACAGACCAGGAGTCAGTGGAGCTTTTCTAAGAAAAGCCCCACGTAGAGTTTGTTCCAGTAATCCGAACAGGATGTAATTAAGGCATGTGTCACTGTCACCAAATGAAGCTATATGTTCAGGAATTTCACCTTCATTTCTTCCAGACATGGATGGATGCATTCAGTGTCCAGAGGGCCATTATCCAAATATTAACAGGGATTTCTGCCTCCCCAAAGCTATAACATTCTTGTCTTATGAAGATCCTTTGGGAAAAGGTTTGGCCATTGCTGCTCTCTCCCTTTCATTCATTACTGTTCTGGTGCTGGGAACCTTTATGAAGCACCATAAGACACCCATCGTCAAAGCCAATAACCGGAGCCTTTCCTATGCTCTCCTCGTCTCTCTCCTGCTCTCTTTCCTTTCTGCTTTTTTATTCATTGGTCAACCCAGTCCGGTGACCTGCCTCCTTCAACAAACTGCTTTTGGCATCATCTTCTCAGTCACTGTTTCTTGCATGTTGGCCAAAACCATCACTGTGATTCTAGCTTTTAAGGCCACCAAGCCAGGATCCAAAATGAGGAAATGGATCGGGAAAAGGGTGGCTGCTTCCATTGTTACTTCATGCTCCCTTCTTCAAGCCACTCTTTGTACTGTCTGGCTGGGAACCTCTCCCCCATTCCCAGAGTATGATACGCATTCAGTGGTTAGTGAAACCATTGTACAATGCAATGCAGGATCTGATGTAATGTTTTATTGTGTGTTGGGCTTCATGGGCTTCTTAGCTACCGTCAGTTTTACTGTGGCTTTCCTAGCCAGGAATTTACCAGGCAGTTTCCAGGAAACTAAGTCAATTACCTTCAGCATGTTATTGTTTTGCAGTGTATGGTTATCCTTCTTCCCAACCTACCTTAGCACCAAAGGAAAATACATGGTGGCTGTGGAGATCTTCTCCATCTTGGCTTCTGGGGCAGGATTACTGGGTTGCATCTTTTTCCTCAAATGCTACATTATTGTGTTGAGGCCTGATCTAAACAAAAAGGAGCAGATAATAAAAAGAATGGTTTGACCAAAGTTTGTGTCTTCTGTTATGGTGTGTGCTTGAATGCACTTCATGTGATTCTCCCGAGAGCTTCTTCTTCCACAGGGATGGTACTTACTTACAGTTAGGGATTCTGAGGCATATCTCATCAGGTAGCACATTTTGGGGGGCACCCAGTCACACATACCCCCTTTGCAGGGAATGTGATCAAGAAGATGGTGTTGGAACAATTGCATGTGCCCTCGATGAAGCTGGTGTTCTGGACCGATTTCAGTCTGTGTTCCAGCTTGGCTATAGTCTTGGTCACCCTTGTGCATTAGATTTATTGCGAGAAGGACAGGTGAATTGAGAACCTGTAATACTTTCTTGTTTTTCTCCCCACACCTTTGATTTTCTTACCCCATTGCTGAAAGAATTGCACTGGTTGCCAAGTAGCTTCCAAGCTAAATTTAGGGTGCTGGCATTGGTGTGCAAAGCCCTATACGGCTTGGCATCAGGATACTAAAAGATTGTCTCACAACTTATATTCCCAGTGCAACCCAATTGGTCACACTCCCCTAAATCTGTTCCATCAGTATTTGGGGAAAGTTTACTATAGGGATAGCTAACTAACACTTGATCTGGGGTCTTGAACATATTTTTCTGATTCTCTTCTAACACCAGCCCCTATGATCCTTCTGAATTTAGGGGTTGCTGCATGGACACTCCCCCCCCGAAACACAGTGCTAGGATGGGGGTAGAGATTCTTGTGTTTTCCAATATGTCAGTGAGAGGGTGTAAAATGATGTCAGCTGCATCCACCACTGTCATCTGGTCCATGAAGGGCTGACAGTACGTTAATATCGGGGGTGAGGAACCCAAAAGTTGCTGGATTACAATTTCCATCCTACTTGGCCATTGGCCATGCTAGGAGGGGCTAATGGGGGTTATGTTGCTTTTTGTGTTTTGTGTTTGGATAAAAATGAAATGTAGGTATAATAAAAAGGAGAATTCCCTGGATGCCTAGATCCAGGTCTAGGCTGGTGAGAAACTCTTTGTTGAGTTTCTCTTTGGTGGCAAGTACTCTTTAGTGAGAAGAGAAAACCCCAGAAGAGGTTTTAGAATCACCAAATATGCAACAAAGCAAAGCATGAAAATATAGGCTGTTAGACCTTTTAAAAAAATTCCCTTCAAAGTTGCTTCCAAAGTTCCCTACATTCTTTAACATAGAAAGAGACCACATGTTTGGCAAGTTTAAAATGGTTTACTTGAAAACACTTCAAAGTTCTGTTGTATTTTTTCCATACAACAGTAAGAAAAGACACTTAGCTTCCAAATTGATAAATGTTTCTAAATTATTTGCACAGAAACATAAAGATGGCTTGCTTCTAGGTCGTCAAATGTAAAATGTGGATTGGTGGATGATGAAGAAGACTGTTGGTTTCTTTTACTTTTGCATTCGGCCTGTAGATATACGGACTTGGAGTTGCATCTGACAAAGGAATTGGGGTTGTGAAATGATTTCTACTTGCAACACAGAAAATCTTAACATCACATTGCTTGCAATCTATTTGAACTGATTGTGTTAAGGGTCTGCTGCACGTTATGAAACCTGTACACAAGTTTCCTTACACGGCTTCCTCAACAAGAGTTGTTTTGGGGGTGTTCCCAAAAAGTTTCTAAGCAGATTATGGATAGCCTGCTTTGGGGGGTGAAAACACCACAGTATCCACTGTCCCTCATTCCAAGGAAATTGAACCCTGCGTAGGAAGCTGCAGTCGTGCACTGCTCAGAGATTGGGGTGGAATGCAGCAGAGGAGAGGTGTGTGTGTCTTGATGCAACTGAATGGTTGTGTGGTAGTCACAGCCAACAGAGGTTTGCCTGTGGTTCAGGTGCTCCGTCAGGGTTAAAAAAAAGAAGGTTAATCCATCTGTGACTTGTTTCAATAAAGGGAGATGCAAACTTGGATGCCTCAACAGAACTTCAACAAGTGCATAAAAGGGCTGTTTGATTCATATCACATGATCAAATGGAAGAGTTTTCTTTCTTTTTTCTAATTTTCTAATTTTCAACATTCAGAAGATCTGCCTAGTGCACATGTATAAAAACTAAACTCATTGATGATGTGTATAGATTCAGAAATGCTCTGTGTAACCTTAGTTTATGTACATAAGACCTGAAAATAAAAAGACATCAATATCACATGAAAAGGGAAATAAGTCTCTTAAGAGAGAGAAAAAACAGGGAAATTAAAAAGTTTAAAGTTCCTGAATTTACATAAAGCCTTCATAAATTGATATGCGGATGATATTGTATGGCAGCAAAACTAAATGAAATCCTCTGAAATGCGAAACTGGTGGTGCAAAATCCCCTAAGTTAGTACATACCTTATATTTTGATTATGTCCAAATTTTAAGATTTATTGGCATCTAAACTTGCTAGAAATAATACAGCATAAATAATACAGCAGGCTACAGTCTTCCTAAGAATTCATTGATAAAATATTTCCCTACTCTAATCATAGCTGACTTAATGGAAAACTTGGACCATTCACTAACAGCAGCTCACATGGCATTTTCTGATCTGAAAATGAAAATTATAAACATTGGAATACAATAAGATTGAGTTGGGCTTGGTATGCTGATTATTTGTTTCTTCTAATCAGCTGCCCCCTGGTGTTCAGCTGAGGCCTCAGTAAAATAATGTAGCATTTGGGGAAAAAGATGCACCCCAGTAATCCAAAGCTGGAGGCCAAAATGGAGAAGATCTCCACAACCACCATGAATTTTCCTTTTGTGCTCATGTATGTTGGTACAAAGGACAACCAAACACTACAAAAGACCAACATGCTAAAGGTGATAAACTTGGCTTCATTAAAGCTGTCAGGCAACCTCCTAGCTAGAAAAGCCACAACAAAGCTGACAACGGCCAGGAGGCCCATGTAGCCTAGGATACCATAAAACATGAGGTCTGACCCCTCATTGCAGAACAGTACAATTTCTTTGAGCATTGTGTGTGTGTCCAAATCTGGGAATGGGGGAGAGGTTGCCAGCCACACTGTACATATGGAGGCTTGAATAAGAGAGCAGGAAAGAACAAGAGAATTGGACAACGGTTTCCCCACCCATCTTCTCATTTTGGAGCCTGGCTTGGTGGCCATGAAAGCCAGAACCACAATGGTGGTTTTGGCCAATATGCAAGAAACTGCCACTGAGAAGATCATGCCAAAGGCAGTTTGCCGAAGGAGGCATGTGAGCTCTACAGGCTGGCCAATGAAGAGCAAAACACAAAGGAAACAGAGCAGGAGGGAGATGAGGAGAGTGTAGGTGAGGTTCTGGTTGTTGGCTTTGACAATGGGAGTGTCGTTGTTCTTCACGAAGATTCCAAGCACCAAAGCAGTGAGGAAAGAAAAAGAGAGAGCCAAAGTAGCCAAACATATCCCCAGAGCTTCTCCATAAGACAAGAAGGTTTTTTGTTTTGGAAGGCATCCATCCTGGTCCTTGTTTGTATGCTGGTCTGCAAGGCATTCAAAACATTCATCCATGTCTGAAAAGGAAAAGACAGATATTTGTACATGGAAGCCCCATTTCTTGTGGTTGGCAGATAGCATGCACAAGTATTGAAAGGCTTTGAATTATGACTCCTAGGTCAGTTCTATAGGACAAGTTCTTATGTTCAGAAGAAGTCATTTTCAGCTATGATCCCCAAGCAATGTGCATCTTAAGGTCAATGGGAAGAAGTTTCCCTCAGGTACAGCACTGAAGATACGTCTCCAGCGCCTACCATCTAGCTGTCTGATTTCCAGCTGTAGACAGTGGTACCCTAACAACTCTAGTCCTTGCCATTGTAACCTCAAAACTGGCTGATTGCAATTCTTTCTGTGGGGCTGGCCTGGTTTGGAAGCTCCAGCTGGTATAAAATGTAGTGGTTAAATCTTTAATGGGACACCATTAAAATATTTGTACTGGTTGGCAATGTACTACCAAGCTAGGTTCAAGGACCTTTTAATATTTTACAAAGCCCTCCCCTCTGGTCTAGGCTTTATCCACTCATTTAGTAGCCAGTTGAAGAAGAAGAAGAAGAGTTTGGATTTGATATCCCGCTTTATCACTACCCGAAGGAGTCTCAAAGCGGCTAACATTCTCCTTTCCCTTCCTCCCCCACAACAAACACTCTGTGAGGTGAGTGGGGCTGAGAGACTTCAGAGAAGTGTGACTAGCCCAAGGTCACCCAGCAGCTGCAGGTGGAGGAGCGGAGACGTGAACCCAGTTCACCAGATTACGAGACTACCACTCTTAACCACCACACCACACTGGTTGGTCACAGTGGGTCTCCAAATCTTCCAGAGCTTTCCCCCCCATGGGAGTCAGTAACCTCCAGAGCCACAAAATAAGCATTTTTCACAGCCCACACAGTCTCATAGTAGGATGATTATGTTTGCTAATAAGCTTTTCATTGGTTTCGGAGCAAGACTTGCACTAAGTGTGTTCCAGTCTTCTTCCAGCTTGTTTCATAGTCTGCAGCTCCTCAGAATACCAAGGAGGTCCTCAGGCACCACAATTGTAACCCAAGGACAGTTTTCCATGGTAATAAATCAGACCACATCTGATACTACAGCATTCACATCAGGGAAATTGAATTCTGATCATCCCTGGAATTGTTCACAGTAAATTCCTTACCCTTTTGGTCTGAGATCTTCCCTTCTGGACACGGGAGGCAATCATAGCAGCAAGAAGCCTTCCCTTCTTTCTTGGTTCTCCGATAACCTAAATGGCATTTCTCGTTACACAGGGAAACCGGTAGTGTCTGTGCATAAACAAAATGAGATAATAGTATCAGAGATAGAATACGAAATCTATAGTTAAGCATTAGGACAGTGATAAAGGAAAATGCTATTATTCCTTTTCAGAGAGCACTTTCTAGGCATCTGCAGCCAGAGCTAGTTGTACTACCAGGAACTCAATTTATCCAGTAGAATAACTTTATCTTAATCCCCTTGTTAAATATGCCAAAGCTCTCAAAGCTGAGTCTATGGCTTTATCACTTTGGAATGCATTCAATAATTGTTTGACATAATTTCATTCATTCCCCCACCCCCATGGGAAGGCAGTTTAGAACACAGTCAGCTGTTGCTTGTCATAATTCCCAGCCATGATTCCCAGTCTTTGATACAATCTTCTTCCTTTTTACAGGTTAAACAATTAACTTTGTTTTGACTGTTGCAACTGGGGTTCTTGAATTATTTTCATAACATTGGAAGCCCTCGACTAATAAAGTTTCTCAATATTACTATTGTTTAGAATATTAGTGAAATAGTACAGAGTCAATCATTATTTGGCTTTATGGACCTTCATATATGCGTTTCAACATATGACTTCATGCTCCTGGATGTTTTCAGATCTATATTAATATCCGTGTGCTCCCCATCACAGTTGCAATCATTGCTTTGGTAGGTAATTTCTGTTTGTGAAATGACCTCCAATAAGTGCAATCACAATGGATCTCCCAGTCAAGTCTACATTGGCCCCATTAGGCAGGATTTTTACCATTGAGAAAATGACTCATAGCCTTTGAAATTGGCCTTACCTGGTTGAACCTACTGGGCCACACAACAGCATCATCATGGATTGTAAGCCCCTCAACTTCTGGAGCCTGAGGGTCCATCATTCCAACTTTGACTCTAAGAAAGGACTCGTTTGGAAATGTGACCCAGTTGAAAATATCAAATCCAGCTACTAATGCTCCATTTTGGTCAAAGGATATCTCTTCACCGGCACTATTGTTGAATGAGATACTTCTCAGAAAGTGGTGGAGCTAAATTGGGAATGAGGAGAAATCATGGAGGTAAACAAAAGGATTCCATCTTACATAAGTGTGATTATCTTCCACCTTTGAGAGCTTTGGTCCATTTTATGTTTGAAAGCTAATCCTCTCCCTGAATCAGTTGTCTACTGACCAAGAGTACACCAGTCTCACCAGAGTGCTAAAAGGGGTGTTGGAATTGCATGTGGAAATGCATGCAAACTGCACAATTCAAATCATTATAGAACTGAGCACAAGCGAGGCCACTTTAAACAAAGGCGTGGAATGCACAACTATTTTCCATACATTTTGTTTTTTCTAAATCTTACTGGATGGTAGCGTTTCCTCTCAATATGAGCCCTAAGGAAGAATATAGCCCCTATACCTAAGTGCTAAACCTTTTTAAATAAAATAAAATAAAAATCTGCATTAGTTGGATCACATTACCTGCCATGGTTGTGGTTTCAGATGGTCCCATGCTATTCCATTGGTGATTCTTCTATGGTTGAATTTGAAGCATGACATGGTATGCAAAGCATGCGCCACAGTATATAGAGCGTTGTGGACACTGTAGCTTTGGGCAGTCATTCTCATTTCAAAAACAGATCCAGGAAGGCTCTCAAGATTCTCCTCCCCAGTGCAGAATTTGCCATCTATCTTGTCTAAAGTAGGATGAGAAAAATAACAATCAAATGCCTGTTTCCAGAAAGCTCTGAGGAAGCCATCTTCTTTTAACAAAATGGGGTTTCTCATCTCAATAAATTTCTGGAATCCTGGAAGATCCTTTGAGTGAACAGCAAAGGATAGAGCCCCATGGAGGAATGTGATGTCCCAACCTCTTTGAAAGGGAAATGATGTGAAATCCATCTGGGCTGTCATAATCCAGACTTTTGCCCTGCCTTGCATTGATATATCATCTGTTTCTGCGAGGCTGGGCATCATTCTCATTACCATAATGGTATCAATTTCACCGTGAACGAGAACAACACTGGCAATGCTTCTCATGACAATTCTGATTATTTTAGAACCACCGTCTACCATTTTATGGAGCTCATCAGAATAGGTTGCTTGGGGGAATCTTTCTACAAAATCAAAGCAGATACCCCTCTGGGAAAACACGGGAAGAACATTTTGTACAAATCTCTCTCCAGTGTCATCATGCCTTGAAAGCACCCCAATCCACATCCAGCTGAAATGCAGTAGAAGACGAAGTATCCCATTGTACTGCTGAAGCCCATCTGGGAACACCCAGTGGAAGAAAAGTGTTTGCACATAGCTATTCAGAATGGGAGAAGAGCCATACATGAGCTGAAAGTAAAGGAAGCAAAGGGTCAGCTGAAGGAAAGGGAAAGGAAAAGTGATACCCAATTGTCCTATCAAGCACCAGTTCAAGTGGAAACCAGTCAGATGGGTGGCAGATAAATAATAAATAGTTATGATAGAATAAGGTTACCAGACAGTCCCCGGATTTACAAATCAGTCCCCATACAAAATCTATTGAAATCTATTGAAGTTGAAAAGAGTCCCTGGATTCATTGAAAAAAATCTGGTAACCTTATATAGAATGTAGAGATGCAGTACAATTTTGTTTGATCTGCTTTCTGAAGTGCACTGATTGAATTGCAGCTGCCAGTCAAAAGATGCACTACTTAGGATTTTGCAATGCACATGGAAATATTTCCCTTATGCAAAAGATACCTTCAAAAACCACACTTTAGGAAGGAGTGCACTGAAAAGCCTTGGAAAGTGTGCAATTTAGAATGAAATGTTTTATTCTTTTCAAGAAGTACAGACAAAAGTCATAGATTCCAAATGTAGGCATTATGTGTGGGGGGCCTCTTTAAATGAGCATAAAATGAGACATAAAGAACCAGAAACATTGAAAGGGGACAGATATTTTAAATGGGTGGAATTAGGTTGCTCAGTTGATGCACCATTTCAGAGATGTGTTAAGGATGCTCAACGGGGACCAACCAAATGGAGACAAATGAAGGAGAAGGCATAGAGGCTGGGATATGGCTATTATATTTCAAATATTTTTGAAATCATGGTCGGATTGGATAACAGGTTGTGGAATTTAGTGGAGGGACTGATTTTTACAAAATGATTTGGGAAAAATTTGGGAATTTGATTGCATGGTTTATATTAATTTTCAATATTCTGTCCAATTAGAAATTCTTCCTCCTATGTTGTCTACATAGGTGAGCATGAAGAATAAATTGTCATTTCAGGAATTATAGAACTAAGTTAAAAAATATCACCTACTGCAGATACACATGCACACAAACACACAAACATATATATGCCCTATTGCCTACACACACACACACACACACACACACACACACGGGCTGAAATGCTTTGGCCAACACCAAAAAGATACTATTCTATTGCGGTTATGATTATTTTGTTCTTACTTGGGCCATCTTGTACATGGACAGGATTGTAGCCATGTGAATATATAAATCAGAGTTTGGTCCACCAATGACTGCTATTGAAGTGCTTCCAGCATCACATTTATAGTTAGGGATGAGTGTTCCTTGCCCAGAAAGAAGTTCCATGGAGGCTTGGTAAGTCCACCTTGCACTGAAATGGCTGTTATAGATGTGGAAGCCAAGAGTGACATTGGGTAAGAGCTTGGGGTTTTCATTGATCTCCTTTACTGCAAGTGCCAAGGCCAGGATATGCTGGTAGAGTTGTGTCAATGGCCTGGAATGAGAGCTGCGTATGGCATAACAGTGCATCTTTGCAAAAATAGGTTGTATCCCCCACAGCCCAGGGAACCGTCTGGCTATATTGACACACAAACCTGGACATTTGGCTTCCCTGAACAGTACTTTTGGTGCTGCTAACTAACCCAATCTATGCATAGATGAATGCACAACACTCCCTCCAGCCACAAACTGGTTTGGGTAAAACTCAGAAAGGGAAGTGTGCTTTAATTTTGTACATATAAAACAACAACAACACATGACTGAATTATCCAATGAATGACTCTGGATACAAATATAGAGCATGCATGAGAGAGACTTCATAAAATCAAGTTATATCCTCCCCCCACAATTTTATTGTTCTAATTGCAATCACCAATATGACAGCCATTTGAAACAGAGAAAGCAAATCTTCTACTGAGATGCTACAATGATATTTGGAAGTTTTACAGCTATTTCACAAAACAGAATACGACTTAGGGCCCAATTTTAACCAGGAATGTGTTTCTTTGTTCACAGAATGTAAGCAATTGTTTCTGCCAACTCTGCTACTATTATTATTAATGTTGCTGCCAATATCTGGCTATCCAATCATACAGGCATTGACTAAAGTTCATCGGAAAATCACTTCCAAGCCTGAGTGATTAATGATTCCTCACATATTTGATAAAAACCAAAGTAGAAACCCAGAGACTTCCATTTAAAATAACCAGAATGCCCTAACAGAGTAAATGTAATTTCTGCTATTTATATTGCCATGTGATAAAGTTGAAATGGCTAAATTCTAGATCTGGAACATCTTTATAGGCAAAGATTCCGAAGCAAAGGTTGACACAGATTGAAGAAAGCATTTTGAGATATCATATCTTCTCCAACCCCTTACAAAGTACTAAAAAGGAGAAGATTAGTGGAAATCACCACCACAGTTCATTATCACCATGTAGTAAATGCATAAATATACTCATAACACATAGAATCATAGAATCTTAGAACTGGAAGGGACCCAAGAGTAATCCAGTCCACCACCCCCCCCGCAATCAATGCAATTCCTTACAAAGTGTGATCGAAAAGTTCAGGAGAGGGAGGGTTCTCGAAGGTCAATATACTCGAAGCTATATAGATTTGCGACATAATGCCAGCAATGATGATGTCTCCAGACTGATAATATTGGTGAAGAATTGGAAGTGGGTCCCTGAGAGCACATTGATGAATAGGAGGCTTGCACACATAGGAGTCAGCAATACTTATATTAATACTGGATATAGCACCATCTTGAATGTACGGTTTTACGAAACGATTAACCTCTTTGCACATTATCAACAGAGCATTCCTGGTTAGAAAATTCTCACTGGAACATCCATGCAAATTTGGTCTGCTCAGTGCAAAGAAATCAGTGATCAGTCTGAGAGTGCCTTGTGTCTAGCAACCTTGAATGGCACAGGGGCTATTCATGGCATCTTCTAGCCTTGGTTCCTAGTTTGCATGTGGCTGCTGTATGATTCCCCTGGGATGGAGAGAAGAAGCCGAAGTGACTATGATTAACTTCATAATCAGAGGAGAGATAATTACCAGTTTTGAGTTGTAGGTTTTCTATCAGATCGCAACAGAAAACCATGTTTCCCTTATCATAGCCAAAGCATCACCTAGAGGTGCAAAATTTCGAACAAGGCATAGCTATCCCTATAGAGGAAAAAAGGCATGGGCAATAACGTTAACGCAAAAGCATTCTAAAGACATGAAAGCTTTGATGGGTGAACAGGACACATTTGATGCTATAGATATGTTGTAACTCTTCATGTCTCACTGGAACGGCAAGGAACACCAGATCTTTGCAGTGTAAGGAGTAATTGATCAGACTGAGAGAACATTAAGTGTCAGCCCAAGCTTGAATGTATAGTTAAAGCCATGGTTTTCCCAGTAGTGATGTATGGAAGTGAGAGCTGGACCATAAAGAAGGCTGTTCACCGAAGAATTGATGCTTTTGAATTATGGTGCTGGAGGAGACTCTTGAGAGTCCCATGGACTGCAAGAAGATCAAACACATCCATTCTTAAGGAAATCAGCCCTGAGCGGTCACTGGAAAGACAGATCGTGAAGCTGAGGCTCCAATACTTTGGCCACCTCATGAGAAGAGAAGACTCCCTGGAAAAGACCCTGATGTTGGGAAAGATGGAGGGCACAAGGAGAAGGGGACGACAGAGGACAAGATGGTTGGACAGTGTTCTCGAAGCCACAAACATGAGTCTGACCAAACTGCGGGAGGCAGTGGAAGACAGGAGGGCCTGGCGTGCTCTGGTCCATGGGGTCACGAAGAGTCGGACCCGACTAAACGACTAAACAACAACAACAACAAGCTTGAATATAACAGGGGATATTAACAGCTTCATTGAGCCTTTGTTCATCGTTGGCATGTGGCTACTTGAATTTTCCTGGGATTTGGAGAAGAATCAGTTATTTTTATGAACTTGGTGATAATAGTAGGAGAAATAATTTCCCTCAGTAACATTGCGCACAAAAATATGTTTAGCACATCACTGACATTGCCCCCACACCCAAAATAAGACTTGGAGATATAAGTGGAGTAAAATATTTATTTGTTAAAATATAAAAAGTCAGAGGAACGGTGAATAAAACTCAAAACAATTTGCTCATCAAAGTATGGGTGAAATCTTTACTAAATCTAGTAGGGACACATCCCTCCATCTTTCTGGGCTTGTCACACAACCTCAAGCTGTGGCTCACCAACTAAGGATAGGGAGGAAATGATTCCCTCCTTGGTACTTGAGACTCGATTTTGAATTGGCACTATTAGGAGGCGCCATTGAGCAGTGCACATGCAAGACCGCCATAGTTGATTTTGTGGGGAGCAATAACACAACTCCTTGCCAAGGGACCCCAGATACACACTATTACATGCACACATCTCAGCTAGGGAACCAAACTGATTCAGAAAGGAATGACACAGGAGTCCAACTTTGAACTTTTATCAAGCCTCCTGAGACTGTTTCCACTGAAATTGTTCTGCAAGGTTGCAGGGGTTTAGAGGATTGAGGTTGAATCCTGACAAGACAGAAGTACTGTTTTGCAGTGACAGGGGGCGGGTGGCTGTGGGGGACTCCCTAGTCCTGAATGGGGTAACTGTGCCCCTGAAGGACCAGGTGCGCAGCCTGGGAGTCATTTTGGACTCACAGCTGTCCATGGAGGCACAGGTCAATTCTGCGTCTAGGGCAGCTGTCTACCAGCTCCATCTGGTATGCAGGGTGAGACCTTACCTGCCCGCAGACTGTCTCGCCTGTGGTGAATGTTCTAGTTAACCCATGCTTGGACTACTGCAATGCACTCTACGTGGGGCTACCTTTGAAGGTGACCTGGAAACTGCAACTAATCCAGAATGCGGCAGCTAGACTGGTGACTGGGAGTGGCCGCCGAGACCATATAACACCGATCTTCAAAGACCTACATTTGCTCCCAATACATTTCTGAGCACAATTCAAAGTGTTGGTGCTGACCTTTAGAGCCCTAAATGGCCTCAGCCCATTAGACCTGAAGGGGCATCTCCACCCCCATCGTTCAGCCTACACTCAGCAAGAAGTGAGCTTGCAGGGAACCAGGCAGAGGGCCTTCTCAGTAGTAGCGCCTGCCCTGTGGAATGCCCTCCCATCAGATGTCAAGGGAATAAACAACTATCCGAGTATCAGAAGACATCTGAAAGCAGCCCTGTTTAGGGTAGTTTTTAATGTTTGAAGTTTTATTATGCTTTTAAGGTTCTGTTGAAAGCCACCCAGAGTAGCTGGGGAAACCCAGCCAGGTGAGCAGGGTATAAATAATAAATTGTTGTGTTGTTGTTGTTGTTGTTGTTGTTGTTGTTGTTGTTGTTGTTGTTGTTGTTGTTGTTATATTTAACTCAATCAGAGGTCAGAATTGAGGTTTCCTGTGATGCCCTTCATTCTTAATCCAAGTTTGGATGAACATCTGTCAGGGATCCTTTTGCTGTGATTACTACATTAGACCCTGTCCAACTCTTCAATTATATGAGTCTATATTCATTAAAGTTCCCCAATGTTCAACATTATCCCCATTCCACTGATAGAAAGGATCCAGAAGGGAGTGTCTCAATTCTAATGTCACACTATTGAGTAACACATGATTTAATCTCAAATATTTATTTAAACGTGCCGTATAGAATTGAACAGACAGACTTGTTAATTATTTTAATTCTTTCTTATGTTTAGCTGCTCTTTGCTATTCAGATCAGGTCTCAGTAAAATGACATAGCATTTTGGGGAAAAGATGCAGCTCAGTAATCCAAAACTGGAGGACAAAATGGAGAAGATCTCCACAGCCACCATGTACTTCCCCTTGGTACTCAGATACGTGGGAACAAAGGACAGCCATACCGTGCAAAAAATCAACATGCTGAAGGTGATGAACTTGGCTTCATTGAAAGTGTCTGGCAACTTTCTAGCTAAGAAGGCCACCGTGAAGCTGACAATGGCCAGGAGACACAGGAAGCCCAACACACAGTAAAGCATGATAGTCGACCCTTCATTGCATTCAAGCACAATTTCTTTCGGCATTGAGTGTTTGTCAAAGTCTGGGAATGGGGGAGTGGTTGCCAGCCACACACTACAGATTGTGGCTTGAATCAGGGAGCAGGATAGGACTATGAAGATGGCTAATTGTTTCCCCACCCATTTCCTTATCCTGGACCCTGGCTTCGTGGCCATGAAAGCTAGAACCACAATGGTGGTTTTGGCCAATATGCAAGAAACTGCCACAGAGAAGATTATGCTAAAAATTATTTGTCGAAAGAGGCAGGTCACAACCTCCGGTTGTCCAATGAACAGCAGAGCAGAAAGGAAGCAGAGCAGGAGGGCGAGGAGGAGAGTGTAGGTGAGGCTCCTGTTGTTCGCTCTGACTATGGGTGTGTCCTTGTTCTTCATAAAGATTCCAAGCACAAAAGCTGTGATGCAAGAAAAGGAGACAGCAACAGTGTCCAAGCTGATCCCCAGAGGCTCTTTGTGAGAAAGGAAGCTGATGGTTTTTGGAAGGCATGTATCCTGACTAATGTTTGGATATTGATCTCCAGGACATTGAAAGCAATCATCCATATCTGGAATCAGAATACAAAGAACATAGCATGCATAAATGAGAATCTCAGCCCTTGCACCGTGCATCAATTCATTTATTTCTTCCTTTGCAAGAGTGTTGGTAGAAGAAAAATATCAAAGTTAATCTTGCAGTAGGAAAGGTATATATCCCTGTTCCCAGATACAGGGGTATGTTCAGGCCTTGTGTTTTAAGGGGATGATGAAATATTTTTAAAAATGCATTTTCAGAAGGTTTGAAAGTGTTTTAGATATTCATACACCTCAGACTTCATACTTTCTATATCACATTTCTGTGCATGTGCAGTTTTAAAAATATTTATATGTTTATATTCAAATTTTGAAAACTGGAGTTGCAAATCTCCTTGAAGCATCATCCGAGGGGGTGATGATGTGTTATGTTGTCTTGTACAGAGAAAAGGGTGGTAATTAGATTCTGTTTGCTTTTAAAAACTGATGTGGATAAGCAAGGTCATAGCTGTTCAATTTGATGAGCTACGGATTGGATCAACTATCTATATGAAATTTCTTACCTTTCCAGTTTGAGATTTTCCCTTCTGGACATGGAAAGCAATCATAGCAGCAAAATGGCTCCCCTTCTTTCTTGGTCCTACTATAACCTGGATGGCAGTGGTCATTACACATGGAAAGGGGCTGTGACTGTGCATAAAAGAAATAACAATGTGCTTATATTGAGATCCTTTATTATGGAAACTTTATCTCAGTCTTCTCTATCCATTTAAGAAATGGCTTCACAATGGGGTTGTGTAATAACATCAGTTCCAGAAGGCATGTCCGGCCCATTGAGAGATGTGACAGGAAAGATCAGGGAATGGATTTGACCCAATGAATTAAAAGCCACCTTCACCCTCTGAAATATCCCCAAATTGGAATGAGATTTATACCAGCATAGGAACTCATCTAAATCTCTACTGTGAAAGAGGGGAACATTGAAAGGATAGAGGATTGCAAAAAGTGCTCTTCAGCCACACCAGTGAGAGTCTAGGATGGCTTTAGATGGGTGGTTGAATCGTCATCAGATTTTCTCTACTACCAGCAAACTTTGACTAGAACAATGAAAAGGCCAAAGGACATTGCATAGCAATAAAGTTCCAGCATTATGCAAGGTGAATGTTTTGGTTCAAAAGTATGATTTCACTGGGGACAGTGAACTACAACCATTTGAGTATCTAGATAACTCACTTCTTGAGTATTGAGGAAATTTATAAATGCACCCTGAAATATGCAAGGACTGTACCTGGTTAAATTGTTTGGGCCAGATGATGAGATCCTCATGAATGGTGAAGACGTTGTCCTGGGAGGTCAGAGCATCTTTCTTATCTTGGAGAGTCGGAGGGTCTATCTTTCCAACTTTAACCCTGAAGAAGGTCTGGTTTGGGAATGTGACCCAGTTTATAATGTCAAAGCCAGCAGCTAGTTCCCCATTTTGATCAAAGGACACCATTTCCCCCACACTGTTGTTAAATGAAATACTTCTGAGAATACGGTGGAGCTAAATTATGAGGAAGGGAAATCGTAAGTGTGTAAAGGTGCAAAACATGGAACTATGAAATATGGTGATAAAATATTTTACTTGGAGTATTCAGATTGCGTTCCCTTAAAAGTCTTTATATAGGCCAATGACATCAACAGTAACAATAAATCACCTAGTATTCCAGATGAGCTCCATTTTTACCCAACAATGCCTCTGGGATGATACTGTACATTCCTCTTCTAAATAAGTCATTCTCAGAGAAAGTTGTGACTACCATACTGCTCATGGAAGTACGGACAACTCTTATAGCGATGGTTGAATTACATTTTAAAGCAGGGGGGTGGGAAACTGAAAGAACTCTCCTCTCCTTTGAGTTCCATTACAAAGCTTTACCATCACTACTTATAGTCAAACTACTGTTCAGCTTTTTATAACTTGCAATGAGCAGGGTTTTGGTTTTTTTTATATAGAAGAAAGTCATTTCTTCAACCACCATTTAAATGCCAGAACTCTATCCTTATTAATAATGCAAGTTTCTGAACCATCTAAGCCAGGGATAGTCAACCTTTTTATACCTACTGCTTCTAATGTATCTTTCTTGATGGAAAAATTTCCTTACCACCCACCAGTGCTTGTTGGAAGGAGGATTCAGCTTGTGCCATAAAACTCCCTTCCGCCCACCTAGAATCCTGAAACGCCCACTAGTGGGCGGTAGGGACCAGGTTGACAACCCCTGATCTAAATGATGCTGTTGCACAAAATAGATGGTGGTATCTTCCATCTGATCAGGCCATTATGATCAGGCCATCACCTGCCACTGTTGTGGCTCCAGAAGCTTCCACCTTCCACCACGTGACATTCCTGTGTATCTGAATTGTGATAAATAGCTGGCATGCAAACTATGTGCTATTGCATAGACAGCATTGTAGATGCTGTAACTATGAGCAGTCATGCCCATTTCAAACACAGAAACAGGAAGCATCTCCAGCCTCTCATTCCCAGAACACCTTTTCCAGTCCATCTTGTGTGCCGCAGAACTGGGAAATGAACAGTCAAATGATTCTTCCCAGAACTCCCTGATGAAGCCATCTTCTTCTACTGAAGCAGGGTTTCTGTTCTGAAGAAATGTGTGGAAAAGCAGCAGCTCCTCTGAATGAACTGAAAGGGACAAAGCACCATGGAGAAAATGTATGTCCCAATCTCTTTGGAAGGGGAATGATGTGAAATCCATCTGGGCTGTCATAATACAAATTTTAGCCATTGTCCTCCATGGCATATTCTCCATTTCTGCAATCTGGGGCATGACTCTCAAAACCACCATGGTCTGAATTTCTCCATGCACAAGCACAACATGGGCAGTACTTGACATAACGACATTGAATGTCTTAACGCCTTCTCCTACCATGTCTCCAAAGCCACTGGAAGAAGTTAGTTTGGGGAATTTTTCTATGAAGTCGAAGCAGATGCCACCCTGGGAAAGCAGAGGAAGTATGTTCTCTATAAAGTTCTCTGTGTTGTCGTCATCCTGGGAAACAACTCCAATCCACGTCCAGGAGAAATGCAGAAGTAAGTGGAGAATTTCCTTGTACTGAAAAGCACCATTTGGGAACATCCGGTGGAAGAAGACAGCCTGAGTTTCACTATTCATGACTGGAGAAGAGCCATATATCAGCTAGTTTTGAGAAGGTAAGAGAAGAGAAACATTTCTCGCTTTGTGAGTATAGAGACATGACAAATTGTGCTTTCCCCCTCAAATTGTTTTACCCTTGAATACCAAAACCAATCCAATACTAAATATCTATAAAGAAAGATTGATATGGATGTAATGAATCAGATATATAATCTTAGAAATCCATTCCTCACCCACCACTACCCGGCCATTTTGCCCGCAAAAAATACATCAAGGCTTCCCTTCCAACCCCACACAACTGCTAAGCTCAGATAATGGTGATAACTAAGTAGGTCAAGTCGTCTGCTGTTTGCAAACTGTCTTTCCATTGGTGTGCCAGTTTTTATTCCTATTCTTTATAAGGCAACTATCTGAATAATCACTGGGTGATTGAAGACATTCAATATTTTATCTCTCAGAGCTTTTGTACATTATAGAAGAAATAATTTCTGAATTTTTAACAATAACAAATGAACTTCCGCAAAACTTGGGGTTCCACACATTCAGATGTTATTGAAATCTAGCACACCAGGCAGAGACTTGGCTAATCACAAGCAAAAGAAAACAAAAAAAAGTGTACAATGTTCAGCAAAGTGTTCAGGGTTTTTTGTTTTTGTTTTTTAAAAAACTAGTCACACAGCTACATATGACTCTGGTGGCTACATGGCTATATAAGCTAGAAAAAGTTTCCACATTCAACATATTAGATGGGTAAAACATCTCTGGAACTGAAATTGTGCTATATTTAGGCGGCCTTTGAAAATTTAGCTAATGGTCCATCAAAGAAGAAAAAGGGAGTAGAAAACTTCCTTGGGTCACTGAGCCATGAGACCTTATCAATTTTTGTAACTTTGGGTACAAAAATGCATAAGATGGATAAACCACAAGGTTTATTTTATTTCAATAATATTCTGAATGTGTCTATCTATTTCATTCACAACTTTTCCAGTCTGCAAGATGCATCAAGATGGAGGTGAATGGCATTCAAATGACTTGTTCAACTTAGAGGTGCTTCACACACACATGTCTTACTTGTGGCATCTTGTACATGCTCAGGATAGTTGCCATGTGAAAACAGACATTAGAGTTTGGTCCCCCGATGACTGCTACTGGAGTATTCTCAACATCACACTTGTAGTTAGGGATGAACTTGGCCCGTCTAGAGAGAAGTTCTATGGAGGCTTGATAGGTCCAGCTGGCACTGAAATGACTGTTATAGATGTGGAATCCAAGGGTGACATTGCGCAAGATTTGGGGGTTGGCATTGATCTCCTTCACAGCAAATGCCAAGGCCAGGATGTGCTGGTAGTTCTGAGTCAGGACCCTTTATCAAGTGTCATATGGTGAGAGTCATGTGTTACATTTTACACCATCGGCTTCAGTTCATCACATTCACAACATTTCAATTCAGTGTATATTTAATTAACATATTGCACATGAATTGCACATAAGGCCAAGGTCCAAGTATTTTAAACAATGACCTCCAACTTCAAACATCATCTCATTTACAAGCATACAGTCATTGTGTTGCAAACAGAAGCAACAGCAGCAATAGAAATTTGCAGCACAACTATACAGGCCAATGGGAATGAAGAAGGCATTATATGACACTCTGACCTATCTTTCCATGGCTGCATTAGTGCCTACTCCTTAAGCCCTATCCAGGCATGCCACTTCACTGAACAGCAAAAACTGCAAGGTTCTCAGCGAAGGCAATGAGATTAAGATCTATTTTTTTATTATTGATGTAAACCTCTAAAATGTATTATGTATAATTAAGTTTTTGTGTCTATCTTCAGTATATTTTACTTTATTGCTATGGCTAGTTGCAGCTGCAAATAAAGATTCTTCTGATCTGATCATGTGAAATAGAACTGATCAAGCAAGCTAGAGTCCCTGATGTTTTTCTCATTGCCCTCTTGAAACTCTACTTCAAGCTTCAGAAACAGTTAATCCTGGACAAATATTTTCTTTCGTCAAGACTCCTCAGAGCATCACTCTTCCTAAACTCTTGGAAATCAGCAGCTCTCACAACATCTGGCTTTAATGTTGATGAAGAAACCCTGAAATATTTCATTGAAACTCAAGACATTACATATAGTATCCCTCTTTATATCAGTTCCAAGAAAAGTCCCAAACGTTTAGCATCAAAATGGAAAGATAGTGATCATCTCTATGAAGCACAATTGAAAGCAATATGCTGTCCAGACTACTACGTAATGAGAAAATGATTAATCTGTAGTTTGCTCATCCTTGCATTAAAAAGAGGGACAGAGATTTGAGATATCCTCAGTAATAATCCCCAAAACTAACTGACTGACCCTAAAGACAATCAATAAAGCAATATGCACTTCCAACAGTTTGTTCCCAAATCCCTTACAAAAGAGCAGCATGACTTGGAATAGTATCATTAAAACACTATGATATGGCTTTAAAGCAACATACATGTGGTCATTGGAAAGTTCCTGAGCCGGATGTTGTTCAAAGGTTATGGTGCTTGAAGATATGTAGATCTGGGAAATAATGCCAGCGATGATGAGGTCTCCCGACTGATAATATTTGTGAATTATAGGAACAGGTTCTTTGATAGAACATTGAGGAAGAGGAGCAAGCATGCATATCCCCTGGGACAGCAGTAGGAACACCACCACCCCAAATACTACCATCTTGCAGAGAGTTTAATGGTAGACACCAAGCCATCTGCTCTGTGATTCTTATTCAGCGGAATTTGAATGATGACTCACCCAGCTGATTCAAGGGCAAACAATACAGAATAAAGAATAGGTGGCCATTCAGAGCTATGTCTATAGGCCCAGCTCTGAGTGACTTCTAGATATTAGTAACATCTCTTAGTCTTTGATTGTTATTTTGCATGGGACCAGTAGACTGCCCCAAGGATAGGGGGAAGAAGTACAAATAATGGTGATTAATTTGATAATTGCAGGTCTGTCGAGAACTTAATCTGATTCATTGTTTCTCTGCAATATTGCAAAAGAAAACATGTTTTTCACATCTCAGCTAAAGTCTTCTCTGGAAAATCCTCAGTGGAAGGAAGTTTTAACTTGTTATAGTTACAAATGTGCTCACAACTGAGGTCTTAAAAAGAAAAACAACACAGGCATGTAACTGGTTTGAACTATATTTAATCATTGAGGTGGAATTAACTTTTGCAGAAGTTCCAAATGGGCCCTTAATTTGAAAACTTGAATGTTTTAGAATTCAAATGAAAAACCACATTTGGTTTGTGGTGTCACTGCATCTGGGGGGAGGCAGCCAATAGAGCTTCTTGTGCCACCATGCCCACTGATAAGATGTCTGGCACATGGGCTCTGTCTGGATGAAGTGGGCAAGGCCTGGAAACAGACCAGAGGGGGGAATCTTCCTCTATGACCCACCCTGCAGATGTATTTTACTTTTAAAATTAATTACCCGCCCTTCACCATGACGTTACAGCAAGTTGGAACAAATAGAAAATAGAATTTTAAAATAGATACAAAAGAGTAGAATTTCAACATCTCCAGTTTGTCCTCCTGTCTCCAGCTGATCCAGCCTTTCATGGATAACACATGCTTTGAATATGAACAGGGAAATGCTTCCCTTAAAAAAAAACCTGGAGATGTCTGGACTGTGTTTCCTAGTAGTCATGTTTGATGCTCCTTGTGGTCTTCACCGCAAAAGAGAGAGAACGCTGAAGATACTGCGAGTCATTAGGAGAAATTGAGAAGTCCAAGCTGATTTCATGGAAAGCTGTTGTGATCCAGACTTTTGCCCCTATTTCCTTCTCATACACACTGTGTATTGAGCAGGATACAATGATTTCCATTACATTGGTTACATAGCAAAGAAACATCCTGACTTGTCTTCAGAGGAGGAAAGGTTCACTTGGGCTGATTGGGTTATTAAAATGATTCTAATTACTTGCTTTCAATGTTTTGGATAAGGCAACGCAAATCCCTCTGCTGTGGCTCAGGCCTTAAGCAACTCAGGCCTGCGACGCATGTCTCAAACTTCAACACTTGCACACTGACATCAGCAGAAGTCATGTAAATCTTTTCCAGAGTACAAAACTTAAACAGACTGACAAATACTCACCTTTTCTCCACACAAGCTATTATAGCAACAATTATGGATTATTTTTTCTGGAAGTGAAATAAGTAGACAGTTGCTTCTGTTGATTAAAAATATAAGGTTTTGATCCAGACAGTTTTAGTAGTTTAGCCTATTTCACTCGAAGATAAGTACTATTATGAGTCTGAATCCAGAAACATATATTTTCTTTTGTCTGGATATTTAGAAGTCAATTAAACATAAATATTGTACATTAGTGAGACTATTCTATGTTTCATTTCTTTCAAACAGGCTATTGTAAATATGAGTAAGTTTAGATCCAAACCACAGTTCACATTGTTTTTTATCTACAGTAAATAAATAATAAAGAATGCAACAGCAACATAGGTCTCAGTCCAATAAATTACAGCACAATTTAGCCCATGTGTATTATTTTTCTTTATTAGATTCCTAGACTACCCTTCATCTGAAGATCACAGGGTGGTTTACAGTATAAAAACATAAAAATACATACCATAATAACAAAGCCAATACACTCCCCCTCAGTATAAAAGGCCACAGGAATGAGTTATTCCTCCCTGGCTTAATTCCTGTCACTTACACATTGCTAATTTAAAATGGACCAGGGCCAAATAATTTAGAATATTTCATTGTTTTGTTCTTCTTAGCTGTTCCTTGTTGTTCAACTCAGGTCTCAACAGAATGATATAGAGCTTTGGAGAAAAGATACAAACCAGTAACCCAGCACTGGAGGCCAAGATGGAGAAAATCTCCACGGCAACCATATATTTCCCCCTTGTGCTGAGATAGGTTGGGACAAAGGTCAACCAAACACTGCAAAAGACCAACATACTGAAGGTGATAAACTTGGCCTCATTAAAACTATCAGGCAACTTACGGGCTAGGAAAGCAACACAGAAGCTGACAGTGGCAAGCAAACCCATGAAGCCCAAGATGCAGTAAAACATGGTGACTGAGCCCTCATTACATTCTAGTATAATTTCTTTAACAACTGAGTGCATGTTGAAATCTGGGAATGGGGTAGAGGTTGAGAGCCACACCGTACAAATAGTGCTTTGAATCAGGGAGGAGCCAAGAACAATGGAAACAGCCAGTCTCTTCCCCAACCATTTCCTCATTCGGGATCCAGGCATGGTGGCCTTGAAAGCTAGAACGACAATGGTGGTTTTGGCCAGAACACAAGACACAGCTACCGTGAAGATAATGCCAAAAGCAGTTTGTCGAAGAAGGCATGTCAGCGTTTTTGGTTGGCCAATGAAGAGCAAAGCACAAAGGAAGGAGAGCAGGAGGAACATGAGGAGAGTGTAGGTGAGATTCCGGTTGTTGGCTTTGACAATGGGAGTGCCCTGGTGCTTAACAAAGATGCCAAGCACTAAAGCTGTAATGAATGAAAAGGAAAGAGCCAATATTGCCAAAATCACCCCCAAAGTTTCTTCATAAGACAGGAAACTTATGACTTTTGGAATGCATGAATCCTGGGCATTATTTGGATACTGATCCTCTGGGCATTGCAAACAGTCATCCATGTCTGGAAAAGAAAACATAAGGTTTGAAATATGAAGCCCTGTTTACAGCGGAATAATCAAGAATAAAGAAATAATAATAATCACTAGTTGGGGTAGCCAATATTAATTCTACAAAACCTAGAAAGATGTGTTCTTGGTAGATGTATGACAAACATATCTCTGTCTTTCTTATGCAATTATATATTCAGGATACTGTACTCAGAGATCATAGATATGGAACCTAGTTGTGGATTCCACTCAGAAGGGGATACTAGCCCTGGAAATTCCATCCAGTTCTGTAAAAAAAGGGGGGAGAGCATTCCACAGATGGGGAGCCACTGCAGAGAAGACCTGTTCTCATGTTACCACCCTCCTGACCTCTCGAGGAGAAGACGCACAAAGGAGGGCCTCAGAAGATGATCTCAGGGTCCAGGCAGGTTCATATGGGAAGAGGCAGTCCTTGAGGCATTGCGATCCTGAGCCATTTAAGGTTTCATAGGCCAAAACCACCACTTTGAATTGGGCCCGGAAACTAACTGGTAGCCAGTGCAGTTGGACCAGGATCGGTGTAATATGCTCAAACCGTCTTGTTCCCTTGAGCAACCTGGCTGCTGAATTCTGCACTAGCTGAAGTTTCTGAACCATCTTCAGAGGCGGCCCTACGTATAACGCACTGCAGTAATCTAACCTAGAGGTTACCAGAGCATAGACAACAGTAGTTAGGCTATCCCTGTCCAGATAGGGGCGTAGCTGGGCCACCAGACGAAGCTGGGTCACTTTGCACTACCCATGCAAAGTAAAATTAAATAACACAGCATGTGCAAAGAGATAGTTAAACATCTTGAGATTAAGTCATATGTGAAAGTTTTCCATTATACTACTTACCCTTCTGGTTTGAGATCTTCCCTTCTGGACAGGGAAGGCAATCATAGCAGCAGAATGGCTCCCCTTCCTTCTTGGTTCGACTATAACCCAAATGGCAATTGTCATTACAAAGAGAAAGGGGCAGTGCCTGTAGATAAAATCATAGAAACATATATGCTATAAACATGGTGTCCCCAGACTGACTCCAACATCTGCATCCCTTATGTGGTCCATGCAATTAGGACAACTGTATGAGCAGGGTCTTCATTGCACCAAGTCCCTATAAATAGATAGCCATATACATATGTAAACAAACATGTTCACATCTGCCACGCCACATGCAAACATGGCGGATACAATTAGCAATAGCACAGTTTGTGGCATGCTCCAAAGGGTGGGAGCCTACCTGCCAGTGTATAAATGAAGATGCAAAGGAAGATGACTGCAGACAGATGTTTTGCCATGACACTTTTTAGATAATGGGCCTGAACTGTACCTGGTTAAATCTGCTGGGCCACACAATTGCATCCTCATGAATGGTGAACTGTTTGCCCAAGGCGGCTTGTGGGTCTATCCCACCAACTCTTACTTGAAGAATGGACTGGTTTGCGAGTGTCACCCAGTTCATTATATCAAATGCAGACTCCAGTTCTCCATTTTGGTTGAAATAAACTTTTTCCCCAGCACTATTATTAAAGACGCTACTTCTCACCCAGTGGCTGAGCTAAATTCAGGAGGGGGAAAGAGAATTGGAATAGAAGGGTAATTAATAGCTATATAGGTAAAGATAAAGGACCCCTGGATGGTTAAGTGCGGCGACTATGGGGTGTAGCGCTCGTCTCGCTTCAGGCTGAGGCAGCCAGAGTTTGTCTACAGATAGCTTTCCAGGTCATGTGGCCAGCATGACTAAAGTGCTTTTGGCACAACAAAACACCGTTACGGAAACCAGAGCGCATGGAAATGCTGTTTACCTTCCCACCACAGCAGTACCTATTTATCTACTTGCACTGGTATGCTTTTGAACTGCCAGGTTGGCAGAAGCTGGGACAGAGCAACGGGAGCTCACCCTGTCGCACGGACTTGAACTGCCAACCTTTTGATTGGCAAGCCCAAGAGGCTCAGTGGTTTAGAACACAGCGCCACCCATGTCCCCAAATTTAACTAGATATAGCAGGTTGATGATGAGGTTTCCCATTTGAGGGATATGAGGAATGGGTCCTTCAACAAAGGGTTTATAAAGACTAGTAGTAGATGCAATTGTAGTTATCAAGCACTAAAAGCCCCAGATCTCCACCATCTCCTTTGTCATCACCTTCATTCCATCAAGAAGAATGCGTAACAACCACACATCACAAGAAAAGGAAGAAGGAAGGGTTACAGCCTTTCAAGCAGCCTTTACATCTTATGAACAAGTAAGGCTTGTTACTACATTTTTGTTTAGAATAAAGGAGGGTTATGCTCCTCCAACTGAAGGGATTTTTAAAGAGGTTTGAAGAATTCACAGGGGATAAGGCTGTCAGTGGCTGCTGGCCATCATCTCCATGTTCTGCTTCCATGGTTGAAGGCAGGGTGCCTCTTTTCTAGGAATCAAAATTGGGGTGAGCCCTGTTGCAATCAGGTCCCATGGGCATCTGGCTGGACATTGTGAGAAGAGGATGTTGGAGTAGATGGGTCATTGGCCTGATCCTGCAGGATCTTCTTATGTCCTCAAGTAAGTGAATGCAGACAAATGACCTTCTGTATATGCTTTCTTTGTATATTACATTACTGTAATTGGGAATTTACTGAATTTCAGCAAGATTTTATATGGTGCATCTTTTCATGAAAAACAATTATACAAAAGACACAGGCCATTCTGCAGCAGCTGCCATTTGGCATTAAATAAAACTCCTGCTGCAAACTCCTGTTAGTGAGATGAACGGCCTGTCCCCATTCAGGATGAGTCCTCACTGAGCTCCCTGGCAGCTTCTACTGACAGACGTAAAACAGATTCATAAAACAGGGAATCATGTTTTTAACAAGACATGTAATTTGGTCTTTAGATGCGAACCACTAATAATAATAATAATAATAATAATAAAATTACCTATTCAGGTTGAGTAAGTTAAAAAGTTATAACACGATTAGGAAATAGAGGATATAACAAGAAACAAAATTTAACGTGGTAGACCACTAGTCGAGAAGGAGAGAAGTCATAGGCTTGTTGGAGCCAAAAGGTGTGTTAATGAAAATATAATGTGATGTAATGATAATATATGTAAAAAATAATAATAATTGTTATATAGAAAAAAGATGCTAACCACAGTTGGTGAGAACAGAAGCTTTTCAGACACTCTGGATTCTTCCCCTTTTTATTATTTCCAAGGGTATGGGGAGCATTCCTGCATTATTGCGCTCCTGATCTTACCTTCCACACCTGTTGATTCCAAATCTTCAGCCATCCTCCATCCACGATTGCTCTGTGTTTGAATTGAGATGAGTGTACGGCATGCAAGGCATGTGCCACAGCATAGACTGCATTGTAGATGCTGTAGCTGTGGCCAGTCATGCTCGTTTGGAAAATAGACCCCGGAAGAGTCTCCAGCTTCTCCTCCCCTGTGCAAATATTGCCATCCTGCATATTTTCCCCAGAGTCAGGGAAATAGCACGCAAATGCCTTTTCCCAGTATACCTTCATAAAGCCATCTTCTTTTTCCAAGATGGGATTTCTCGTCTGAAAAAATTCCTGGAATCCCAAGACCTCCTTTGAGTGAATTGTGAAGGATAGAGCACCATGGAGGAAGTCAATGTCCAGATCTCTTTGAAAGGGAAGTGATGTGAAATCCATCTGGACTGTCATGATCCAAACTTTCCCTTTAGCCTTCATTGGTATACCTTCATATTCTGACATTTCAGGAAATGCTCTCAAAAGTGTCATGGAATCAATTTCACCATGAATGAGCAACACATTGACAGTACTTCTCATGGCAATATTAAATGTCTTGAGTCCATCTGTAACCACGTCTGTAACACTGCTAGAATATGTAATTGTTGGAAATCTTTCCATGAAATCAAAGCAGATTCCTCTCAGGATAAATTTTGGAACCACACTCTGTATAAACCTGTCTCCATTCTCGTCATTCGTAGTCAACAAACCAGTCCATGTCCACCTGAAATGTAGCAATAACTTGAGAATCCCTTCATACTGATGGACTAGATTTGGGAACATTTGGTGGTAGAAAGCAGCTTCAGTTTTCATTTTTCCCACTGGAGCAGAGCCATAGATGAGCTAAATGAAGGGTAGGAAATGAGGAGATGAGATACTTTTTAAAAAGGGTGAGGTGGTTTACTTTTTAACTTGTATTGGCAGCAGTTAAAATCGAACCTAGATTTCGGATTTGTTGCTGTTGTTGTTGAGTGCTGATGACCTGGGAGTTTTTCAGTTTTTCTCAAGCTTAAGAGAAAGTGTTGGAATTCAAATTCTGGTTCTCTAAACCAGAGCTTTCCAAACTTTTCATTGTTGGTGACACACTTTTTAGAGATGCATCATTTCATGGCACAGTAATTCAATTTTACTAGCAAACCAGAGCTTAAACTAACCCTTTTCCAGCCCTGGCAGGAGTGTGGGGAGCATTCGTGTGACACACTAACGTGTTGCAACACACAGTTTGGAAAGCTCTGCTCTAAACCAACTATCCTAGCAAAGGAATTCACTTTGTCCTCACTTGTGAAACTATAGTGGCAGAAAGTATAAACTGAAAGAGGGTTGTGCCAGTCTACTCAAACAATTGCGCATTTGCCTTTCATGGTTGTGCCATGTCTTACATTCACTGGCATAGCAGGGCTTCCACCATATTCTGTTGTTGCATTAGAACTCCCATAATCTATGAGCACTGACCACGCTGTCTGGGGCTGATGAAAGTTGGATTTCAATCACATCTGAAGGACACCACACTGGCATATTTACTGTAGTCCCTCAGCCAGTTTACTTCAAGCATAGATCAGCACAATTAGACACAAATATTTATATTAAGATACCTGTCCAGCTCTTCACCATTTATTTCCATGGCAGTTATCATATATTAAGCAATAAGGGGAAAGAGCAAAGTGGAAACAAACAAAAAAGGATGAACACAGTGACAGTTGTAAAGGTACAGCTGATCTTCAGAACTTGCAAAGTTCCATGCCTTTGCCTCAAAAGAAGACCCAATGGTCTGGGTAGTTTGACACCATGAGAGGTGCTCTAGGAGAATTTTACCTGTGGAATCTTGTAGATGCTCAGTATAGTTGCCATGTGGAGACAGACTTCAGAGTTTGAGCCTCCAATGACTGCTACGGGGTTATTCTGGAAGTCACACTTGTAGTTGGGAATGTATCTGCCATATGTAGAGAGGAGTTCCAAGGAGACACGATAGGTCCAGCTTGGACTGAACTGACTGTTATAGATGTGGAAGCCCAGGGTGAGGTTGGGTAAGATTTGGGGGTTTACATTGATCTCCTTTACAGCAAATACTAATGCCAGGATGTGTTGGTAGAGCTGTGTCATGATCCTGAAATGATAGTTATGTACATGCTGTGCCACAGTGCGTTTCCTTCTGGATGGGACATCTGCTACACTTCAGCTGAGCTAATGATATTTTACAGATCAATCTATCTCAATCTAGGGAAATCTGGAAGAACATTAGCACACACAGATTGCAGCCCTAAACTAAACTGGGAGACTAAGCCTTTTAAAAAAAGAGTTTGACTTACACTATCCCTTTTGCTAATGCTGCTTCCACTGGGATGCTAGGTCATTTGAAGGAAACCCAATGGAGTATGGAATAGGTTTCCACCTGCCCCAGCACTGCTATGCACCTGGAACATCTCCCCTTTTGGGGGCTTACCCTGGCCTTGTATGAGCCAGGTGAGCTCCCAATTAGCTGGAAAGGGAGACTTAAATCAATATATCTGTGTCTGATCTGGGATGAGGAGTTTCAGCTGGCTGAGCCCAGGCTGATCCACCTTGCAGATCCTGGCTTTGAATTGCTCCTTAAGCTGCTGAGAGAAATAGGCTGGGGATGTTAGATTCATGGCTGCCACAACTAAAAAGATAAAAGGAAGGTGATGATTAATGTGGCTTAGCTACAGGTATGATGCAATTATTTGACAAAGGCAGGGAAAGTTGAGCTGCCATTCTTCTCCCATTCACTGGATCTAACACTGATCTATGGGCCTGGCTCTTCCAGGGAAAATGTAATAAATATGTGGTATCAGAGGATTTTAGAAAACAAATCTTACACAATGTCGTCAAAGAGGTCACTAGAAGGACATTTTCTGAAGTCTATTGAGTTGAAGAATATGTAGATCTGAGACATAATACCAGCAATGATGAGATCTCCTGGCTGGTAGTACTTGTGAAGAATAGGAAGGGGATTACTGATGCTGCATTCAATGTTAGGAATCTTGCATGTCACCTGAGGCAAAAGCACTGGTAGCCATAGTACAAATCCAACCATCTTGCATGAAATAATTCTTCTTGTACATAAATTCTCCCACCTCCACATTATCATTTGCTGAGTCCTGTACTGCAGCCTGCACAGCATGACTTAAGGAGACACTAGGGGCTAGTTTGTGGCTCAGATGGTGCAGGATAAAGTCTCTGTTATCAGACTGATCAAGCACTGGCTATCGCGTCATACCTTGGAAATGTACAAGGGATATTAGTAGGATCCTCCTACTTTCATTAATAATAATGCAGCTCATAGTCCCTTTGTATGGGGAGAAGTGTCTTCTATTCTTATGTTAATAATTACAGGGCCGATGATCACATTATTATGGTTTACAGGCACTTAGATGTGATGGCTGCAATCATCCAGTTTATGTCATCACCTAGTTGTGTTATGGAAATTAATGGGCCCAGGTGATGCAATTTGTAGCAAGAAACTAGATGGCTGTAACTATAGTAGTTAGGGGCAGATGATGTTTATATTCTCAACTTTGCACAAACAGGGACCATTAAGCAAATAACATGCTAGGTGCATTATACTTGAAAGTGCAGTTGGGCTGCTTGCTCTGTGCAGGTCTCAGAGGTCTATATGAATGGAGGGAATGAGGGTATTTTGTGGGTATTTTCCAGAGTTCAAAAGTAGCAGAAAAGTTTCAAAAGATTCCCTATTAATAAGATGATGTTTGAAATCCCCTTGAAAAAATATTGTGCGTGGAGGGAGTTTAATATCTTTGAGAACCAGCCCTAAGTTTGTATTCTCTGCAGTCCTGACTTCTGTTCATTTCTAATGAGACACCTAGAGAGCAAGGATCAACTCAGCAACCCAGCAGACTCTCCACCTCTTCCCATGCCAGAGGTTGTCCACCTTATAAGGTCTGCCAGAGACTATTCATTGTCTGCCCAGTGATACACTGTAGAAACTTCCAAGCTTACTTAAGAAGAGTTTGACTTCTTCAACCCCGGTCTGGTGGAACGCTCTGTCACAAGAGACTAGGGCCCTGCGGGATTTGACATCTTTCCGCAGGACCTGCAAGATGGAGCTGTTCCGCCAGGCCTTTGGTCAGGGCTCAGCCTGTCTCCCCTTTTCTTTTTGTATAAGAACTAATATGAAAGAGGCCTCCCAGTATTCTCACTGGCCCATATAAGATCAGCGTAAACAGCTGGGCCTGATGAACATTTACTGTTCCCAACCCTAACCCTGTGGAAAGCCATCTAATTAGACTTTAATTTGATTTTGACCTGTTTTTAGGAGGTAATTTAATTATTGTTTGATTTTATACTTATGTTATATATCTGAAGTTAGCTGCCCTGAGCCCGACTTTGGCCGGGGAGGGCAGAATATAAATAAAATTTATTATTATTATTCAGGCCTTAAGGTCCTGAAAATTATAGACTGGTTAGTATAACATCTGTCCTGGGAAGACTTGTAAAAAGTATGATCATTCAGTCAGTCATAATTTTATTTGTAAGCTGCTCTTCTACAAAAACAATCAGGCTCCAAGTGTCTTACAACAAAGAAAACAGGAAGACATCTCAAAATGAACCAAGTACAAAAGTTTACTCATGGCTTTTCTAAAGTCATAGAATTTTAGTGGCTTCAATGATTCCTTCTTCTTAACTGCTCCTTGTTATTCAACTCAGGCCTCAGTATAATAATATAACATTTTGGGGAAAATATGCAGCCAAGAATCCCAAAGCTGGAGGCCAAGATGGAGAAGATCTTGACAGCCACCATGTATTTTCCTTTGGTGCTCAAGTACGTTGGGACAAAGGAAAGCCAAACGCTACAAAAGACCAACATGCTGAAGGTGATGAACTTGGCTTCATTGAAACTGTCAGGCAACTTCCGGGCTAGGAATGCCATGATGAAGCTGAAAATGGCCAGGAAGCCCATAAAGCCAAGAGCACAATAGAACATGAAGGGTGATCCTTCATTACATTGCAATACAATCTCTTTGGTCACTGAATGCATGTCTAAATCTGGGAACGGAGGAGATATTGCCAGCCACACAATGCAAATGGCGACTTGTGTAAGGGAGCAGGAAAGAACAATGGAAATGGACAGTCTTCTTCCTGCCCACATCCTCATCCTGCTCCCTGGTTTGGTGGCCATGAAAGCCAGAACTACAATGATGGTTTTGGCCAACACACAAGAAATTGCCACTGAAAAGATTATGCCAAATGCGGTTTGTTGAAGAAGACAGGTGAGACTTTCAGGCTGGCCAATGAATAGCAAAACACAAAGAAAGGAGAGAAGGAGGGAGAGAAGGAGAACGTAGGTGAGGCTCCGGTTGTTGGCTTTGACTATGGGAGTGTCCCTGTGCATAATGAAGATTCCCAGCACCAAAGCTGTGATGAAAGACAAGGAAAGAGCAGAACCGGTCAAAGTGATTCCCAAAGGTTCTTCATACGTTAGGAAGGTTATGTATTTTGGATTACATGAATCCTGGTCGTCATTTGGAAACTGATCTTCTGGACACTGGAAACAGTTCTCCGTGTCTGGAAAACAAAACATCAGGTCTGAAATAATCAAATCTAAATATGAGAAAGACCTGGATGAATGGTGTCAGGTTAAAAATGGAAATATAAATATTTGAAAGATGTTCTCACAGATGAGCAACCCAGCAGCGCTGGGTGCTGTTTTGTCAATGAATAGGTCTTTCCCTACTACTTCTTGTTGGGCAGGCGTGAAACAAACTACTTCTCCTCTTGGTCTGGGGAAGGGCAGCCTTGCCGTCTCCACTGACTGCTGAAGGTTCAGCTGCAGGGACCACTGTTAACCCTTTCCCTGTCAGCAAGAACATTCTGCACCAACTGTACAAAGGCAGTTGACAGCACCAATTGTCAATTTCTTTTGTACTGCAGAGCTGCAAGAAAGCACACTTTGGCCCAATCAATCACATAGAAGATTTTGAGCTGCTGGGTCTGGGATGAGTACATGTAGCTTGCTCTTCTTTTGCATTTCACCTCAAGAGGCAATAGACTGAAAGGTGGGACATAAGTCTTTAAAACTAATGAATGAGTTTGGTCTGTGTCACTTTGACATTACCTTTTGAAAATTGTGGCATTCCATTGTTGATATTTTATTGTTAGATTGCTTTAAGATGTTTTACAGGAAGCAATTCATGAATGGAATTTATGTATCATGTGTGATGTCTTCCAGGTGCAAAGATTCAGGTCAGGATGTGGCAGAGAAATTGCCGTGTCTTATAAAGCCCACTCATCACAACCCTTTCCTTCTGATCCATGTGGGTACTCACAATACTGCCACAACAACCTTCAATGTATAGCAAGGGGCTGTGCGACTCAGGGCAGAAAACTAAAGAGCCTTGAGGCACAGGTGGTCTTTTCATAACTCCTTCCTGTTGAAGGTCGTGGCCCAGGAAGAGAGAGGAAAATACTGGAGGTAAACCACTAGCTGCGCAGGTGGCGTCATCAGGTAGGGTTTGGCTTGGATTGGGCTATGCTGACTACATGTCAGTTTATCAGATTGCATCTTCATTCATATCAGCAGCTACCACCACTGTAAAATTGTGAACCACTCTTTTGACACAAGGGAAATGACTCTCTGTATATCCTGATGTCAATATCCCTGACAAACCGTGTGCATGATATTTCTTACCCTTCTGGTTTGAGATCTTCCCTTCTGGACATGGAAAGCAATCATAGCAGCAAAATGGCTTCCCTTCCTTCTTGGCCTTCTGATACCCCGGGTGACAATTGTCATTGCACACAGAAAGGGGCTGTGCCTGTCCATACATGAAAGAAAAGAATGTTTTAATTTTTGTAAGTTTGTACCTCAAGGGTTATTGGAAATCAAGGAGGATTTTGTTTCATTTTGCAATCTGGAGCAAGCCTCCCTTTTCTGCGCCTATTAGATTATACTTGAATCAGATAAATGATCACTTGTCTGTGAACTTTTGCAGAACACAGTTCATCTAAACTTACATTTGCAAAGGGTGCTCTAATAGACTTCTCGACCCTCCCTTCCTTCCTTCCTTCCTTCCTTCCTTCCTTCCTTCCTTCCTTCCTTCCTTCCTTCCATTTCTCCCTGCTTGACATGCTTGCTGAAAACATTTGACCAAAAAAATTCAATCCAAGGTTCCCAGAGCGACCTGTGAACCACAGAATGCTTGACTATAGCACAACCTGAATGGCCTTTACCTGATTAAAGCTCTTGGGCCACACAATAGCATTCTCAGAAATGGTGAATGTTTCTTCCCGTGGTGCCATGGGGTCTATCTTTCCAACTCTGGCTCTCAGGAAGGACTGGTTTGGGAATGTCACCCAGTTGGTGATATCAAATCCTGTTTCTAACTCTCCGTTTTTATTGAAGGAAATTGTTTCACCAGAGCTGCTATTAAATGAGGTTCTTCTTACAAAATGGTTGAGCTAAATTTTGGAAGGAAATATAAGAACAAGAAGATAGGGGTGTTAAAGGATATGGGTAATGAATCTGTATTTTGGTGGAACTTCAGATATACCAGAGGATGGCCCACCTAGCCTAGCATCATGTTCTCACACTGACCAACCATGGAAAGCCTGGGAGGAAAATATTGTCCTCAATGTGGTTCTCAACAGTTAGTATTCAGAGGCATACGGACTCCAACTGTGGAGGTAGAACATAGCCTTTATATCTAGCAGCATCTGGTAGCTCTTGAGTTCAACTTGCTCCTCAGGATTCAACTCATATGAATAAAGCATATTGTGAAGGGGGGGATAGACCAGTAACTGTTTTGGAGCTGGCTCTTGAAGGCTGAGGAAAAGAATAAGTAAGGGGAGGGTGTACACATCCATCTCTAGGTCCTACTTAAAAGAATGGGTGAACTATAAATAATCTCTACACAGCATGAGTTTGACCAAACTGCGGGAGGCAGTGGAAGACAGAAGTGCCTGGCATGCTCTGGTCCATGGGGTCATGAAGAGTCGGACATGACTAAGCGACTAAACAACAACAAATGATATAGTTTAATCTACAGCTGAGAACGAGATTGATGTTGCCATGACATAATAAATCTGCCTGAGTTTTAGGAGTTACTTTCTGTGCAGTAGGACTGACTGAACTTCCACCAAATGACTAAACAACAACAAGGGAAAGGCAAACTCGGTGATAGAGCATGTGCTTTGCATGCAGCGCCTCCCAGGTCCAGTCTCTGACATCTTCAGGTAGGTCTGGCAATGTCCCAAGGAGCTGCCAGCCAGTGTAAACAAGACTGAGCTAGACAGACCAACGGTCTGATTTAATATAATTGGCCTTCCACTGTTTATTCATGTTTGCTAGATAAACTTAACAAAATGGAATCTGTGAGAGGACTGAGAGCAAAACTGTGGGGGGGCCCACTAGGGGGCGCATTGGAAGATGGCTGACAATAACATCTCTCCGACCCACACGAGGTAATTTGGAGGCTATGATGGGAGTAATTAGCCTCCCTAACCCCCCCCCAGGATGGTGGGGGGGGACGGCCCTTGCTTGCTGTGCCCTTGCTATACCACCCCCAAATTTGTGGGGATGGGGGCACTAGGCACAAAGCCCTTCTGTGGGATTTCGGCACTCCTGGACGCCGTCCCTGATTCACGCCACTAGCTGCAAGAACTTCAAAAGAAACAATTTGGATGAAGCGAATGCACATATTTCAAGGAAGAACGGGGAGTAAAGACTGCTAACAGAAGAGATCTCTGATAAAACAAGACAAGAATAAAACATGAGAAGATACGCCAAGACACGGTATGGCAAATGACTGATGGGGGAGGGGGGAAAAACTTTCCTTTCTTTTCTTATGTGATTAAACAAGAATCCGCTCCCCTCACGAGTCAGAAATGTCGTTTTAAGGACTTAAGCTGTGGATTTAAGGCTGTGTGGAGATAAACTTTCGAACCAAAGCATGTTTTAAGAAGAGCGTGGAATGTATAAGAGCTTTGGAATGACGCAGTTATAAATGCCGTCGCCATATTGGGAAGTTCTGTCGGAGGTCTTGAGTCTGGGAGGAGAAAGAGAGAAATAGAGCTGTTTATATATTGTGGGTTAAACTCCTCAGTGGGACTTAAGAGCGACAGTTTTGCGAGATTATGATGGAAAGAGCGATGTTATCTATGAAGGAGATGTTATATAGAAACCATCTCGATTTGAGGATTGGAAGAACGGAAAATTCACACAGGATTATTATTACTATTGGTGTTTATCGGCTTAAGGAGACTATCAGAAGAGATCATAAAGAAAAAAGAGAAAATATATGAACAAGATGTGATGTGGAAACAGCAAGATAAGATTGGATAGAATTATGAACTCTGTTTGGACTGATTTGGACTGATTTGGACATTAACGCAGCAGCAAGAAGATGATTAGAATTCCCCTTGGGATCTTGAAATATGGGTCCCCCCAACAAAATTTACAATTCGGCTTTGTAATTCGGAATTTATGTGATGTGATTTAATTTGATGTGATTGGCCGGTTAATAAAAATTATTTTTTTAAAAAAGAGAGCAAAACTGTGTGATGACACTTGGAGTTGACAGAAAAGTTGGAGGACAGGAAGCCAGGATTAGCCTAAATCCTTTCTTCCTGTGTGACACTTCTAATGAAAGTTATTACATAGACACACACCCACGCACACACACTAGCTTCCATCGATACGAAGAAATGATCAAATTCCCTCTGAACCACTGCTAAAATCCTAGCAACTATTATTTACAGTTTTTAAAAGGAATGCAATGCCAAGTGATGCATGCAATTTCTTAAGGGATTTGGCTTTTAGATGCAAATAGCCTTGATAGACAGCTTTATACGCTGTCTGGATTCCACTTTTTGTTCTCCCAGATATGGTGGTGTTTCCTGCATAAGTTTCCTCAAGACATTACCTTCCACAGCTGTTGACTCAGAAGCTTCATTCTTCCCTCATCCACCAATGCTCTGTGCTTGAACCTCGATGAATGCATGACATGCAATGCATGTGCCACAGCAAAGACAGCAGTGTAAACACTGTAGCTGTGGCCTGTCATGCTCATTTCAAAAACAGAGGCAGGAAGAGTCTCCAGTTTCTCCCTTCCAGTGCAGATCTCACCATCCCGCCTGTTGACCATAGGTCTCGGGGAAAAACATTCAAATGCTTCTTCCCAAAATACCTTGATAAAGTCATATTCTTTGTCTGAAGTAGGGTTTCTCATCTGGAGAAATTTCTGGAAAGCTGACACTTCCTTTGAGTGGACAGCAAAGACTATTGAACCATGGAATAATCCTATGTCCCAAGTCCTTTGGAAGGGAACTGATGCGAAATCCATCTGAGTTGTCATAATCCAGACTTTATCTTTTCCTTTTACTGATGTGTCCTCAAGTTGTGAATACTCGTGAAACATTCTCAAAATTATAATGGTATCAATTTCCCCCTGAATGATCACCGCATCAGCAGTGCTTCTCTTGACAATATTGCTTGTTTCCATCCCTTCTGACACTATGACAGCAATGTCATTGGAGTTAGTCATTACTGGGAATCTTTCAATGAAATCAAAGCAAATCCCTCTCTTGACAAATTGGGGAAGTATGTTGCTTACAAATGTCTCTCCATTGGCATCGCTCACAGACAGCACCCCAACCCACGTCCACCTGAAATGCAGCAGTAGGTGGAGAATCCCTTTATACTGATGAGCCACATCTGGGAACATCTGGTGGTAGAAAACGGTCTGGGTTGTCTGCTTGGTCAGTGGAGCAGAGCCATATATGAGCTGAAGAAATGAAAGAAGGACAAAACAGCAGGAAATTTCCAAAATTAAAAGGGAGGGGGGGATAATTCTGTGTCGTTTCATTCTGTTGAAGTTGTATGCCAATCATTAAAGAAGATTTTAACCTTGATTAAGAAGTCTGCATTTATTGAATGCTGCTGAGAATTTCAGGTGTATGTGTTTGTGAGGTACAAAGAGGCTGAGCATTCATATACACCCGGATTAGGACACCTCAGACCCTGCTTTGGACAGTATGACCCGCCAAGGCTCTCAAGCTAGCCCTGGAACAACCACCCCACTAGCTCTGCTACACACCTTCAACAGAGGTCTGGAAGGAAGATTCAGAGGAGTGCCTGTAAAAAGACTTATCCTACTGTACAAAGGTAACATTTACATTCATTGCACTACCACTTCTGCCTCTCACCTCAACCATCAATTGCAGAGCTCTCAAAAGGTTGCTCAGGGGGGAATGTGGTCCTTGGGCTGGAAAATGTTCCCCATTTCTGCTATGCTTCCCCAGCTATGCTTGGAGAGAGTAGGGTCAAAAGCAACGCTTCATATTTAGATCACAAAATAGAACCATATTCATTTAGTCTGACTTGATTTCATTTCCAAGCAAGGAGGAACATGGCCAAGGACTCAGGATATTTGAATACTTTAATTGCTTCTACTTGGTAAAATGAGGGTCATTTTTTTGCAAGCTTGTCTTGTTTAACTATCATTTCTATGCTATAAATGGTTCTAGTTGCTACTTTTAAAGCCTTCTCATACCTGTGGTTTATTTGTTTTGGGTTTATTTTATGTCTGGATTTGTCTGACAGTGATCTATAAGTGTATATACGTTATTTATAATGTCATCAGATCTTGTCTGAAAACATTGCAGTTTGCAGAATCACTTATTTTTTAAAAAATAATAATAAAACTATTCTTAAAAATTTGTTCTCTCATTCTTGCCTTTACTCTCCCATTCTGAAAAAGTGCTGAAGGATACCTTCCTCAAAAACATCAGACCTTCATTTCCCATGTGAACTTCACCTCCATAATATGAAGGTGTACAAGATAAGCAAAGAGAACTTTGTACTTCTTTGTACATTAACAAACATTGCTGCTTATTTACAGTTTTTCCCTGGAGAAAACCTACAGTTCCTTCCAAATCCCTCCTCTGAGTTTGAAATATACAAGGCAAAGAGGAAATGTAAGTCCTTAAGACAGGTTTCTTGGGAGTGACATATATAGCTAACTTATAAGTTAAGTAGTGGAGCTTTCCCAGGAGCAGTGGACCTCTTCAGACTCAATGTCTAT